>NC_052058.2:35252012-35899512 GCF_903992535.2 Arvicola amphibius | reverse complement strand
GTATCTTTTTTTAAAAGATTTATTTATTTATTATGTATACAGTGTTCTCAGTGTTCTGTCTGCATGTGTGCCTGCAGGCCAGAAGAGGGCACCACATCTCTTTACAGATGGTTGTGAGCCACCATGTGGTTGCTGGGATTGAACTCAGGACCTTTGGAAGAGCAGGCAGTGCTCTTAACCACTGAGCCACCTCTCCAGCCCCCTAGACTTGTATTTTATTCACCTTAAGACCACCCTCAGTCTTGAAGGATAGGCCTAGGCTCCTTGCCATCTTGTTGCCAGTTCTCCCCTGAATCTCACACCCAATAATTCATTTCTCCTTATGTGAGCACTACTTTAAGGATTCTGGGAACTTCTCTTGATTCTACATGTTGATGTCCAGGCTTCTCCCTGGCTGTGACACAATATGTACTACAGTACATATTTTCATTGTGTGGGGCACACACTGGTGTGCTGTGACCTCCAAAGCTTGGATAGGTTTTTTTTTTTTTTGTATGGCTTTACTGACTGTAACCTACACCCTTACATGGTATTTCTTTTGTCTTGAATCCCATTGGTGCCCACAATTTCCCCATCATCTATGATGTTGAGTATCCTTCTGTATGCAGTGAATATGTATTCCTCCCGTTGGTTAATAAAATCCTGGTTTCACCTATGGCAGGATAAACTATAACTAGGCTGGAAATCTAAGCAGAGGTGAGAAAGAAAGAAGGCACAGTTGAGAGAGATGCCAGCAAACCGCCCAAAGAACAGGATGTCAGAGCATCTAAGGTAATGCCATGGCAATGTGCAGATTATTAGAAATGTGTTAATTTAAAAGTGAGAGATGGCCAGTAATAGACTAAGCCAACATCCAAGCAATTATATTAATATTAGCTTCTGCATGATGGATTATTCTATAAGCCCTAATGGAGAACAATGGGTGGGAGAGAAAGCAGGCCAGTGGGTCTGAGCAAGACAGAGAAAAGCCTACTGCTACAGATCTCTAACATCAACTGACCAAACACCTTCTCCTAATCAATTGATGGATACACATTCTTCAATCGTCCTCTCACTGTCTGCAAGTAGGGGTCCTCACCATGTCAAGCATTGCTTAGCCTCTAAGTTCCACCTCTGAAACTAGGTGGAAGCCCTTACCACTGTAACTCCTGCATTCGGAATGATTTTCCAAGTCACCATTGCTTGGACAATGCCAAAAGCTCCTGCAGCATCCTTAGACTGAAGCTGAAGCAACCTCTGAGTATCTAGACTACTGTCCAAAGAGACACACTTTGCTACTTTCCCAGCACACATGACTATCTACTAAAGGAAGATACTTTTAAATGAATGAAGACCTATAACCTTGTACCTAGAATAGCAGAGTCTAGCTAACTCTGAGATACTCAGGAACCATTTTTCCTGTCATCCGGAAGCAAAGAACTTGGCTCATCTCTTCTGTAACACTGCTCTCCTCAGCCCCAACTTTATATGGCTTTTTTGGGATAAAGTTACTCATTTTTAAAATTATTTCCACTTTGTCTCTTGTTCATGATTTGCACTATAAATATGGTTAAAAGCAGCTATAGACTGAATGCTGGGCTGTCATAAATTTATGAATCTATTTTCCTGTATGTAATAAAATATTGTCATACCTAACTCATAGAGCTACTGTAATGGTTCAATAAGTGAATATGTGCAAAATACTTTAATATCTAATTATGAAATGAACACCCAGTATGTGTATATAAATTATATGTATGTATATACACATATATAATTATATGTATATACACACATACATACACACTGTTGTACTCTGTATGATAATATTTTACTTAATGATTGACTCTCTAGATAGTGATGGCATTTAAAAATAATATCAAAAAATCTAATAAACAAATAAAAAAGAATAAAAATATAATGCAAAAAATAAAAAAAGATAATATCAGATGTCACATGTATTGTAACATCATGTCTCAATACATCAGTCACATATTTGTTTGCCTGGACAATTAAACAAGGAGTAAAGGAAGGGGAAAGTTATTTGGGTACCGAGAGATTACAGTAATTCCTACCACCTAGAGATACCATAGCCATTGTGACATCACCATGCAATGCATTGCTCATGTGTGTTTGGCAATGGTTTAAGAAATTGCTGTGTGTCCATATATATAAAAGTATGGCAATAAAATTACATAAATAGCATAATATTATAACAACAAAATATGGACTATGTGGCTAGTTTAAGTATTTACACATTATACTTTTAAATCACTATTTTAGAGTTTTACCCTAACTATATAAAGTTTTCTATAAAACAGTATGCCATGTTAAACCTTCAGCCAAATACATGTAGTTCATATATGTCACGTCTCTAGATTATATAAGAGGCTACTTGAAATGATTGACATATATCACTTTGGTATGTTTACATATATGTTGGTACAATGCCAATATCGCCTAGCAACACATTTCTCAATGTGCTTATGTAGAGTCTGACTGCATACACTGTGCTTATAATTCTTTCAGTTTAAGAGGTTCAGCTGACAGTCTTAAAACTTTGAGTTAGAAATCTACCTCAGTAACTCAAAATTCAAAGTTGTGTTACAAACTATGTGTCTATTTTTATATTTTTGTATTTACCCAAGAAATATGCAAATTAACACATCTAAAACCAAACTCAGGTGTACTTTGACAAGCAGTCTATTCTCCTAAAGTCTACTGTCCTCTTATTTAATGGCATTTCCATCCATTGAATTATCATAGGTAGAATTCTTGATGTCCTTACATTATTCTTTTTTGTTACCATACATGGGCAATTTTGAACTAAATGCTAGATGTTAATCTTCAAAATAGTCTCTTTCTTGCTCATTAATCTTCACTTTTGCTTATTTAAAAATATACAGAAAATAGGGGCTGGAGAGATGGCTCAGAGGTTAAGAGCACCGCCTGCTCTTCCCAAGGTCCTGAGTTCAATTCCCAGCAACCACGTGGTGGCTCACAACCATCTGTAATGGGGTCTGGTGCCCTCTTCTGGCATGCAGGCACACACACAGACAGAATATTGTATACATAATAAATAAATATTTTAAAAAAAATATACAGAAAATAAATTGATAATTATACAAATACATAAAAAAATAAAAAAACCAATTCTTGTGGTCAAAACATCAGTTTAACCACTTCCTATCTCTTCATCTTCTTCCATACCCAGACTTCTTCCTCTCTACCCCTCCATTTTTTTTCTTTATGGCAAATGCTCAGGCTTAAGGTGAAGGACAAATCTCACATTTCCTGGGCCACCCTGAATCCCAGTTCCTGCCATGAGCTAACGCGCCCCACTCTGAACTTTCTTCTCTCTGCTCTGAATACTGAACCCTAACTGCAGGGCTTCTCCTTTCAGCCGTGTGGTTTTAATGAACCTTGCACCTGCTGTGGTACCTGCCACAGATGAAGCAACTGGAGGCACCCATTCACAGCACTGTTTATATACTGTCGTGTTAATGTTCCTACCAGGGGAACTTAAACTGGGGTCCTTCTTTTTGGATTTAGGCACTTCTTTGTTTTGCTGACTATTGTTAGATGGTGTATTAGCTCACAAACATTGTCATCACCATTGATCAACACTCATCCTGGAGCAAACAAGTTACCAACTATCACATGAGAAAAATTAATGTGATTAATGGAAACTTTTCTTTTGATATCTATAATACATGCTAATTTATTGAAATCTAGTTTATTGGCTATAGACAATACTGTTCCTGATAGATGATTGTACATGTCCTTTTAGAAATATTTTTCATCTGCTTTGTCTTCTTTTGATTATAATTGTACTACTAGTAATTCTAGTAATTTCTGGTAATTCTCATATTTCAATTTTAGGTTGTATTATGTCATACACAGTTCTTCAAGGGTACCCCATTTGTGTCCTGCTATTGCCCTTGTTTGTGACCCAGAGGTTGAAGACAAATACTTATTGCTGAAGCCACCATGCCCTTCAGACATAGGGCTCAGAGGACCCTGGGCTGAAACTAACCTGAAAGCCACCTCCCTGAGGGCAACCATGCCTGGTACTAGAAGATATACAGTAAGGTTCCAAGGGAATGAAGCAACCAATAGTTCTAGCAGCTATGTTGCCCATGAACCATGATGATGTTCTGCCTGACTTGGCAACCCTGAGTCAGATAGTGGCATGCATATCTTGGCAGTAATAAACAGCTCTCTAATTAAACAAGTTCTGCTCAACAAGAGGGAAATTATTCCCCATCCCCTCTGGCTCTTGTACTCTTTCTGCCTCCTCTTCTTCCGGATACTCTGAACTCTGAGGGGAGAGATTTGTTAGACATTCCACTTAAGCTGTTTCCATGTAATGTCTGGAATTAAGTCTCTATATTTATTCCTATCTGCCGCTGGAAGAAGCTTCTCTGATGACGACCCAATAAGGTACTTAACTATGAGAATAGCAGAATATCAATAGAAGTAATTTTATTAATACTTTTTGTGTTATTTGTACAACAGTAACCTTGGTTTTATTCTATGTCCCTGGGTTATCTATTCCCTGGTTCTTGGTTAGCCTACCAGTATTGGGTTTGTGTTTTTTTTTTTTTTTATCATTCTGTGGGTCTTAAGTCAAATCAAATATCAGTTGGAGCTTGTACAAGTTCTGCAGCATCATTGCATATTTTGCAGGCAGAACAGATGGCAGGTTAAATGTTTTGGGGCTGGATTGGTGTTTATGTTTCTCCTTTGATAGACTGCAGAGTATCTCCTTGCACCAAAGACCCTAGAATATAGGGGTAAAGGCTCCATGTAGGAACTAGCTCAAATTCTTCCTGTTCAGTGAGTTGTGTGAGTGCTATCAACAGAAATGGGGCCCCGTTATCAGCTTGCAAAGAGCTATCCATTGTCTTATCAACAGTCTGGGTTGTTTGGGGATTTCCATGATACCCTTTTGGTCAACAATTCAAACCCAGTCCCACTAATAAAAGCTTTGTTTGGTGACAAGAGATGGCCAGTTGAGACTCAATATTTCCCATTATTAGATCTCATTAAAATCATTATATATTTTAGATAATTTCCACTGTGGTATGTTTCCATTGTACTAGGCTCCTCAAATGCCCCTCAGTTCCAGCTGTCTCTCTCACATTCTCTCCCTCTACCCTGTCTGTCTTCCCCCTCTTCACCTGATCCTTCTAATCCTGTTCCTACCTGTTCCAAATCTACCAATAAAATCTACGTCATTTCCTCTTCTCAGGAAGATCCATGTGCTCCCCACCCCAAACTTTCTTCTACATAACCTCTCCTGGTCTACTAATTCTAGCTTGGTTATCCTTTATTTAACAGCAAATATCTACTTATAATCTAACATCTAATATCCACTTATAAGTGAACACACAGCGTATTTCTCTTTTGGTTCTTAGTTACCTCACTCAGGCTGTTTTTTTTTTTTCTAGTTCCACCCATTTGCCTGCAAATTTCATCATGACATTTTTTTTGACCCATCATGACATTTTTTAACAGCTGAGTAATACTCCATTGTATAAATGTACTTTATTTTTTTTATCCATTCTTCTGTTGAGGGGCATCTAGCTTTTTCCAGTTTTTGACTATTATGAATAGAGCAGCAATAAACACGGTTGAACAAGACCCTCAGAGTTAATAAAGCAAATCGCCTATGAACTCACTGATGCAGCAAGCACAAGCCTGCATGGGCCAGGACCAGATTCTCAGTCTGTGCATTATAGCTTTTACCTTAGCATTTTTATGGGACTCCCGAGTGAGAGAATGAGGGGATCCCCAGTTCTTGTGCCTGCCCTAGTGACTTTCCCTCCTGTTGGGTTGCCATGTCCAACTTTGTTTTAATGGATTTTTCTTTCTCTTATTTTACTTTATTTTGCCATGTTTGGTTGCTATCTCTTAGAAGTCTATTAATTTATAATGAAAGACAGAAAGGGGGTGGATCTAGAGTGGAGAAGGACTGGAGAGGAGCTGGAAGGAGTACAGGAGGGGAAACTATAACCGGGATAATGCATGATAATAGTATCTACTTTATCTGAAAGGAAAATAGAAGAGAGAAACCCTGGCCTGGTGCTATCAAATTAGCCAGTGACCCAGGGCAGGTGAAGTCATGGATCCTGCCATTTTGCTAAACCAACATTTATTGGCATAGTACAGCAACAACCACTATTTTACTAACTTAGTAACATCTATAATTGCATTCTAAATATTTATTCTTATACCCACAGACAAGTGTAGACTTCACTCCTCACCAAGGAAACTTTCCTTTGCAACAAAGAGAGGGCATTATAGACCACCACAGCTGACCAAATTGTTCAGTTTTGGAGCACAATCCCAACCGACACAATATAACTCTGCACCTGAAGCTAGGGATTGTTGTGGAAATGGAGTTGGAAGATTGCAAAAGACAAAGGAATGGGAAGTTCCCTGTGAGTCTGAGTCCGCTATGAATGTCAGGAGGTCTCACCCACATGGCTGCCTAACATAAGCTAAACAAGGGTGGCCAATAGACACACTAACATGAAAAAGGGGAAAAGGGTGAGGTTTCAACCCTAGACAAAGGACTACAGGCGACTAAGGAATACTGAGAGAGGGCCACATACCAATTGATATCCAATACAAAATTATCAGTCCTCAAAACTTGTACATACAAGTAATATTACATAGACTGAGCAGGTTGTACTTAGAAACACACACACACAAAAAAATTCTGAAATAAAACCTACCTTCTCTGTCTCTACACACACACACACATACACACACACACACACACACACACACACACACACACTATATATATATATATATATAGTGTGTGTGTGTATATATATATATATATATATATATATATGTATGTATGTATGTATATGAAAAAGAGGCTCCTAATTTTAGAGCAAGCAAGGGAAAGTACATGGGAGGTTTGAAGGGTAGGAAATCAAGGCATAGATCACGTAAGTAATGTAAAGGGAAAGTATAGTCTACAAATGGATAAATATCCTGATTATTACTGGGGTTTGCAGCGCTTTATTTTTCTATGTTAAATACAATTTAATTATGACTCATATTTTGTATAATTGATATAAAATACATTCTACATAAATTACCTAATTTGACAAATTTTACAGATGTTCACCCTTGAAACTCAGTATCATCAGTATAATGAACATACACATCATTTCCCAAATCCACTTAAGTTCCCTGTCATCCTTTCTCAGAGGCACTTCCTACCAGCCCTGCCTCTTCCCAGGAGCTACTACCTAGTGGAGATGCAGTTTTGTGCTCTGTGTAGGAGCAGGTGTGAATGCGGAGCCACCACCCAGTACAGCCGCAGTCCTGTGCTCTGTCTTAATCAGGTGTGAATGCGGAGCTGCTGTAGATAATTTTCAGCCAGGTACTTTCACTCACCACAATTATTTAAAATCTGCTGCATGTAAATTAACTCATTCCTTCTTATTGCTGAGTAGTTTACTCAGACAATTTAATAAAACAGTTGACTTTTCTGTATTTTCTTCTTTAACCAATTTTATGGTTATCCTCAAATTTTATATAATTATATTCTTCATACCATTTTTTTTTTACATAGCCCAAGGTGGTCTTATATTTGAGATCTTTCCTGTTGCTCTGAAACACTGGGATTACAGACATTATTCTTCTTAAGATTATGCTCTCAAATATATTTCTCTCTTTTTCCTAACTTTTATTAATTATTTGTGGACTTCACATCATGTATTCTGATCCCACTTATTGCACCCCCTCTTCCCATCTGCCCTCTGCCCTTGCAATCTCCCCTCAAAATCAAATCCAAATTTAAAAAGAAAAACCCCAAATCAAACCAACCAATCAAAACAAAAATATAAACAAAAACACAAAAGAAGATTCTTTTTGTGGAAGCTGTTTTGTGGCCCACTGAGACAGAGTTTTCACCCTTATGTCCACTCGGGCTATTGTTCATGGCCACAGGTCACTGGTCTGGCTCAAGGCATCTGGTTTCTGCTATACTAGGGAGACTCACCCTGCCCAACACCAGTTACAGCACACAGGAGAGCTGACCCCACCTCCACCCCTGCCCTTCTTATACCCGCTACAGCAATTAGGAGAGAGCACCCTGCACCTTGCCTGGGCAAAACAGTAGAGTTGACTCTGGAGATATTAGTGAGGGAGTCTCCGACTAGAGGACCTTGGAGCAGTAACGGCTCTGTTCCTTGCTGCAAGCTGCATTGAGTAAACAAGCCTAGGCAGTACTGGAGAGTTCATCTGGGTGGTGACAATGAGAGAAAGCTATGAACTGACCAACACAGCTACCACCCAGGCCCAGAATCAGGGCGATGAGATCACCCACTCTGACCTCCATCGAATCTATGAACTATTGGAGCGTCTGAAGAAGACAAACATACAGATCCAAAACAGCAGGATCTTCATGACAAAGGACAACAGGACATCACATATATTTCTAATGTTGGACATTTATTGCAGCTCTTATTTAAATATTTTTTGCCTGTCCTTCACTCTTATGGTTTTTGTGTCACTATATAGTTTGCATGTATGCATGATAGCAACAAAATTTCTTTGCTTTAAATCTACTGAAATACTTGACTTTTTGAGTTTCTTTGCTCCATAGAGGAGTGCCATTTCTGTCAAGTTCAAAGATTTTCCTTTGTTTTACTTTACTTGAATCACTGCCACTGATCAATTTGGAAATATGTTTTCCTGCACTTAACTAGGAACATTCAATTGCTTTCAGTGATTGGATTAATCAGATTATCTAGTGCTACAAACCACCTAAAATATGTGCCCATATTTTGTTTTGTTTATGTAACAATTTGCCTAATGATTCATTCATGTGGCAAGGATGCAATTATGTAGTTAGTGTCTTCTACTCTCTCTTCACGCAGTAGATTTTATGCATAATACTGATACTATCATGCATCTTTTCAATATTAAATTTTACATACTAAGGCATTAATATATTAATACTTTCTATATGATAAAGACATTAATAAATTAAGACTTTACAAAATTGTGTCTTTTGTTTCAAATGTCACATTTAGTGTAACTTGGATATGAGATATAATTATTTTCCTTTTTCAGTCATGTCTTTTATTGAAACATTTGTAGTATTTTATTTGCATGCGTCAAAACTTTGAAGATTTAATTTAAATGTATTATTCATTCTGCCCTTTACTCTTGCTACTTCCATGTTACTATATGTTTCTGTGCTTGTTTCGACCAAATATCATACTGTTTAATTCCTAATAACTGATTGTATTGTGTTTTAAAAGACAGTTAACTGTTCAGGTCAACAACAATCTATCTTTTCAGGCCGCATGTAGCACTGGTCAAGAGCGGTCTGCAGACTTCCACTGGAAGCAGACATAAGTGTCCCATCTTTCTGTCTCCTCTCTGTCACCTCTTTGCTCATCTTCTAAGGTATAACACACAGTAAGACGGCAGTGTGCTCTGAAATGACCACATCCTCACTGACTACAAGGAAACCTTGATTACTTACTGGACTTTTATTTCACTCCCTCTAAGTATCTATTGTTTTTACTTATTGATTTACCTTTTGCTTTTAGTTTGGAACATGTAAAACTGAGCCAACTAGAACAGGATACATTCGTCAAAACGACCACGAGGGTGGCACTCTCAGGAGTAGTTAAAGCCAGCCCACTGGATAATACTGTAAGTTTGATATTTGAGTATTTCAACAAAGCATTTTTAACAAACTATTCCTCTATTCTAGCAGATGTAGGCTAGGCAAATCGCCTGCAGCTTGACTTTTACCTATTCACAGGGTCCGCAAATATTCTTAGAGCTTTCTCTCAGGAAACGGTGTGGCTCCATCTGAGCTCAGCATGCTCCCTGTAAATGCCCAGGGGCCCTGTAGTCTCCATCACTCTGCAGTCTGTGCCGCTCAGTCCCAGATTCAGCCTTGGTCCTTCTTGCATGGGGAGAAGCTGTGGCATCTATCTTCGAGGACAGCATATAGTCAATATTTAAAGAGTAAAGTATTTTTGCCCACTACTTCCATAGCAGACCGAAGATTGTCTTTATGTTGACAGTAGCCTTGTGAAGTCTGTAGATTTTCTAAATCAAGAATGTGAACTAATTCATGAGACTTGGACAGAATTTGTCATTTTTTTTTTGGTTTTATTTTATTTATTTTTTTCACATTTAAAAATTTCCATCTCCTTCCCTCCTCCTCCCCCTTCCCTCCCCTCCTCCTCCCCCTTCCCTCCCCTCCTCCTCCCCCTTCCCTCCCCCCCTTCTCCCCCTTCCCTCCCCTCCCCTCCACCCACACCTCCCCTCCCTCCCCCTCAAGGCCTTGGACCGGGGGGGAGTTGGGAGGACCTTGGTCTTGGCATGGAGTGGGGAATTTGTCATTTTTGAATGAGATCTAATCTTACTATACATTTTCCTTTATTTGCTAAACTAAATGAGAAATAGTTCATTTTTTCAAAGCAGCCCATGTCTCCTCAATCAAACGCAGGTCAGTGGAAAGTCCTTGGGGGCCATGAACACAGCCTGAGAACTGGATAGGCAGGCTCAATGGTTGAGGAAGAGAGAGGTTTGCTGATGTCTGATGAATGTCTGTTATTGCCAACGTCTGGTCGTAGATCATGTCCTGCCCTTAGTGTCCTGACCTTGATGGTCACTAGGCCCTATAGTGGGGTTTCATCATCATCAGGCTCTAAGTTTGTTAGGAAACTCCTTTGCTACCTATACAGATTCATACTTAGGGAATTTTTACCTAAGTTTCTCTCTCATCAGTCATTTGCTTTTGTAAAAGTGTTCTCATGGTCATTTCTTTCATAGGGTTCTACTTTCTTATCTCACTCTTTTCCTGTTTGGATCACTATGGCTGGGATTAACCAAAGATGTAATTGTGCTTGTGGGCTTTTGTTATTAAACTTTTGAAGAAGTCAGATGCTTGTCAATATTGTCTCCCATCTCCTACACTCAGACCTAGCAAACCACACAGTTCTTCTTCCTTCCCGCTGATAGTCACAGGCTAGACACCATCCACGGAGACCAGACTGCTCTGATGCATTCATATGCTTGCACAAATGGTCCCCACCCTACCATCATTCATGCATCAGGCTTTAAGCAAGTAAGACATCATGTATGAAGCCTTCTTTATCATTTGATGGCCCTCTAAATCTCTAAATGATTAGAATCCATAGGCATCTCAGTCCCCTACATTGTAATTGTCTTTGATGTCTTCATACCCACTCCTTCCATAGTCTAATCTTTTCATTGGCAAAGGTCCACCTTAAGGCACAGAGATGAGGTTCATATCATTAGTCATGTGACATAGGGAAGCGAAATATTCAGTTCCTTCATCCCAACATAACGACATAGTGACATGGAAAAGATAGAGGAGACATGGTGACAATAAATAAAACATTCTAAATTAAGAAAAAGTATTGAACTTGGGAGAAAACCCAAAATATTAACTATTTTATGCTAAAACAAAAAGTTTTATTGTAGGCATGGTAGAAAATACCTGTAATGCCTGCTCAGAAGGCTGAAGGAGGAAGTTCTCACTTGTAAACTGTCTTAGACTAAAGGGTAAGAATCTCTCTCAAAATTAAAAAAAAGACAAAATACAAACAAAAAACAACCAAAAATCAAAAACACGTAAAAATGTGCTGTTGAATGAATTAAGTACACAATCTATGTGTAAAGAATATCAAATCTATATGGAGCTAACATATGACTGAATCTTCTACACATGACACAGCTTAGAATAATTCACCTGGTTAGTTCTCTCAGAAGAATTATATAGTGTGCTCTGTTTTTCTTTTCATTAGCATATGAATTGGAGAGACTTAACCAAAGAGGGATAAAAATCACTCCAGGTCACAAGACATAAGCAAAACATAATTAGATTCCAAGCTGTACGAATCTAGAACATTCTTCACCACAGTGAACCTTCCTCCATAATGCTTCCTCTAGCAATCTTTTGAAGGGAGAACTTGACAAAAATTATGTGCAGATGCTCTTAGTGTAGATAATGTCACTGTAAGAATATATTGTGTAAAGCCTCATTGGATGTTCCTGTCCCCAAAGAACTTTGAACACATATCTAAGGCTTGGATATATCAGACCTTGAAAGCATACAAGATGCACAACTTTAAGAGGAGAGCCATAAGGAACAAGAGGAGGAGACAGAGAGTTAGTGATGGAGGAGAGCTACAGAGAGCATGGTATAGAGAGCCAGAGCCCAGGGTAACTCGGATCCTCTTCCTCATTCTGTGATGAAGGACTCTCATTGGTTAATAACAAAATTGCCTTGGCTTTTTGATAGGGCAGGATTTAGGTGGGTGGAGTAGACAGAACAGGATGCTGGGAGGGAGGCAGATGCCTCGGGCAATTGCCATGCCTCTCCTCTCTGGGTCAGATGAAATGAAGCTCCGACCCAAGATGGATGTAGGCTAGAATCTTCCCAGTAAGCCACCCCTTGCGGTGCTACACACATTACTAAATATGGGTTAATCAAAATGTGAGAGTTAGCCAGTAAGAGGCTGAAGCTAATGGGCCAAGCAGTGTTTAAAAGAATACAATTTGTGTGTTGTTATTTTGGGGCATAAGCTAGCCAGGTGGCCGGGAGCCGGGCTGGATGAAAAGCAGGCCTGCCTGCAGCTCATCACTACAATTCTGCTTTTGCTTTGTATCAGCTGTTTCATTCAGTTAATAATTTATCCACATTTGTTCAACATCAGGTGCCCTGTAGTACATTCCAGGAACTATTTCTTCTGTCACAATTCCAACAGCCTCTTACATAACATGGTTATAGTAGCTCTTGTCAGGAAGGATGTTTGAAAATATTTAACTGGGATGTGCACAAAGGTACAACTGAGGGACCTTTTGTGGTAGTTTCTTGTCCCCTTACCAGATATCCCCTGGCAGGGGCAGAGTACAGGCTTAGGGATCTATGGAGATTTTTTTTTAAAAAAAATGGTTACAAAACAAATGAGGACAAAAAAAAGGAAAATTCTGAAGCTGGACTCCAGGGTAAAGTTTGTGGGAGGATGTTGGGTCATGGAAGAAGCTCAGATCAACTGAGGAAGCACTGGATTCAGATTGGGAGACAGGCTCCTAGTTTCTCTCTGTTTTTTTTTCTCATATCAGCACAACACTTTTATAGAAGAGATGAAGTAACAACTGGGGAATGTGTATGTGCTAATTAACTATGAGACAGATTAAACGTCCCTTTCTTGGAAGGAAGGGCACCTGGGCCCTTGGCTGTCTCCATTCTCCATTACAGAGATAGGTTTTCATTTAATTCCTAGCTGAGGAGAATAGAATCTTAATGATCTCTCATTTTAGGTGGCTTTAGTGGCACATGTCAGTGATCCTATGTCTACCTAGAAAGTTCCAGGCTATCCTGGATTACACAGCAAGAATTTAGCTCAAAAAAAAAAATAAAAGCAAGTAGGTTTTATGGGCTATAGAACTCCTACCCATCAGGAATATGTATAATTACATTACTTTGAGATATGTAGTAAAAAAAGCCTTTTGTATGTTTTCTTTGCAGATCAACTTGAGCTGAACATGCCTCCATTTCTGCTAAGTGTGTTAAATTAAGAAAAAAAAAGTTACTAAATTTTCAATTTAGTGAAAGTTTCGGTCAACGGGAAGAGCATGATTGCCTCTCTTTAGAATATTTCTCTCCCCGTCGGGACTTTTGCATAAAATCACAGCTGCATCCCTGTGTGTAAAACTGAACATTTACTAGCTAGCGTCCAGTGATGATCTGTGTGGCTGGCTGGAGTCTGAGGATAGGAACTTTTCTCACTCCTGAATTTCTGAAAGGGTTTTCCTCCAAGAATTTTTATGACTTGTTGTCCCACCCTTACTCCCATCAGTTAAGGTAAATTGATTTACCCAAGTAGGATGCAAACCATGTTTCCCACCATAGTAGTGTTCAGCCTAGGTCCTGAGGATGGGTGTGAGTTCTTGTTCTCTTTGTTTCTATTTTCTCTTAAGCCAGTGGGAAATAATCACCTGTGTCAGCATCTCCAATATACCTACCAGTATAGCATGGGGTTCCTTCCCCCAGCCCTGAAGATGTCTCAGACAAGGTTGTTTCTGGAGGCAGGAGCAACATTCCTATGCATTTTAAGATGCTGGGTTGCATCCTGGCTTCTACATACCAAATGTCATTGCATTTCCACAGTGTCTCCCTTACTCCTCCTAACAACTTAACTTGTCCACACACAAACATGGGTACTGTCAGAGACCTCAGAGGTCTCAGGTGGAATGAACCTCTGTTATATGAAGGGTTCATCCCTGAGATAATGCCCTTTCTCTAGTGTATGGAAGGTTATAAAAGGGTATCCTTCATTGACCAGGTGGATAGATTTCAGGGGAATGTTCAATATGTAGTCTCAATAGGATGGCCAAAAGCAAGCACTGACTCTAACAGACTGGCAACCTCACTTCAGCAGCCAGCTTGTAGGTAGAATAGTTGGCTGGGGAATCGACTTTTTTTTATTATTTGGAAAAGCAGAGAAGATATTCTTGCAGCTGGTAAAGTTCCATGCAATGCTTCTTTGTCGAGTTAAAAGCCAAGATCAGGCTGCAAAGTTTGGACTGGCTCTTCTAGAGGCTCTTTGTAAAACAGAGCCCATGTTCCTGGCTGGGCATCACCCATGGGCACCATGCCCCCAACAGGCCTGATCCACAGAGCAGAAAGCCGTAGTTTTCAGTTTTGCAGCAGCAGCAGCCTTTAGGCTAATTAATAAATCATCAACACATTTGTGGTGTGAAAAATGAAATATTTATGCTCGCCAGAGTAATATTTCTGTCTTGCAGCCCCATGCTCTGTTGATGCCTGATGGAGGATGAAGTAAATACCAGCTGGTGTAGAATGAGTGGAATCTAATTACTCTCCACAAAGTTAAGTGAATATTAAAGCATAGAAGTCATAGATGTTGGCTCTTGTCCCACCCTAACTCTGCTGCCCAATCAATGGCTTCCTGACCTGATGCTTCTCCTAGGCCTGATGTTTGGCTCCACATGCAGCTTCCAGTAGGAACTCAGGGAAGGGCTTGTTTGTGAACAATATAAATGCAGCAGCTCACAGAAAGCTGGAAAGTATGGAAGCTGACTTCATCGAATGTGCCATCTCGGAAAGTCATAAGCTGGTTGACCTTGACTTGTACTTCAGCTTGCATACTTTATAGTGGGGTAATTCTGCATCAAGTGATCAGAGAATGCTGCCTCAGAAGTTAATCAGCAAACTGTGAAGGCAGAGATGAAATTCAAGAGCAGCCAATCAGAGACCAAGTGATGGAGGACTTTCATTAGTTAATTAATAAAGAAAATGCTTGGCCCAATAGGTCAGAACATAGGTGGGTGGAGTAGACAGAACAGGATGCTGGGAGTGAGGCAGATGCTTCAGGCAGTCACCATAGGCAGTCGCCATGCTTCTCCTCTCCAAGAAAGACGCAGGTTAAGATCTCTCCTGGTAAGCAACCACCTCGTGGTGCTACACAGATTACTAAATATGGGTTAAAGGAAGATATGAAAATTAACCAATAAGAGGCTGAAACTATTGGGCCATGCAGTGTTTAAAAGAATACAGTTTCTGTGTAATTATTTTGGGTAAAGCTAGCCGGGTGGCAGGACACAGCCCGCCGTTCCTTCTACAACCAAGGTAATTGTCCCTGTATATCAATATGTCAATGTGATGGCAATGAAAATGCAAAAGACCTCCCTCATCAGAAGTAAGTCCTGGCACGTGAGTCTGTTGTGTTGAACACTTGATCCATTTACAAATGCTCACACTCACTTTCGTTTCTTCAGCTCACAATGGATGCTCTTTATAGCTTTTCCATGACAAGTTTTAACTTGTGTGAAAAGAATGACTTAGAACACTTTTACTTAAAATATTTAGGTATTCGCTCGTCACCTGCCCCTGTATGCTTGCAGTTTTAAAACGTGTGTAATTATGCACCTGTCTCAGAGGAGACACTTGCCAATGTCTGGAAATATGTTTGGTTGTCATAACTTTGGGAATAGAAGATTCCAGGGAGGATGGATGCCTCTAAACATCCACACTTCACAGACATTCTCCCACGACAAAGAACTCGGCAAGTTAAATGTCAAGGTTCAGATGGAAATGTCAAGATGAAGTAGAGAGACACTGCTCTGGAGTATTTCATAACACAGTCGAGATATAAATTTTTAACAGCCACAACTACTCAATGATAAGGTTGTTGTTAACAATGCCAAGATGCACCATGGCCCTTGTGAGCATGAATCTGAGTGAGTATTTTCAATATAATTTCTTGTCAATTGAATTGCTCACATGATCGTGTACAGTTAATATTTGAATAGTGCCACCAACTTCTAAAGAGAGCTTCCTGGGCTGATAAAATGGCTTAGCAGATCGAGGCTCCTGCAACAAAATCTCACAAAGTGAGTTCAATTATGAAAATCCACATGGAAGAAGAGAACTGAGACCTGCAATGCATCCACCTGTATGGTGGGGCACATGTGCGCCCCCCCAAAATTAAATAAATAAAATGTGAAAACAAGAAAAAAACATAAAATGAACTTCCTCAATTTACCTGTGAAAATGCAATCAACATTATCTATTTCCTGAATCCTTACTGATGTTGTATATCATCCACCTTTCTAATCTTGTTAGTGAATTTGTATTCTATGATGTGAATAAGGGTAGGCGCAGTTTTGTCTATTAACTCTCATTTTACTTTTTCTTCCCATGTTAAATGTGTCATCTGTATTACTTACCCATTTTCTTTCTGATTATTCCCCTTTTCCTCTTACTGAGTTGCAGGCAGTCATTGCATATACTTGGTATTAATAATTTTGTATTGAACATATGAGAGCCATGTTTTATCTGCCTTATCCTACTACCTAGAAAGCTTAGGAAAGAGGGATGGTTATGAAGGTTGTAGCAGTTGAAAAATACTTCATTTTTCATTGATTAAATTTGGCCAACTGGTGTTACTTTAGGACCAAGTAGGTACTGTGAGAAAGTACTAGGAAGTTGTCCTTCCTTGCCTACAAGTGGCTCACTCTACATGTAGACAATATAGAACTTGTGTATTGACATTTTAATAATAGTATTTTGAGATTATAATAAGATTATATAACATATTATATAACATGTCATAATAAGATTATATAACATATTCCTATTCCCTTTCCTACCTTCAAATTCTTCCATGCAGCCCCTAACTCCCTTTCAAATTCATGGCCTCTCTTTTCAATGTTTAACACACACACACACACACACACACACACACACACACACACACACACACAGAAACACATCTACTCAATGTTTAGACCATGTAATTTTTTCTTAAATATATGTCTTGAAGACTTAAAATTTGGTACTGGATAGCCAGTTGATATGCTTTTCCCAGGGAAAGTAAAATTCTTCTACTCTCAGCATCTCTTAGCTGCTGGTAGTTCTTTGTTTAGGGCTGAGGCCTCATCAGCTTTCCCCCATCCGTTCATCATCAATTTCTCCTATTGTCTGTTTCTGTGGAACACTAAGTCAAACCATAGCAGGAGGCTAATCACAAGCTCTATTATTGCCCATCATGACAATGGAGAAGGAAACATATGTTTCTGGATCATGGTTTCAGCATGGATCCCCAGGGCTGGAGAGACAGATTTACCTCAATGTGTCAATAGCCTGGGCCCCATAGGCTTCCCAAGCTTGAACAGGCCCTTTCTTACAAGGTTCACCGTATAGCAGAGAGAAGTGGAGAGACATAGCAGGGGCTGGAAGACCTGCTTCTGAGAGGAAGCTCCTTTGCTAATAAGATAAATCATATCATACACCACTTAGGAAGTGAGGAGAGAGAAAGAGGGCAAATAGGTTATGGTAATGATGACTGGAAGGAAAAACAGAGATGAAGATGAGTGTTTTATATTTTTATAGCTTCTCTGCTATAAAAGCTCCCTGAAATCCTTTAAAGTGTCTGTTAATTCATTCCTCCACCATCTTGCTTTCAAATACTTGTCTGGCAATGTGTGGCCTACTTTCCCACATTATCTCTGTTGTTCGGCTGTACGTTATTTCCTCCCTCTGTTCTTGGTACTGATCACTGGTACCTCATGGTAGCTCTTCTTGCGTTTACAATTATCGGATTTCTTTCAATGGCTTCCCTTCTGACCTTTATCTTCCTTCTTCAGGTATTCAGGTGAACCTATGAGGATTCAGTATGGCTTAAAAATACCTTGTGCCTTTACTTTGTGCACATTCTACTGGTTCTCCTCCAACTAATTCCATTTCTTCTCTCCATCTGCAGAGACCCTGTATGTTTCCTCACCCATGGTTATTCTGGATAATTTTGTAAATCTTTCTTTACAGCTTTCCTTAAATCTCTCTTACTATAGAAATTCTTTACTATATAAGCATTTATATATGTTCCCTCTTACTATATTATATAAATGTTCGTATTCTCTAGGCTACCACCCTCACCTGTCTTCTCGTTCTCTATGTCTGTCTAGTCAACACATGATTTCATCAGTCAACTGTGTACCACCAATTCCAAAAGTGTATCTTCTTATCTAAACTGCACATACTCCCACCTGTGTTTGCAATGCTCTGTGCATATTTATATGGAGCTGTCATGATGCCATTTCAAATGCCACTCTACTAAATCCTACTTTACTTTCTATATTTGTCTCAGTTAATGTAATTAGCATCTATTCAATTAAAAACCAAGGCATTATCCATAATGAAACTCTACCTATTTTTAAAATTATAGGTCTTATTACTATTTGACTAATGCTACTTAAAATCTTCTTTAAAACACCTAATTTAAGCATGCACTTCCTATGTACTGGCAAAATAACACATGTGATTAAACATTAAGTTGAATGTTTCGGGAAGGTTTGGCAGAGTTATATTAACATTTGAGTTGGTAGAATCTTGGTGATAGTCCTTGTGCAGTAATGAGTGTCATCCAGTCAGTCGAAGGTCTTAATAGATCAAGCACATTATCCACTGAGAAGAAGGTTGTCTACCAACAGTCTGATTTTTTAGTTGAATTACAAATCTTTCCTGGATCTTCAGCCTGCGAACATAACTTTTCCAAGGTCTCATAATCAAGCCAGGCAATTTCTTAACATCTTGCTTCATATATTTGAGTATTTACTTATGTCCCTTGTTGAACTATTTCTCTGGAAAATCAGAGAAGCAGGTTTCTCTATTTATTTTTAAGTGAGGCAATTCACAATTTGTATGAATAAAAAGGAAAAACAGTAGGATAGATAAGCAAATAAAAATAGTCAAAGAAAACACCTTCAAGCAGAAAAATACCCACCACTTATACAGCATGTGGTGAAAACACAGCCAAGCATCTGTCCTGGAACCACAACACACTCACCAGTGCCTATCCTTGTGGACCCACGGCACACTCACCAGTGCCTATCCTTGTGGACCCATGGCACACTCACCAGTGCCTCTTTTTCTGGACCCATGGAACGTTCACCTGTGCCTATCCTTGTGGATCCATTGCACATTCACCAGTACTGCTGGCTGTACTGCATCTTGGTGTCCCATCTGAAATAGTCTTGAGTTTTCTTTTCCTTGGTATTTCTCAGCTTGCTAAAACAAGTTTGATATGACCATTCTTTTGCTCCAGTGACATTCTGTCTCTACCTTTATTCTGGTTCTATATTTAATAATAATGTTTTTATGTTGATGTTGCCCCCAAAGATTTGACCTTCTCAATCACAGACCCTGACACCTATCTTGAATGAGATATATTTACTCCATAGGTAGTTTCTCTCATTAAGGTCTTCTTATGTGCAGCGTCAATATAATCAATCCCTTTGGTAAAGATCAAATTCTGCACCCACTTCTTTGAATCCCTGGCATTCAGGCACTTCTTACCTCTTAAGCAACTACAGTACCCAGAGGTTGTTCTAATTGCAAGTAGAAACCAAAGGTAGCAAGACTATTTGACTCCTGAACATTGCATATCCCACATCCTACTGATGTCCTCTTAGACCCACAGCATAATCACTAGTATAAGAAACAAGCAGAAGGTGACTTTCTATGAAATAGTGCTTCTTGCTCTGTTGACAGCAACAGTTTCAGATTGTTCCACAAGCTCTCATAGTTCCTTAAACATGGTGGAGTTGGACAAGTTCTCTCATTATAGATCAGTCCTTAATGAGAACAAGAATTCTGTACTTCTCTTCTGGATCCTTAAAGTGAGCAAAAAGTAACAGATAAATCAAGGCATGGTACTTAGTAGATGTCCATACATGCTGCTTTCCAGTCACTGGTATGTTCAGAAGTAGCTTAGCTTGGCTTCCTTGAATTGAAGAAGAAACAGATGTGAATTTTAAAGGTTTCAGAGGAATTTTCTTTAGCTCTAACATTCCAAGTTATTGGTCTTCAGGTTCTTAAGTTCAGATGCTCCATCCAAGGTACTAATCTAAATTTCAAATTTTCCACTTATTGTAAAGTCTTGGGCAACTGTTTTACTTCTATAGTTTCAATTTCCTCATCTAAAAACCCCTCTGCATATTGTATGTGAACTAAATGAATTAAATATGTCACAGCAAGAAATTCCTTAGTAAAATGGCTGTTGAATCCTGTATTTTTCACACCTCTCTGCTATAGGCAGAGTTCTCTTTTCCTTCCCCCAGACTATGTGGTAACCTTGCCAAAACACTCAGACTAGATTAACCACACAGTAATAAAGAAAAATAGCAGGCTAATTTGGGAAGTTTCCAGGAGCAAAATGTCCATTAAAATTTGAAAATGGTATAAAAACAATATGACCACAATAGCCTCTTTCTATTTTGCTTGGAAACCAGAGGTGAGCATCATATTTCCCGTTCTTAGCTTATGCTGTTTGCTTCCAGAAAAGACAATTTAAGTGCCTGTTATTAGAGTCTGTCAATAAACTCCAGAACCAAAGCAAATCACACTCAACTGACTGACAGCTACAAATTAATTTTGCTTTCTTAAACAACTACCCAGCCAAATGTTCCTGCAGCTGACAAGCCTCACTGTGTGCTCTCCTTGCTCGGTGGAGCCTGCTGCACCTGCCATCATGTAATACAAATTATTTTCCCCTCATAACTCAGCTTCTTAATAGGAAGACAGTGCAGGTTGTTAACACACAGCCAATATAGCCCTCCTGTTTCCACTTCTGCATGTTAACAGAAAATAGGCAAACATGCTTGAAGATTTTCCTGCAGGAATATTGGCCTCACACTCATAGGAGGCCAATTCAGTTTAGTTTGTGATTTTTTTAAAAAGAGTTCTTTGGTGCTGGCTGACCAAACCACTGTGTTAAGTATTGGAGTTGAAAAGAAAATGTTGGCAAATTCCTCCATGTAAAGATGTCACAGCCTAAGAGTAAAAAATATGCAAATAATGTATTATTATTATAGCTATGTACTAATTCATAGTAGGGTTCTCTACAGAACTTACAGAATGAATTTCTCTCTCTCTCTCCCTCTCTCTCTGTGTGTATGGATATATATATATATATATATATATATACACACACACACACACACACACACATATATATGGATATATATACACATATATACATATACGTATATATATATGTATATATATACATTACAAGCTGCAGTCTAACAATGACTAGTTATGAATGTAAAGTCCAAGAATCGAGAGGCTGCTCAGTCTCACAAGGTTGGGAGTCTCCGCCAGTCTGCTGGGATCTCGAAGAAGGAATGGATGTGCTAAAGGAGGTAAGGACAAGCAAGTGAAGAACACACACCCTTCCTTCTTCCATTGTCCTTCTATAAGTTTCCAACAGAAGATGTGTCCCAGATTAAAGGTGTGGCTTCTCCCCTTAAGGCTGGATTAAAGGCATGTGTCATCCAGCCAAAAGATCTGGATCAAACAAAGGCTTGATGTCTTCCTTCCTCAAGATCCAGATCACAAGTGTACCTACCCTCCATTTCTGGACTATAGTTCATTCCAGATATACCCAAGTTGACAGCCAACAGCCATCACAAGCTAGACAGTAAAGATACAAATGTGTAGCAATTATTTCAGAAGCAGAAGCTGGGTGTGAAAATCTTCCTGAGAGAGGCCACTCATTTATTGATATTTCTTCAAATGAATTATATCACATATTCAATTGTGCTTTTAATCTCCGCAACAAACTACCATGCACTTTGTATATATGTCCACCCATGGTATCCAGTTCAACATATCAGATATATCCACATACACATATAAATACATTTTATAGTCAATACTTCTCATCTTTAAAATCTACCCATCATTTTAGCACTGTGGAGTCATTTTGCAAGTCTTTAATTTCTTATCCATAGACTCATATCTATGACATACTCTTTTGTACTTGGCTTTTCAGATGAGTGTGCACCTGTAAAAAATCAAACTTACCTGTGCACTTGCAACCTTATTGTTGCTGTGAAATATTCCTTACTGATGCTGACATTTTCAGGGTGTGGTCACACTGCTCAGAGAGGGTCATCTGGGAAGAAGGAGAGTATATATTTGGGGGTAATTGAAGAAGCTGTATAGGAATGTGGGGTAGATACAGGAGACTGAGGTTGTAAAAACAAGATTCTTGATAATATGCAAAGGATATAGATGTGTTGGAAGAACTTGATGATGACCATGCCCTGAAGCCATCAGAGGTATTTAAGCCTGAACCATGACATGATCAAGTGATGTGTTTGACACATTACTCTTGCTAGTCAAGCGCAGGGTAGCAATTCAAATCCAGAGTCAAAAAACAAACAAAATAGAGAAAAGGCCATTATAGTTGCTTAAGCAGCTTGATTTGGAGTCACGAGAAGGAAAGTAATGGAATAATCACAGACAAACAAGTGGGTGGGCTGAGAAACATGTTTGGACAGGAAAGAAGAAAGTAAAAAATGGGTTTGCTGGATAAACAATTGAGTTAGAAACTAAGACAGATACTGCTGAGGGATTAAGAAATAAGCCACATACACTGAAAATTGTGAGGTGAATGATACGCACAGATTCTTGGGCACGCACTCTCACCCAGGCACACTTACCTTATCCATGTTTATCTTAGTAGCATTGCTCATAGGAGGAGAAGGATCAAAATACACGGAAGAATTATGCATATTTAATTTACATCTAAGTCTGAATTCCCCATGGCTGCCTTTCTGTCATTTTGCCATTTCAAAGAATAGCATCCCAGGGCTTTTTATCCCAGCGCTGTGGTGGTACCCTTTCTGAGAGAATAAATCCGAAGTAGTGTTGCCAAGAGCCAGTGACATTTGCCATGTTTGAAAAGGCCTCATTTTGAAGAATGATTATTGATTCTTTTTCACATTTCAGATCACTCCTTTGATGCTGCCTTTTACTGGCCCTGGTGCGCGACCCTCAGCTGTGTTCCTGGCTCCCTGACACAGAAGTTCACCCGCAAAGAACGCACTGTTCTTCTAAGTGGCACTCACCCTGAGCCTGTCCAAGGAACAGTCACTGTTTCTCTGAATATTTCATCACACAGATAAGCATCTCAGGGCCTTGCCTGGGTTGTTGGGACATGGAGGACGCACTGGTAAGTGAGAGCATGCGATGGTGGAGTGTTCAGGGAGAGGTACCTGGTGACATCACTCATTGGGGTAACAGCTCAGATCATGTCATCCTACTGTGAGCTTGAATCCCTGCAGCAGAGAAGTGTGGGAAGGAGATAGTAGCAATGACATACATTATAACGGCACACAGTTGAATATCAAGGAATACAAAGGCGAACTGTGTTTGGGGCTCCAAATATTGAGATCAGCCTCAATATGAAGCACCTTACTATATTTATACTCCAGTAGATGGAAGGGCCAAGAAGGGTTTTCCTCCTGAGATGTCTTCTATAAAACTGAGAAAATCTCACCTTGACTTAGGAGCCATTTAGACATAGTCTTCTCTAGATTGTGTTGCTTAAAATTATAATATAGAAAACTCCCACAGTAACAATAGTTAACATTTTTATACATGTTCTTTTCTTTTTTATTGATTTTTATTGAGCTCTACATTTTTCATTGCTCCCCTCCCTGCCTCTCCCCTCCCCCCCTTCATCCCTCCCCCAAGGTCCCCATGCTCCCAATTTACTCAGAAGATCTTGTCATTTTATGATTCCCATGTAGATTAGATCTATGTAAGTCTCTCTTAGTGTCCTCATTGTTGTCTAAGTTCTCTGGGACTGTGGTTTGTAGGCTGGTTTTCTTTGCTTTATGTTTAAAAACCACCTATGAGTGAGTACATGTGATAATTGTCTTTCTGTGTCTGGCTTACCTCACTCAAAATAATGCTTTCTAGCTCCATCCATTTTCCTGCAAAATTCCCTAAAATGTTCTCTAAAAATGGCATTTTACAAGGATGAAGGGCTGATTTTTGTTCACTACAGTTCTCAACAAGGTGCAGAAAGAAAGGAAATGCTGTTAACCATATTTCTTAAAGTGTTTTTATTTAGGGTATACAGCAGCAAAACTCACACCTGAGATGGCTATGTGGAGAAACTAGGTTTAAAATGTGCAGGTAGCCCTGTAACATGGTGTAAATTGCTGGGCACGGGGTGCAGGCTATGTGTTCAACATTTAGAAGGAGAACTGGTGCTTTTATCTAAGCCAATGTTACATGAACACTCTCCTGATGCACTGGCTGGTGACTAGGCATTGCTAAGGAAAATATTGTGAGGCCTTGCTGTTCCAAATCCCCCAGCATGAATCACATCCTCTGTTGGTGTAAACAATGTAACTGGTACCAAAGTATGGGCCTCTGGGGAGTCCTCCTGGGAGAAGCTGTGTGGTACTGCAATTTGAATGGTGCCCCTTCCCACAGGTTAAACAAGAAGAGGCATGTTACCATGTGGTGCATCAGGATCAATTACATCCTTGATCAGCACAGAGAAACAAAACTTGTCTGCCAGTGATGAGACATGGTATCAACGGTCTGCGTTTTAATGATGGGCACATGCATGACATTTATCATGGTTACGTTCAAATTTATTTTGCTCATCAAACATAATAGTTAAGAGCTTTGGGCACTGGGAAATTTTTATTGAGTGATTGCTTTGTGCTTGGCATTGTATTAGGTGCTTGTGGATGTACCACAGTCAAATTTATGTCTCACAATAACTGTAATATATTTACTCTGTATTACTGGGCTTTGAGATGTTCACTTTCCCTATCAGCATTGCAGGGCAAGCCCATGGCAAGCTGTCCAAGCTATGATCACCTCTTCTCAGAGGCTGGAGACTGGCTAAAGTTGAATCATCATTACCCTCTTCTTCAGACTCCCCCATTCAACCCAGAAATACTTATCAAACAAGTACTCCAAGTATTGAAACCATCAACAAACTGGAAGTATATAATCTACCTCAAAATGAAAATAAATGTTCATATGGAAAGTTGACAGTAAACGAAAGGTGTGTAAACACCTAGACATACTCAGGATGGGGCGATGACGAAAAGCTTGTGGTATTACAAGAGATTTAAGAGGGCTCCGTGCAGCCCAGACCATCAGAGATGCCTGTGAGCAGCAGGCACTGCAGCTGGGACCTTAGGTAAGCAGACATCAGTGTCAATAGGACCTGCCAGCAGAGGAAACAGTATGTGCAAGGCCAGATTGGAGCGGGGGCTGGCTGGTAGGGATCCAGCAATGGGAAAGGCCAGTGCCACTGGGCTGTGGAGAGCAGGCAGAGAGACAGCAGGCTGATGAGGCAGACAGAGTTGAGCTCATGAAGAGCCCCAGAGCCCACACAGATGGCTGAGAAAGAGAGGGATCAGCTCCCTGGCTAGGCATATTATCATAGATTATGAGGAATGAAATGATGATGGAGGCCCTGGTTCTGGCATTATTATTATCAATTTCGAATGTAATGCATTAATGTAAATGTGTCAACCCTTTGTGACATTTTTCTTAGCTCTATTCTGATGTATAATGTAATGTAAATGTACATGTGTTAACACCTTGTGACATTTTCCTTAGGTTTATTTTGATTGGATGATTAAAGAGAATAAACTGGTCAAAACAATGAAAATCAAAAAATTAATGAAGGCATATTTTACAGAAGAGTGAGTTAGGAGATGCAACAGCATAGAATGTTAGATACACAGGATGTATGGGCTATATCATTTTAGGCTTTCAAATTGCACTTAAGATAACATGATCCAATCTTTTACAATTAAATATTGTTTAATTCACTTTGAGGAACCCAGTTAGAATTAATGTCTCTGATTAGTCTACAGTGCCCTCTTGCAGTTCCTCCCAGCTTTCCAAACACACTGATCATAAAGACAACAAAACAAACAAATATCCCCACTTAGATTTCCTAACTCCAATCACCGGCCATACAGAATCTGAAAACCCTCCAGTTAATAAAAATCATGTGCTGAACAGCCATACACTGTGTCAAACCATCCCTGTTTTAAGCCTTAAGAGCTTTGCCAGCCACAACTTCAACATTTCCAAATTTTAATGAAAATATGGATAGTAACCATTTAAATAATTTGCTAGTAGTTCAAGAAACAAGATCATACAACTTGTAAAACCTGAAACTAGGCTCTGATGCTTCTTTCTTCAGTGACAACACCCAACAGAATTTCCAACAGAAAGCCAAAGTGCAAAGCCTTCATGCTAAGACTTCCAGTTCTCCAAACGCACCCAATCCTAGAAGGTGTTATTGTCTCTGATCCACGAATAAACATCACCTTGCACTCTGAAGTCAGTGTAAAATCTTTCCTACCATGAGCACAGATTCCTGCACAGCTTGCTTTCCCTTTTCCCTTTCCCATTCCAAGACATCTATATAGACTAGTCCACCCTCTCTCCTGCAGGGCTTTAGTCCAGACATGGCCTTTGGGATTCCAATCTAAGTCTCAAGTACCTTCCTCCTAAATACCCCCAATACATAGTATTCCTCCATGCTGAGCTGAACTTCTGGGTAAGCAGCACCTGATTTTGAGGCACCTCGTTACAACAGAAGCAAAACAGGTACATATGGGTTCGGCTGAGATAGGTCCTATCTACCTTGTTAGGTGAGATAAGATGCAGGCTAGTGAAGGTTGCTTTGGGCGCTAAAAGCTCAATGCAGCAGATAGACTATAGCATGATTCTTGACAAGTACTTGCAGCCAAACCACGCTATTGATTTTTTTTTGTTTTTCCAGGCAGTTATGTAAAGAATCCTATAGGCCGGACCAGTTCAGGAAGAAGAGCTCTGGGTAGTCTGTGCCTCTCAAGAGCACAAAGCCTGGGAAATGCAGACACTGCTTCATGACCTGGCCTAGGTACATCTGCAAGTCAGATAAGCATATGAACAATAAAAACCTGGTGTCAACATTGTACTAGAGCAGCGGTTCTCCAACTTCCTAATGCTGTAACACTTATGTCGCAGTGACCCCCAGCCATGAAATCATTTTCATTGCTACTTCATAACTGTAATTTAGTTACTGCTTTGAATTATAATGCAAGTGACCCACAGGTTTTCTGAGAGGCAACCTTTGAACAAAAGAGAAATATATTAACTTTCTACAGACGACTCTGGAAAAGCGCTGCAAAAGAATGCATTAAAACTTTTTTACAGCCTGACTGGTAGGGACACAGGACTTGTAGGAGAAGATAAAGATTCATAAGCATGAAGGGATGTAACTCCAGGAAATTGGACAAACAGAACATTTTAAATATAAATTGATCCATTGGTAACGATACTGTGAGAAACTGCGTGGTGAATATTCCCTGTGGTCAGTGCATGCATTTAGCTGAGGTGAAGACACAGCTTGTTGTAAGCATGCAATAATTCCCAAATGACTGGGGAGCCAGGCATGAGCTTCTTTCTGCAGTCAGCTCATGACCTCATCTATGACCTAAGGACAGTGACAACCTCTTCTGTGACCTGCATAGGTGAGTGAAGAAACGAGATTACAAAGTTAAGTCATTATTAAGTGAGCATGAAACCTCCCCAACAGCCCAACAACGCCGACAGTATTAACTTGGGAGCATTCTGGCACATCTCCACCTGTCCCTTTGTCTTTAGTTAGCAGTATTGCTGTCATCTTGAATATGGTCGCTCTGATTTGTTCCCATTCTTTGACTAAAAGTGTTCTTCTCAAGGTTTGTTAAAACTGCCAAATTCTGCAGCTGTCAACCCTTGTGGGATGCTGTTCTGTACCTTTTGTCCATGGTAATCACTGTCCATTGTTCTTTAGAGCAACCCTGTCAGCTTCATTCTTTTTCCTTCCATAGCTTTCTGTCCCTAGGTTTCTCTCTGAGGTACCCGTGGCTTATTGGTTTCTGCAATGCTCTAATTCTCTGGAATGGCTCCTCCTTCTCCACTCTTCATGGATGCTATTGCTCTGCAGTCAGTGGCCATGGCAACCTGGAATGGCTCTAGAAAAACAAAAGCTAATTCAGGAGTAAGAGAGAGGCTGACCCATGTGGAGTCAACTGCTATATGTTTCTGTGAATTTTGAACTGGATATGAGAAAGGCTGTCTCATTGGATAACAGTGTTTCCAGAATAAACCAATGGGAAGAGAATCAAGTTAGCATGTACACAGAAGAGGCGGTTCTGAAGTATGAGAGTCAAGCACAGAAAAGGCAAAGAGGTGGGGAAGGAGGCAGTTACTGCCAGTGTTGCATGTCTATATCTGCTCTTCAGAGAGCCCTCCCTCAACTATGCCTCATTTCCAAAGACAGTAAGGAAGAAAATGGCAATGTTTAATGATGATAGCATGGGCCAGAAAGAGAAGATTAGTGTTGCCATAATGTTAACGATTTGGCGAAGATATCTTTAAAAGCAAATTCAAGTACTCCACCCACTGAAGGCATGAAGAAGGCAAATAAGTAGCACATTTTATTCTGGGAGCATCTTAAAGCTTACCTGCTTCCCTCCCTCCCCTTTCTCTCCTTCTAGTTTTCATAGAAAGTCTAAACATATTTGTATATATGAATATATTACAAATCGTACACGGACCATTTAGACAATTAGAAGCAGAAGAAGGGCTGAGGATGTAGCTTAGTCTTTAAAATACTTGCTGTGCAGGAATGGGGTTTGATTTCAGTTCTCAGCAACTATATAAAAAGCCTGGCATGGTGGACCACACTTGTAATAGTAGTGTTGGGGCTGGGCACTGGTGGCACATGGCTTTAATCCCAGCACTCGGGAGGCAGAGGCAGGCGGATCTCAGTGAGTTCGAGGCCAGCCTGGTCTACAAGAGTGAGTTCTGGGAAAGGCTCCAAAGCTACATAGAAATCCTGTCTTGAAAAAAAATAGTAGTGATGGGGACGGGGATGAGGAGAAATATTATGGAATATCATTTTAAGATGTGTTACATTCATTTATACTGTGAAGCATTTGCTTAATGATGCAAAGGTATGTTGCATTCTTTTATGTTGCATTTGTTTAACTCTGTGAAGCTGTGTTATTTTGCCTATCTAAAACACCTGATTGGTTTAATAAGAAACTGAAAAGCCAAAGGCAAGGCAGGAGGAACTATATGCAGGGACTGGCAGGCAGAGAGATAAAAACAGGAGGAGAAATATAGGAGGAGAGATAGAAGAAACAAGAAATGGAGGAGAGGAAGGCTTGCCACAGCTACACAGCCAGCCACAGAGAAAGATGTATGCAGAATAGAAGAAAGACAAAAGTCCAAAAGCAAAAGATAGATGGGATAATTTAATTTAAGCAAAACAAGCTAGAAACAAGCCAAGCTAAGGACAGGCAATTATAAGAAAGAATAAGCCTCCATGTGTTCTTTGAGAGCTGGATGGCAGACCCCCTCAAAGAGCCTAAGAGTAAAAAAGCAACCAACTACAGAGACAGACAAACCTCTATGGCTCACTCACCAGCCAGCCTTGTATACTTGGATGAGCTCTAGTTAATTAGAAACTCTGCTAAACAAACAAACAAACAAATAGATAGGTAAATATAAAACATGCTCAGAGATGACCCAGTAGTAAAATTTTGCCATGTAAGCTCAAGGACCTGAGTTTCACTAGTAGTACCTACGGAGAAAGCTTGTTATTTCCATTCTGAAGAAGTGGAGACAGGATTCCTGGGGCTTGATGGACACATAGTCCAACCAAATCAGTGAGCCCTAAATTTACTGAGTCTTTCTCTCCAACAAATAAAGTAGAGAACTGTTGAGGGAGACCCTTGAAGTTCACCTCTGGCCTCCACATGCATGCACACATTGCATGTCCACTCCCACACATATGCACACAAACATGAATACACACACACACACACACACACACACACACACAATGCACAAAAGAAGCAGAAGAGACTGAAAACGGAAGTGGCTTCCCACAGTGTCTGTGCTTTTTTCAGCACAATGGGGATTTTCCAGCATCTTCAGTTTCTTTGTTTTATCTTTGTTCTCTCCTTCTCCTTAAGAAGTAGATTTGGGGCTACCTTGATAGTTTCTCTAAATAAGCACATCTCATTCATTTTATTAAATGTACACACAAACAGAATTAGGACCATGCTTTATAAAACACAAAGAAAATTAAAGCAATATTTGATGCCCAGTGGAGGTGATCCCTCCTCACAGGAAATCATGGAGAACTCATTACCTAATCATCTGGTGCTCAGCCTCACCTGCTCATGGCATCACCTGGGCATCTCTTCAAATGGACAATCATCAGAATCTTAATATGTACACAGGTCTTCTATGGTACAAATCAGAGTTGAAGCCAAAGTCTTGCTGGATACATTCTTGGTCTTGATTAGTAGTAAATACAGTATGGGTTGCTTCCTAATCAATTCAAGATAAGCTGTTATCCTTCTTGTATTCTTATTACTAAGCTGACACACCATACAAAATTCAAATACTAGGTACGTTAGTGTCCCTTCTTATTGCTGCGACCAAATACCTGTCAAGACAGAGCTTAAAGGATTTGTTTTAACTTAGAGTTACAGAGACTAAGAGCTCATGGTGGAGAAGGCATGGAGGTCAGAGGCTGCCCATTCACTCCTGGGAGGCTGAGGTAGCAGAGTGAGATGAACGAAGGAACTCAGGTTGCTTTTCCTTTTCTCCTATTTTGTTCAACCCAGGGTCACATTCCACAGATGGTGCAACAGTCAAAGTGGGAAATGCTCTCCCTGACACAACCTAAGTGCATCTCTTCAGTAATTACACATCCAGTCAACTCTAGGGTGCAGAGTTATTCTCAGACTATGTACATACCCAACATAGAGTGGCAATAACACTTCATCTACACCACGCTGATAGGCAGGACATGAGATAACATTCTATTTCCCCCTTGTTCCCTCGTGAGTCTTCCTATGAGGGAACAGATTTGAATACACCCCACTTCTGACATCTGGGATTTTACATTTTAAACCATTTGCTTTCTCACTTGTACATTTTGTTTGCTTGTCTTTGGTCTTACTGATTCAAAGGAGCTTGTGATAGTGTATGAACATGAATGCATCCTGTTTTATTCATGTAGCAAGTCATTTGCCTTAAGTAATGAGCTGTCTTTTTTTTTTCTTTCTGAGACAAGGATTCTCTGTGTAACAACAGTCTCAGTTGTCCTGGAATTTGATTTGTAGACAAGGTTGGCCTTGAGTTCACAGAATCCTCCTGCCTCTGCCTTTTGAGTCCTCGCATTAGAGGCATGCGCCACATGTCTGGCTATGATTTGTCCTTTGGACTTCACTCTTAACTTTGAAATTCAGCTGAGTGAGTGTTGAGTGATGGCAGCAAAGCAGAGGGAACTTATTGCTGTTCCCGTGTCAGAGTAGGACCTGAATCTGAATCCTAAGCTCCCTTCACTGACAGGTTCTTGATAAGTTTCATGGATCTCATCAAGCTTCTCTCTCTGTTAGATAAATATTCCTGATATTATCTCACTAGTAGACTTTCAAAAGGATTAAATGAGATAACACAGCTAAAAGCACTGTGCAGACACCAAGAGACCATTCAAACTTATGTGGCTCCTTATGATTCCATACTATAGAGAGAATGTGGTGTTTAAACTTAAAATAGATCTAACTATTGTCTTTTATATCAGTAAACTTAATTCCAGCTTACAACATTGATAGTCGTATGCACAAAACCCGGGTTATCGTTTTGCAGTTTCCCCTTTCAATGACTGGTAGCATAGTAAGGTTTGAATGCCCTGCTCACCTATTCTTTTCTGTGCAATGACAATAAGAATTGCCTTTTATGTAGACTGACCTATTCACTTTGTGAACTCTATTATCCAGTCTAAACAGGGGCTTTGGATCCATCCATTTGTCTATTGGTTACCAAATTCATTCCTTTTATTTCTTCTCCTTTACTCTGTATTTTAGAGGGTGACATTTCCCAGGCTTCCTTGCCTGTTGGTATTGTTTAGTAAGCCTTATGCAATAAAAACTTACTTTTAAAATATATAGCCAGATTTGTCAACCACTTACTTTACCACCTCTGGATTTTTATATTGATTAGGAAAGATCTTGTTCTACAGGAATATAAAAATAATCTGGTATATTTTATAGTCTACTTACAATAGTAATAAAACAAAGTTATGCTCAAAATAGTACCACATGTTTATAATCTCAGCCCTCAGGAGGGTGAGCAAGAGAACAGCGAGTTTAGAATTATTGTGGGCTACATAGGGTGACTCGGTCTCAAACAAACAAGCAAACAAAAAACAATAAAGCAGGAGAGTTTCTTTTTTTTTAACCTCCCAAGAATTTATATCTGTATATCCTTTGGGATATCTGCTACACTCCCAAATGAAGTATTCCAACTTCACTTACTGAATAATTTAGTAATCTTATTTCTTTTTCACAATGTGGAAAGCTACATTCTGCATATACACTTGATCTGCACTATTCTGTTTCAAAAGACGACCTAATCAGCTATGTCTATTGATATTTTAAACTTTTTATGCTACTATTAAATCCAGAAATTTCTTTTCCATGAGGCTTTAAAACATAGTGACACAAAGATCCTGTTTCATCACCGTATTTCCTCAACATGACTTTGACATGAAGCTATTTGGACCTAATGATCTTTGGAGTACAGAGTAGCTGTTCTTGCAGGCTGTTATATTATTTGAGGTGTGATTAAGTTATATAGAAACTCCTAAGTAAAGATTACTAGTTAAATTTTGTTTATTTGACCTATATTTATGTGTATATTCATTCAATTGTCTTTAGTTTTTTTCTAAAATCATTTGGGTTGTGTACGTGTGTGTGTGTGTTTGTGTGTGTGTGTGTGTGTGTGTGAAAGAGAGAGAGAGTTCTGTGTTTGCGTCTCTATTATATCTTATTTTCTGGAATTTTACATGTTGTGATGGTCATTTGAGGAAATAAAAATATTTAGATGTTTTAAAAGACTCATTTATAAAATCTAATTTTGTTTCATTTTTAAAGTCCGATATACTAATTGTTATGTATGATATCACTTCTTCAATTTTATTTGAGCTTATTTTATTCCTTGTTCTCTTTTAGTTAAATGCCTCTTTCTGGTTTCTAATTTTAAAGAAAATAGGGAGCCAAGCAAGGAGAGGTGTTGGCTTTATTTAGAGATGCCTGATAATCACTAAACAGCAGCATAGTGGAGTTTATATGAAGAGAGGAATGTGTCTTCCAAGGACAGAAAGCTTTTACCTCATAGCCCAATTTCAGGCTTTCCAGCCTCCTGTAGCAACACTCACAATACCTAATCTACCAACAGCAACACTGCCCAGACAAGCCATCCTCTGTGTTGAAGAGGTATGCTGGTTAACCTTTAAGTCCCCCCTTGACTGGGTGTGGAGTCACCTAGAGTGCTTACCTCTGAGCATGTCGTGAGGATGTTTCCAGAGAAGATTAACTGAAGCTAGAAGATCCACCTTGAATGTAGGTGGAATCTCTCATAGGGTAGGGCATAAAATAATAATAGAATAAAAAGATACAGGGAAAGAAGGCAGCAGAGCATCCACTTCAATTCTACTTCCCATAGGCACAATGTACCAAGTTACCCCATACATCTGCTACCACACTTTGCTTACTGTGATGGATTGCATCATTTCAAGCTGTGAACTATAGCCAACCTTCCCTTCCTAAAGTTTCATAAGAATGAAAAAGTAACTAGGTATCCTACTGTCTCAGCTTCCCAAGTGCTGGCATTTCAAGTGTGTCTCTGCACCAGAGTCCAAGTAACGCATCTTGAAGGAGTAAAAGGGGAGAAATGGATGAAGAACAATTTGTATTTCAACATCCTTCAACTGTGTGGGTGAAGATAGCATTTCCCATGGTTAATAAGAAGGATAATTCATCTTGAAAGATCCATATAGTTTGTTCTCTAATCCCATTGGCTTCATTTTTGAAAACTGTCGTCATCCATGTTTATGTGAATAACATTGAAGGTATATTCTGTGCACAGTGCCCTAATTATTTGGTATTCTCTTTTAGGTATGTAATTACACATAAATATTAAAGGAAATGAAGTTATTTAGCTAATATTCTTTATAGGCAATGTACCCTCTGAAAATTTAACAGTGTCTTTGGGTCTTTCTGACAGATGTAGGTACATGTATATTTTAATAATTTTATATAGTATACCTTGGGATATAAATAATTAAGTGAATGACTTTTATACTGACGGTATTTAAACTATTGTAATTCTATTATAACCAATGAGATGTGAATATGTTACCTCCTACAATTTGTACATACTTGTGAGACTGTCTTTATATTTGTGTAATGGACATATGCTTTTGAGAAAATGTCACCTTTAATAACCTGCCAGAATACACATTGTTCTAACCCTCATTTCTCATGGTCCTCTAGTTTTATTAATGTCACTGAGAGCTGAAAGCCATGATACTTAAAATATATCTGAGTGTCTAATTGTGAGGACAGTCATTTATGTATTCACTTTTCATTTTTGAAGACTTTACATTTTGATTTGTCAGCATTCTTTCCTTCTCACTATATATATAGCCAAAATATCTATGAAATTTACTTTTTAGAATTATAGTTAATTTTGTCATTTAACTATTAGTATGAATATAGCCAGTTGCAGCAATCCTTAATTTGGCATGCTATTTATTGAATCATTTTTCATTTTCTTTGTCTTTGAAGGATGCCTTTGTACATATATTTATTTGGCTATATGATGTCAGAGTAGCCCATTTTTATTTCTTTTGTATAATTGAAACTTGTTAGGAATGTTTACTCTTTGTCTACCAAGTTCCCAACACGTGTGATTCTTTTCTGTTGTTTTACTTCTATTGTTGGCAGGAATCTGTGTGTCTGGCCTACTTCTACAATATCAATACACTAATTCTGTTACTCCATAGCTTTAATATAATTCTTGTTATCTGATAAAAAACATCTTCACCTTCTCCCCTTTTAGGTATAGCCAGAAAAAGAAGAAAATATTCAAGGAATTTTGTCCACCATAAAGGAGATGGTCTTCCCCGAGTCAGTACATAGCCATACTTCACTAGACCTGTGGACAAGTGACTTGGATTTTCATTTGGAAATGATACAGAGAAATATGATGAAGAGGGATGAAAATGACCTAGAAATCCAGGACTTTGGACCAGATTCATTATCCGGATAAACATCTGACTTACCTCTTTATAAAGAGAAGGATAAAATGAATATTTCACAGTGAGAAAGAGGAAAATATATCAAATAAAATTCTGCCAATCCATCAATGCCCTGTTCATGTCTCCAAGATGAGAGATACACGGTTTTTCATGTTCATCTTTGAAGCTTGCTGTGACTTTCTACTGTGCATATCTGTTCTACTTGTCACTAAATTAACTTTGAAGGGAATATATTTACAGTTAGGGCTTCTTATCACTGCAGAAGCTGTATTCCTAATGAAATCCCACTTCTAGTCTCCCACAGGGCAAGGTAACACCTTTGTAACAATGTTTCCTCTTGCATTCTAATTTCAGGGATGCAGCATACAGCTTGAGATGAATTAAATTCTATTCCTCAATTAAACCAAATATTCTGATTTTTTGTCATGAATTCTCTTTACTATTCCTTTTTTAATCTGTAAGATATTTACTAATGAATGTAGTTTTGTAAAAGTAAAAGAGAAATAATATGCAGTTTTTCTCAATTGGTAACTAAAAATGCATTTCTCTTCATCGATAGATTCAGTGTTTGACAGAATTAGGATACTTTAGTTCAAATCCTTCCTCTCTACCTACCATTTTCTAGACTGAAGTGCCTGAATGATTGGCAAAATGATTGATCTTGCTTTTTGAGATAACGTCTTGCTATGCAGCCTAGCCCAGGCTGTTCGTGAGCTTCAGCATCTCCTGCCTCATTCTCCATAATGTTGGGATTACATGTGTGTACAAAGGCACTTTGTGTATAATCCAGTGTCGTGGATGAAAGGTGGAGTACCAGTCAGAGTCTAAAGATGTATTGAATGTGCTGCCTCTGATTTCAATTCTTATTTTGTTGACTGTTTAAAATGAAGGCTGAGATAATTTTTAAGGGTTTATTCTCCAATCACCAAATACATTTAAATCATGACAAGTTTGTTACCAAGATTGCATTGTTGTAATATTTTATTTTCTTGTGAAAATAAAATGACAAATTATTTTATATCCCCTTATGGTCAGTATTAACCTTGATTCACATGTATAAATTCTGACTGTTCCCTTGACTCTCCTTTTAATGATATCAGTTGTTTTTTATTGTTTGCATTTTAAGCAGTGTGTGTGTGTGTGTGTGTGTGTGTGTGTGTGTGTGTGTGTGTGTGTGTGTATGTAACCATGCATGATCTCACATACATGCATGCATACATAGCAATACCTGAGTGTGTGGATCCAGGGGTTTTTGTACATGTCAGTTCTCTCATTCTACCTTGTGTGTTCTGGGTCCAGGGGATCAAACTCTATTCTTCAGGCTTGGCAACAAACTCAATTATATGTTGAGTCATCTTGCCAGGGTTTTTTTCTTCAATATTGAATGATGCTTTCCCTCTGCTTCCTTATTTGTGTATATGAAGGAGCTTATAGATTCATCCATAATCTTCATCCACAGAAGTTTTCTTGGTACATGTAACAATTACTATTGTCATAGCAGTGAGCACTGAGGCCATGCTCAGCTGGTAGATGATACGAGTCAACAGAGTTTTACCTTGAGGTCTGTAAGGAACACATATGGACAAGGAAGTCTGTGCTCCATGAGGAGAGCCTCAATTCACCCCTCCCCATTAACTGCCTCCTCATACGCATATCAGAATCCCCATGTGTTAGAACAAGATTCCCCTGGATTTTAACTTGTTGAAAATGAAGCAGCTTCAGGCCCAGCAGGAGAGTTATGGCAGCCACTCTGTAATCCTTCACTGTTTGTACAAACAATCTTAACTTTCAGAGTTTCCTCACAGTGTATTCATGGGTTTCATGGTTCCTTGGCCATACTAGGTTTGGGGATCAATACTACTCCATTAGTATAATATCTTCAAAAACAGAGCCATGATGGTGTCCCTGGTCCTATGCTGCAGCCAAGGACTGTGTTGATGTCTGTGGTGTATACTGGCAAGGCAGACCATGTTGAGATCCGTGGTCCATGCTGACCAGGGTCTACGTGAATGTTTATGATCTGTGCTGCTGCCAACCGAAAAGGGCAAGGAAGCTTCTTTTGCAGTGGTGTTGATGACTGCAGACTCACAGTTGAGAATAAGAGACATAGAAGTTTCTGTGACAAAGCCCTTCCACTCCAGCACCACCAAAAGAAACAGTCTAGACTGTAAGACATCGAGAGAACTCTTAAAAACTGTGAGAGAGATGTGTAAATGTAACTTTTCTTGGTTGATATCTTCTGGCAGAGGTAAGGGGTGGGAAAGACTTAGTTTTCTTTATTTCTTTTTTATTGAGCTATACATTTTTCTCCATTTCACTTCCTTCCTCCCCTCTCCCCTTCTACATCCTGTGACCCCCATACTCTGAATTTATTCAGGAGATCTTGTCTTTTTCACTTTCCTATGTAGATCCCTATATGTCACTCTTAAGGTCTTCTTCGTTATCTAGGTTCTCTGGTGTTGTAGACTGGAGGCTGGTTTTTCTTTGTTTTATGTCTAGAAGCCACTTATGAGTGAGTATATATTATATTTGTATTTCTGGGCCAGGGTTACCTTACTCAATATGCTTTTTTCTAGATCCACCAATTTGCCTGCAAATTTCAAGATGCCATTATTTTTTACTGCTGTGCAGTACCTCATTGTGTAAATATACCATATTTTCTGTATTCATTCTTCAGTTGAAGGGAATCTAGGTTGTTTCAAGGTTCTGTATATTACAAATAGTGCTTCTAAAATCATAGTTGAGCACATATCCTTCTGATATGATTGAGTATCCTTTGGGTATATACCCAACAGCAGTATTGTATGGTCTTAAAGTAGACTGTTTCCTAATTTTCTAAGAAATTTCCATACTAATTTCCAAAGTGGCTGTACAAGTTTGCACTCCCACCAGCAATGGAGAAGCATTCCTCTTACCCCACATACTCTCTAACATAAACTGTCATCAGTGGTTTTGACCTTGGCCATTCTTTTTTTCCTCATTTTTTTATTAAAGATTTCCATCTCCTCCCCTCCTCCTCCCCCTTCCCTCCCCTCCCTTCCACCCATACCCCCACTTCACCCCTTTCCAAGACAAAGAGCCATCAGGGTTCCCTTCACTATGTTAAGTCCAAGGTCCTCCCAGCTCCCCCTAAGTCCAGGAAGGTGAGCAACCAAACTGACAAGGCTCACAGTGAGCCCGTCCATGCTGTAGAGTTCATGTTCATTGCCGTTGTCCTTGGTTTCTCAGTCCTCCTCCACCGTCAGCCACATGGGGGTGGGGTGGAATGGGAGGAGAGGGGGATGGGGAGAGAAAAGTGTGAAGTGGAGGATGGGAAGAGCTTGGGGAAATAGGATGGTTGGGATATAGGAAGGGTGGATATGGGAACAAGGAATTATATATCTTAGTTAAGGGAGCCATTCTAGGGTTGGCAGAGACTTGACTCTAGAGGGGTTCCCAGGTGTCCAGGAAGATGCCCCCAGCTAGGTCCTTGGGCAGCTGAGGAGAGGGTGCCAGAAACGTCCAGATCCTATTGCCATACTCATGAATATCTTGCATATCACCATAGAACCTTCACCTGGCATTGGATGGAGAAAATGACAGAGCCCCACATAGGAGCACCAGACTGAGCTCCCAAGGTCCTGATGAGGAGCAAAAGGAGGGAGATCATGAGCAAGGAAGTCAGGACCGTGAGGAGTGTGTTTACCCATTGAGACAGTGGGACAGATCTAACGGGAGACCACCAAGTCCAGTTGGAATGGGACTGATGGAACAGGGAACCAAACCGGACTCTCTGAATGTGGCTGACGGTGGAGGAGAACCTTGGCCATTTTTACAGGTGTAAGATGAAATCTCAGAGATGTTTTGATTTGCATTTCTTTAATGGCTAAGGATGTTCAGCATTTCCTTAAGTGCCTCTCAGTCCTTTGAGATACATCTGTTGAGAGTTCTCTGTTTAAATCTGTACCCCATTTTTATTGGATTATTTGTTCTTTTGATGTCAAGTTTCTTGAGTTCTTTGTATGTTTTGGAGATCAGTCCTCTATCTGATGTGGGGTTGGTGAAGATCTTTTCCCAATCTGTAGGGTGCTATTCTGTCTTGTTGATGTGTTTTTGCTTTAAAGAAGCTTCTCAGTTTTATGAGATCCCATTTATTAATTGTTACTCTCAGTGTCTATGCTACTGGGGTTATATTTAGGAAGTGATCTCCTTTGCCAAAGTGTACTTCCCACTTTTTCTTCTATGAGGTTCAGTGTGGTTGCTTTTATTTTGATGTCTTTGAGTTTTGTGCATAGTGATAGATGTGGATCTACTTCCATTCTTCTACATGTTGATAACCAGTTATCCCAGCACCATTTGTTAAATATGCTTTCATTTTTCCACATCGTATTTTTAGCTTCTTTGTCAAAATTCAGGTGTTTTTAGGTATGTAGATGGATATCTGGATCTTTGATTTTTCTTCCATTGGTCCTCCTGTCTATTTTTATGCAAAAACCAGGCTGTTTTCATTACTATAGCTCTATAGTAGTGTTTGGGTTTTTGATGCGTCCAGAAGTTTATCTATTGTAAAGTATTGTTTTGGTTATTCTAAACTTTTTGTTTTTCCATATGAAGTTGGGACTCGGTTTTCTTTAAGAAACTGGCCTTTGGGTGTTCGATTATGCTCCAATGAGTATATTGGTAACACAAAGTGGACCAGGTATTTTTTACTTTTATTTTCTTCTTTTTCTATGGGATATTAAAACGGAGTGGGTAGACATGGGAGGGCAAGGGAATTGAATGTGATCAGGGTGCATTATGTGAAATTCCCAAATTACAAAAAATATTATGTTAGAAAAACTACTCTAGATTTCTTTGCTCCTGGTGATAGACTTTAGTGCCTTTTCTTCCAATTTCAGAGTAATTTTGTCATCTTTCATGGAACTTTTGAAATAAACAAGAGAGAACTATTTATGCAGAATGAGAACTAATTCAGAAAGCTCACCACCTCCAGCCTGAGTGAGGCCATTTAACAAAGATTTTCTATGTGAAGTTCCAAGGCACAGCCACATGTGATGTCTATTTATTCATCTCTCATTTTTCCTTGTGTGTGTGTGTGTGTGTATGTGTGTGTGTGTGTGTGTGTGTGTGTGGTGTGTCTTTACAGAAATATGTATAAATACTGCCTTCATACCGCCGATGGATACTCCTCTCTCTAACGTCTCTACTAGACTCCCTCTTATAGTCACAGAGCTGGTTTTTACTCACTATTCCTGTTCTGCAGTTCCAAACCTAATAATCTTCATCTTTCATGACTAAGACTTTTGCTAAGTTTTTATTTGAAAATACTATTTTCTGATTGTGCAGTTATTCTTCACATGCTTTAAACAATCGGATCTTGGTAAGTATAGGAAGTAGCAAGTCCCTGAAGGATGTTTGTCTCCTTTTTTTTTTGATTGAGCTCTACATTTTTCTCTGCTCCCCTCCCTGCCTCTCCCCTCCCCCAAGGTCCCCATGCTCCCAATTTACTCAGGAGATTTTTTATTTTTCTACTTCCCATGCTGATTAGATCTATGTAAGTCTCTCTTAGTGTTCTCATTGTTGTCTAAGTTCTCTCAAATTGTGGTTTGTAGGCTGGCTTTCTTTGCTTTACATTTAAAAAAACACCTATGAGTGAGGACATGTGATAATTGTCTGGTGTAGGTGTGTCTTCTATCTATCTGATGATTTCATTGGTTAATTAATAAAGAAACTATTTGGCCTGATAGGTCAGAACATAGGTGGGTGGAGTAGACAGAGCAGGATGCTGGAAGTGAGGCAGACATCTCGGGCAGTCGCCATGACTCTCCTCTCTGGGTAAGATGCCATTGAGCCAGCCACCAGGACAGACATGCTGAATCTTTTTCAGTAAGCCACCACCTTGTGGTGCTACACACATTACTGAATATGGGTTAAAGCAAGATTTGAGAATTAGCCAGTAAGAGGCTATAACTAATGGGCCAAGCAGTATTTAAAATAATACTATTTGTGTGTTGTTATTTCGGGTGTAAAGCTAGCCATGTGGGAGCCGGGCGGGATGAAAAAGCAGGTCTGCTCACAACTCTTCACTACAATTGTCTTTCTATGTCTGGGTTACCTGACACAAAATAATGTTTTCTAGCTCCATCCATTTTCCTGCAAAATTCAAGATGTCGTTATTTTTTTCTACTGTGTAAATCCATTGTGTAAATGTACCATATTTTCCTTATCCATTCTGAGTATAAGTCTGTTTTAGAGAAACATTTGATGCCGGCCCTCTGTTTCTGTTTCCAGACTGCTTTTGTGATCTCTTCGCTCAATTCAAAGAAGTATTGTCATGCTTGCCTAACATTGGGAATTTAGATGGGCATGGGTTGATACTGGGCTGCGCTTTCTTCTTTAATTCTAGGGTGTGATGCATGAGATGATTGTGTTAACATTTGTCAGACTTTTCTTTGGGGCAGGGTTGTACGTTGTCTGAGCAAACAGGAGGAAACAGAAAGTATCCTCATCCATGCAGTGCTGTTATAACAGAATTCTTGATGCTGGGTGATTTTTAAGAAAAGCAAGTTTGCTTGGCTTCACTGTTTGACAGGATGAAAGTTCAAGAAAAGCAGCCATACTTAAGTTAGCCCCAGGTCTAATCCTAACATTACAGATAGCATCACGTGGTGGTTGAGGGTGGGACAGTTTCTATAGCAAGAAAGACTCAAGGGAACACTTGAAGAAAGCTGAATTCACAAGAACACCCCGACAGTTGCTATCTCATCCACTGAGGCTTAGAATCGACTCCATTGCGTGCTCACTTCGGCAGCACATATATTAAAATTGGAACGATACAGAGAAGATTAGCATGGTCCCTGCGCAAGGATGACACGCAAATTCATGAAGCATTTCATTTGTTTAAAGATATCTTAATTAAAGGAGGCATTGTTGGGTTGGCAAGAGGCTTGACTCTAGAGGGGTTCCCAAATGTCCACAGAAATGTCCCCAGCTAGGACCCCAGACTCTTCTGACCTCTTTTTCCAGTTTCTTCCCTGAGATATCTTCAGGGACAGACCCTCATTAGGTTCCCTTAGGGCCAGAGCCTCGTCCTTTCTTTAGTACAGTGTCCAAAAGAACAGCTCAGACCCTGCGCATTCGGGCTTTTCACAGCTGCCTTTGCACACTGCCAATTATGTAATGCCAAAGGTTGCCTTCAGGCTCTGCTCCGTGGAAACTGGTCTTGATGTTGGGATCTCCCGATTTTATCTTTCATCAATCAGGTTAGTGGAGTTGTTCCAGGGACAATTAGGTGGGTTTAAGTTGCTATTTGAAATGAAAGCTGTGCTGATTGCAGGCTCAGCCTCACACCTCTGTCTTCCTCTAGTCCCTAACTTGGGAGGTTTAAATGCGTTTTTCTTGTTGCTTGGCTGTCTTGCAAACCTGTCTCTGATCACCTGCTCCTGGTAGATCTCACCTTCTTTGTTGTTGTGTCACGTTGTTGGACTCCTAGCTCTGGCTTTGATTAGCATTCAAATTGCTGTTCTCGTTTCACTGAGGAAGTGTCTTCAGTTTTGCTAGGATGCCAACTTCTTGATGTTTTATTATCTTCTGTTGACAACCCCCAGCGCACAAACTAGGCTTTGCTGCCCCACTGAGTCTGTGGCTGTACCTTCTCCTTTTTGTTCCCTGGCATCTGCTTTGTGTTGCATTTTCTTTCTGTTTCACTGTTAGGGCCACCATATAATTTATCATTCATAACAAGACAATTTTGAAAGAGACTGCAGTAAGATAATAAAATGGCTCAATTTTAAAAATCTATCAATAGATAAGTTAATATGATTATATTAAAGACCTATAAAAATAGTTTAAGAATCTTAAGCAAAATATCTATAAGTAAATTTCAATGATATATTAAAAAAAGATGATATGTCATGAGCAGGCAAGTCTAATCTAGCTCTATAACTGTTGTTTTACATTTGAAAATCGAAGGACATCATTTATACATCTACAAACATAGGAGCCACGTGATCATTGTGACACACAGAAAAGAAAAGATGTAATAGCTTTCTCTAGTTGTTAACATCAAAAGCACAAAGAGAATGAGCCCCTCGAAGGTGTCCATTATGAAAACATCCTTCTTCTTGAAATATTGATTTTTGACACCTGATGTAAGAAGTGAGACAAAAATGGTTTCTTTCCATTTCTATTTGATCTGGCACTGGCAGTCCCATCAAATGCAATCAAGAAAGAGGACAAGTTCTAGGTGGGCCCTAATGCTTCTTGAGAGATGTTGGCCTGCTTGGTTTCATCCAATGAAAACAATCTATGCCATGGTCTAAATATGAAATGCCCTCACTGACTCCTATAGTAAAGCCCAGATCTTTAGTGCTATCACCTAACTGGAAGAAGTAACACACACAATAGAAGTGTATTCTTGGTGTATATGCTGTCCTGGCCCATTCTGCCATGAGAGGACCATATTTTGTACTTTATTCCCTTGTCCCCATGGTGTTCTGCCTCTCCATGGTCTAAACACAATAGAGGCAGATGACCATGGACAGGAATAAGTGGCATTGTGAGCCAAAACCAACATTTCTCTTTAAGAAGTTGTTCAGTTCGTTATCTCGTCATTGTTACAATGGGTTATTTCCGTTGTCATCTTGACTGGATGTAGAATTGTTATAAGTCCTTGAGTGTATTTCTATAAAGGTTTAACTTAAGAGGGAAGGATTGTTGATTCTGGAATCAATAACAAAAAGGCAAAAAGGGAGCCAAGCACAACATTGTTTCTCTCTGATGCCTGAATGTGGATGCTATTATGTGACCAACTGCTTTACATTCCAGACACTATGACTTCCTCCTATGACGGACAATATTCTCAAACTATGAGTCTAAAGTACACCTCCCTTCCTTACATTTCTTTTGTCTGGTTTCTGTCAAAGCAAAGGTGATAGCACTAAAGATCTGAGCTTCAATATAAGAGTCCATGAGGGCATTTCATATTTAGGCCATTGCATAGTGTAGTGATAAAAAGTTCACTAGACTGCATGATGGGTAAAAAACACAGATCAAAAAAATTGTGAAAGTTACAGGTTCATCTCTGCCTTTGGAATTTTTGTATCCTCTTAAAAATGATGTATACACATAATTATATTCTTTTGTTTACAACTGCTGAAGTGTTTGAAGAACAACTTGAAATGAGCAAATAAAAGTAGGAACAAAGCATAAAATAGTTTTGGATTTATAACATATCATGAATAAGAAAGCCACAGTGGATCAGGGCTCAGCACACCGCTCACAGAGAAAGGGTGACTTGGCATTTCATTTTTTTATCTATTTTAAGTGTGTCTACTCTCTACTTTACCACATTTGTTAAGTGATCATTTGACTGAGCCTGCCTGATTATAGATGGGTGACTACATACTAGAAGTAGCTGAGATTATAGGACTGAGAACCCAACATCAGAAGGAATTAACACAAACTGACCACTCTTCTCTGAGCAGACTGCATCAACAGGCTATCTGAATTAACCATTGAGAGGGAGAGCTTGGTGCAATTATCCTAGAAACAGGAACAGAGTGAAGAGTTACTGCTACTCACGTAATAATGTCATGCCTATGGGATTAGAAATGCTTTAACTCTCCTGGTTTCTTGTAGGTTTGAGCAGTGATATGTAGTGCATCTACTCACCATAAAGCATAAGGTGATTTATGTATCTTTTCACATATTTTAGAATACATGTACTTTTAAAGAAATTAACAGAAAAATAATATTTTATATCCATCATATTAATGTTTTCATGTATTTGTGAAAATGTATGTTTCTCTCTTGAAATTTTTTCCTAGTTTATAAGCTTTTAATTATTTTTATTGAGCTATACATTTTTCTCCACTCCTCTTTCTTTCTCCCTGTCCCCTTCTACACTTTCTGGTGACCCCCATGCTACCAATTTACTCAGGAGTTATTGTCTTTTTCACCTTCCTATGTAGATCCTTTTATGTATCTTTTAGGGCCCTATTTGTTATCTTGATTGTCTGAGGTTATGGACTATAGGTTGGTTTTTTCTTTGCTTTATGTCTAGAAGCCATTTATGAGTGAGTATATATTTGTCTTTCTGGGTCAGGATTACCTTACTAAATATGCTTTTTTTCTAGATCCATCCATTTGCCTGCAAATTGCAAGATGTCATTATTATTTTTTTAACCACTGTGTAGTACTCCATTGTACAAATGTACCACATTTACTTTATCCATTCTTAAGAGAGACATCTAGGTTGTTTCCAGGTTCTGGCTCTTACAAATAATGCTACTATGAACATAGTTGAGTACATATCCTCATGGTATGATTGAGTATCCTTTAGGTATATACCCAACAGTGGTATTATAGGGTCTTGAGGTAGATTGTTTCCTAATTTTCTGAGAAATCAATGTATTGATTTCCAAAAGGGCTGTGTCAGTTTGCACTTTCACCAGCAATGGAGGAGTGTGCCTCTTACCCCACAACCTCCCTAACATAAGCAACTGTCATCAGTGTTTTTTATCTTGGCCATTATTACAGGTATAAGATAGAATCTCAGAGTTGTTTTGATTTGCATTCCTCTGACGGCTAAGGATGTTGAACATTTCTTTGGATGTTTTTTAGCTATTTGAGATTCATCTGTTGTGAATTCTCTGTTTAAGTCTGTACCCCATTTTTATTGGATAATTTGTTCTTTTGAACAAATTTTGTTCTTGAGTTCTTTGTATGTTTTAGAGATCAGTTCTTTGTCCAATGTGGTGTTGGTGAAGATCTTTATCCAATCTGTAAGCTGCCATTTTGTCTTGTTGACTGTGTCCTTTGCTTTATAGAAGCTTCTCTGTTTCAGAAGGTACCATTTATTAATTGTTGTTCTCAGTGTCTATGCTATGGGGATTATATTTAGGAAGTGATCTCCTTCACCATTGATTATGTTACATGATCTGGCAGTAAATTCAGTTTGGCATTCTTTGTCCAACAATGCCTTTGTTTGACCTTCATTTATTAAATGTAACTGATGTTTAGGAACTTCTATATTATAGAAGTTGAGATAATTAACACATGTATTACATTATGTTTATTGGTGTCGTGAATACCTAAATTTTATTTTGTAATTTAAAAAATATGTTGCAATTTATTAAGTATAGTTATTATTCCATGCAATATATTTTTTAATCTTACCTCTTCCCTCAAATAGAATTTTTTATCATTTATCCAGAAGCTAATCCTCCTTCTTCCACTTACCAATAGACTGGTTATAGTAGATCAACAGACTCTGATCCAATATATTCTGATTCTCATGGTTTCTAATCAGAAGTCTGCAGTTATTCAAATAATTATTACACAAATAATTATGTGTAAGTATAAGTAATGGTTAATATGCTCGGGTTAGTTTCAACCTTTTTCCATTGACTCCTTGAAGCTACTAATGGTGTTTTCCAATGTGTTTTTATAGTGAATATTCATGTAATTTCTATATAGATAAACGATTGGGTTTTTAGAATAAATTTTTAAGTTTGGTGACATATTAGTCTCTAAGTATTTTACTCATCCTTTCCTTCCCTTTCTTTAGTGACTCCAATTTTCTGAAAGTTTGAAAAAATGTTACCTGGTACATCTAACTATATTTAATCTATTTCTTGTGTTTTATTTTCTAGTGACCTATCTTTCTATTTAATGATTTATTTTTTTCTATTGAACACTTACTTTAGGTATCTTTTTTACAGCTCAGTTGAATTTATTAATTTTAAATTTTCTATTCCTTGCTGGTAAAAAAATCTATTTTTATTGTAAGTGTATTATCAATGCATTTTCCATCATTTTAACCTTAATCTCTATTTAAATAACTTATGTCCTAATGTTTTTGGTCTCATGTTTTTTGTTTCTTCATCACCTCTAGGTTGTTAACTACTTCTCATATTTTTCCTTGACCTTTATGTGTTAAGTGGCATTAGATGGTATCTTGAACATGCTAAATGTTATATCATAGCGATACTTTTATCCCCCTAGGGCTTTTGTTTCCTGTGTGATGGATTGGACCTAAAACCTCGTGTATACTGGAAGAGCACTCTACCACTGTTTATACCAACAGCCCATTTGATGATTGTTCTTAATCAAGTGATTGCTTATCATCCTACGCTATAATGGGCACACCACACCAGTGATGTATAGTGGCTTAAATGCTAATCCAGCCTCTTGAAAGTTCTGGCTACCTTCACTTTGACTTATATAAGCAGGGTTTGTATGTCAAAGACTTTAAAAGTTTGTGCACAGTATTAAGATTTTGTGAATTGGTGCTCTCAAGTTGACTCAGTGGGGAAAAGGTGTTTGTCACACAAGAATGAAAACCTGAGTTCCAATCCTTACAACCCTTGTGAATCCATGCACAGAAGAATGTGCCTTTTATCACAGCACTTCCATGGTGAGGTAGAAGGCAGAGACATGAGGATTCCTGGAAGTGTGCAGTAATTTAGCTTAGCATAAGATACTTCAAATCAACAACATATCCTGTCTCAAAGAATGTAGAAAGCTAGGAACAATATCAGAGGGTGTCTTCTGATCTCCACATGCCTGCCATGGCACTTGTGTAAACACACTCACATAGGAGCACACATACATACATACATACATACATACATACATACACAAATACACACACAGAGGGAATTTCACATACAGAGACATACACACAGATTAAGAACCATAGTAAAAACACAAGAATAAAGGAGTTCTATAGCTTTGATTCTATGTCACTCCCTCATTTCTAGTGCCTCTTTCCTCCTTGATGTCCAGTATACCTAGTGGTACCAGATATTTTCCTACCAAACAGTTACATCTCAAAAAATATCTTCTTTTTCAAGCTTAGTTTGTTACTGTGTTTGCAATTATGATGAAAAAACATGGTATGGTGGCATTGAAAAATGTGCAGAGGGAGAAAGACACATGGAGAGAAGGGAGAGGGCAGAGAGATGGAGGAAAAGAGGAAAAAAGAGAGAGGTCCTGATGAGGAGCAAAAGGAGGGAGATCATGAGCAAGGAAGTCAGGACCGTGAGGGGTGCGTTCACCCATGGAGACGGTGGGACAGATCTAACGTGAGACCACCAAGTCCAGTTGGAATGGGACTGATGGAACAGGCGACCAAACTGGACTCTCTGAATGTGGCTGACGGTGGAGGAGGACTGAGTAACCAAGGACAATGGCGATGGGCTTGGACTCTACAACATGGACGGGCTCACTGTGAGCCTTGTCAGTTTGGTTGCTCACCTTCCTGGACTTAGGGGGAGTTGGGAGGACCTTGGACTTAACATAGTGAAGGGAACCCTGATGGCTCTTTGGCCTGGAGAGCGAGGGAATGGGGGTATAGGTGGAAGGGAAGGGAGGGAAGGGGGAGGAGGAGGGTAGGAGATGGAAATTTTTAATAAAAAAATGAGGAAAAAAATAAAAAAAGAAAATAACCAAAAATAGCCTTGTCCGAATAAATCAGCTTTAATAAAGGAAGGAAGTGGGGTAAGCTTACAGAGCCAAGATTCCAGCGAAGAACAGGGAACCAAGAAGGGAAGGGCTTTCCAAAACCCAGTTCTTTTAAAGGTATTTTTTGCCCTGGAGCGGCTATGCCCCTCAGACAAGGGATTGGTCAGCCTCCCCAACACCTCCCCCTTTTGTCTAAATAAGACAGATTAAAAACTGAATACAACTATATAAATATCATAAAATTACAAGAAGCAAACAATATTAAGCAAAGAACATATAACAGAAGTTTTATTAAGCATTCTACTTCAAGGAGTCTAAATAATGTAGAGGGTAGCTACAATTATCTAATCTTCAACCCCATCAAAGATCTGAGAAGGGAAGTAATATTACTTAAGCAACCAGGAAGTACAAACAAGAAACTTCCAAAATGTGCAACAGATGACAGAGACAACTGACTACCTGGGCAATCACACAAAATCTCGTTAGCAATGTTGAGGCAACCAACTTTGGCTAAGGCCTAACACAACCTGACATACCATTTTTCAAAGGCAAGGAACCTTTAGTAGAACTATCCTATCCTGTCTTGGCAAGATAAGACAATTCTGTTTTATCCACTTATGGATATTCTGTATCTTTGTTAGTAGTCGAGGTATGGGCTTTTCTTTGCCCAAAGGCCAGTTCTGCCAAGAAGACAAACTCCCAGTGGAGTGCCTTTGGTGCTCAACGTTCTCTCGTGGGTAGAGCATTGTTGCCAGGAGTGATTGTGTCTCATAAGTACAAAACTCTAGGTTAGATTAAAGGCCATGTTCTACAGCTCTTCGAAGAGGTCGAAGATTATACTATCTATACTAAATATAGTCTCTATGTATCTAAAAAACATGATTATCCTAAATATAAATATGACAAACATAATTCTCATTACCTATCTAATTTGAAGACTAAGAGAATAAACAACTGTGCAATAAATGAAGACAATGATTTCCAAATGTAAACAAGGTCATTACATAAATAATATCCGAGGTAGAAATGTACATTGCAATATGGTATATATCTCAATATAACAATTGTTTCAAACAGAGGTAGGAGCATACTCTCATACAATGTTCAATATATCAATATACAAGAATCAGCACCAATACAGTTTTCTAAAAACAATAACTCACAAATATCAATCATCCCTTCAGACCAGTTAATCCCTCCTCTTTTTTCAATATATACACCCCTGAGTCCATATAATACCTCCCTCATCCCCTCAACCCTATACCAACCACAAATTAGTGTCCCTAAACCTGAGGGCAAACTCTGTTGGGAGAGAGAGTGTCATCATCTAAGATTGCTTCCAGCTGACATAGGGGTGAATTCTTCTCAGGGGGTTCTGAGAAAGCAAATGATGGTAAAATACCCAGGGTAACATTTGATCTAAGAAGAATGTATCTAGCCTCTGAATGTTTTGAGGAATATGGGTTAAAGCAAGATATGAGAATTAACTAATAAGAAGCTGAAACTAATAGGCCAGGCAGTGTTTAAATGAATACAGTTTCCGTGTAATTATTTGGGTAAAGCTAGCCGGGTGGTGGGACACAGCCCTGCCGCTCCTTCTACACATAGTATTTTGGAGACTTTTTGGGCATACTCTAAAGGTTATGTATAAACCTTTGTATGTATTGTATAAAGAATAGCACAGTTTTATGGTAGCTTTTCCAGGGACAGAAACTTCAAAGTCAGAGTACACAAGTGCCAGTCTAGAGACATTTCCTGCCTTTTGTTTTTTCTCCTTCTTCCCTTGAATTACTGACAAAGGTTACAGCAACATGGATTCTACCTACAAAATAAGTAGCCAATACTGCTTTGGTAAATTATAGATCTTTTTTAACTTGACACTCATGTCTTAATTTAGACTGTGTTTGCAAATCAAAGAAACCAGGGAGGGTGGTATTTTTATCTAAGAATAGGGCAGTTTGGTATGGGGCATAACTTATCCTGGGATACAGCAAGAGACAAAAACAAGGTCTTCTTGAAATATATGCTACTATAATTTGTGCTTGTTCACTGTGGTGGCATTCTGTATATTCATAAAGGAAAGAATGAGCAATCGATTTGGCTTGAGAACCCGAGAGCAGCAGAAAGGTTTTGACATTTGCAGTGAGTCTTAACAGCACTGAATAATAAAGAAAGAAAGCAATATGAGCAAAGATATGGATTTTAGAAATTGAACAATAAGGAGAATTATGGGATGTATAAACAATAGTATTTGAACTTGCAAATAATATTGGATTTGCAAGTGGTCTGTAGTCGATGTATTGAAAATAAGTTGTTCACTGTGTATGTACAACAAAACACGGGTAGCAGGAAGCTACCTGATTGGGTTCCCAGTAACAGGGATTTACTAGCAAAGTATGTTCAGAGGAAGGATCTTTTCTTAACACAGTGGAAAAGAATATTAAAGGGAGCAAGACTATAGGCAGAGGCATATTGGTAAAGTGTGAGTACAGGCCATGCAGTAGACAGGTGATATTTATATGGAAGAAAGAGGGGACAGTGGTGATAGAATTGCTCCCCTTGAGACCAATAGAGGAATATCAGCAGCAGAGTGGCAGTGAGTAACACACGGGTGATATGGTTTGAGGTTTGCAGCTGACTCAGTGAACCACTAATACAGAACTGGTAAGAGAAAGAACTTGAGGCTTGAGGGGTGGGAAATGAAACTGACTTGGAAGATATTAGTGTCAACTCTCCTTTAAGACACCCATGTGCCGAAGTTCATCAGGTGATTAGTAACAGATTTCATTTGATCCATGGACATGTGTATAAAACATTCATATTAGTAACTTTAGTTTCAGATATGGGCACAGAGAAAGGCCTTAAAAATCACTGCAGAGAAGAGGGAGGGCACTTTGCAAACAAGGAAATGAACTGTCGGCAGTAGGAGAGGCAAAAGAGAGTGACACCGTAAACCTCTACGACAGAAAAGAATTCAAAAGCGACTTGTTTATATAAGTGTGGAATTATGGAGCTAGGCCAAATGGAATGATACCGCCAAGAGCCCAGTGTGTTTTATTTGTTTGTTTTTCGTGGAAAACATTTCTTCTGAACTGTTAATGGAGTAGGGCAAGAGAATTGGGATGTTATAAAAGACAAAAACTAAGAGCACTGGATGCAGGGTTGGCCTCAGATGAGAAGGAGAGAGGAGATGAAACAAAGGTGTGAGCTTCCCACAGAAGAGCTGAGAGACGATGAGCCAGCAGAGGCGGGATACATACAAACCGCTAGGGAAGACACACAGTGAAAAATGAGTCACGCTGTGCCCTCTGCAACTTCTGCAATGATTAAGAGCATCACTGAAGGGTAACAGCATCTAATGCATTCTTACAAAGTGTGTCTCCTGGTCTTTTTACCCTTCGGCCAACTTTAATTAATTTAGATGTAGAGATAATACTTGACAATCGTGTAAGAAAAATTGTATAGATAAAGCGGGATGCAGGGAGTCGTTCTGAAACCTCTCTGGAATGGGAGAAAAACACAGTCTCCTTACAGGGTCAGTCATCTTCTTTCTCTTTTACTATCTCACATTTGCCTTAAATAAAACCCATTACAGAGCATGTGTGGTTTGCTTGTTTACTTGTTTATGTTTATTCTGATTTATTTTTGGATTTTTTTATATATGTGTGTGTGTATATATATATGTAATTTCTTTAATTTTAAATATCAACCCCAGTTCCTCCTTCCTCCCCTTCTCCCACCCCCACCTCCCCTCATCTGATCTTCAGAGAGGGTAAGACCTCTCTTGGGGAGTCAACAAAATCTCTCATGTCAAGTTGATCAAGTTCCTCCTCAGCCCCCCCACCATATCAAGGCTGAGCAAGATATCCCATCATAGGGAATGGGGTCCAAAAAAGCAGTTCATGTCCCTGTGATAAGTCCTGGTCCCACTGCCAGCCCCCTCCCTACAACAGATCAAGCCATATGCTTGGATTTCTGTTGTGCCCAGAAAAAAGAGTGACTCTAAAGCGAAAACAACCTGAACTTCATTACTGGTTTTAGTACCAAGAATAAACATTATCATGAGATATAATCCAGTCTTCTGAAAAGGTATTTTGTCATTCACTGGTATGGGGACATTTCCTAGGGAAACAAAAGAGAATTACATGCCAATTGTTATCTGAAGAGATTAGGAGTTAGTATGTAAGTGAGGTATCTGCTGCTGTTTTGAAAGATTCAAAATTGTATGAATGGTGTTTAGCTATTAAGCAAAACTGGACACAATGTTGACATTAATTCAGTATTCTGTTATTCTTAATCTTTAATAATTCTTCGGTTTGTTTGTCCCCCCCCCCCATCAAAAAAGGTTTGATAACAAATGTTCTTTTCTAAATCTAACCAATTCTTTCAAGTCAGGTCAACATCACTTGCTAAATTAATAAATACTTAAGCGAATCAATGATAAAACTCTGAAGTTGGAAATTTCCTTCACTAAAGATTCCCGTAGGATCTCAGGGCATTAGAAGGTGAATATGCTCCTATGGAGAGCTCATATTCAACATTTTGCATTCAGAAGCCCTGTATGTGGAAGGAAATCACCTTGGTTAGACCTTGATATTCAGCTGATGTTAGTAGCTCAAGATTATGATGGTGAAATCCATAACCCACTTTATTCCATACTTCTCAGCTGGCTCGATTACTAGTTTATACTTACTGAGGATCTTACTAGACTTCACAAAATCCTTGTTTTTAGATCACTGTCCTAATTATGAGATATGCTCTACTATAGAATCTCTTTTTTTATTTCCTTATCAAGGTGATCAGAGAGGAGACATAGACCGACATCCTCAGTCGCCTCCTGTCTACATCCCGGAAGCTGCATCCTGGAAGCGCTAAGAAACTTGGCTTTTCCTCCTACCACACATGAAAAGTCTGCAAGCAGGACGGCGATGGCAATGGCGTTGGCGAGGGTGAGTCTGGCTCGGTCTCTCTCTAAAGTCACAACGCTTTACGGACAAGGGATGATGGAGTCTCCTCTAAAAATTCCAAACGTAGCTTCCCTTTCAAACTCCTTGGTTATTTCTAGCGTTCCATCCTCTTCTCCTGGGTCTTAACAGCTAAGAATCTTCTGGCTGGTTTATCATCTCTAGCTGCTGGCCTCCTTGTCTCTGTTTCCGTAACTCTGCTCTTAGCTTCCCATGGAATATGAAACCACTAGGCTTGTTTCTACCTCTTCGCAGCAGCTTTCTTTCTCTCACAAGGAAACTTCTTTCTATAAAGCAGAACAACTGTTTACTTTTCTTGGCAGAAAACTTAGTGCACCTTGATTTCAGAGGTTGAGTACTTCACAATTTTAATTTTAGTTTCGCATTTATTTATTCTAATTGGACCAAAGCTTATTGATAAAACTTTTTATAACGTTCCCATTGTCTATCAGCCCCAAAACTATCTTTCTGCACTTGGCTTTGGAATGTTGAGGCAGGATATCTAAAAAAACGGAGACTTACTAAGAACTGCTCCCTACTGGCAATTTCAAGCAGGGCCACTAGAGGGAGACACAAGGCTGGAGCAGAGATGTTAAGGGCTCCCCTCTTGCCTGCTGCCTTGGGTTCTTTTGCTCTGCTTCCTCTTCCTGTGAGCTCCACACAGCAAGTCTTCATTAGGCTTGAGGCAGCCCCTTCCAATGGCAGCAGTTAAATCCAGTTTACAGTTTCTCCAGTGTCTATAGAGTCGGCTTTATTCTCTATCTCTCAGAGGCACCAACACAGGCCAGGCACACGTTTCTGAGAGATCAGGTCCGAGAAGACTGGGGACTTTCGAGCTCAGACACCAGTGTTTACAATCAGGGTTTTTCACATGTACAACGTGCCTTCTCTAAAGCATCAAAATTTGAACCATTCCAATCTAAAGCTTTCCCTCCAGCTTCCTAGAGGATGGGAGCTCATTCAAAACACAGTTCTGCGAGGCGGCGGTGGTGCACGCCTTTAATTCCAGCACTTGAGATGTCAGAGGCAGGCAGATGTCTGTGAGTTCGAGGCCAGCCTGGTCTACAAGAGCTAGTTCCAGGATAGGCTCCAAAGCTACAGAGAGAAACCCTGTCTCAAACCCCCGCCCCCAAAAAACCCCAACAACAACAACGAAAACCAGTTCTTTCATAATACATAGTTAAAATTTTTGTGCTTGCTTTAATAATTCTATTTATCAAAGATTCTCTTGAAAATCACTGATATATTTCAAAATAGATATAACTCATTCCCATCTCACCCAAATGAATGTTAGGCCAAAGCCACAAAGCTGTTATTTGTTGATGGGGCAGAAGGGATGAGGGATGCCACTATGTCATATCTTTGAATACATTTATTGACCATGTGTGTTTGATGCAGGTATCCCGAGATCGCCAGCCTAAAAGGAAAAGTGACAGGGAGCCACTGAGGACACAGAATATGAAAAGAAAAACAGGGCTCAAGACTAAAACAATCTAACTATTCACTCCAGACTTTTTTTTTAACAAAATGCATTACTCACAGACAGCCACAACCATCAGCATCCTATGGGACCATATGAACCATATTAATGTTTTAACCTCCATGTGAGCTGAGATCTGCAGAATCTGTGTTTAACTGTGGCAATTTCCATGTGTTTCAGTTTGGTGAACACTACTAGATATGGTATAGCACAGAGGTAAGGGAAGGTCTATGGGAAGCAAAAATGATTTGCTGTGTCTATGTTCTTTTCCAATCCCAACCTTTCACTTCTTCTTGGTTCTACACCTCCTTTGACATGTCCTTTATTATATACCATTGCTAAATTTTTAGAAAAAGATAAAAGGGGATATTGTTTGAATTCTACTCTTCCCAGAATTGGAAGGGCGGGCTTAGCCAGAACTGTTGAAAGAGCATGACTTCAATCTTTTAGATGTTGCAATTCACTTATTTTGTGGATGTGTGTGTGTCTTCATTATTAAATATTTTTGGAAATGCTGGGGATTGAACTCAGGGTCTAAAATATACTATATAAGTGGCCATTAACTACTTTCCTAATCCTGCAATTAATTTCAAAAAGAAAAAAAAATAATGAAGCTGATAATTTGCCACCATAGATTCTTTGTTACCTATATTTCCTTTTTTCTCCTGGGGGATTGAGTGATGGCAAAAGGATACCATTGCATTTCAGTCTGGCATAGCTGCCTGTGAGCAGAGCATGGATCAGGAATGCACATATATATTTGGGGGAAGGTAGTCATTGAAGATAAAAGTGTGCTGAGAAAAACAAGCAAATGAGCAACGCCTGTGGAAATGAAATAAGTTAAAATGCGGCTCATCTGTAGGGTCATGTTGTGGAGTCCTTTACAAACACGGCGCTCTCTCATGCTTCCATGAGGATGGGAACCTGACAAGGCTGCCCACTTGAGAAGGTGTCCAAGTCTGGGAGGTTCCAGTGGAAGTTAGGGACAAAGTAAACACAGAGGTGTCCCCCGTAATCTTAACTTTGAAAACATACAGAAGCACAAAACTCCAGACAATGCCTGTAGGGATGGCACTCTGGGTTCCTGCCAAGTCTTTCACTGTCTTGCTAGGTGTAACTATGATCCATGGGAAACTGAAACACAACAGATGTGGACAGCTCAGAGGGAAAACACACATTTGACAGTTGCTGAGAAAATATATCAAGTTAAAAAAAATCTGATTTGTGTTCTCTAAGATAAAGGAGAAACATGAAATGAAAAAAATAATATAGAAGGAAAGAAGAGGTGAGATTAAAAACAGTAAGATTCTGAGATAAAGTGGCATAAGTTGAAAGGTTTAAAGACTGTCATGAGCCTTTCAAAATAACATCAAAATTAAAGTTGGCATTGTGGTCTAAAAGGCATAAAATGATGCAGAATATTGAATTGCTATTGAAGAGAATGACTGACAAATTATTACAGAAATCAGAGGGAAAGTATATTATAGTAGAGAGGTAAAGATTCCTGAGAGAGTTGTAGCTAGAGACTACCTGTTCACTTCCCAGCAGTCCAAAGCCAAAATGATCATTAGAAACTATATTAATTACAACACTGCTTATTCTATTGGCTCAAGCTTCTTATTGGCTAGTTCTTATATCTTAAAATAGCCCATTTCTGTTATTCTGTGTATCACCATGAGGCTGTGGCTTACAGAGTAAGATTCCAGTGACTATCTCCTTTGGCAGCTACATGACGCCTCCCTGACCCTGCCTACTCTCTATATATCCCTTCCAGCCTCGCTATATTCTGTTCTGCTATATGCCAAAACAGCTTCTTTATTAACCAGTGGTGATAAAACATATCCATAGCATACAGAGGGGAATCCCACATCATCTCCCTTTTTCTGTCTAAATAAAAAAGAAGGTTTTAACTTTAACATAGTAAAATTACATATAAAAAATAGGTATTAAGCAAGAATTACAGTTACAATATTTTGGTGAGTCTAAGGTTTTATATCTAATTTATCTTTTATTATAACTAAGGAAAACTATAACTATCTGTCTTCAACTCCATTAAAGACCCAAGAAGGATACATTATTACCTAAGTAAACAAGAAGTACATTGTAAGCAACTTCTAAATCTCTAGAATTGACAGAGACATCTCACTGCCTAGACAGTCACCCAAAGTTCTTCTGTAATGTTGGGATATCCATCTTCAACCTACAGGCCCGTAGTATCCAGCAAACTTTTCTATAAAGCAGGAAATTTAGAGATCTGGTCTGCCTTGTAATGGCAAAGTTTATCAGTTACTTCCTTCTGTGTCCTGCAGAATTTCTGGCAGTTTCTTCTGTGAAGCAAGAACCCTGAAGGACCAACCTATCTTTTGAAAGCTTTAGCAGTCACTTTTCTGTGCATCATGCATGTCCAGGTCAAACAGTATAAATCGAGTAATCCAGGCAAGAGAAGTTTCTTGCCCAAATGGCTAGCCTTGGTCACATTGAAAGCAAATTCTTTAACAAGTTTCTCCAATGCCAATGAACCACTCTGAAGTGCTGCCAGAAGCAGACATATCTCACTGTTGAGGAAAGTCTAAGTTCTTAAATATTTCAAATGCCATATTCTGTAGGTCTTTGAAGTGCTGAAGATTATCTAACTGAAACATATCTCTGTATATCTAGAAAACCTAACTAACGTGACTACAAGTTTGATTATTACAGATGACTATTAAACTGTATTTCTTAAATATACATTACTTTTTAAGTAAGCAACACAAACACAATACCTTTAAATAGAGCAGAAATACATATATTTGAACAAATTCAACCTGAAATTTTTATCAGTGTACCAAGATTCATATCAATCCAAAGTATTAATCTCTATTAAATATCCTCCGTGTTAATTTTTATAGAAATAGATTGTGATCATTAGTTACTTATAATCAAGCCCCTAAATGAAAACATAATAAATGAAAAATTAATAAAACAATCATTTTGGGAATTTGGGCATTGTTTTCTCTAAACTCCTTCCTGCTGTTTGTTGGGCAAAATACTTTTAATATTCATGTAGACCTTTCTGGGGTCTTGTTTCACCAAAGCACATTAGCCTGAAAGCAATCCACAGGAATCTTCTGTAGAAATAAAAGCAATAAAAGCAGAACCTCTTTTCCAAAGTAACATACCCTTAGACTCAAATTTTGAGATCAAGATACCTTTAAAATATTTATGTTGATTTAACTTAGCAGCCCTCAGAATCAGATATCAAATATATGGGAACTATGTTATCAGAGACTGCTTTTTTATTTCCAGACTGCTCATACCTGAATAATCACACAGAAACTGTATTAATTACAATACTACTTGGCCTATTAGCTCAGGCTTCTTACTGGCTAGCTCTTATATCTTAAAATAATCCATTTCTATTATTCTGTGTATCACCATAAAGCTGTGGCTGACCGGGTAATTTTCTGGCAACCATATCCTTTGGCAACTACATGGCATCTCCCTGACTCTGCCTACTCTCTCTCTCTCTCTCTCTCTCTCCTCTCTCTCTCTCTCTCTCTCTCTCTCTCTCTCTCTCTATATATATATATATATATATATATATATATATATATATATATGTATCTTTCAACCTGGCTATATTCTGTCCTGCTATGGGTCAAAGAAGTCTCTTTATTAACCAACGGTTTAAAAAAATATTCATAGAACACAGATGGAATCCCACATCAGAGAGTGAGGGAGACAGACAAAGAAGAGATGGAGTATGGGGAAGGATGGAAAAGACAAACAACGGGAAACTACTTATCAATTAGAAGCACCTCTGTGAAAAGACCTTTCCCTCTATAAGACAAAGTAGGATGATGGCTAGAGAAAGTGATTGTAATAGACCACAAATCTGAGAGGAGAAAAAGGAGGAAGAGTTGTACTAAAAGTGGTTGCAGTCTCAAAAAGTCAAATAAAATATGTTGGAATTATGTAAATATGACACTAAAAAATCAAGCATCTTCTTTCTCCCAAGTGCATGCAGTCAGTTAGAGACTGTGAGGCAGGAAGCTGGAATTGTAACTTTTATCTTGCAATGGGTAGATGAGTACCAACCGTGACTGGCTCCATGGCCCTGTTAATCTGCTGAAAAGAGAGAGAAATTACTGCTGATCCTGTCAACACTTGATCTGGCTATAGCTTTGTTTACTACAATGACCCCAAGGTAAGTGTAGTATTTCACTACCTATTCCATCAGCCACATTGAAACAGAGACTCGCCAAATCTCAGATAAACTCCATGGAAATGAAAAGACCTAAATATAGATGAAGTCCAGAGAGAGGTGATACAGAGGCACTGGAAGCTAGCAGGACTGCTGGGTATAAATTACCCTGAAATGTACCTCCATCACAGACAAGAGGACAACTCATGAGTCTAGATGTGTTCCTTCCCCCTTTTATTCTTCTTTTTTGAGGTTTAATATATTTTTAATTTTGTGTATGCATGTGTGTGTGTGTGTGTGTGTGTGTGTGTGTGTGTGTGTGTGTTATGGGGAGTGGTTTGAATATGTGTGCTCATGTGAGCACAATACCTACTAAAGTCAAAAGTTGGCATCAGAAAACTGAGGCTTGAAATTATGGGTGGTTATGAACAATCAGATATGCATGCTAGGAATCAAACTCAGCTCCTCTGCAAGACCAGTATGTGCTCTTAGACCCTGAGCCATCTGGCTAGCCCCATTCTTTATCTTTCTTATCCTTATGCAACTTCTAATTTTCTTGATACTTCCCTTTCTTTCTGCTTTGTTCCTTGCCCCCCCTTTTTCATTTTAAAACAATTATTTCTGTTTATTTCCCCTAGGAATGAGATCTCCCAGTATAATCATCAGTCTTGTCATTGACTGAATTTGAAATGTAGGGTAAGGAATTATATCCTCTACACTTTTCTCTTTTGCAAAGTGGGCCAAAGAACACAAGAATGGGGGACTATGATCAGTAGGCTCTGGACCCTGGATTTGGTTTATAGTACTAAAAATGAAGAAAAATAATACATAGTCATTTGAGAACTGTGAATTAAAGCTATATTGAGACACCCCAGGCAGAATGGCTATCTCAAGAGCTATAGCCACAGATGAAGGTGAGGATGTTTGTTATTTTGAGACACCCCAGGCAGAAGGGCTATCCTCAAGAGCTCTAACCACAGATGATGGTGAGGATGTTCACAAGAAGAAACCTTACTCTTGTGGGGAGTGCAAATCAATATGACTATTTTGAAAATCAGTATGGAGTTTTCTCAGAAAATTAAAAATAGAACTACCATATGACCGAGCTATACCACTCCTGGGCATATATCTGAAGAACTCTATATCTGATCACAGAAGTACTTGTATATTCATGGTACTTCTGCTCTATTCAAGGAAGGAAACAGAACCAGCCTGGATGTTCATCAACAAATGAATGAATAATGAAAGTGTGTTGCTCATACAAAATGCAAGTTTATTTGACTATAAAGAAAAATGAAAATTTCTTAAAATTGTATGAATTTGGAAAGTAGAGCATTAAGTGAAGGGACCCAAACCAAGAATGACAAAACCCACATGTTCTCTTTTACACAGGTCTCTTAGCCTGCAATGTGTTTGTGTGTCTGGAAAAAATGGATATATTGTGAATAAAACTTAAAAATCCAGAAAGGAGATCAAAAAGAGTAAAACTAGGATCTTAAAGGGGGTTGGGGTATAAGACACAGGTGACATGAAGAAGAAGAAAATAGGCTGGATAAATGGCTATTGTGAAATGGGGAGTTCAGGAGACAAGCCAAAAGGAGACTTTACTATAACACACTATGTTTGAAATTAATGACCTTGTATGTTAATTTAAAAGATAAAAAGCATTGCAATAAAGAATACATATTCTCTAGATCAGTGGGTCTCAACTTTCCTAATGCTGAGACCCTTAAATTCAGTTCCTTATGTTGTGGTGACCTCCAATGATCTGTGAAAGGTATCTTGACCTCTCTGTAGTACAGAGCGGGAGAGGTCAGAATAAGTCTCCACCAGTCTTCTACCCTGCAAATACCACCAAGTCACCTGTGTTCCAAAGTAATCCCCAAGGTTTCATTTCCCCAGACCCAGTTTATCCTGATTTTGTCGGCTCTTAGCCAGAAGTGGTCAGACTGCGAAGTTCTTCAGATTCAAGTGGCTCCAAGAAGAGGTTGCCCAGAACTGCTGAGGAAGACCCAAGCGCCTCTGCCTTTGTACATAGCTGTTGTCTAGAGGTCTACTAGCTGTCCGGATCTGTGGTTCTTTCATTTCTTCTAAGGTAGAGACATTGTCTAACCTTTCTGATTCTACTGGCCTTTGAAATAGAACGTTCTAGCATCTTTTCAGAGCAACAGAAACCCTACTATTCTCACCGACATGGAAACGTGACCTTACTGTATGTTGATGCTTCTGGGTACACACAGTATACACACCAGAGGATCTAGTATCGTACAGTGTTTAAGAGGTTCTGTCTTTGTTTTTCACTAACCTGTCTGCAGAAGGGAAGTCTAGAAGGCACACTGGGACAAAACTCTCTGTTCTTTTATTATTCAGGCCCAATTTTAACTAAACTCCACTTTCAGAAAGCTGAGGACAAAAGCGGCAGTTATGGCATCTGTGCGAACACGAAGTAGAGCTTAGTGTGCCTGGTTGTCAGCAGTCCAGGGAGAATCAGTTGAGGTGACAGGCGGTAGGTCAAATAAGGGAGAACAGGGGGAGATTGACCCCTGTGGTGTTCCTGAGTGTGACTATGTGGTCCAATAGGTCTCCCTTCCTACTCACTCTTGAACATCAGGTCTTTCTCACTGCTGTTAAAACACCTATCTAGACAACAATGAGGACCCTAAAGAGACATACATCAATCTAATCTACATGGGTAGTAGAAAAACACAAGATCTTCTGAGTAAATTGAGAGCATGGGGACCTTAGGAGAGGGTTGAAGGGAGGGGAGATCATAGAGGGGAGCAGAGAAAAATGTAGAGCTCAACAAAAATTAATTTAAAAATGACTGAAAAACAAACAAGACATCTATCTAGACACCATTGCAATGCCTTTCAGATCCTTGATAAGTTTGTCAGGTAATGTCTTATTCAACCAGAGATGCAGACTTCAAGTTCAATTCCCCTTTCTGGGAAGGACTTAAAGGATCCAATTCAGGAGAACTGCTGAAAGTGATTTCACAGAATCCCTAACACCCCGTCCTCTGACTCCCACACCACATCTTCGTAGAATGCTCAGTGTGGGTGGAAACTACAAATCCTTCTGGAGAAAGCAGCATCAAGTCAATCGGAAGACATGGGCATGACAAGAATTGCTCACCTTGTCACAGCCAATTCATCTTATTAACTGGCCATAAAAATATACTGTGGGGACCATCAAAGAGCTTGCTCACATGGCCTGTGTGACTCCTCTTGCCTGCCACTGTCCTGAGTTCAGTCTTTACTCATCCCTGCACAACTGTCATGTCTGGGATGTTTTTCAACAGGGCAGGTGTGTAAGCTGGTCTCTGTGCAGCACATGTCTGGGGTTAATTTCAATAAAGAAGAATGCTAGTGCTCCCAGCCTTGTCATGGCCAATTACATTTGAATTAGAACTGTAGTGTAAAAGCATGCCATGGAGCAGCCCTTTGTTAAGGCACAGTTTGGCATTTTGTGCTTCAGAACACTGTACACAAACCCAATACAAAGAGCAGAACGATTCCCTTAGTAACCATTCGAAGACTGTGGAGCCACATTTGGACAGAGAAGTGACTGGATCTCCAGCATTGAGTGTCAGACAGCAAGTTTCCATTTTGCTTTGCAAATTCATTCGGAGGATGGGGAGGCCTCTTTTGTGTTGAAAGATGCAGGTAACCACCCTCCCACCCCTGTACCTAGAAACTGAACTAATGAACAGACTTCCCATGTTTTGAAATAAGAGATTTTACAATTTTGAACTAAGATGACCTGATATTTGTGATCTTAGTGAGATAGGGAGACTTGAGAAAACTGGAGTTCAAGGAGGAAGAAGAGAGCCACTACTATCTACAGGTAAATGTGCTAAACACATTTAGTTGCTCAAAGGGTAATTAGCATGTAAATTGAATTCTGAAGTGGAGAACACAAATAATCATGTCACCAAGGACCCATCTACTGTGGAATTTTTGGTGCCAGAGTTTGACCTACACTCCTCTCTAACGAGGTGATAATGAGCTGTGAAGGCCCAAAGGAGCTGTTGGGTAGCAATCCTTGTAAAGTGAGATGCGCAGTAAATGCACTGCTATATGCATGATCGGTCCTGGAATAGAGCATGGAAGTCACTCATATCTGCTGCTATGACTTCTTTAAGAAAGGAATATTTTGTGGAAATAACATTTGCTAAGGCTTCTTTTGTTCTGAAGTTCCTGGCGCATTCAAAGGACTTACTTACATATTTAGAAATATGAGTATATTTGGCAAAGTAAAAGCATACTAGCACCTGCCCAAGGATGCAGACAACTCACCTTAGAGACCAAGCTAAGACCAAGTTCTCATCCTCACTTTAACCCCAAACTATGCAAAAGGGAATTCAAGATTTCCTGTGTGTGTAGCATTTTGTCATTGTGATATAATCCCATACCCCAAAAGCAGCCTTAAAAAGAAAGAGTTCATTTTAGCTTATGGCATCGAAGTGCTAGATGTCCATAATCGCAGAGAGGCATAGCAGTAGGTGACCAAAACAAGCTGCAACAGGGGAGAGTCAAAGCCCAGGACACGTGGTCAGAAGCATCAGGGAAGGAAGTCAGGGGTGGAGGAAGACTTACTAGGTAAGAGAACTCAAGTTCTCAGAACAAAGGTGAAGGAGAAGCGGGAGCTTTAAACAGATCCACAATGAAAAAAATCACCCTACTGACAGTAGAATGCATGTATTTTTTTTTAATCTAGAAAAGCTCTGTTGAAAATACATGAATACTAAAATAAGCCTGAGGCAATGATAGGCTCCTTGGTGTGTGAGGGTATCCACACAGCAAAAAGTTTGCCCAAAGTTTGTGCAAAGGCTAATCCCAGCTATCTTTAATTGGTAGTTTCTCTATGTGGTCATCTCTGCTGATGTTTTAGAGGAGACTGACCCATTGTATGCATACTGATTAGATTCCAGTTGCTGCCCAGCCTTCTAAGACACTGTGTTCTGGCTCCCTGGGGCCTGTTGGCCACTTGGAATTTCAATGTCATTTTTTTTTTTTTTTGTGGTAAGTCGTAAAGAGACATATATGCTACAAGAAGAATAAATAACAAGGGGCCTGGTCTGACCTGTTGAGATCAGATAAACCTGTCTGGGGAAGGAGGATTTCGCAGGATATCTACAGGGTACAAGAGGCTTTGGCTAAAAGACGGGTAGTAGGTGAGGGCTGAAAACATGGTGCTTTCAGAGCCTTGAAGCACAAGGCTGGTAAGGTAGTTAATTGAGTGTGTCCTGGAAAATCTGCCCCCTGGGCAGCTCCGCCTGGCCATAGCATTGCCTGGGAGATGGCTGCCAGAGAAGAAGAATGAAAGAACTGGCTGTGTTTGCAGAGATACCCACCCTGCTCATGGAAGGGAGGACTTGAGGTGGAAAAGATTAACTCGTGATCTTTTTCCTGCTGCTCTGACCACTGTTTCTAATTCAAGGAGTGTAGGGGCGTGGTCGATCGGCAATTATGATTAACCAGACTAGCTTTAATATATAATATTTAGCTTTAATAAAGGAAAGAAAAGGGAACTTACAAAAGCCAAGGTTCCAGCGAAGAGCGCAGGGAAACAAAGAGAGTCAAAACAAACAAACATGGATCTTTTAAAGGCATTTGGAGCCCCGGAGGTGTCATGCCCCTCAGACAAGGGATTGGTCAGCTCCCCCATCAAATGAGAGAATATTTGGCATTTCTAATATGTCATAGCAATCCAGATGACCTTCAATCACAGGTAGAAAGAATGACAAAACTTGGGGTCACAGGAAGTTGCTATGCACAGAACATACACGGAGAGACAGAGACACACAGAGAACAAAGAGAGAGAGACAGAGACAGAGACAGACAGGTAGAGACAAATAGGAACAAAGAGAAAGGTAGAAAGAGAAACTGAGACGAGAAACTTCAGTTTCCGTAGTATTGAATGAGCGGCAATTCACTCCATATTTACTAAGCTGTGCATAGCAATTACCAAACAGCTAAATGGTCAAGAATTTCCATAACATAAAATACAAATACCTGATAGTTATATTTTAAATTCTCCCCTTTGAAACCATCATAATTTAACCCTCAGCTTGGAGAGGCCCTGCTAACACTGGAGTTTGACTGACAGACGGGATCGGCCACTGTATTTTGTTTCCATTGGGATCACATTACCAACCTGTAATTTCTCCATATTAGAAAATAGGGCTCTATTTCCAAATAATGAGCAGTTGGAGGATGGCTTTGCCCCGCTGCCACCTGACACTGTGCCATTTATATCCCCTGTTGTGCGACGGCAGAGACCTGCTTCACCTAGACACTTGCAGACAGGCCTCTGGCACTCTGTACCATATATTCAGACCATCTTTCAGGAAGGACACTACACTGAAGTCCTGATTTCCTGCAGCACTCCACCCTTAGATCCTGGGGCCCAGAGAGCCTTTGTCGGATAAAAAGTACTTCCAAGACTCTTCTGCATGCTTGGGCCTTTATTGTGTAATAAGTATGTTTTTCTCCGAGTATCCATGACACAATGCATTCTACATAGAGACATATCCACAAGAACATGGTTCAGAGAAACTCATCATAGAAATCCTGGCCAGACAAACCTTTATTCTGTGAGGCGTCAACTACACAAAGGCTCTACATAAAGGGCAATGGTAGGCCACATGCAATCTCATAAACCACAAAAGAACCTTAGTGAGGAGATTGCTGCACCAGATTGCAGAACACAAGGACACAGAACAAGAAGAAAAGACAAGGCCCTGTAGTGCATCATGTCTAGAGAAACATCTCAACAAGAAGGTTGTGAAAGTGTTTTAGAAGAAGCCATTTCTCATGACAGTGTATCCCAAGAAGGTGAATATGATCTTAACACCCAGAGCTGGGTAGACTTTCCAAAAAAGGATATTTTGCTGTGGAAGAGCTTACTCCAGGTCTCAGGGGACGGAGAATCCTGGGTTACCCCTCCAAATGTGGAGATCTGAAGCTCTTGATGCATCCCCCCATCTGGCTTTGGTAAGCATTAGTCTAGCTTATGACCACCCAAACGATCCTTGGACCCTGTCAGAAAGGGGCTTGGACTAGAAGTGACCAGTTGTGAGGCAGAGTAGCAAATCCCCAGTGACACATTTATGGTTGGATTGTGGTCTGTGCTCGTTCAACAAAGACACTTGCATGTCAGTTGCTCAGGCTTTGCCCGCAAGTACAAAAAAAAATGTGCTTCTGAGCATCCCTGCTATGGTACATTTTGTTACTTCTTCAATGTAGGAAGCAGCAGGCAGGCATCATTCTAAGAATCCCTATATCCTTCACTGGAAAACTCATTTCAATTCTAAAACTGCTCTCCAGAAAGAACTCCCCACCCCTTTCTTTTTAATGAAGATAATCTCATAGAATACCACTAGCATAGGAGTACAGCAGACATGAGATAAAATTCAAGTTCTGACATAATTAACCATATGACCTTGGGCGACCCAGCATATTCGTCACTGTCCATGAAACGGAGGTGATCCTGAGTTGAAATTGGACATGTTGGCACAAGAAAGACATGGTCTGTCGCATACCAAAAGCTTAGCATTTTCCTTAATCTGTCATGTCCTAATGTACGTAACTACAGAATCATCTCTCCTGCTCTCTCCTAGAATATACTCACATTCGAAGAAACACTCAGGAACATTCCAGCTCCCTCCCGCTCCCCTCCCCAGCTGCCGACCCCAGTTTGTTTGACTGCCTTTTCCCTTCATTTAATAGTGAGATGCAGACCACTCAGGCTGGATATTACACTACTGAACCTCTGAAGCATGAAGTTCATTGGGGGAAACCCATAGTGACATTTCTTTTTTTTATCGAGTATCTGAGAGGGCCATGGCTCTCCAATAACTTATGCCAAAGGGACTTTGGACTCCATGAGTTTATCCTTTAATAAGAAGCTCATTTTAATTTTTGGCAATGGATCTTGAACTTTCCAAGGAAATGCTGGACTGAAGAGGTTTTCCAAGGACTATCTTCTGTGCCTCATTAATATTCCACCACACCCCGTCATGAACACACAAGATGCAGTGTGCCCTTTGTTTGTGCACATGAAATGATTGAAGCAGCAAGTAGTAGGGGCTGACATTAATTGAGCCTTGCTCAGCAATCCCAAAGGAAGAAATGGTGAGGCCACAAGACGCTGAATTGCAGTTCTGCAGATACAAGCTGTTCATTGCAAGACATATTAATCAGCCCATTTGCAGACTATGAACAGAGGGTCCAAGGCACTAGTCACCTGCTCTGTGCTCCACATTGTTAAGCTGCATTTGGTGTTTGTGTGGTTGACAGTTTGTTTTCGTGATTGCTTCAGGAAGCCCCATCCTTCCTTTTCAGAAGGCCTGAGAGTGTGGTGCTGGCATCTCATGGTTTCTCTGCCCAGTGCTATCTGACCCACACAAAAACTTATCTGGCTTTGTCAAGCTGACAATAAGTGCTGCAAAGGTCCAGAGGACTGAGAATCTTGGAGGATGAACTTGTGCCACTTGCCCTGGTGTCCAGGGAGATGCCTGCATGATTGATCTCCTCACAGGGCCCTGGGAGAACTTAGTTCAGAGATCAAAAACAAGAGGTTTCGAAAGAAGCATTAGGCCAAGAGTGTGCCCTTCTCAGTAGGCATGGAGACAGCACCCTTGCATAATAGGAGCAATGTAATTAAATATAACCAAGAGATTAAATTAAAATTGGCACACGACCCAAATTCCACGTTCAATTTTTATCTCAATCCTCACTATGGCTTTAGTATCTCTTTGTTTCATAATATATACCACAGAAACTAAAGCTACAGCCTATTTGCGTTCTGTACCTTATATTTGCCTTTATATAAAAATTTTCACACTAGGTACAATATCAAGTTATTTTAATTAGTTTTTCTATAAAAACACATTTGCGAGCATAGCCTGGTTTAAAATCTAATAGAACCATAGTTTGTAAATGCTCAGTTAAAGATTTAGGTGAATATGACTATCCCTTCAATGAGTACTGTGGAAAGTTGTTCACAGAAATTAGATTTTTGATGCTGTTTCATTTCCTGAGGTGGCACGTTATCATCTTTTTTAGCTACATTTTGCATTGGCTTCTTGCTGCAGGTGGAGCTTCAATGTCAAAACTTTTGGCGGAAGCTGCTTCATATCGTGCACAGGTTCTAGCAATAACATGCCACCATTTGGGGACGGTTGCAGACTACCTAAGGTGAATATCATCCTTCCCTCCCCAGCCTTTCAGAAATCAGAGTCATGTCTCTGAGATGGCTGTCCCTTGCACAGGTGACAACCGACTTTAAAAGCCACATAGGACTAATAGCTGAAAGCCGAGCATTGCTGGGGAGGACAGGACTGGCAGTGGCAGCTTGGAAATTGTCACGGGGTAATTGCGTGCCTGCCAGGTTATCATTATGCACTCGGGGCTGTGCAAGGATCACATTAATACAGTGACAACCGACTCCTGAGGAGAATAGTGAGGGAGCAAGTCATCAGTGCTCAGGAAAGATTCAGCACACAGGATGGGAACCAAGAAAAATCTCAAGTTTCTCCCCAATTCTTTATGTTTCTTATTAGCTTAGTAATCTCACTGGGGTTATAGAAATGGTTGAGAAGCAGCTACTGTTCCATGAATCCACCTGAGATAGGACCCAAGACACTGAACTATATAAGTTTAGACTCCATCTACGGAAGGTTTCAACAGACATTTGGGAGAGACCATTGCCATCATGATGAACAAGGCTTCTGTAGATGTCTTGTCTAGGCAGAGGAAAGAAAATGCTGGGACTCAGGAAAAGCAGAGTGTTGTGTGATGCCTTAGAAGTGGCTGCTTGCTTGAGACCTGCCCTCTTGATGGTATACTTTGAGTCTGAAGAAGGAGTATGCAGAATAAAGAAATAGAGAGCCACACCAACCAGGATGCCTCTTAGAAAGTGGTATAGGATGTGTTGCTTTCATTGGTTGAATAAAGAAACTTCCTTGGCTTTTGATAGGGAAGCCCTTAGATGGGTGTGGTAGACAGAATAGAATTCTGGGAGGAAGAAGGCAGTGTGGCAGATGCCATGGCTCTCCTCTTCGAGATGGACGCTGGTTAGACTCATGCCGGTAAGCCACAGTCAAGTGGCGATACACATTAATGGAGATGGGTTAAACTAATATGTGAGAGTTGGCCAATAAGGGGCTGGAGATAATGGGCCAGGCAGTGTTTAAATCAATACAATTTCTGTGTTGTTATTTCGGGGTATTAGCTAGCCAGATGGTGGGACACAACCCACTGCTCTTTACAACAAGAATGGACCAAGCAAAGTGAGTGAGGTGAGAGCCTGGATGCAGACAAACAGGTGTAATGCTGCATTTACACTGTGCCAGGAAAACTTTTCCTCTGGAAAGTAGGAAGACAGAGAAGGGATGGAAGGAGGCAGCAAAGAGGCAGGTTTGGGAGGGAGCTCAAGGCCTTGGTAAGGACAGGACAGGGCTATATGCAAACAGCTGCAGTAGATCACTGCTAGATCTCCAAACCAAAAGACTTGTGAGTCCTATGCGAGGGGCAGGTAAAAGCAGTGAAGGCAAGCAGCTTGTTTCTATGATATCAGCTCTCTACTTGGGACAGCCATAGAAAAGATGTTATCCTGAAGATGCTACCTCCATTTCCTAGCAAATCTTGGCAGTGCCAGTTACTAGAACTGGTGTTGAGATGGGGAGAGTCTATTGCCTATGTCGGGTATGAATATATACCACTTAGATTCTCCTTCAAGAACAGACTCACCACTTAGTTGAAAGGCGGGTGGACAGCTGTCACCTTCCAGCTGTTAGCAGTGTCTGCTTCAGCTTTTGGATGGAGGTCAGGCTGCTTGTGGGACAACACCCTGGCAGTGTGTAAGTATTATGTATAGCATTTATTTCCTCTGTAGGCATTTACTTGAAAGGGGGCCCTATATAAATAGACACACTTGCATCTGCACTCAGCTGGGTCTGCAGAGATTTTCCATGTACAGACCATGGCCTGAGGTTGCCATTACTTAAATCAGCCTCTTTAGTGGCTCTTGTATAAGGACTCCAACATAAACATCTATTTCCTAAACCACTACCCCAAGAGCTCAACAGATGCCATGTGTTGAAGGAGCGGTGGGCTGCTTCCCGCCGCCCAGTTAGCTTTACCCAAAATAATTACATGGAAACTGTATTCATTTAAACACTGTCTGGCCCATTAGTTTCAGCCTCTTATTGGCTAGCTCTCACATCTTGATTAACCCATTTCTATTAATGTGTGTAGCACCACTAGGTGGTGGCTTACCAGGAAAGATCCTAACCTGCATCTGTCTCAGAGAGAAGAATCATGGCAACTGCCTAAGCCTGACTCTGCTTTCTTTCTCACAGCATTCTGTTTTGTTTACTCTGCCTACCTAATTTTCTGTCCTATCAAAAAGGGCCACGGCAGTTTCTTTATTAACCAATGAAACAACAGATAGATAGATAGATAGATAGATAGATAGATAGATAGATAGATGATCCTCCTCCATCAGCCATGATCCTGTGCCTCAATTTCCTGACTATAAAATGAACACAATAAATTTAAAATCAAATGTATGTTAATAACAACCACTTCTATGACAACTGTCAGCCAAAGGAAGACCAGAGAGGTCCAGATTCTACTGTGTTCTCCAGCGAAAATTCGGTGATTCGGTGGCTCTCTCCCCTGCCCTTTTGTTGTACTTTCTAGGATTTGACTATTTGGATGTTTCCTGCTATTCAAGTTTTTGGACCCAGAAACTAGCCCTGATTTTATGCTAGAAAGATTTCTCCTTGTGTATCCTTCATGTAGACTTTCAGTTTGTATACCTGATATTTATGATATAGGCATAGTTGACTTATGAGAAAGCCTCATTTGCTTTCTTATGGTGAGCCTGTTCTCTAGAACGGAGCTTTGAATTCTCTACAGGGTCTGCATCCTTGGCATCTAAGACACAATCCAGGGCTTCCAGAAAGTCTAGGTAGCACCATAAACAGTTCTCTTCGCTTGTCTTCAATGGGTTGCTATGAGATTTCAGGACAAATGGATCTCATAGAGAGTAGGATGACCTGATTATAAAGGATTTGGGGTGTCATGAGCTCCAGATGTTGAAAGTGGGATCAGGAGAGCCAGTTCTGTTGTTCATATGGCCATCACAGATGGCAGTTATCTTTGAGAGATCATTAGAAAAGCCTCCTTTGCCTATATCCTGCCAGCCGCCTAGGCAGTAGTCATGGAGATAGTTTTCTTGGCAGTCAAGATACTGTTGACAACTTCTAGAGACTGCAGGGGCTTATTATCCATGTCACAATCAACACGGCAAGACAGGTATGGAGAGGTAGCACTTAAGCTATCTCTCCTTCTATTTCGTCTCTTCCTCCCCTCTTCTGCTTGCTTTTTCTCTGTTCTTTTTACTTTCCTAACTATGCATGATTTATGCATCCACTGAGCATTTCTGCCCTCTTTCTAGGTTCTGGAGTCATATAGAGAGATGTAGACACAACTAACTACTCATTGTCTCAGAACCATTTTATTTAAAAGACATAAACCAAAAAAAGATAGCATAGTTTGGGGCAAATAGACCTTATGAAATAATTTAGCTTGAAGAATTAAACTAAAGCTTTGGCTCTCAAAGATAGATTACCAGCCTTGAAGGCAAGGTGCAATACAGGATGATGGGAGGTATTGGGAACAGTGATAAATTCATAGCAAAGTAACCAGCTATTATCATTTGAATATGTCTCCCTCTCAAAGTTTATATATTAATTGTATTTGAAGATAAAGCTTTTAAAATTCAAAAGATGGTTTGCAGTGATTGACATGCCTGCCTTTACATAAAATAGGAGATAGAGAAACCACAGAAAACATGCTTGCTCAGTCTCAGCCCATCACACCTGCCCTTTGGTCTGATGCAGCAAGAACACCACCATATTCTATGAACATGCACCTAAGTTTTCTGGTCTCCACCTCTTTGATTCAAACAACTTTTTATGTTCTTTATAAATTACCCCATTTTAAGTATTTTACAGTAATAGCAACAATGACAAAAAACAAACTAATCCATATCAGAATCAGGGTGCTTGTGAAGATAGAGGGGTAGAAGTATTCCAGAGGATAATATACAGCCTATATAGAGCTAAAGATGTAGGAAACATGACAACTTTGGAAAAGCCAAACCCATGCAGGACAAGTACGCTGCAACGTAACAGGCCCTGGGAAGAAGATGTTAGGTGCCAAATGCAGCATGAATTCTAATTAGTCTCAATAATAAAAACTCAGAGATAGATATTAGGGGATGAAAGCTGAAAGATCAGAGAAGCAGAGCAGTCAGCCACTAGAAGGTTCTTACATCTACCAATGCTCAGACCGAAGGGGAGATCCTGTCTCTACAAATCCTCAGACTGGATGCTTTCACTGAATCCTCAGATTGCACCTGTCTCCCCAAAACCTCAGACTTCCCTGAGTGCCTGTCCCCTCCTACCTTAGTTGACATGGTATTTTGTAGGGTCCTTGGGCCTCATTTACGTTTTTATTGGAGTTATCTAGATAGAACAGTGTCCTCCAAACTGAAAGCTTTCCATTATTCTTGCTTCTCTGAGTACCTCTATGGACAGGAACCCATGAGCAGATTCTGATTGCATACAATTTGAGTGAATAATGCAAATGTGGCCAAAAGGGCCAAAATTTGGAGAAATATTTAAAATCAATAAATGCACTCAAAATTTGAAGTTTCCTAAAAAAAGGTCTAATTGGTGTCTTTGGTGTCATCTCAGGAAATCTGTGATGGACACTGCTTTTGGCAGTGGCCGGTGCCTGTGGCTAAATCATTTCCTAGACCTTATTTTCTATGTCCTTTGAGGTCAACAAATCATACTCACCTACCACCATGCTTTGACTTTTTTATTCAGTCAGTTTCTAAATTTTCTCATGCATCAGACTTAACAAAGTTCTAAGGTAGTATAGACAGTTTATTGAAAGTATTTATCAGGCCAGTATTTACAGTTAAATGCTATATGCTTTGCCATAAACACGATAGGGTTATGGTTCACGATTAGCTGTAAGCTTATCCCTACAGACACAGCTCTTCCTCACTTTCTGCATTCCTGAGCATCTGCTCTCTGGCTTGAATCTCTTTGCTCTGAACAAGGTTTCCCATGTTACTATGATACTGTGTCTCTTTTGCAGTGTGTGTTAGTCAGCTATCTATCGTTGTAACAAAACATCTGAGAAAATCACAGTAAATGCAGAAAAGTTATATAATTGTATATATAATCTTATATAATTGTAGATTTGTATCTGTGGATGGCCTGGGTGCTTTGGAGCCTATAGAGAGATCCCACAAATTTCATGGGGACACAGTGGGAGGATCTTTTTGTTCCAGGGAATTCAGGGAGCAAAACGAGTTGGGGGAAGAAGGGACTAAAACACCAATAGTCCGTTAAGGTCATGCTCCAGTGACATCATGCTCCAGTGATCTAGCTTCTTTTTCTTCCTCTCAAGTGGCCAACCAAGTCTCAAGTCCATCAAAAGAGAGCACGGATGTAAACCTTACCACACAGCTTGCCATAGTATGTTAGAAGCCATCTTCTAATACAAAGTCATTACTAATACAAAGAGAGCAATACAAAGCCATTACTTTCCCATCCCTCTGGACTATTAAAGAATTGGGTGAAAGTCTCTGCCCTTCATAGATCACGTATAAATTCAATGTTGTGAGTTCTTCAGGGAGTTGAAATACCTGGCTGAGTGTCTGTCTCCGATTCCTATGACTGATACCTTGAAACGCAAGTAAGTGTTTCACAGCACACAGTGAAAGAAAGGAAACATCCTTAGTCACAGCCATAGAGGTACCATACAGTCGTCTCTTACCTCCCCTTTTCCCCCACACACAAGGTGAGGCATTTCTTCTTGCTCTTATTCAGCTTAAAACCTTCCTGATTACAGAGGGGGAAATTTTAAGGCACTTCTTTGCATTCAAAAAACCTTTCTCCTGAATAGGCTAATGTATTGTTCCCAGTACCCTGTATAGAACGAAGGTTAAAAGAGGTTTTTCAGGATTACCAGAGGGAGAGAGTCTTGCATCACCCATGTGAAGATTAAATGTGCAACAAGTAGTAAAATGGGATAATTACAGTTTCACAAAGACTGGATACTCACAGAGATTGTTGGTCAATCCCTCTTACGAGGAGTAAATAAAAAATATTAGAAAAGCACCTCAAGTGGACATCTTTCTAGGTACATGACTTTGGGCCAGTCATGATCTTTCCATCCAGATTTATAAAACAGGGTGGTAATGACATTATCTTCATCATACTACCATTATGAAAGTGGAATAGAGAAAAATGCATGCAGCACTGGGAATACAGCAAGTGCTCCCTAGATGTTAGATATTATTATTGTCTGTCTGAGCCTGACAAAATCCACAAAGCTCATAACGCTGAGAAGCAGAACTCTGCCATATGTTTGCTAATGCACGTGACAGCCCCACTGCTCCTTTGACAATCCTGTAATAGTTCCAGTAGGAGTTTTGTTTGTCTGTCTGTGCCTTTGAGATACTAGGCTGAGGCCTTTGGCATATTAGGGGAAGGAGGATTTTGTCCAGCATGTCTCCTTTCTCTAATACAGCATGAATGGCACAAAGACCATGCAAGGGCCAGTGCATCCTGCAATCTGTCCTGTGTTATACATTTTACAGAATGAGATGCTAATGGGAGAAAGATCATTTACAGATGGCCTACTAGTTATTTAAGAAAACAGCAATTAAACACGTTGAGATAATTAACAGTGTGCAAATGATTAACAATGCTTTTTAGATGCTGGAAATTAATGGAGGAGATGCCAAATAAATGTAATCCCACACTTCAGTTAGAATTTCTTCCTTAATTATATTAATTTACAAATTTAAAAACAACAATCACATTCATTTAAACAGAATGAGTATCTTAAAGGCAGAAACAATCAAAGGGGGTCTCTGCTTGGAGAACAGAACGTAATGGATTAGCCTTATTTTTTGTCCCTACCAGAGGACAGTGTAATTAAGGACAAACAATAACCTTCTCCAGTGCAGGGCAGTCCACAATGGATTCAACCAACCCTTTCGTAAGCATAATTTGTTTTCAAGATAACTGGTCCACTGGTATCCAACAAAATAGAATTGTTCTGCAGCTGTGATTCAGGTGCCCTTCCCGGAATCGAAGTCCTGAGTTGACACCCAGTACTGTACAAATTCTATCAGCACTTTCTTTTTTAAAGTTATATATAGATATACATGTGTGTATAGTATACGTTCCTGTCTATATGCATGTTCACACATGTGCAATCATAACTGTGCTGTTGTACATATGTGCCTGTGCACAGGGAAACTCAATATTGACATGGGGAGTCTTCCTAAATAACCCTGCATCTTATTCATTGAGGTAGAGTCTTTCAGTGAACACAGAGATCAACTATAAGGCTATTCTGGGAGCCAGTTTACTTTGAGGACTCCATTTCCCCATGCTCCCATCCCTTGAATTACAGGTTGCCTGATGTGACCACCTGATCTATCTATCTAAATATCTATCTATCTATCTATCTATCTATCTATCTATCTATCTATACATATTAAGATTATAATATAATTACAAAGTTTTTCCCTTCCATTTCTTTCCTCTAAACCCTCCTACATACCTTTCCTTATTCAAATCCATGGTCTCTGTTTTCATTAAATATTATTACATACAAACTTGTATGTATACATATATTCCTAAATGTAACCTGCTCAGTGTATATAGTTTTATTTGCATGTAGGTTTTCAGGGCTGATCATGTGGTACTGGATAACCAAGTAGTGTGTTTACTCTGGGGAAGACAATTTCTCCCATTCTCAACATTATTAGTTGTCTGTAGTTCTTTGTGTAGCTTGAGGTCCCATTGGCTTTCTTCCATCCATTTTGACATGTCTAGTCCACCTTATTTTTTTATAGGTTCTGGGCATTTGGACTCTGGCTCTAACTCTTGTAAGGCAGGTTTTTTTTTAAACTATTGAGGCATGTATTCAATTCCAATACAGTGCCATTTCTAAATGACATTCACAGAAACATCAGGTGCGCATATTCAGTACAGTGCCTCAGCGTCCCTGCCCCCACCAAATCTCATGTTTCCTCTCTGCTCACATTCACATCAGTACCCTACAATCCCATGACTGCTGCCTGAATTATCAGAGCATTTCCTCAGGTGGTAGCCACACACTATTGCATCTGGAGCATCCAAGGACGTACGTCTGCTGAGAGAAAGAAATAACATCCTTGAGAGGCAACTTGGTCCAGGGTAAACTTGGACAGAGAAGTTCTTCCTCTTACCAGCTGGCTGATCTTGGACAAGATTCCATGATTCAATGTTTCTAAACTTGTAAAGTGGGGATAGTATGTTATTATCTACTTCATGGAGTTATTTTGAGTATTGAAATGAAACAATCCCTTGCATGTTAATTCTTTCCACTCATCGAGACTGTGATTAGATCCTTAGTATTCAGGCAGCTGCGCAGGGGTTCATTTAACTTGAAGTGAAGAAAGGGGTGGAAGAGAGTCAGGACGTTTAAATGTTTTAGTTGACTATCTCAGTGATCACAGTCAACAACAGAAGATGTTCTTCTATATAAGAAATGCTCAGACTACTATACCTCCCTTTTGTAGTATATAAAAAAGTATACTTTTTATACTTAAAAAGTATAATTGGGATATGGCTTTGATTCCAAGAGCATTATTAGGAAAAGGCTGTGGTAGGAAAGGAAATGGCCATTGATCGATTACTGTGTCAGCTTGGCTCTGTGTTAGTTCATAATTGGTGAATTTCAACAATCTGGCCAAAAGCCACCTCTCTGTCAATCTCTGTTCTGCCTTCTTGGGCCTCTGAGATCAAGACTCTATGTCTGGCTGATGACCAGCTTCCTCCAGATTACATCCTGGGATAAAACCATGTCACAAGGCTCCAGAAAAATGTTTTCCCTTTACCCATCCTTAGTGATATGTTTGGTGACCTTCCGTGTCCAGAGACCACTGTCTCAGAGCAGGACACTTGTTTCCTTTGACAACTGGCTTCTCTGTCTAAACTAAAAGTGTTCCCATACTCGTGTCCAAAACTGAACATAGATGTACTTTCTTACAGCTCTTCAAACTATACTAATTTGAGCTTCTGAATTCAAAATCACATAAAATAAAGACAGCAACAAACCCATAGACAGCAAAAGGAAACAACATTCTAAGCCTTTCTCTGCCTTCAGGCCCTTGCTCTGTGTCTTCCCATTGTCTGATAAAGGTCCCATTGAACTTTTTCATCTCTACAGTCTGGTACTTCATGAATTATCCAGTATTATTTCGATAATTATCTTATCCTAAAGTCATTCTTAACAAGATGCCTCCTCCCACATATGGCTGTGACTTTCTTTCCAAGGCTTCTATCTATCATCATTCTGACTATTACTTCTTCATCCACCTCAACTCCTTTTACTATACTGAGCCCTTTCAGACCCTGTTTATATCTAAGTATTTACACAGAACCAAACATGTTAACAAAAATATAGTTATATTTAGCTTGATTAATTATTCTTGTGAAGATGAGGTACTTCAGAGTCCAAATTGCTTCAGTCATTCAGATAAGATACTGTTGGAAGACTTCCAGTACATTCTCATTAGAATGGGCATAGATAAAAGTCATTAGGATGTCCCATTCACAATCCCTGAAAGCAAATGGGATCTATTTAGAAGAGACAGTTAACCTGCTCCCCTCACTAAGTTCATCTCTATCTTCAGGCAGTAGGAGGAAGGTCAGCAATTACCCTGTGATTTCCTCAATGGAGAACTAACTGCCTCAATTCAGCCTGAAGGAACCACCTGTTCACCAAAGCCCCCTTTTGAATCTTCATAGTTCTGGTTGAAAATGAAATTTTCCTCTTGTCCCTGATTTCTGCTCCCTGGGAAGCCTCAGGCCCATAAATGTCAAGTGTTTAGGAATCACCTGCAGTGTTGCTGAGGTGCTAGCTCTGATTTTGGAAGGTTCTGGTTAGGGTCTGAGGCTTTTAGAGATTACAGCAAGTTCCCAGGTTAAGGCTGCACCTGTGTGCCTGCAGAAGACACAATGAGTAGGACAGATGTGCACTTCTCTACCTCAGTGTCCTTCTGAATCACCTGGAGAATTGTGTACAAAAGGACCCTGTTCCAAGCAAGCCCTACCTCAGATCAAGTTAAAATACATATGAGACTTGAACATGGTGTTTTAAAAAAATCTTCTATGAAGCGTCCAATAGGCAGATGTCTTAGGGCTTCTATTGCTGTAAAGAAACACCATGACCATGGCAACTCTTATAAAGTAAAACATCTAATTGGTGTTGACTTACAGTTTCTGAGCTTTAGTTAGTTACCGTCATAGCAGGACATGGCAGCATATAGGCAGACATGATGATAGAGAAGGAGCTGAGTGTTAGACATCTTTATTCACAGACAGCAGAAGCCACTGTGTGTCATGCTGGACATAGTTTGAGCATAGAAGACCTCAAAGCCCTCTCCTAACAGAATCACACTTCCTCCAACAAGGCCACACCTTCTAACACTGTCACTCCCTATGAGGGCCATTTTCTTTCAGACCATTACAGCAACTAACTTTGTCCATTTGTAAATACTTATTCTTAAAAGTCAAGGTTGAAACAAATATGTGGTTCATGCCTTGAAATCCAAGCACGTAGAAGTCAGAGACAGAGAAGATAGTGAGTTCAAGTCCAGCCTGGGCTGTATAGAGAAACCTTGCTAACAAACAAACAAACATCAGTAATCAAAGATCTTTCCAAGTGTTCTGAGAACAGTCATAGAACAATGGCTTGGGCATTGTCTATAGATTTATCAGAGAGCGAGTAGGTGTACACATTCTGGCAAGTGCAGTGAATATGGAGTTCTAAGTAAGGAAAGGGAAGGAATTGATGATCTGTGCTACAAAATAAATAGATCTCAAATTTTTTATGCTGTGTAGTGAGAAATAGAAAGAAAAAACCCACATATTTTAGGGTCGTCAATTTGATAAATCTGTGGAGACTGAAAGGAAAATTTTCCAGGGCCCTGGAAAAAGGGTGCAAATGTCCCCAAACTGAACTCTAATGATAGCACCCATGCTGGTCAACTTTAACCACCAACTTGACACAACCAGAATTACCGGGGAAGAGTGTAAATGAAGCATGGCCTAGACCAGGTTGGCCTATGAGCCTGTCTGTGGGGGAATTCCTAACTGGTTGACTGTAGAAAGGCTGAGCTTGTTGTGGGCAGTGCCATTCTCGAGCAGAGAAGCCCTATATTCATGAGAGTAGAGAAAGCTAGCTGGGTGCTTGCTGGCCAGCAAGCAGGCAGTAAAGTACATATGTCTCTTATTGCTCTTGAGTGTAGCTGTTTTGCTTCAAGTTCTTGCCTTGACATTCCTGCCATCATGTGTTTATTTATATAACATGACAGTATAAGTCAAATAGGCCCTTTCTTCCCATAAGTCTCTTTTGGTCAGGATATTTTAATTACTGCAACAAAAAATAAAACTAATACAGCCTTCCAAGTAGGCAAAGTTTTCAAAAATGCATTATGTACTGTGTTTTAAATAGTTGAACTTTATAATATGGATCATATATCTCAATGAGGCTATTATTGTGTGTAAAGTGTATCTCAGTAGGAAACCATGGAAATTGTCTGGCTTTACCCAGACCTAATATTTCTAGAGGGGGAGACAGCACCCAGTGCTTAATGAGTTCTTCAGGAGACTCTGAGGGGCACTTGCAGCTGGGAAAGTGTTCTGGGAGAAGTTTTAGGGTACAAAGACAACTACTCTGGGTAATTGCTTACAGGAAAGCAAAATTGTGTTCCAGAAATGAATAAAAGCCCTCTGTAATGAGTGTGGAGTCGCATTTTTATTTCCACTCTTGTTATTCCACCTCCCAGTTTAGTGTTGAGGGTGAAACTTAGTCTCTCATGCTTGCTGGGCAAGAGCTTTGCCACCAAGCTACAACCATACCCCCCCCCCATCTTCACTAGTGATGATTCCATGAACCTAGGGAAAGAATCTGCCTTGTGTCATCCTGGATAGCCTCATTTGTGAATAGGTGTAGAAATGTTCGCTGTGCTGATAAACTCAGAAGAAAACATGTAGGCTCTTAGCCCTGATAGACTTTTGTCAGGTATTTGTACAATGTATGTCAATAATAAGAGTTATTGGTGTTGTTTGTCTTCCTAGAAACTGCCACAATTTAGCCTTTTTTGAGAAGCCCATCCTGGAATTTTCTGTAGCACCAGTGACACTTTCTTTTGCTTTATTTAGAAGGTTGTTATTCCAGCAAATGTATATTTTTCTGGATCTTTCCTTGCCTTGGGGTCTTCTTTCAAGTTGTTTATTTTCAAAGTCTATGTATCTCCTATTTTGGAAAAAGCTTCAGGACAATACCCTGCATTCAGTCTCACCCTCCCTGTTATCATGAGAACAGGCACCATATTTTACTGAAGAAATTGCCACCACTAAAAGAGCTTTTGTCCTTATCCTGGAACCAAAGACTTGCTCTTTGCAGTTTTGAACTTAGTGGGTAGGCTAAACATCACAAAAGAAGAGTGCATGTGTGCCCCCAAAGCCATCAAGATATGTGCTGGGCATTTGAGTTCAGTCTCAACGAGACAAGAAGCAAACAGAAACGAATTTCTGTAGAATACATTTCAGGCTGGCATATAGCACTTTATAGCAATTGAAGATCAAGTCAAGACGTAATCAACTAATCATTGGTAATTCAGGTATGAATCAAGCTAACTATCTAGACAAAAAGCCCTTCAAGTGATCTCAGTGAATTACAAAGATGATTTCTCTTACCATTTGGACCCGGGAAAGAAAGCCACACAACTATGCTATCGGGCAGAAGTTAGTGCTGTTAAAGTCCCACCATCTTTGTGTGCATTTTACCTACCTCAGCCATCCCACAGAAACACAGAGCAATGATCTTCTGCCCTGAATCCATTTCATGCCCTTGAGAAGCTTTCATTTTGACTGGCTTTGTATATCAGTTGCTCTCCTAATTTAACACAATTCAAATGGGAAAGACATCACCCCAGCCAAGGTCTCCCATCTTTGTCCAACTGTATACTTCTCAAAAGAAGCATGAAAGTGTGTGTCTTGTTCACTGTTATACAAACTCAAAAAAATCTTGCACTCTATGATTCGGCATTAAGCATTTATTAGGGTTTATTAGCAGCTCATCCTTACCCTGCTCCTGTAACTTAGGCATTATTGGATGGAATTTACCAGGACACATGGGTTAGAGTCCTAGGCCTTTCATATGCCAGTTCACACACTGTTTTTGGTTCTTCTTTCTCACATCTCATCTTTGTAGTTACAAGACGTAGCTAGTTTGTAAACAGGACATTACCTTCCACTTCTGTCTCTAGTTTTCTGTATTGTATAGGACCCTAGACATTTACAAGACTCACAAGTCTATGCACTGACAAGAGATCAAGTCTGTGCCCTCTGCTTGTTGTGTTCTGAGACAGCCCTGATTCTTTGAACCAAATCCATCTCTGCTGAAAGCTCTGAGTCCAGTTCTTCCAGTAAGCTCTTTAAACAGCTTGCTCATCCAGTCTATAACAGTAAAAATCCCTGGTACAACAACGGAAGAATTGCTTGAAATTCCAATTAAACCAAGTCTTACCAAAGCCTTTTCCATTATCTCAGTAAGCTGCTTTCTACATTAAAGGGCTCCTCTTAATTAATTTCTTGCTGGTCTGTGGATGTGCAATACTTTATTATGACCTGTGAATTCAAACAGAGGAACATAAAGCATCAATGAGCCGGATGCTAAGTTCCCACCATCAAATCAAAGCAGCACCTCATTGTACTATCGTATGAGAGAGAGAAAGCAGTTTCTTTAAGAGAGAGTTGTGGGAGAAACAGCAGAAGGCTCATTTGGTGACTTAGATATGAATCATGGAGTCTACTCGAACCTGTTGACATAGCTGTATCACCTCCAGCTCCAGATAGGCAGGAGAGACAGAAGGGGGATAACTCTTTTACCCATACTTCTTGACTAGCAATTGATGTAGGTGTGTCTTCTATCTATCTGATGATTTCATTGGATAATTAATAAAGAAACTGCCTGGCCCATTTGATTGGCCAGCCCTTAGGTGGGTGGAGTAGACAGAACAGGAAGAAGGAAGTGAGGTAGATGGCTCAGTCAGATGCTACGCCTCTCCTAAGTTAGACAGACTGCTGTGCCTCTCCTCAGACAGAGAAGCCAGACGCAATGAAGCTCCAGCCCAAGATGGACATATGCTAGAAACTAAACGGTAAGGCACCACTTCGTGGTGCTACACAGATTATTAGATATGGGTTAATCAAGATGTGAGTAAGAGGCTGAAAATAATGGGCCAGGCAGTGTTTAAAAGAATACAATTTGTGTGATGTTATTTCGTGTGTAAAGCTAGCCATGCAGAGGCCGGGCAGGACAAAAAGCAGGCCTGCCCGCGACTCCTCACTACAAGCAATGAATGCCCACAAAGGGTTTGTTATACACACACACACACACACACAAATATGATGGGGGAGCTAACCAATCTCCTTGTTTGAGGGGTGTGTCCCCTGAGGGTGGGCAAATACCTTCAAAACATCCGTGTGGGTTTGTTTTTGCTCTCTTTGTTTCCTGAGCTTCGCTGGAACTCTGGCTTCATAAGTTTTTTCCCTTTTCCTCCTTTTATTAAAGCTGAGTATTTTATAATAAAGCTAGTTTGGTTAATTACAATTGCCAACCGACCATGCCCCTTCATTTTGGCGTCCAACTCAGGGCATTTGAGATCCTTTAGCTACAGACCCCAACGCCACCAGAAGTTGGACCCACAAGCAATTTTGCACTGCAGACCCTGCATTCTCCTGCACTTGCCCAGACTAGCCCACCCCAGCTCTGCTCCTACAGAGCACAGGATGCATGTGTGACTGCCTGCATCTTGGCCATTAGCGTGCATGCACTTGCGCACATACTGCGCCTGGTTTTCTAGCTGTAGCACTTCCCAGCTGCGGCCGCAGCTGCCGTGAAAAGAGTGAGTGGCCTCCTGCCTGGGCTCCAGCCCCTGCTCCATTTTTCCGGCGTTCATGCGGCCAACGCCACTGTTGTGGACTCGCTACTGCCTGCTCTGCTATTGTGGAAGTAAGGCATGAGCAACCAAGTCTTGGAGAGGCCACTCTATCCCCTCAAGCGGAGTCCAACCTTGGTCCTGCCAGGTTTCCTGGCTGGCTTGGAGCCACCTGCATTGCACAACCATACTCTAATTCACACAGCACACAGTTTGTGGTTTAACCTCTGGTTTTAAGTATTTATTTCAGGAATTTTTTCCTGGTTCTGACTTTCTAGGCCACGTGGATCCAGGTGCACCCCGCCACCTACTGGTAGACAATGGTGATTACAGGTAAAATTTCATTCGATTAAAAAATAAATAAAAATAAATAAATACAGATTTGATTGAAAATGTCTGACAATATCACTGTTTAAGGATTTTATAGCCTATTTAATTGCACCATGGCTGAGTTATTGCAGGATGCAAATGAGGTTTTCTTTGGTTGGATATTTACAGGGCTTGGTATATTTCTCGTTTTCGTTTTTTTCATTATAACATGGTTGGACAATAGGAAGATGATAGAGTCCTTACAAGATGAATCCAGGATTCTTAATGCAGAAGTTGAAAAATTAAGAAAGGGCACGACTGTTTTGAGAGACAACTTCCAAATGGTTGGGGTAATTTCAAAAACAATTCAGATTGACAATAACCACATCAAGAAAGTTTGAAGTTCTCAAGGAAAGGAATAGATCTTTGTCTGATATGACTCTGTCAACTGAGCAAAATTTAGAAAAGGTACAGTCTGATGTTAAGGAGAGATTCATTGCTGTGGAGGAGGGAACAGCTGATTTGGATTGTAAACTTCAGTCCCTGTCTGTAGGAACTGAAACATTATCTGAGAGAATTGAAACTGCTGAATGTGACTATTGGATTTTGTCTAAAGGTTATGACAGATTGAATGACAAATTGTCAATACAAGAAGGCACAATTCATGCCATGAAAAGTCTATCCAAGGATGAGATATTATCTGTATTGGACAAACTTCATACCTTAGGATCCTCTATGAAGGCCTTGGAACATAATTCTAGACAGGAGATTCAGGCCTTGCAGAAGACAATGGTAAACAGATTTGAAAAGATTGAGGAAATTCTAAATTCTGACAGGAGAAAATGGAAGAAAGGCAAATTTTAACTCCATCAGTGAGTAAAACTCTCTGGGATAATTTCCATAAAGCTCTACCTGTCTTTCCAGCAATAACAACAGAGAAGGTGACTGATTCCAGAAACCCTAGGGTCTTCAAAGAACATACATGGGAGCCCATCCATATGAATGATCTGAAAGAAATTAAACAAGCTGTTATGAATTTTGGGATATATAGCTCCTTTGTTAAGGAGATGCTAAAAACATGGTCTATCAGCAACAAAGTCACTCCCCACAATTGGATTCAGTTAATTTCAGCAGTTCTAGCGAGCGGGTCACAATTAAATTGAAAATGTATGTTCAGACAAGATGCTAGACTTTTAGAACAGCAGGAAAGAATGAAGGGAATCGAGATTTCCCTAGATCAAATTCTAGGTGAAGGACTTTTTTCTGATCCTCTGGAACAAGCTAATTATGATGAACACACCTTATCCTTACATACTACAGCAGCCTTAAAGGCTTGGGACAGGGTTCAAGACCCAGGACAGAGAATGGAATCATATATCAGAGTTAAGCAGGGTCAGAGAGAACCCTTTAGTGACTTTTTACAAAGACTAACTAAAGATGTACAAATAGAGATATCTGACCCAGAAGCAAGGCGTATAATAATTGAGTCTTTGGCTTATGAGAATGCCAATGTGGAGTGCAAAAGAATTTTGGGGCCTTTAAAGATCAGATCAGCACCCTTGGATAAATGGGCCTTGCATACAATAAATGTTGATACGTTTGACTATGGCACTGAAGCATAGGTAAAAGAAGCAATTTCCAATGGTAAAAGAAGGCATCAAAATACCAAATGTTTTAATTGTGGCAAAATGGGACATATGAAAAGGAATTGTAGACAAAGGATTTCCAGAAATAATAATAATAATGCCTCTTCCAGGAATAACAGAAATAGGGGGACTCAGCCTTCAGGTTTATGTAGGAGATGTGGAAAAGGCAGACACTGGACGAATGAGTGTAGGTCAACAAGAGATAGACAAGGCAACCTGTTACAACCGGAAACGTCATGGGCCCCCCATGGCAAATGTGGTCCAGTCATTTCCGGTTACTGCAGAGAATGTGCCTCATCAGGAAAATTAGAAAGCCCCATGCCTACAGTTACAAGCAGTAATGGCCTGAAGGATGAGTTATGTGTATTTTGGCAAACTTCAATAAGTGATCAAAGACCAAAGTTAAGAGTGTGTGTAAATGGTGTTTTTATTACTGGCCTGCACAAAGGCAATATATTTGGACACACAGGTGCAAATATAAGTATCATTACTCCAGAATCTTGGCATCCGTATTGGCCTGTTCAGGGTGTAATGTTCAGTTCCTGGGAATTGGAACCCTATCTCGAGTAAGGCAGAGCATGAGATGGGTTGAATGCATAGGGGCAGAAGGACAAATAGGAAAATTAAGGCCATATGTAGCCAATATTGCAGTGAATTTATGGGGCCGTGACCTATTGCAGCAATGGAATACCCAAATTAATATTCCTGCTACTTCTAAAACCTATATTTCTGAGGAAAATATTAAAAGATATTACAGATGGCAAAAAACAGCCATTCAGGCTGTATAAAAACACAAAGCAATTGATGTCCCTTCCGAGATACCAACAGCCCTGCCTCTAAAATGGTTGACTGAGAAACCAATATGGACAAAACAATGGCCTTTAGCTGAGGAAAAGTTGCAGGCTTTAGAACAGCTGGTACAAGAGCAATTCGATGCTCAACATATAGAAGAATCTACCAGCCCTTGGTATTCTCCTGTATTTGTGGTTAAGAAAAAATCTGGTAAATGGAGAATAGTGACAGATCTCAGGTCTATCAACAAGGTTATTCAACCTATGGGCTCTCTGCAATCTGGAATTCTTCTGCCTTCTTTATTACCAAAAGGATGTCCTCTCATAGTTATTGATTTAAAGGATTGTTTCTTCACTATACCTTTACAAGAAAAAGAGAAAAGTTTGCCTTTACAGTGCCTACTTATAATAACTCTCAACCTACCAGGAGATACTAGTGGACCGTCCTCCCACAGGGCATGTTGAACTCTCCCACCTTGTGCCAATACTTTGTAAATCAACCATTGCAAAGAATATGCAAGCAATTTCCCAAGTCTATAATTTATCATTACATGGATGACAATCTGTTGTCTGATTCAAACATGGATACCTTAGAAAGACTGTTTGAAGAAGTAAAAATACTTTTACCTAAATGGGGATTGCAGATTGCTCCTGAAAAAAATCAGAGAGGAGATTCTGTTGATTATCTAGGTTATAAAATAGGTTTGCAAAAAAATAAGACACAAAAGGCACAAATTAGGAGAGATCGGCTATGGACTCTTAATGACTTTCAAAGGTTGTTAGGAGACATTTCCAGCCTTCGACTGGCTGTTGGGATAACACCTGATATGATAATTCATTTAAATAAAACCTTGGATGGTGAAAAAGACTTAAACAGTCCCAGAGAATTAACAGCTGAAGCAGAAAAAGAACTGACAATGGTTGAAGAAAAATTACAGGAGGCACACGTGGATAGGGTGAATCCAGAGCTCAGTTGTATTCTCATCATATTGCCTTCCAAAATTTCTCCTACAGAAATTTTAATGCAAAGAGATGATATTATCTTAGAATGGATCTTTTTACCACATAAACCAAGTAAGAAAATAAAAACTTATGTGGAAAAAGTTTCTGAATTAATTATAAAAAGCAAATTGAGACTTCATCAACTAGCAGGCATAGACCCAGCAGAAATTATAGTGCCTTTCAACTGCTGATGAGATAAAAAAAAAAAGTATGGGAAGACAATGAACCATGGCAAAGAGTTTGTGCTAACTTTTTGGGAGAAATTAATAACAACTATCCAAAAAGCAAGAGGCTTAACTTTATAAAGAGAACTTCTTGGATTCTTCCTCAAATCATCCATGACGCTCCAATAACTGGAGCCCGTATATTTTATACTGATGCTAACAAATCAGGGAAGGCAGGTTACAACTCAGAAGACTTGAGTAAGGTGGAGCAAAGTCCTTATGATTCTGTCCAGAAGGCAGAATTATATGCCATTCTTATGGTGCTAAGAGATTTTAAAGAACCTCTTAATATAGTTACTGACTCACAATATGCAGAAAGAGTTATCTTCCATATTGAAACTGCTGAATTTATACCTGATGATACAGAACTAACCTCATTGTTTATCCAGGTACAAGACATGATCAGGAACAGGCTTTGCCCTATGTATATAGAACACATCCAATCCCATACAAGTCTGCCAGGTCATCTAGCACAAGATAATGCAGATATTGATCAATTATTGATTAGTAGTGTGCTGCAGGCTTCTGAATTTCATAAAAACATCATGTCAATAGCAAAGGCTTGAGGAAAGAGTTTTCTATTACATGGCAACAAGCTAAGGAGATTGTAAAGAAATGCTCTACTTGCTCTTTCTATAACCAAACACCACTGCCTTCAGGGGCAAATCCAAAGCGCACACAAAGGAATGAAATCTGGCAGATGGATGTGTTCCACCTTGCAGATTTTGGCAAATTAAAATATGTACACCACACCATTGACACTTATTCAGGTTTTCAATGGGCAACTGCTTTAAGCTCAGAAAAAGCTGATTCAGTAATCACTCATTTATTAGAAGTTATGGCCATCATGGGTATACCTGCACAAATAAAGATGGATAATGGTCCAGCTTATGTCTCTAGGAGAATGAAACGTTTTTTTGCTTATTACAATATTAAGCATGTTACAGGTATAACGTACAATCCTACAGGTCAAGCAGTCATAGAAAGATCAAATAGAACTATAAAGAATTTGTTAAGCAAACAGAAAGGGGTGGAAAATACCCCCAGAAATAGATTACATAATGCTTTATTAACCTTAAATTTTTTCAGTGCTAATGAGAAGGGGATAAGGACTGCAAAAAGACACTGGATAATGGAAAAGTCTGCTGAATTAAATCAAAGAGTTTATTTCAAGGATGTGCTGACCTTGCAATGGAAGCCAGGAGATGTGCTGCGTTGTGGAAGGGGTTTTGCTCTTGACTCCACAGGAGAGGAAAAATTGTGGATATCATCAAAATTAATAAAGGTTCAGTTTGAAGAGGAGAAGCCCCTTGAAAAAGAAAAATAACAATTCATACACAAGGATGATGATCATACTGATGGTAAGAAAAACATATAGTTGGGGGCAGGGTTCTTTTCTTATTTCCACATAGGAAAACACTCATCTTCAAAGAATTTAAGACACCCTGGATATTTAAATACTGATGGATGGACACTAGTTACAACCCAATATGGATCAACATGGAGCCCAAATAGGTTTAGTAAGTATAAAACATTATATATATATAAAAACATTATATATATACATATATATGCATCACTGTGCTTTTATTTATACATATGTAAAGCTGGTTTTGGAGTTGGACTCTGGCTCAGTCCCTCTTCAATTCCAAGCCTGTTGATAAGACATATCTCAGGAGCCATGATATGGAACAGAATAATAATAATAATTATTATAATAATAATAGTAATAATGATATACTTGATAAATTTTCTTTGCCTTTCCTCATATCTGTGTCTGTCTTTAATATACCTTTCATTGAATATATATATATATATATATGTTTATATATGTCTTTGTAGATAATGTATACCTTTTCCATAACAAACAAGAAATTTTCCTTCAGTAATCTTTGTTTTTTTAGAGATTTTATTTATTTATTTTTTTATTATTATTAAAAAATCCTGCCTCCTCCTCACCTCCCATTTCCCTCCCCCACCCTTAACTCTTCTCCCCTTCTCTTTCCAGTCCAAGGACCAGTCAGGGTTCCCTGCCCTGCGGGAAGTCCAAGGTCCAACCCACTCCATCTAGGTCCAGGAAGGTGCACATCTAAACAGACTAGGCTCCCCAAAAGTCAGTACATGCGGTAGGATCAAAACCCAGTGCCATTGTTCTTGGCTTCTCAATCAGCCTTCATTGTCTGCCACGTTCAGAGAATCTCATTTGGTCCCATGCTTTTTCTGTCCCAGTCAAGCTGGCCTTGGTGAGCTTCCATTAGACCAGCCCAGCAGTCTCAGTGGGTGGGCGCACTCCTCAAGGTCTTGACTTCCTTGCTCATGTTCTCCCTCCTTCAGCTCCTCATTTGGGCCTTTGGGAGCTCAGTCCTGCACTCCAGTGAGGGTCTCTGTCTCTATCTCCATCCATTGCCAGATGAATCTTCTGTGGAGATATGCAAGATATTCATCAGTATGGCTATAGGAAAGGGTCATTTCAGGCTTCCTCTCCTCAGCTGCCCAAGGAACTAGCTGGGGACATCTCCATGGATACCTGGCACCCCCTCTAGAGTGAAGTCTCTTGCTAACCCTAAAATGGCTCCCTTAATTAAGATATCTTCTTCCCTGCACCCCTATCCACCCTTCCTCTATCCTAACCATCCCATTCCCCCAGGGTCTCCCCATCCTCCCCTCCTCCCTTTTCTATCCACATTTCCCCGTCACCCCTTATTGCCACCCCACCCCCACCCCCACCCCCAAGATCCCAATTTTGCCTGGCAATCTAGTCTACTTCCAATATCCAGGAGGATAACTATATATTTTTCTTTGGGTTCACCTTCTTATTTAGCTTCTCTAGGATCACCAATTATAGGCTCAATGTCCTTTATTTATGGCTAGAAACCAATTATGAGTGAGTACATACCAAATTCATCCTTTTGGGTCTGGGTTACCTCACTCAGAATAGTGTTTTCTATTTCCATCAATTTGCATGCAAAGTTCAAGATGTCATTGTGTTTTACTGCTGAGTAGTACTCTAATATGTATATATTCTACACTTTCTGTATCCATTCTTCCATTGAAGGACATCTAGGTTGTTTCCAGGTTCTGGCTATTACAAATAATGCTGCTATAAACATAGTTAAACAAATGCTTTTGTAGTATGATAGGGTATCCTTGGGTATATTCCCAAGAGTGGTATTGCTGGATCCTGGGGTAGGTTGATTCCAAATTTCCTGAGAAACTGCCACACTGCTTTCCAAAGTGGTTGCACAAGTTTGCATTCCCACCAGCAGTGAATGAGTGTACCCCTTACTCCACATCCTCTCCAGCAAAGGCTATCATTAGTGTTTTTTTTATTTTAGCCATTCTGACAGGTTTAAGATGGTATCTCAAAGTTGTTTTGATATGCATTTTCCTGATCGCTAAGGAGGTTGAGCATGATCTTAAGTGTCTTTTGGCCATTTGAACTTCTTCTGTTGAGAATTCTCTATTCGACAAAGGAGCTAAAAGTGTACAATGGATGAAAGAAAGCATCTTCAACAAATGGTGCTGGTATAACTGGATGTCAACCTGTAGAAGAATGAAGATAGATCCATATCTATCACAATGCACAAAACTCAAGTCCAAATGGGTTAAAGACCTCAATATTAATCTGAATACACTGAACCTGATAGAAGAGAAAGTGGGAAGTACTCTACAACAAATGAGCACAGGAGACCACTTCCTATGTACAACCCCAGCAGCACAGGCATTAAGGGCAACATTGAATAAATGGGACCTCCTGAAACTGAGAAGCTGCTGTAAAGCAAAGGACACTGTCATTAAGACAAAAGGGCTACCTACTGACTGGGAGAAGATCTTCACCAACCCCGCAACAGACAAAGGTCTTATCTCCAAAATATATAAAGAACTCAAGAAACTAGACTTTAAAATGCTAATAACCCAATTAAAAAAAATAGGGCACTGAACTGAACAGAGAATTCTTCAGTAATCTTTGAAGTTTTCAGGATGAAGATGGGGCCCCACAACATCAACTCCACCTGGTTACTATGATGTCATGTTTTTAATAGCTCTAAAATTAGACCTGTTTTTTGGTACCACCTGCACAAGACAGTTTCGAATGGTGTATATTTTTGACAACACTCTGGCCGGACCTTCTCAAAACACTCAGAGATTATTTGCAATTTTTTCAGACCAAATGTTAATCTGGGAATTTTACCATCATTTGCGTTCACAGGACGGCCTAAGAAGAATGTTGCCCCCATGTCAGCTGGAAGCAATCTTAGAGGATGATGCACCCTCTCCCAACAGAGTTTGCCCTCAGGCTTTGGGACACCAATTGGTGGTTGGTATAGGATTGAGGGGATGGGGGAGGTATTATATGGACTCAGGGGTGTTTATTGAAAAAAGGGGGGATTAACTGGTTTGATGGGATGATTGGTATTCATGAGTTATTGTTTTTAGAAAATTGTATTGGTGCTGATTCTTATATATTGATATACTGAACATTGTATGTAAGTATGCTTCTACCTCTATTTATTGTGTGAGAGTATGCTTCTACCTCTGTTTAAAACAATTGTTATATTGAGATATTTACCATATTGCAATGTACATTTCTACCTCTGATATTATTTATGTAACGACATTGTTTACATTTGGAGATCATTGTCCTCATTTATTGCACAGTTGTTTATTCTCTTAGTATTCAAGTTAGATAGGTATCGAGAATTATAAATCAACAGTCATATATGTTAGTCATATTTATATTTAGGATAATCAGGTTTTTTAGATACATAGAGATTATATTTGGTATAGATATTATAATCTTTGACCTCTTTGAAGAGCTGTAGAAAATGGCCTTTAATTTAACCTAGAATTCCATGCTAACAAGACACAATCACTCCTGGCAACACTGCTCTATTCCCAAGAGAACGTTGAGCACCAAAGACACTCCACTGGGAGCTTGTCTTCTTTTTGGCAGAACTGGCCTTTGGGCAAAGAAAAGCCCATACCGCGACTATTGACAAAAATACAGAATATCCATAAGTGGATAAAACAGGATTGTCTTATCTTGCCAAGACAGGGTAGGATAGTTCTAAAAAAAGTTCCTTGCCTTTGATAATGGTATGTCAGTTATGTTAGGCCTTAGCCAAAGTTGGTTGCCTCAACATTGCAAATGAGACTTTGGTAGTCAGTTGTCTCTGTCATTTGTTGCACATTTTGGAAGTTTGAGCCCAGGTAGTCAATTGTCTCTGTCATTTGTTGCACATTTTGGAAGTTTCTCGTTTGTACTTCCTGGTTGCTTAAGTAATATTACTTCCCTTCTCAGATCTTTGATGGGGTTGAAGAATAGATAATTGTAGTTACCCTTTATATTATTTAGACTCCTTGAAATAGAATGCTTAGTAAAACTTTTGTTATATGTTCCTTGCCTAATATTATTTGCTGTTTGTAATTTTATATTTATTATTTGTTCCCATTGTATATAGTTGTATTTGGTTTTGAATCTGTCTTATTTAGACAAAAGGGGAAGATTATGGGGGAGCTAACCAATCCCCTTGTTTGAGGGGTGTGTCCCCTCTGGGGGGAGGGCAAATACCTTTAAAACATCCGTGTGTGTTTGTTTTCGCTCTCTTTGTTTCCTGTGCTTCGCTGGTACTCTGGCTTTGTAAGTTTTTTCCCTTTTTCTCCTTTTATTAAAGCTGAGTATTTTATAATAAAGCTAGTTTGGTTAATTCCAATTGCTGACCAACCATGCCCCTTCACAAATATATTTTTAAAAAAGATCAAATGGACTTGAGAGGTGACTTTGTATTTAAGAGCATTACTTGCTCTTTCAGAGGACCTGAGTTAATTAAATACCCAGCATGCACATTGTGACTCACAACCACACATAACTCTAGTTCCAGGGGATCCAGTGCCCTCTTCTTACCTGTATGCACACCAGCTACATAAGTTATGACCAGATATACATGTAGGCAAAACACCCATATTCATAAAATAAAAACCAAAACAAGTCAAAGTTGAGAGTCCAAAATCTACAGGTAAACAGAATCTCTGAAAACCAGGAGTATGCGGCTTTTTGTTGGCACCAATGATATCAAAATATATTGTTTGCTACCCCTTCACCCAAGGCTCAGGGATTATTGCAGAAGATAGGAAGGAAAACTTGTATAAGCCAGAGAGTTTTCTGTGAGACTAAGTCTCCTAGTGATGTCAGAAGCTTAAAAAAAATCTTGCCATGCACTGCGGGCCCCCGTCTGCACTCTATGCACTAGAATCCAGTTCACAAGCTTCAGGTAAGGGGCTGGAGGTTGAGGAAACACACGCAGAGACAGACCGACACACAGACCTCCAATCACTGGTACAAAAGCCCTCCTTAATAGCACCATGGAGGCTTAAATACATAACCGTCAATGGCCAACAGGTGAAAATTCCATCCTCTGATCCTCTAGGTAAGGCACAGCTTTTAGTAACTTCAATTAGAAGGTGCTAGACAGGGAAGAGCAGCTGAAGGCCAGGACTCAATTGATCCCAACAAAATCTAACGAATATTACTGCTAAACAAGGCAACAGCAATAGACCTGTTAAAATGGATGGAGGAAATCCCATGAGGCCTCAACCCTACACAAAGAACTACAGGCACTAAGAAATGCTGAAAACATTGGAAATAGTCTTCTCCAGAGAAGAGCACACCAACTGTTTATCCACTGCTAAATGGCCAGCTCTGAAGACTGATATACGTAATAATAATATACAGACTGAGGAGGGTATATTATGTATTTAGGAATATATATTTATATGCATAAATGTGTGTGTGTTAGTCAATGCTTTATACTTTGAAAAGGCACTATGACCATAACAACTTTTACAAAGAAAAGCATTTAATTGGAGCTTGCTTACAGTTTCAGAGGCTTAGTTCATTATCAGTAATGCAGGAAGCATAGTGGCACACAGCCAGACATGATGCTGGAGAAGGAATTCAGTGTTCTACATTTTGATCTTCAGGCAACAAGAAGAGACACACAGTAAGCTTTTACTTGAAGAAACCTCAAAGCCCACCCCAGTGACATATTTTCTCAAACAAACCATACCTAATCCTCAAGTAAAGCCACTCCCCAATGACTAAGCATTCAAATATATGAGCTCATGGGAACTGTTTTTATTCAAAGTACCACAGTAGGTATCAACAACCAATGAAAAACAAAGTCATGAATTTGAAAAAGAGCAAGGAAAGTTTTCTGGGATGAAAGGGAAGAGAGAAATTATGTAATTTGATGGAGGAGGGTCATCTGTATATCTGTTGTTTCATTGCTTAATTAATAAAGAAAACTGCTTGGCCTGATAGGTCAGAACATAGGTAGGCAGAATAGACAGAACAGAGTTGTGGGAGAAAGAAAGCAGAGTCAGGCAGACGCTTCAGGCAGTCACCATAGGCAGTCGCCATGCCTCTCCTCTCTGAGTCAGACGCAGGTTAAGATCTCTCCTGGTAAGCCACCACCTCGTGGTGCTAGACAGATTACTAAATATGGGTTAGTCAAGATGTGAGAATTAGCCAATAAGAGGCTGAAACTAATGGGCCAAGTAGTGTTTAAATGAATACAGTTTCCGTGTAATTATTTCGAGTGTAAAGCTAGCCGGGTGGCAGGACACAGCCCCGCTGCTCCATCTACAGTAATTATGTTCTCATCTCAAAACAGCAGATAGAATAGAAATCTGATGATCTCACTAAAAGAAGATAAAACTGAATTCCACTGTGATCTGACAACAAGTTTAGATTATTTCAATGGCAGGATAAGGCTTGAATGAGGCTGGCAGCACGCCTACAAGTGAGTGTCACCAGTAAGCATGCTCAGATGTTTAATTTCTATGACTGCAGGCACAGGTCTATGAGAGACAGGTCCTTAGAGAGTTCTGTCACTTTGCAAGCATGATGAGCCGACACCAGAGTGTGGTATTGATAGTGATTACAGTCGTGGTTACCTCTCTGGGGTGTGCAGAATGACAACTTTGTTTGTGAGGAAGAAGATATTCTGAAGGTATTTATAATTGCTTCCTTGATGACATAAAAAGAAAAGCAGATAAGAGAGACAATTCTGGGGACAGAATTTTGCTCATAAGAACACTTGACTTGTGACTTTGTATAACTGAGTTCTAGGGTTCTACCTCCTACCTCTTTCTAGAAGCCATTTGTTTGTCTCCATCCACACTGATACGTGGTTTAAGTTCCAGCATGGGACATTTCTTACAGAAAATATCATGACAATAGCCAGTATCGCCCACATTGCTATCCTGCTCCCTGAACTATGTTTCACATTGAAAAAATAATCTTGTGTGCCCCCTAAGGGATCCCAACCATTGTCCCTTGTGTCTCCTTCAGGGTGACAACTACATGCCCTCATCATAAAGTTGTGAGGGTTACAAAGAAGATGCTCAGCATGAGGTAAACAGCCATGGTGCAGCTGTTCCCAGCCCTGTTTTGTCACCCTCTTGCTTTCTTCTCTAGCTTGGAGTTGGCTGTTTTCTCAACAGCTATTCACCACCTCAGACTCTCTGCAGTTTCTGACCCTCAAAAAGTTTTTTTGACTTTTCCTAATCCACCACCATTTGTCCTTGTTTGCTTTAGGAATGCTGATGTCTGGGGAGTTGAAAATGCAGCAAACAGAGGATTCATTGCTCTCAGAGGGCTCAAGCAGACAGTAAAGAGAGGCACTTCCACATATAATTCAGGGTACAGGCACTTGAGAAAGGTGAGAAAAAGGGTCCTAAATGAGTTCCAGGCAGAAAGAAAGCTAGCAACTTCTCTGAAGTGAAACCATGCTAGAATCCAAAATTACTAAAGAGCCAGGATGCAGCTGGAGGGGAAACTGGAAATTAGCAAGAAGCATAGGGACCATAGGCCTGCTTACCAGAGATTTGAATTTGTTCTCAAGACAAAAAAAAAGTTATTGGAGAATTTTAAAGAAATGAGTAGCTTGACCTCCGTAAAGCATGTAGTAGGCTGTGATGCAAAGTCCAGCTGACCAAAATGGTGGGAGCTAGCAGAATGAGAATCCATGTGGACGACAAGCAGAGGGGCCTTAAGTATGCTTTGAAAGCGCAGGTTTGAATATTTGAATGTAGACTGGGAGAATGGCAAAGGGAAGGAAAGGAGGAAGGGAAGTGCCAGGATTCTTGGTCTGGATCATTGCTACAATGGGATAGCCATTAACAGGTGGCAATTATGCCTGGAGTGGCAACAGGGAGGCGCTAGATATTCCCTTACATTGTTTTTGAATGGTCAGAACTCCTCTTTCTCTGCCTTTCTCACTACTGCCATCTATTTGAGATACTCAGATGAAAAGTTATTCTTTACTATAGCTCCAGTCTGAGTTCTGGGTAAGCCCCACAGCTCATTTATGTCGGGGTTCATCTCCAGTGGCATGTCCCTCCGGTGACATCCCCTCAACGTAGATCAAAGTTCATCAGCCTGGTTGTTGCCTTTCAGTCATTTGCCTGACTCCAGTCATTTCCCTCAGACCTCTTCCAGGTTGTCCCTCCCCTTTGAAGTGAGTATCAGAGAGAATGAAAGCTACCAGGCAAGTTAAAGCAGGGCTCACAAGACTCACCTCTTATTCTAGAATCCTCCTGTCATTACAGTATTTGATAATATTATGAGATTCTTGAGTGTTCAAACAAGTGGGTCTCTGTCTAGATATGCTTCTGGACCTTTCCTTGGGCTCCTTTCCCCCTGTTTTCTTTGTTTTTGTTGTTCCATTCTGATGTGTTGGTTTTCATTTTATTTTATTTTATTTATTATTATTTTAATATTATCATTATCCCTTAGAAATATGCTTATTTTGTACTGTGAGAGAGAAAGTAGGTGGATCCAGATGGGAAGAAAAATGAGGAGGAAGTGGGAGGAGCAGAGGGACGGGAAACCATAAACATGATATTATATATTTTTTTTAAAGACTGAACCACTCCACTCATGATCATGCCCTTTTTGCATTTCTGCCTAACCTACACAATGTATTGGCTGAATTGTTTTCCTGTTCTGGACCACTGCTATAACCAATAGCCAGCTGGTCTCCCTTGTGTTCCAGTGTGGCCTTTCCCCCACCATCCTTACACCAGAGAAGACCCTGTGCCTCTCCCAGAGGATTGCACTCAGGTTAAAGTAAGAACGGAATTATTTGGCCTGACTCATGTGTCCCAAACATAGTCACCATTCTTTCCTGTCAGTTCTTGTGACAAACTTGGCCATTGCCTGCCCAAGGCTTGACACCTGCCATTTCCTTGTCCTCTTAACTCCTGTCCTGCGGACATGTCCTATGATTGCTTTTGTCTCCTCTTCCACGTTTCATTTCTAGTATTGTCCTCTCGCAGAATCATGTCTTTTTCTGAAGCATCCTGTTATCGCTTGCTTTTACTTTCCTGGTACCTGTATGCAGTTATAACTGACTTACATTAGTTCACTTGTTGATGGGCCGTTATCCCATGACAATATATACCCACTAAGAAGGCTGGAGAGATGGTTCAGTGATTAAGAGTGCTTCCTGATCTTCCAGAAGAACTAAGTTTTGTTCCCAAAACTCAGGTCAAGTAGTTTGCAATTGCCTATAATGCCAATTTTAGGGGGTCCCATACCCTCTCCTGGATTCTGGGGGAACCTGCATTCATATAAGCATAGCCTTCTTCCACTAAATGTACCTGTCTGTAAGTCAATTTTTAAAATTACAAACCCAGTAGTACCAAGAGTATGTTTGTACAGCATCCAAGAAACCTGGCACCCAATGTCCCTCTGTGACCAGAAGAAACCAACGTTTTGAAAAGTAATTGTAAAAACATTTTAAACAAATGAAAATCCACACTTACCTCTCAATTCATTGATTATAGATTGGCAGTTCAAATAGCACTGGAAAAACAACTTTCAAAGAATGATTGAACTTGACACTTATATTAAAGGAAGTTTTTAAATTTTGTCATTTAACAGAGTTGATAGCCCTTCTACATTTTTGAGTAATATTGATAATTTGCATTTTTACTATATATAATGCAAAATAGTCAATTGGCATTAACTATTTTTTCACATTTAAGGGTGTCTTCAGGTGCTGAGATGACTCCATTGGTAATGCTCTGCCTTTCACAACACAAGGTTTGACATTGATGCCCAAAATCTATGTAAAAATGTCACAAATATCATATATATACATGTACATACATGCATACGTGCATACATACATACATACATACATACATACATACCAGTTGTGTAGCTTAATCTACTTGTGGAACTCCTAGTGGCGGGAGCAGGGCCCATCCCTACTTCTTTGACTAGCTTCCAGGAACCTATTCCTTATACTGGATTGCCTTACCCAGCCTTAAAACAAGGGGTGAGGTTAATCCTGCCTCAACTTGATATTTCATGCTTTGCTGAAACCCATGGGAAGCTTGCCTCTTTTTGAACAGAAGCAGAAGTCAGGATGGGATGGGAGAGTGGGAATTTAGGAAAAAGGGGAGTCTGTGGTAGGGATGTAAAATAGATGAATAAATTTAATTACTACTAATAATAAAGGATAAGCAGAAGTGGGAGGAGCAGGAGGTGCTAATGGGGAAAGTGATCAAAATGCATTTCATACATGTATAAAAAGTTCATAGTGAGACCAGCCTGGTCTACAAGAGCTAGCTCCAGGACAGGCTCTAAAGCTGCAGAGAAACCCTGTCTTGAAAAACAAAAAAAAAAGAAAGAAAAAAAAGAAAAAAAGTTCATAATGAATTCTACTATGTATAATTAGTATATTCTAAAAAAAACCCCACACATTTTAAAAGAAAGTCAAGCATGCTATGTGCTTGTAATCCTCTGGCTGAGGAGGCAGGGATAGTATGTTTCCTGGGGCTCTGTGGCCTGCACCTTGATTTTACTGAGAAACCATGTCTCCAAACTGAGCCAAACAAAATAAGATGGATGGTAACTGAGAAGCAATAGTCAGTTTTGTCCCCTGGCCTCTGCATCATACACACTCACCTGTGTACTCCATATAAAAGAATAACTCCGTTAGCCTCTGTATTGCTTTAGTATGGCTCAGTGTGAGACAATATTCAATGTGCAGTGATAGTTTGATACTAAAAGATTCTGAAAAAAAAATCCCTGAAAATTTTTTTGCTTTGCAACAATCAAAATTAAAAATTAAAAATGTTTGGTGTTTTTAATGGATTCTTTGTTGTTTAGTTTAAGACCATATTAAGTGTTTTATAACTATAATTGTTAAGTGGGTATTCTATCAAAGGTTATTATTAAGTAGCAAGTACTTGGAATGTTGCATTATAATTAGTTAATTAGAAATTGCAGAATTTCAACTTGGTGCTGGGGAGATTCTCTTGTTTTCAGTATTAGTTATAATTCATCTATGGAAATACTCCATTGGCATGACAAAGGTTTGTTTCTAAAACTCATAAATTTATTTTATTTTAACGGTGTGTGTGTGTGTGTGTGTGTGTGTGTGTGTAAGAGAGAGAGGAGGGATGCAGTTGCACATGGAGACCAGAAGGGGGAAGTCACATCCTTTGGAGCTATAATTAGAGATGTGGGTGCTGGAGATTCAACTCAGCCAATGCTCTTAATCATGAATATCTCTTCAGCCCCTAAATTGCACATTTATGTAGATGCATATTTGATATCTATATCTTAATACTTCACTGATTAATTCATTTTTATGTGATTTTTAATTGTTGATTTCTGAATGAATCAAATACTGAAATTAGGGAAAATGTATCAAAAATGACTTTGTCAGTTTGCTTTCACAGTAATATTTTAACAGTGAATTCTTTGTATTCTTTGATGATTATGTATTCAGTATATGCTTGATAAGTCATTGTGTTTCCTTTTAAAATATAGGCTAGAGATGTAGATCAGTGGCTGAGCACAAGCTAACATGTGCAAACTTTGGATTATCCAGTCAATAACATAAGAGGTGTGGTTAAGAAAAGAAGAAGGGAAGGGATAAGATAAGGAAAAATGGCAGTAAAGAGAGAAAGAGGGAGATACTAACCATTGGGCTGTAGATGCAGCATGCCCTTATCATTTGCAAGGCCCTTGTTTTGATCCTCAGAACCAAAAACAAATTAATAAATGCAAAAATCAATGCAAAAATAAACCAATTTAGTGATGTTTACACTTTTCTACTTAAATTTTGTCTGACATTAGCTTTTCTTCATCTGCATCCTGAATCTTCCCTTCCATGTCTAATGTTCTTCTCTTCCTTTTATAGCATTTGCTGTAGGGCTGTTTATTTGTAAAAAGCTTATATTCAAGTTTGCTGTTGTGTTCTGACCTTATGTTGTAGTGTGGAGCTGCGGGCAGGCCTGCCTGCTTTTTGTACCACCTGGCTCCCGGCTGCCTGGCTAGCTTATGCTCCCAAATAACAACACACAAACTGTATTTATTTAAACACTGCCTGAGCCATTAGTTTCAGCCTCTTACTGGCTAACTCTCTCTTGCTTTAACCCATATTTAGTAATCTGTGTAGTACCACAAGGTGGTCGCTTACCAGGAAAGATTCAGCATGTCTGACCTGGTGGCTGGCTTCATGGCATCTGACCCAGAGAGGAGAGGCAGGGCAATTGCCCGAGGCATCTGCCTCACTCCCAGCATTCTGTTCTGTCTACTCCACCCACCTATGTTCTAACCTATCAGGCCAAGCAGTTTCTTTATTAATAAACCCAATGAAACAGCAGATAGATAGAAACACTACTACATCATTATGTGAGACATCGCATTTCAATAATTGCTACATATGAAATATTTTTCACTTACTTCAGTTTTCTTATGAGTCTGTGTTGTACCTTTTTCCTTCTCCTTTCTTTCCCCCACCCCTAAGTGATTTGAAAATTGTAGTTTTCATGGCGAGAGGTATTGAATTTAATTAAATAAAAATCAATTTTATCCAGACAATGGGTGAATGCCATGGTCTTGGAATGTGGAACTGACCTGTTTCTTCCTCTGCCAGCTCCATTATCATCCTCCATGGTTAACTTCAAGTTACTCCCTGAAACTATGGAAGTGATGGTCTCCTTTCCCAGACACCCCTACCTCCGTTATGCTTAATGTTTCCCCTTGTATACCAGGTGATAGAGGTTAATTGTTTTTCTAATATTTTAGCTTTCAAAAATCTATTCAAATTCAATATTAACACAAAAGACAACTGTGTATTCCATATAAATTGATCAAACAATAGCATTCAAATCATTTACTGGTGTGTGTTTGTGTGTGTGTGTGTGTGTTCTGAATCACTTGTTAATATGGGGTTATTCTGATGATCCTCTTTCTCTACAAGTTTCTCAAGAACAAAATTGTCTTATGTAATGACAATAACATTATCAATCAGTGGGATTTAATGCTGATACATTTGCTGTTAATTATTATACAATCTATATTTGAATTATACTATTTATCCCAATGATGAAATGTATGGATAGTGTACTCTGTTTTCTTCTGTTGAGCACCACTTGAACTGGTAGCCCTAAGGTAGTTAACACTATCAATTTTGGCACAAGAGATTATCTCTTGGTAGCAAGCAATGAGAACGGAGTCTGTCTTCAGTGGTGTCCTGATGAAACACATATAAACCTGAATCTAATCATAAGGAAACTCCATATGATCTCAAGATAAAGGAAAGTTTACAGAGTTACCAGGATAAACTCTTTAAGGTTGTCAATGATAAGAAAGATAGGAGGAAGCAGAAACTAAGTCAGGAGAATTAGAGGACCTGATGACAGATTGAGAAGTATAGCTCTGGTGGGGACTGGAGCTACGTGATTGTAAGTCAGAGGTTGGCAAACTATTTCTGCAAAAAGCCAGAGAGTAAGTATGTTAGAACTTATGGACCATATGGTCTCTGTTTCAACTTCTCAACTCTGTGGTTATGAGGTGAAAACAGCAAGAGACACCATGTAAACAAATGGGCACTGTTCGGTTCCAAAACAACTTTGCTGCAGAGAGCAGAGGGCAGGATCTCTATGGTTTTGCTGATTCTTCTTCTAGAAGGCAGTATTAGAAATGGCTGAAAAATTTGAATATGGACTGAAGAGGAATAATATTTTTGTGTTACCAGTGTTAAATTCCTAATGTTAATCAATGTGTAAGATCCCTTGCAGAAGATTATACACATAGATGATATTGAGGTAAGACAGGGGGCTTGCCAGACAATAGATTTTATAGATGATAAAAAGATAGGTAATAGACATATAGATCATAAGCAAGAGAAGATGACTCTTATTTATGTCATTATACGGCTCCTGTTGCTGATCCATGCTACAATCCAAGGACATGCTTTCCAACTGGTCTGATGATTTTGTCTCTTGTTTCTCTTTCACAACTTTAACATTTGCAGAAGGTCAAGATGATGCTTTCCTCATAGGCTATCCTTCAACTTGAGTTGTTCACCCATGAGAGACTGGCTACAAAATGTTGGTTGGCTCCACTATGGCAGTGACATTCTATTCTTTCCAGTTTACTCTAAAGGGAGACACATGGTGCCAGTTTATTCCACTGTGGATGAGGTTAACCCTGACCCATCAGTAAGTGTGCATTATCCATATTTTCCACTGTAAAGGGAACTTAGGTCACCATTTCTAATTTATTCTTTCCAGATCCATTTAAACAGCTTTTGTACTGATAATGGGTAACTTCCTTGGCTCATTGGCACTATCTAACATTTCCTAGACTTACAGAAAGGACACTTGCATTGTATCAGCGACCTTTAAGCTCAATAGGTCTCAGTGAAATCTTGTAAGGGTCTGAATTTGTTTCTGCTGCATTGAAAATTCTTTCCATTATATTTGCACATAACAGTGCACCAGAGAGGCTGTGCCTCTTAATCATGTGGGTGGGCCCCTTGCAGAGACCCAATATGTTTAAAAACACACTCTTCTATTTAAAGGTTATTGTGTGAATACCAAATAACCACCACTGCTGGGCATGAGGTGGTGGTTTTGATTCATGAGCCTTTCAGGGCTTTTATGATTTGCATTGCTATAGTTGGAAGGTTTTATTAAAAGTTATACATTATAATAACCTAGATTTTAAAAAATGAATATGTGGTTTAAGATATTGATGTACCAACTATTCAGCTAATTAAGAGTTCAGAAAAATCAAAATTACAAAGCTTAAGGTTTTGAATGTTTCAAATGCTTCTAAGGTGTGAAAAGGGCACTGGTTTGGTTATGAAAGTGGCTATCAAAGTCATTTCTTTTACTTGAACCTCATGTCTTACAAACTCCGACGAAGAAGCCAATTTCTGCGGTCATCATCTAGATCGGCATCTCTGGGTATATCTTAAAGTAGGCCATCAGATTTCCCTTAGCGACTGGCCATACTGGCACAGTGATGGACATTGACTGATAATACATGAAATGGCACATGAGCGACAAAAGGGAAATGAGCGGTTGCCTTGAATCCTAATGGATCACCGACACTGGAAAGTATGGGCACATCCTTCCCAAGGACCAAGGCAACATAACATGCCCACCTACAATGGAAAATTGCCAGGCACCTTACAAAGCCAGAGGATTAAGAGAATTCTTAGAAGCTTGACATATTGGAGCTGAAATAGCAAATCATTTGGTCTTCTGTCACCTTGATGGATGGGGCCATGTAGTACATTTTGGCTTTGAAAACAAACATACCTAGAGGAGTGAAAGCGGAGGATGCCCCTGGAATTGAGGAAACTAGGAAGCCTCTGTCCTCCCAATTACCTTGTGGAGAGATAAAGATTTATTAAGGGATGTTTATTCAGGATGATCAATGGTTCCCTGTCTAGCTCAGGGTATCCAGCAGAAAATTCTCATTTTATATGGCAGGTGGAGACCATCAATTTATTTCTCTTTTCTGAGGTTATGCTTGACTGGAGGTGCGGAGAGCACGCAGACCTAACTTAGGCTCCTTCATCACTACCTTCACAGAAAGGCATTGGATAAAGCACCTTAGTAAAGAGCCATCTCTGCATTTGCTTCCTATAGGAAGATTTGATGGCTAGTCTTCTCTAGAACTTATTTGGACAGAAATGGTCACACATACGGAAGAGATACCGAGTCACAGTGAAAACACACAGCTGAGTTGCATGGAGGCATAATCCTTGCTGAGTAAAAGTTAACTAGAAATGCCTAGAGCTGTCCCATTGGGAACAATGGGACCAATGTTTCAATCTGGCTCTGAGTTGGAGGACAGATTAAAAGTAGCTTCCTCTTCTGTTTACATAGGCATGGTATACATTGGGTGACATTCATTCCTAGCCTACTGCTTATTCTCAAAATGTCCACTCAATGCTCCTGCGGCCCACAAATGCCCCACTGAATTTTGGGCAATAATGTCCAATATGGATCTGAGAGGAGACAAGGACTTTGGCAAGAATGAATGGGGGATAGGAAAAGACTTTTCAATACGGTGCCTCCTATGGCAGCAGAAATTCCTATTTCCCAGAGTCTGACTCCTTCCATGTCCCTGTCTACCCATCTGTTCTAACTGTCTGTCCTCAGAGACCTTACAAATAGCCCTAGAAAGGCTTTACTGGGTAGCTCCAGCCATTCCCTATGCATGTGATCTGAGTCTAACCCAATTTTCCATCCGAGTTAACAAGACCAAGTGAAGTGAAGCACTTTGACCTTGATTCCCAGTGAGTCTGTGACTGAGTCTACATTTAGAAGAGAATTCACTTCTCTCCTCCCCAGGCTGCTCATGACAGTCACTATGTCCCCGAGCCTTGCAGCTCCACTTAGATATGGTCTAGATTAATATCCACTTAAGCTTCAATGAATGTTTGCCAGCCTGAACCAGCTGGCAGGCAGTGTGGAAAGAGTCCTTCAACCTCCTCGGCCAGAGAGCATTCACCCTTATCCTAGTCAATCAAATAATCAATTAATTTTGGTAAAAGAATGAAATAGATTTTTGTAAATTAGTAAAAGAAACTTGTCCCTCAAACATTCCTTTTAGTTCCTATCATCAGTGATATTCAGATTGCTATTTTTATAAAGACACAAAAAGAAAAGGGTAGGAGAGTCTTTAGAGGAATTCTCTGCCTGTTGCCTGAGATGGCTTATTTTCTAGAATCTTAGCCCATCCTTTTTGTTAAGATTCATTTCTTTTTTAAAAACAGCCAAGCTATCTATAATCTGATCTACTGAAATAGTTTCCCAATTACTAATGAAACCAATTTTTAGAGCTAGCATTCAATTTGGCCATTTTAATTATGGACATTTCTCCAAATCTGATCAGAATACCCAAGAAATATTGGACTGTAATTTTATGTTTTGTTCCAGAAGTAAAAAACCTACTCTCAGCTGCCCAGAGTGCTTGCTTAGCATTATGGCAATCAGGAGCATTGGATTGGTGAAGGACATAGATAATTTGAACAGATGGGGAGTCTTCCCTAACGGGTTTCCAGTCACATAATGATGTTAGAAATGGCTGCAGCCAAGCAGCATAAAAGGGATGGGACATGAGTCTGAGGTTTCTGGTAGCTGGAACTTATGGTGGAAGGATCCATGGAAACCTATTTTATTTTGTGTATTTATTTATTTATTACTTTACATATAATACTTTATTTAATCCTGTACAGGAGTTTTTAACCCTGTAATACTATGCTCACTTCCTCACTTCAACAATGAGAAAAGGCTCTGAAATTTGGTGGCTACCCCAGGGTCACTAAACTTATGGTGTTAACCTGAACTGACTAAACACAATATTGTTAATATCACAAAGTGCTAAGAAACATCGCCATAAAGAACAGAGGCAGGGTTCAGCTTGATTGCATTCATTGGAAACCCCGTATCCTCGTATCCATTATGTTGTGAGGGAATGCAGGGTCCTCTTGGGATTTGTGCCTTGGGGAAGAGTAGAATACACATGGAGGGATGGGAAGAGAGCAAATCGGAGGTTAGTTCAACCAACCATCCATCCTGGCAAGATCGTCTTAGTGTTGGCTGCCTAGTCACCTCTTCCTAAGTACCACCATTGTTCCATTGTTCAGAGAAGTCACTTTCAGGTGATAGAACACCAAAATTTCAAAGACACAGCTTGTTCTCAGACTCATTTTTTTCTCAGACCCAGCAGGGAGTCTCCCTGAGGGCCATCTGAGTCAAAACCACAGACAGGAACAACTTCCTTTGACAGGACAACTTAGAAACATCCTCAAATGCAACCCAGACTCCATCCCAGAAAACAGGCTTTAAATCTTCTCTCCTAAGCCAACTCTAGACCTGGTAACATCTGCAGAGATGAGGCATGCGTGAGATACAGAAGGATTTCCACCGCTGATTGCATAGCTGACTCTGTTCCCTCAAGAACTTATTGTTCAAACAGCAGCATTTACTTCAGCAGATGTAGGCCCAGCTTTCCACTTCTCAGTGGGTTACATCCTGAGAAATGCCTAAATCAAGGAAAACTGCCTCCAAGAGATGATATATACACAGTGCTGAGCCTGGTGCCATGCATAGAACAGAGGCTGAATAAATATTTGTCCAATCAGAAAAATAACGAATGGTTATCTATGCTTTACCCCTTCCACATTCTTGTTCTTATAGGTACTATGATTTGAACAACAAGTGAGGATCTAAAATAATTGGAATATTTTGACTAACCACTCTAGATCTGAGAGATGTTCTCTAAGACATTCACCTAATCTAGGCAAATACCCATCCACAGAAAACCAATGGGGAAAGGCAGGAAATAAATAGAATAACCAGGGAAGGTCCAATTGTACCATCTGTCAGGCATTATATAAAATTCATGTGTCATAACATTTTAATCTTCATAACATACACATAATGCAGACACAAGTACCAACTCTTCTGGCAGATGAGAAAACAGAGGCCCAAGAAATCTAAGTAACACACTCAAAGTTCCTACGGGGGCAGAAGGCAGATACAGAACTTGAACTGACACTATTTTACTCCCATATTACATCTCCTTTCTATGTAGAATTAGCTTCCAAGAATTCATCATTGGGAGTGTGTGGAACTTACCACAATGATAGGGACAATAGTCCAAGTGTCAAAAACAGATGATGGCTGGTCTAGAGGAAGAATATGAACATATTAACCTACAATCAGGTGTTAACAGAAGGCCCTGCCAGAGACTATATTTATAAGAACACAAGCAAAGTGGTAGTGACAAGGCAGGATCTTAGGACCAAGAAAAGTGTAGAAAGCCAAGGAGCAAAGACATAAATGGAGAGGGCAAATACATTGCATAATGAAAGTGATGTGGGATTAGTGAAAGTTTATAGTTATTGAAGATAAGCTACCATTCCTTTCTGTAAATGGCCTGCTGAAACTTACCAAGTTTACTCAAGGCCTGGATGCCTGGAGCAAGAAGTTTTTGAATCTTATTGACTCCAGAAGAATAAGATTGCTGAGGTCAGAAGCCAATAGAAGTCGCAAAGGTGACACCAAAAACAAGCTTCTATCCCAGTGAGGGGAAACAGGTGGCAGGCAAGTGTTTCTGGCAAGAGGGTTAAAATGGAATTGTGTGTCCAAAGTGCCTCTTCAAGCAGAGGATGAACAGATACTTGGCAGACTGGTGGTGTCAGGTGTCCTGGGCACCACAGGAGGTAGCCAGATGATAGCTGTTGATTACCGGAGATAATAATTCAGTTGATGATAGGCATCTATAGTCAATTTGAGGTCCAGGTAACACAATGAGGAAAACAGAAATCAGCACACAGATACTGGTGAACATTCCTCTGTTCAGAGGCATGTTGTCATGTGACAAGATGACTTGCATTTGGTTAACTCTGTGGTCACACAAAGACAGGTGTCCTTTGCTACCAAAGTTCTCTCATGGTCAATTTCAAGTATTAAGAGGGTTGGATAGGTAGTGGTTTTTCTCTTAGGATAGTCTAATGGGGACTGGGCATTATGGAATAGGTTGTTCTACAACTGCAATGGTTGGTGAGATCCTTGCTGCTATAGTTAATACAGGCTTTCCAAAGATATGTGTGTAGTTTTGTGTGTGGGGTCTATTTCTCCCAGACAGATCAGACAAGGTGTGAGGCCCTGAACAGATGATGACTATCGCTTCTTAAAGTTTTTATTCCCTATTTTCCTCTTTATTCCACAAAAACCTCAGCAAACTATGGGCAAGCTCAACTTTTTATACACTACCTACAGAACCTTCTTTCTACAAGGGTGTAATCTAAAACCCCAGAGTAGACCTAAACCCACAGGTGATGCCAAATCCAGCATATTCCATGTCTATTCTTAAATTTTAGATACATAACTATGGTGGAATTTAATTTATAAATAAGACATTCTCAAATAATAGGAAAATATGATTGTTGTAACAATAATTATTAATAACAATAACTAATAATTATTATTATAACAACTGTCAGCCTCAATTTTCTTGTGATTCAGTGCCAGGGAAGAGTTGTTGAAATACAGTGCTTTCACAATTGGTCTGACTAAGATCCCTGTCCTGTGAACTAAACCCATAGAACATGGTGACGCAGAGGACACAAGCATAATTCACACTGCTGTTAGATGAAACACAATGCCATGAGATTACCTCGCTGCACTCAGAAAAGGACATAATTAAAAACTGTTGAATTATTTATTTCTGGAATTTTTCCATTTAACATTTTTATGTTTTTGAAATTAATTTATGAGTCTACACAGATAAGAAGCAAGGGACTCCTATATACCACTGGTTCAGGGGGCTGATGTGCTGGTACTACAAATACTCATCCAAATATTAATGGGCTGGATCAATGAGCAATCCTGGTAGGCAGAGATGGCCAACCCAAGACCTCAGACCCTACAAGAGGCTGTTTGGCACTCTGATTCTTCCGCAAGATTCAGAACATTCCAACCCAAGACTTCCCCATAACTATACCCCGTATGCATAGACACAACCCCTACACTTCGAAGCACAGCCTCCATAGCACAAGGGCACTAATTTTTTCCTGAAAATACCACTTATACTCTCTCCCTGACCACAGTCAATCTTTTCTACCGAGTAGGGTGAAGTCCTTCCTTACCCCTCCTTCTCCTTCACAGTCAGCCTTTTGCAGCACAGGCTCACTTCATTCCCTAGCTTCCCCTTAGTCTTTGGAGTAGACAGAAAAGAACTGTGCAGAACCCTGTATCCAGCACAAAAGGACAAACAGGACTCCAGTGTCCATCCCACCTGGTGCTTGCAGTGGCTCAGCAAAAACTTGCCCTTGCTAATAGTTTTTGCCCTCAATGGTTTCTGTGGTTCTCCTATATCCCTGCCCTTCTCATTAGGCTTCTCAAATAGTCATACCTCTACTGAGATTCCACACTTGCTTCCAGGGCTTTCTGGGATAGCCCTCCTTCTCTTTTCTGGGTTCTTCCTATGTATGGGATAGATCTTAATTTCATGAAATAAGTATCTCAAAGAACCACTGTCCTGGAGCTTCTGCCACTCGAGTTCCAGGTTACTGAACTAAAACTGATGTTTTGCTTAACTACCCCAATGACATAGATAAAAACAGACAACAGCACAGTATCCCAAGCAGGTTCGTTTCAGTTGACTTGACAATGAAGTTCTCTTTGCCTTAATGCCAATTGATTTTGAAAGACAAAACAGCTTTCATTCTTTGCATTTGTTTTCTTTGTTCTTCTGTGTCTATATAACCAACCACTTCCTCTATGCCCTTTAAATACTTACTAATGTCATGGAATAATAAGCTGTCCAGTTCCACAGTTGAAAGTAAGCAAGTTAATATCTTTAACCAGATTGTGGTTACCTTTGTCTTTTGACTGTCCAGGGGCCACTTTCCTGCCTCCCATTTTCATGCTAATAAGGCCTCTCACTCCCTGAGGGCCACCACCTGCGTTTGTGACACTTGTAATCACATATTTTCTTGTGTGCCCTGTTAATCAGTTTCCACTCCATTCCCTGAGTTGCTTTTTCACTCACCGCATTCATGCCAGCATTCAATACAAAGCATGATATTTCTGATCTGCCCAATAAATAATTCCTGGATGAATGGGTAAATGCATGCTATTCTAAATATATTAACCCCAGTGAGCCCACAGCTCCATAAATCTTTGGCATAGGATGTTCTTACTTTAGATTTTTCACTTTACAGAAGTCTAAACGTAAAACATATACAGTAGAAAAGCATTTCAAATTTTGAATTTTGGTCTTTTCCCAAGCTAATATTATGTGACTGGATCCTCTTTTGTGATTCTGGACAGTGGCAGGGAAGCTCAGTTGCCAGACAGCCAGCGGGTTCTAAGCGTGAACGATGGTAGTCTATGGCATGCTCTGTTGCTACGGCCTACATTAAGAAGGTATCCCCTGCCCTGGAAAATATGATGAATCAAGAGGAAATTTGTGTTAGGTTTGTTGTTCCAGCCCAAGTACAAATGTTATGGCTATGATGTGCGATAAATGTTAACATAAGATGGGAAAAGGCATTAAATCAGTGTGCAGAAGACAAACAGAAAACATGTTCCAGTTAATAGCAATGTGTGCCCCCCAAAGAATTGAGCCTCCACCAAGCCTTAAGTGTAATTTCTATGAAGAGCATAAAGATTATTAGACAGGAAGTATTTGTCTAATTTACACATTGCATTTAACAGTAGGTATGTATGAACTGTTTACAACACAATATTTACAGAGTTCACTACGGCCAAGGATTCAGGCATCCATTGGAATAGCATTTCCTGGGACGAAGTAGAACCTACTAAACGCAGAATGAAGACAGTACACACAATCTCTTGGGGTTCTGGACATCAGGGTTATAGATTAAAGTCTCTTTTGGTGGTCTCACATGGCACCTAGCCTACAAAATACCTCCCCATACTTTCAAATTCCTTTGTTCTTTTCTTCCCAGCCTTCGAACATAGTGAGGACCACTCTTAGCCTGCGGTTTCTCTTCTGAAGACTAATACCTAGTACTGAATGTCTAACTAATCTGTGAAAAGTAAACACGCAACACTTTTGTCCCTTAAGCTTCATTTTCTCTCACAGTTAAAGAATGTGCATCATTCTTTATTTTAATAACACCTCATAAGATTATCATTGGCAAACTGAGATATGCTTAAAAGAGCACATATGATGATATTCAAAAATTGCTGTTTTGATTGTTATATTCATCACAGAGACCCAATTAAACACATGGGAAGAGAACTCATGAGAGCTGGCCCAGGGTTTGTCAAACCCAAATAGTCTATCAGTACCCTCTAAATTTAAAAGAGCCTGATGCACATTCTTCTGGCAATATCTGAAGCCAGCGAACATGGTTAGAGGGTTGTCTTTTAGAATTTGACTTATCAGTCTTGTCAGTTCAGCAAACTGCATTTTACTGAAACTTGAAAATGCAAGCTGATCATATTTCCACTTATGATTTCTGAATACAGCTCTTACTGAATCCTGCTAAGATTGGCAGTTGTATTTCTCAATTCTCAAAGGACATACAAGAAAAAAAAGGGGGGGGGGAATTCTATTCCTTGTAGTTGTCTCTGTTCTGCTCAGAAAATAATTCATAGGAGGCCAACTTCAATTCTGGGTGTACAAGAAAAAGCTGCAAAGGCTGAAATAAATAGAAGAATAAAGAAACCTAAAAGGCAATGAGAGAGGGGGAGGAGAGAGAGAAGGAATGAGGTGAGGAGAGGAAATAGTAAGAGATGTTGCTGTCTATTTTTTAAATAGAGGCAAGACTACCTTAAACGAGGCAGGGGGATTTAAAGAGAACTTGCTAAAAATCAAGATGTTCCCAAGAGGTTTCTCCATGTAGGACACTATAAAGAGGAAGCTGGGACTCCATTTAGGAGCCTAGAGCAACTTCTTATCCCTGGGCAGCAGATCTGCTGAGTCAGCCTGCAAGTTAGCCGTGTGCTGACACAACCCTAACAGAACAAATAGAATTGTTTAAAGAAATCCATGAAAATGTAGGCTGGAGCGAAGAAAGGCCAAGTAGGTCACTGGAAATATCCGGGAAGGACTATCAGCAGAGCAGCCCAACACAGTGGGCTTGACCTCAGGTGATCTCTGCAGGTCTGGCATTCGAATTAGGACAATTAACAATTCTCTTTTAGGAACACAGACTTAAGCTCTAGCCCATCCTTGTGTAAATGGTGCTTACTGGTATGGAGTAACTTTGCTGCCAGCTGTTAATGCAATCACTTCAGCTCAGCTACAGAGGTTCGCCTGGACTTAGATGTCTCATCAGTATGACCCAGGATCAAAGAAATATTTAAAATGACAGAACCTTACCCAGAAGAATCAATGGTAAGCAATTCTGGTGAGGCATTTTTGATGCATGCACACATACATCCATTACACATACTTAGAATTCTATGCTCTCTCTGTAATTCCCAAATTATAAAAACTGCTTAATACATTGGGTTGTGTATCTTTTAAAATATTTTATCTTTGCCATTCCTATTCATGTTGCTTCTTGATGCCTTCCTTATTTACCCACTTTTCCATTTCAATGTTGCGGACCGGAAAGATTCTGCAGACACAAAAACAGAGTTCGGGTCCTCTCTGTGTAGCTTCAGTCTGGCTCTTCGGTTCTCTGAGCGCCTCGCATCCATTTTGCCCACTTAGAACTGGTAAGGGTTTGCATTCACCACAGAGGTAAGACACCTTCAAGCCAGACTGCTACGAGTGAGGTTAAGTAAAATACTTTTCTTGTCCCATGGTGATATTACCCTGGGCACTCATCCCATGTTTTATCCCTGCCTTAGGTTAACTACAGACGACTCTTAATCTTACCTTTCTCAGATTTGGACCTGAATCCTGTGTCTTCATCACACATGGGCAAAGCTATTGCTATACCCGACTAGCTGTGTTCAGTCTCTGCTCTGCTTGGACTCTGGGAAGTCCTCTTTCTTATTTCTAGACTGATCAGTGGTCATAAATTTGGCTTCTCTTTTTTTCTATATGTTGCACATAGTGAAGAGGGGGTTTTGGATTACCATGGCTTTTCATGGCAAGGGTGCCATTTCCAAATTAATTCCCATTAAAAATGCCCCTTTGGTTGACAAAGTCATTGATTTTGTTACCCTTCCAAGCATGGCCTTAGGTAATTTAACTGTGCCTTGCACTGCCAGGTAACAGTGAAAGCTAGAAGTAACTTCCATTTGCACTGATTTTGGAATCAAATTCTCTTGATCTTGGAGCAGAAAGGAGAGTCAATATGTTTGGACTGGAGTGGCAAGGGCTTTGGAACTGCATTTGGCAGGGGAGTGGGTCCCTAGTCTGGTCTGGGCAGTATTCACATGATTGAGAATAATTATGTTGACAAAAGGGGGAAGTGTAAGGGCACCCGGTAATTACAAACAGATGTGTTTGGATAGTGGCAACTAGTCTTTCAGGGTCCCAACAGACCAATGCTTCAGTAGAAAGCAGGGCAGAAGTCTTTCAACACTTCTCACATCCCCAACATGCACGGCCACAGAAAGTGATTAAGCTATTTCCACAGAAAAAAAATATACACAGGGAAAAAATTAAAAGGCAGTAGAATAAAACAAATAAGCAAATAAAGACTAGTGTTTTAGTGGCAGCTTATCTGGTTCACATCCCAAATAGTAGGTGAGCGACTTTGCCATTTAAGAAAAGGATGACTCAGTTTTCACATCACTGAAATGACTAGAATGGTATTGCCCCTGTGTGCCCACAGCTGTTAGTAGACGGGAGGAATGGTGTCACTTGCCCAGCATACCACAGACACTGGAAGTATAAACCTGAGTCATGCTGGCTGAGTGGTTCTCTTGCTTCCATTCTGCTCTCAGGGAGATTCATTCTCCGGATGAATCATTGTTTAAAGCATAAATCAGAATGCACAGCTGCTCAAAATTTCTCAACAATTCTTCATTATACTTTAGCTAAAACCAAGGGCCTTTAGCCTTTAAGCTCTGGGCTTGCACTCTCAGACAAGCAGTCAGATTTTACTCCCCCTTTTCATTCATAGTGTCAAGTTTCTTCCACCAGTCTTATTATTCTGGTTTCTTCTTGCCAAATTTGTTCCAACTTGCTTATCACAGCTCCTGCTGTCTTGGGTGCATAACCTCACAAAGATGCCTTAAGAAAAACTTGCAGAGGGGCAAGGAAGCAGGAAGGTGAAAGGAAGCGGAGCAATGGTAGGACTTTAGGTGTGGTCATAGGTAGCATCCAGGCTAGGGTTAGCCTCTAGGTTATGATGGTGTTGCTAGACCTGAGTGTCCCAGAAGAGTCTGACTTAAAGTAAGGTCCCCAGGTTTTGTCTACTGCAGCAGTCAGTTATTGGCATCTCCTCAGTCATCTCCTACCAGCTAAGGACCAATCTAAAAGGGGCTGTAGGTTTAGGTTCTCACTATTGACTTAGGCTCCTGCATCTGGAGAAGTGCCCTAAAAGGACCCCTGAAGCTTCAATTCACCTATAGACCCACTGTAGACCCACCTGTCACCACCTACATACTCTAATAAGCTGACTTCAATTCTTGGGCTGGCCAGTATTCTTGGATAACATTTCCTTTTGCTTATTCATTCTATGACTCTAGTATAAGAACTTAGGAGCAAGACCCTCAGCTCTTTGGTCCATGGATGCTCTCTAAACTCTGGAGCAAATGTTGATATGAGAAGGGAATGTGGATTGTTAAGGTGCCGTCTCCACCGGAAACAGAAAACAGGCTGCATTTCAGGGGAAGGATGAGTCAACAGCAAAGGTGAGCACGAGCTTGTCCTTGTCAAGGGCACCTGATCTCCAGAGTTGTTCTGTTTCCTGAATCCTTTTTCATTTTGCATTAGTAGAGAATCAGCTGGCTTTTTCAAGTATTTTAAAGATGCTTGCTTATAAAACTGTTTCCTAAGACAGTGATACCGGCCACCAGGGAGGCAAAGTCAGCTTTCAACACTTATCCGGAAATATTTACAGAATGGATTTGACAAAGAGACGGGAAGAAACAGTCCCTAGTAGCTTATCTCCACTGCTTATTTGATGTGACTTCCCCCTGAAGATGTTCCCCAATCAGTTAATTGCTAGAGGGATAAAGCTATTCCCCCTGCAATATACCCCCAGACCTTCTGTGGGTATCAAAGCACAATCTGGTATGTGTGTTACTGCCGCTGTCTCCTTCCCCCTCTTCGTCTTACAGGAAAGGAGATTATGGCCAAATAACGACATGCCAGAGGATTAATAGGATAATGAGATGTGTACCTCTGCTTCATACTGTGACTGCACAAATCAGAATGCATACCCCCTGTTGAAAGATGAGGGGTGCCAACAACTATTATAGGAGTCTTTTTGAAAGTTTCAGCTTCCAACAGACCTTCTGGCCATCAGTACTTCCAAGGATTGTCTGTTAAGTTCTGAGACTCTTAATTAAAGAGCCAGAGACATGAAGAAAATACAGCGATACTGTTACATGTAGGAATACATAAGAGATGTGAGGATTGGTGCATTGTAATATAAATAATGACATGCTGTTTGAATCACTTCCCAAGAACAAGCACTGGATGTAGGATTTTCAAACATTACCACCGTGGATCTATCAGAATTCCAAGAGACGTATGATATGACCGACTACAGGCTAAGGTAACTGGTGTATGTAGAGGATATGCATTAAGTTCTTTAGTTGGTATTTATTGATTATTTTGTTTGAATTCTTTTTTGTGGTGATATATTTATATATTTTTATTACTTAAAATATTTTTTAAATTTAAATATAATCTAATATTATTCTTCTCCCCCAAGTTCCTCCAGATCTTTTCTCTCTTTCTACCAACCAAACTTTAAGTTCCTTCTCAAAGAACAAAATCCTAGCACTGCAAAAGCTCTAAAACTAAGAAAATAAAACTATGCCCATAGAGGAAAAAAACATCAATATGTAACCAAATAAAAGCTCTCTCTTTCTCTCTCTGTCTCTGTCTCTCTGTCTCTGTCTCTGTCTCTCTCTCTCTCTCACACACACACACATACACACATACACATGCACACACACACACACATACAAACTGTGGAGTCCATAATATGTTGATGAACTACTCCTGGACGTGAATCCTGCCCTTGAGTGATTGATAAAGCCAGTATCACTCTGTTGGAAGAATCTGAATTTCTCTTTCATAGTAGGTATAAGTAACAGTTCAGTTGTTAACCTTTATCCACAATAAAATATAATAAAGTAAAACCAAAACTATCATTTTGGAGTTAGACAAGGCAAACTAACAGAAAGAAAAGAGGCCAGGAGAAGGCACAAGAATCAGAGACTCACTCATTCTCATACTCAGGAATCTCATAAAAATGTTAAACTGGAAGCCATAATGTATGCATATGCAGAGGACCTGGGACAGACTGTAACACGAGGGGGCCAGGCCTGCTTGTTTGGGTTTCTGTCCCGCCCAGTATCCCACAACTGTTTAGCCCCAAAGAAATAACACAGAAATCTCTATAAGTTATAAAGCTGATTGGCCCATTAGCTCTAGCCTCTCACTGGCTATCTCTCTCATCTTGATTAACCCATTTTTTTGATTTATGTTAGCAATGTGGCTCAGTACCTTTTTTCAGTGGGCAGATCACATCCTGCTGCTTTGGTGGTCTGGGCAGGAGAATGGGAGGAATCAACTTCCTCCTTCCCAGAATTTTCCTGTTCTCATTACATCATTTCTACTTTCTGTCTGATTTTCCCACCTATACTTTCTGTCTGGCCAATCAGCATTTTATTTAAAACATGATTGACAAATTACAGACAATTCTCCTGCACCACTTCCCCCTCTTTAAAAAAAAAGGGAAAACATCCATAGTTCATTTTTTGGGAATGCGGGCATAGTATTTCAGGCTACTTTCAGCTGGTTGGGGGTGGTGATAGTCTTATGGGGACCTAAAGAAAATTTAGAGTTATGATCAAGTCCTGTTTGAAGTATCCTGTGAGTCTTGATCATCTCAGGCAGCAGTCTTGAACTTGTTCTGGATGAAGAACTCAGACATCTGGGCCATCTATTCCTGCCGGAAATTTCTCAGGTGGTCGTCCTTGATCAAATTGGGTTTTTCTTAACTCCGAATAAATCCACAGTCTATCATTTTCTGTGAAAACAAAAGCAAAATCTCTTCTCCAAAGTAACATACCTTTTGACTTTAACTGTGAACTCAAGGTATTTTCAAAATACCTATCTTGGATTAATTCTGCAGCATTTATAAGCAAATATCTTTTAGCAGCTGTTGCTCCTCCCTCAGCATTTAAACAATTTAAAGAGAGCATAATAACATACAGTATCAAGATTCTCTGTATTTTCCATCTTTACGTGGCTTAATTTTAACCTCTATTTCTTTTATTTTTACTTTTAACTTTTGGCTTTTTGAGACAGGTTCTCTGTATATCTTTGTCCTGGAATTCCCTCTGTAAACTAAACCAGGCTATCATTGAACTCACAAAGATCTGTCTGTCTCTGCCTCCCAGGCTATCCTTCCTTTCTTTCTTTCTTTCTTTCTTTCTTTCTTTCTTTCTTTCTTTCTTTCTTTCTTCCTTCCTTTCTTCCTTCCTTCCTTCCTTCCTTCCTTCCTTTCTTTCTTCTTCTTTCTTTTTTCTTTTTTTTTTGGAACTTTAATCTTTAGCCTGTATATATTTTTAACATATTATAAACCATTTAGAGGTTTTATTACTCTTTGGATCTCTCTTTATTATATATCTCTCTTTTTTGTGACCACATGGGTCTTTAATTTGCTAAGGAATATGGAGAAGTTTCCTTGCCAGGAACCAAGCTGCAAAAGTGTGTTCATAAACAACAGTCAAAAGCTCCTATGGCGTTTTCTTGCCAGGAAGCAAGCTGCAACAATGTATCCATAGCTCCATACTCCTGACCGCCTGCTTGAAAGAATCAGAGTTTCCCCTGGCAGGAAAGCCCAGAAAGCCAGCATTTTAAAACAGCTCAGCTTTTTTCCTGTTATGGCTAAAAACTGAAGACTGTAGTCTTTTTTTTTTTTCAGGCTTTATGTGGATGTAGTTATTCACGTGGGCGCCATTCTGTAACATGAGGGAGCCAGGCCTGCTTGTTTGGGTTTCTGTCCTGACCGGTAGGTACCCCACAGCAGGCAAGTTCCAAAGAAAATAACAGAAATCTCTATAAGTTATAAAGCTGATTGGCCCATTAGCTCTAGCCTCTCACTGGCTAACTCTCACATCTTGATTAACCCATTTTTTTGATTTATGTTAGCCATGTGGCTCAGTACCTTTTTTCAGTGGGGCAGATCACATCCTGCTGCTTTGGTGATCTGGGCAGGAGAATGGGAGGAATCAACTTCCTCCTTCCCAAAATTTTCCTGTTCTCATTACATCATTTCTACTTTCTGTCTGGTTTTCCCACCTATACTTTCTGTCTGGCCAATTAGTGTTTTATTTAAAACATGATTGACAGATTACAGACAACTCTCCCGCACCAACAGACCTGTGCAAGCCCTGTGCATGCTGCTTCAGCCTCTGTGAGTTCATACAAGCTTTGCTCATGTTACTTTAGAGAGTCTTGTTTACCGGTGTCCTCTTTTCCTTCTGGCTCTTGCTTGATTTCTTTATGCATCTTCTACTTACAACTCTTCTAGCCTAAGTGACCCGATTTACCTTCAGCAAATTCTTTCCTCTTCTCTGAGTATGTGCATTTTGAGTTGCATTCACCACATGCCATGATTTATATCTGCTAATCAGATTATTCCATTTTCCTGGTCATTATGTTAGTTCAGAGAAAAACCCATTAAGCAGGTAAGAGTTGACTTCCAGACTTCTCATGGAAATGTGGATAAAAAAAATATTCATTTCTTCTGGCATTGCTCAAGTAAGGTAGATGAAGCAGATGGTGACAACTTTTAACCACAGGGAGAGAGCTTGATGACAACAAGCTGACGTTAGGTAACACAGAGATATGACATACAAAGGGGCAGAGACCTCTGTATGTACTGGGAACATCTGGATTCCACCTATATTCCTCTATCTCTGAAGTGTGATTAAAATACTGGTCCTTAAGGAGCCAATGAATTTCCTTTTCCTCTTAAGACAATTTAAAGTAGATTTCTTTCACTAGTAACTGGATGAATCTTAATATAGAATTGAATGGGTAATAAATGACCTTAGAGATTCACTGGTCATTGGCTGAGGCTCCAGTGTTGTGTGCACAGAAGCAGAGAAGACACCCTTCAAGGGTCATGTGAAGGGAAGGACCTGAATTTTCATATACTTTTGTCCTTCTGAACTTTTGGCCACTTTAAACAAAGCTCTGATGCTCCTAGCCACAGAATAGCCTAAATGAAAGGGAATGGAGGCGAAAGAAACAGATGGAAACACTAAAGGATTTGGACAGGGAACCAAATCATACTTGGGTCAAATCTCAGCTCTGCTACTGAATATCAAAGAGTTTTGAAGAAGTGCTGAGCATCTCTAGGCCTCCATTGTCTCATCTTTAACGTGTGTTGACAAACTCATTTCATAGGACATTCTGAGAACAGTCATTTTCATGATATTAAATGTACTGTCAGGATAGCCACTAACTGTATTCATGATCAGTTCCCCACTCCAAGCCAGATACCTTTTCTAACTGACTACTGAACTCGCAATATTGGCACAGTGAAGTGATTCAGATCTCTCAGGTCTGTTTCCACTGAAAATCACTGGTTTTATGTCAAGTATATGAAACAAATTTTCTCAAGCTTTAGGCCTTGGGTATAAGTATGACTTTATGGAGACTTAAGAGGAGGGCAAAATGCCTAAACAAATCCATCCCACCCTGATAGAAAAGTCACTTCAGTCAAATAACTGATTGTGTCTTTGGCACCTTGTCAAATAACGGCTGTGACTGATTTTCCTCTTTCCTCTAAATAAAGGTTGCCTGGATTGATCAAGCCAATGAGGTTTTTTGACAACTTGTAATAATAGCAGGGCCATCCTTCACCTTCATGATAACCAACTGTCAGGCAAGTAGAACATGGCCCGTGAATGGAGAACAGGGGTAGACAAGGTCATCTAGAGTCTGTAGAACTCCTTAAAGTCAATGACACATGGTAATGGAAAATCTAGTTAGAGTTAGGACATAAATAATGGTTTGGGGAGTAAGGGTATTTGTTTCCTGAAGAAAAAGGTCATGCTTTTGTCATCTTCTAGTCATATAAGGGTTTGTCAAAAGGCTATGTGTACTATAAAGGGGAGCAAAACTGAGAAAACAGACAGCTGTTGACCAGGCCTCCATGGTGGCTGCAGTAATTAGGGTCCATTTAGTCAATATAAAGGAATCAATTGCCTACTGTGTGTCAGAAACCCTCTATATGCTCAAGAAGATACGGCCAAATGCTCAGAGGCTGAAGATAAGAGAGAGGAGACACAGAAACAGCAGTGACATCTTCTGTCTGTTGGAAAAGGGTAAGTGCTATGAAGGGAAAAATGGGGGATGAGTAAGAATGTTAGACCTCAAAAGCAGGACATAAGGTTTGTGATACAGAATAATACTTAAGAGCTCAAGAAGAAGAAGTGACATCTCAGAAAAAAAAATTAGGAAATTGCGAAAAGGAAAAATAATTCTATGTGGATTTCTGGAAGAAGTACTTTCATGAAATTGAGGTAAGCCTGGCCTATTTGTAACAGCAAGGACTAATCATCCAGTATGGGGGCATAGGGCTGGGAGGTGAATATCAGAGTGAGTAGGGTAGGGTGGGGTAGGAGTCAGCCTACCTAAATAAAACCTTTTCTCCAGACAAAGGGAAACCAGCTAAAGGGGTTGAGTAGCTCTCCTATGTTTCTTGTGTCTAGCTGCTGCTGGTGGAGCTGCTGTTCAGCAATTTGTCTCTAGAGTCGCAAGGAAGAGCAAGACAAGGCAGAGCAGGCAGAGAAGAGGTACAGTTATTACAGTGTCACTCACACCAAGACATAGAAGTGGAGAGAATGGCAAAGGGCCAACTTTGAGAATGACATTATAGATTGGGTCATCCGTGGGCAGGGATAAAACAAGTTCACTCGTCATCTAAAGATGTGAGCGACACTGACAGACTCTAAGGTCAAGGAATATAAGGCAATTTGCAAAAGTGCCACACTGAAGTCGCTGAAGGACAAGCTTGTGTCCGGGAAGACAATTTCTTAGATCCTGAAAATGAGGCCTGAAGGACGCAAAGGAACGGTGGGTATGATGACAGTAACAGGGATCAGGAAGCGAGCCAACAGTGATGACTGGCGGGGCAGGGTGTTAGAGTTCCCCAGCTGGGCCACAGAAGACGTAGGCACAAAACCTCGTGAAGTTCCAGCGTTCGGTAAAATGCTAGACAGTAACAGGACACTGCCAACAAGGTAGGAAGAAACAATGGATTCAACGATTTCCATTAGTTGATCACTCAGGGCATGATGGGAAGAGGAGAGGGAGTGATAAACAGGGAATGATTGTGGCCTGGATGAGAATGGCCCCCATAGGGTCATATATTTGAATGATGAGTTATTAGGGATGCAATTCATTGATAGGATTTGACGTGCGGTCATGTTGGAGGACGTGTGCTACTAGGAGTGGCTTTGAGATTTGAGAAGCTCATGCCAGATCCAGGTTGTTTCTCAGCTACAGGTCAAGATGTAGCTCTCAGCTACTTTTCCAGCACCATGTCTGCCTCCATGCTGCTATTCTCTCTTCTATGGTGATAATGGACTAAGCCTCTGAAACTTTAAGTAAGCCCACAATAAAATGCTTGCTTTTGTAATAGTTGCCTTGGCCATGGTGTTTGCTCAAAGCAAAGGGAGAGTGACCAAGACAATGATGGTATGGGAAGGAACAGATGCAAAGGCCAGTCCTAACCAGGTTTCCCTTTGTGCTAACTCAGAGTGAACACACAAAATGGCTTCTTTTCTTCCTGGGAACAACACTGATTGAAGACGAGCTCTCAAAATTTCATTGCAGAAAATGAAAAGCATCTCCTGGTGAGCATCATTTTCTGCTTCCCTGACCTCACACTCAACAGAACTGGGAAGAAGCATGACTTCATGCCACTTTCTCCAAGCCAGAGGGCAACATTCACCTTGGGGTGAGGTGCACCTCTCACCTGGACAGAAATGGGGATGCGACTACAGTCAGGGCTCATTTGGTTAATCTTCCAAATCCTCTAGGCCAGGGCACACTCCTTCAATGATGACAGAACGCAAACATGACAAGGTCCTGGAGGACAGAGGAGAGAAGCCACAGGCAGTAGTTAACTCTTTCCTCTCAATTAGGCAAGGAGCAAATACTTTACGATATTTTCTGTATGAAAAACCTCTGAAATATTCAGCATCAGGGGTTTGGATAAGATTCCATGAACAGGCCGAAAACAGTCTAACGATTTTCTCTGCCTAACTTCTTCCTCCATCTATGACCCCCTGCATCCCTAAAACAGGTTTCTTCATGTGCTAAGCCTGCCTTCTGTTGTCATTAGAATGATGAGGGAGGCTATAGCTGCCTAGCTATCACTGTGCTTCTATCTTGATCCCCCAAATAGTAATGTTTGGGACATTTTTTTTTCTTGTCAAACTAGAAGTTTCTCTCTACGGTGGCAGAGGCAGAGTGAAGACTCAAGCCGCAGACGATATAGAGCCACAAAGCCACTCGGCATCTTTGATGTTGGCAGCCCCTCTCTTTGACTGTACCTCAAAAAAGTCTTCTACTGTGTTTGCTCACCTGGTAGGAGTTAGCAGGTGACTGAAGCTTAAAGATAGGCCTGTTTGGGGGATATATTTTGAGACAGGCTCACTTCTATATGATTTTATTCTTTTTTCACCGCAGTTGAATGAGGAAGGTGTTATCTACATGAGAAGACTGAAACACAGAAGGATTACACGGCCTGTGAGTCATCTCGGTGGGTTGACTGTACTGGAGAAGTGGGAAAAGGCTGGGTTCGCTGTGGTGGAGAAATGAGGCATAACATTGGTTCTGGCATTAACTATGATTCTCCTCCTTGAAACACATAGGAATCGATCCCAGAAAACCACCCCTGGCAGAATTATTGGGGCTTTCAAATAATTAGCAAGAGGCATGCTGGGTTTTAAGCTCATATGGATTTATAGTTATGAGGGGGACAGGTAACAACCTACTGTTAATAATGTACCTGGGAGTCTGAATCAGACAGGCTGGGACTCAAACCTGACACTGCCACTCACAGTCCCTGGGACTCCTAGCCCTTCTATTTCCTTGGCTGATAATTGTATAAGAAATGATATTATCCCTTAGAAAGACAAAGAAAGACTTAAGAAAATTTGGTGTATGTGTTAAAGGCAGCAGTTTCTGCAGCACATGGGAAAAGGTCAGGGATACTGTGAGAGAGTGCTTTTCTTCTACCGTGCAGATAGAGTCTAGGAAACAGCCAGATTATCTGTCTTGGAGTAGGCTGTTTTTGCCATCTGTACAGATACCTCACCTGAGCCATGACTGCCTTGAAGCATTTTGAATCATTTTTGGTTCTTTGCTTGCTATGTTCCAGTGATAGGACTTGATTTTGAGTGAATAGTGCTGACAGCCAGTGTTCTGTCACAGCCGTTTAATCTGCAGGACATTTACCTAGAGATACTTAGTCATCATCAGAGGAGACAGAAATGAACAGGTCAACAGGGTTAGGAAAGTTGTTGGAACAGTATATGCACAGGAGCTCTTGAGGACCAGAATGGTTTCCTACAGAGTAATGAGCCCAGGGGGTTCTAAAGGAACCCCCTTCATCCTTGATCTCTAAACCTCCCTCCATCTCCTTCTCTCTTGTTTTCTCATTCCCTCTTGCTGTCTCTTTGGCCTCCCAACATGCAGTGCCTTCACCAATGTTATAACGAAAAGGAAGGGAGGGAGGGATGAATGTGTGTGCCTCCTTTCTCCCAGCATTCAGTTTAGTTTTCCCCGTCTACCTAAGTTCTTCCCTATCAACAGGCCAAGAAGGTTTCTTTATTCATTAATGTAATCACAGCATAAAGAGGGGAATCCCACATCACTCTCTCTTCATTCTTATCTTACCCTCTCTTGCTCTCCTCTCCTATTATCTTATTTACTCTTGTGGTCTTTTTGGTCCTCCACCAGGCAGTGCCTTCATCAATGTTATGAAGAGCAAAAAAATTCTCACCTAATCCAGGTTTTTGATCTTGGTTTTATCAGCATCTAGAATGGTGAGCCAGTGAATTCTCTTCATGAAAGACTACTCTGTATGTAGCACTTTCTTATAGCACTATAAAATAACTAAGGCAAATTAGTCATTTTTTTAGGTCTCGTAGGCCTGTGTGTGTAATGTGGCTCAGGCATGGCAGGGGAGTGACTTGGTTGGGGGAATCCATCTTTGCTTTCTGCCTCATCAATATTCCATGCCATCTCCTGTCTGACCAGCATGTGTGGTAGGACAGGAATCTAGGTATATTTATCATGGAAGTGAACTTCAAATTTTCTACTTGGTGTCCTTTTCTCCTTCTCCCAGACACTTTCATCTTTTCTAGACAATCCCTTCTTGCTCCAGTGGTTTTAAGAATCATTACTTCTATTGTGATTTCCACTGAAAAGAAAAAAAGTAATCTAATCTTATTCTCAGGCTGTGGCTTCTAATTAATTCATTAAAGCTACTTGGAGTACTTAAGCCTTTTGTATGGATGGGCCTAGGATTCCCTGCCCAACCTGTGATATCAATACTCAGAAAAGTTAGAATGCCTGCTGATGAGAGATGGGAAAAAGAAATATTTAAACATGATTTATATTTTTTTCAAAATACTCAACTCTCATTCATAGAATTTAAACCTTCCAAGCCCCATAAAGAGAAGGGGCTGTGTTAGAATTGCTTATTGTCCACAGTGCAGGTCCATTTGGAAGGTCACAGTTTGAGACAGCAAGATGTATAGAAGCCAAGCTCATTGCTAAATATAAAATAGTATTTTTATTTAAAACTACCTTGTTGCTCTTCTTAAGGCAGCTCACCTGCTAATTTGTTAAATTTGTGATTTTATTGCCAACGAAATGAGAGAAACAGGCAAAGAAAAGGTGTTGGGAGTGTTTATTGAAAAAGAGAAAATAAAGTCTTTTCTCCCTTAGCATATTTTCCAGCAGCTCTTCCCCTCCCTAGGGACAGCAGGGATAAGTGTCATTGTGATGCCCTGTGTGTATGGCCTACCCTATGCAGGGAGGTCTGGATTTCAATGAAGTGAAGTTTAGGAGTCTTCACAGAAGAGGTAACCCTGACCCCTTACTATCCATACGAGGCCAGTGGAATGTATTCTTCATTTGTGTGTGCTGTCTTTTTTCTCTGTCCCTTCATTCCTTCATCTCGCTGCTCCTCAGCATTGTTGCTGTAGCAAATTAAATAATACACTGAGCTTCATGAATTACATGTCAAGACTGTCTCTATCCCCACTCTCCACTCTCAACAATTGCCCCAAGCTTCTACCAATTTATCAGGGTTTAAATGGGAATGTCCCATAAAATCCTATATTTGAATGAGTGGTCTCTAGTTGGTGGAACTGTTTTGGAAAGTTATTGAGGAATATTATTTTAAGGTGTGTTACTTTTTTATAGGTTACAATTTTTTAACACTGTGAAGCTGTGTTACTGTGCCTGTCTAAAACACCTTATGGTCTAATAAAGAGCTGAACAGCCAGGCAGGAGAGAGGAATAGGCAGAGGAGGCAGGGAGAGAGAGGATAAATAGAAGGAGAATTCTCAAAGAAGAGGAACTGAGGATCTGGGAAAAAGAAATGAAAGAGGAGGACTTCAGAGGCCAGTCACCCAGCCACCCAATCAGTAATGGAGTAAGAATGAGAGAAAAGATATACAGGAATAGAGAGAAGTAAAAGCCCTGAGGCCAACGGTTAGTGGGATGATTTAACTTAAAAAAGGCTGACAAGAAATAAGCCAAGCTAAGGCTGCACACTTATAACTAAGAATAAACCTCCATGTGTGATCTGGGTGGTGGGTCCCCCAAAAGTCTAAAAAGCCAAAGAGTAAAAGAGCAAAAATATCACACAACAGGAAGGGTTTGGAGGTGTGTCCTTGTTGGAGGAGGCATGCCACTGGGGGTGGGCTTTAAGGTTTCACAAGCATATAACAGGCCCTGTCTCTCTCTGTTTCCATCTTTTAGGTAAGATGTAAACTCCTTGCTACTACTCCAGCACTATGCCCACCTATCTGCTGACATTCTCTCCACCATGATGGTCATAGACTCACTCACCCTCTGAAACTGTAAGCAAGCCCTTAATTAAATGCTTTCTTTTATAAGTTATTTTGGTCATAGTGTCTCTTCAGAGCAATAGAAAAGTAATTAAGACACCATTTAGCAATTTCGATGCATGTCCTACCTCCACCGTTGTGTTGCTCTGACTACCACACTGCAAAATGGCATTTCTTTTGCTCCTATCCAGAGTCATTGAGCCTTAATAATCCCAAGTCAATGATAGTTGCAGAAGGAACAGTGTAAAACTACTGTCTGGGTCTTCAGACACTCACCATTTAAATTCCTCTAACTCTGATTTCTGTTTTAACTTATTAGAGAAACAATAAAAATGTTCATTTAGCCTCAATTATCATATCTAGGGCATATAAGGACCACTGTACTGTTAGGATATAAATAGTCTGTAAAATTTACTTATTAGCAAATGCTTAACCCTCATGATGGGGTTCTATTCAAAGATGCTTTAAAACATCTTTGACCTTTAGGTTATTGTAAATGTGTCAACCAAGGGGATAGTGTGACACTGGTCACCATTCTCTTTCTCTCTTTTCTCTTCCCACCAAGAAAATAGCAGATGTGTGCAAGCACACCTGCCACACTGTGATATCCCAGTTCAGCACAAGCCTAAAATCAACAGGACCAAAAAACACAGGATGAAATCTATGGAATCAAGAGACAAAGAAAAACCTTTCTTCTTTTTAAGTTAAGTGTTCTGGGGGAATTTTGTTATAGAAGCAGAATGCTGACAACCATAAATCAAGATTTAAGTGTGCTAAGTGAGATATTTATGAATCACCTCTACTGAGTAGGCTGATGAATAAATTTAGGAGAAACTGAACTGTTGAACATAAATCAACACTGAAAAAGTAAAGCAACTTAATTCAATTCAACATATACTTCCCTATTCCTAATTAAAAACCGAAGGATTATGTGGGGGACACACCAAGAGCTCCAGGGTAAAGTCTGACCATTGGAAAGATACATATCAAATGTGGAAGAAACCACACTGGTATGGAACAATGGCCTGTATCCTGTCAATTATATTTTAAATAAATGCTGATTGGCAAGTAGTCAGGCAGGAAGTATAGGCGGGACAACCAGGCAGAAAGTAGAGGTGGGACAATTAGAATAGGAGAATTCTGGGAAGAGGAAAGCTTTTTTACCAGTTGTGACCCCACCACAGAAGAAGCAAGATGTAACTGCCTTGCTGAATAAGGTACAGAGCCACGTGGTAGCATAGACAAGAATAATGGGCTAATATAAGTTGTAAGAGTTAAAAAGAAGCCTGAGCTAATGGCCCAATCAGTTTATAACTAATGTGGACCTCTGTGTGGATTTCTTTGGGACTTAATGATTGCAGGACCAGGCAGGACAGAAAACCCTGACAATACCACACCAGCAATGCATTCCATTTGGGGACTATACTAACATCTGGACAACTTTGATTTTTTTATTTTTTACTTTCCTATAGTGAGACAAATATGGATCTCTTGTAGTTTCTTTTCACTACCCATATTCTTCCCTAGGGAACCCACAAAACTTTCAAAAGTCCTTATCATGCTACCTGTTTCCAAGTGTTCTCAGGCTATTCTCCTCTTAGCCTAAGTCATTTTTCTTCAAAGGAAACCTCAGAGTCTTTCCCTTGTTCTGTGTTGGAAGATGATGGCATCTGGAACACTCTTTCCTGGTTTTCCTCTGGGTGCTGGTGTTGGTCTTTGTACATCCAGGCCCCTCCTTGACCAGTGTGCAGAGTGGTCTGGACAGTGCTGTGTGAGATTCCACCTTCCTACAATCCATTTCCTGGTGGTGATGGCAAGTTCTGCAGAAGGTTTTTACCCCTATCCCGCATTTTACATATTAGACATTCCTTTAGACTCTTGTCATTGATACTTAATACATACTACTTAGTAGGAATATTGTAGATGCTTTCAGAAGACTGTTTAAAACTTATGAAGAAGACAACTTATGTGCAGTATCTTCCATCAAGCTGTGGTTTCTACTCTAGAGTAGAGTATGGTACAAGAGTTCAGTCATCGATAAAGTACAAATCTTTCACCAACCCAACCACAAACACTTGATACACTGTGGTTTCCTGCCTATAAGATATGATAGGGTCACAGTGGAACAAAGCTTGTGGGAGTAAGCAAACATGATCTGATTTGACTTAAGGCCCACTCCACAAGATGGAACCCATATCTGACATTGCTCGGAGGACCAAGAACCTGAGACATGAGACTAGATAGCTCAGCTGCTCTTAAGTGTAGGCTGCTACATCCCCTGTGGTAGATGCCCAGTAGAAAATGAACTCAAATGTATCATTTGAGGGTCTTTGTCTCACAACATCAGGGCTTTTTTATTTTATTTTTATTTCATTGTGACACATATTTGTGTGTGTTATATAATACAGGTGTGACACATATATGCATATTCATATATATATATATATATATATATATATATATATGCTCTTTTCACCCTACAGGTCCTTTGTGTATGTGGAAAATATTATACACATTCCAGTTTTTATATTTACATATATATACACACATACCAGTTTAGTGTTTTTATGAGATTCCTGAGTATGCAAACAAATGGATTTCTAAGTTTATATCTCTTACACATACTTTTTCTTGGGTTCCTTTCCTTCTATTTGTTTGTTTTATCTTATTCTGATGAATTATTTTTATTTTATATTATCATATTATTTCTCAGAAGCCTGTTTGTTTTCTCATGAGAGACAGAAAGCAGGTGGATATGGATGAGAAGGAGATGGGTAGAATAGAAGGAAGAAAATAGTAATCAGGATATATTATGTGAATAAAAAGATATTTTCATTAAAAGGAAAAATAATCAAACTCTTGTGAACCACCAGGATTTGTGGATCCATTTGAATTTTACTGTAGTTCTAATTAAACACTTCATAAATAATTAAAAATACAAATACTTCGTTATGTCAACAAATTTTTAGTTTAGAAAAAAGGAAGCTGGGAGACTGGGAGAGAGAGAGAAGATAAAATGCTAACACCTACCATTATCACTATCTTATAAAAGAAATACAATTTAAAAACAGGAAGGACATCATTGCAAATTTAAGGATTGTCTTTAAGCATGTATACTACATATTTAATTGTATAAAAACTCACAGAAATGCTGGTTGTTGGTGGTGTATGCCTTTTATCCAAGCACTTGGGAGGCAAGTGAATCTCTATGAGTTTGAGGCTAGCTTGAGCTACAGAGTGAGTTCCAGGACATTCAGGGATCCAGGTCTAACAGAGAAACTTTGTCTCAAAAAAAGAAAAGAAAGGGAAACAACTCATAAAATTTTCTTAATTTCATGAGATACCATACAGGCCCAACCCTCCATGTAACTCTCCCATGAACCTACACTTTTAAAGATGACTCCTCATTCCTCTGGAGCAAACGTAGTAGAGACCAGTGTTTCTAGTACACCCCACTTCTGGTACACAGCCCAAGACCATATAGAAGCTTGGCAAATATTTGTGAATAAATAAATGTGCAGATAAATCTGATTTATGGGAAATAAGCTTCACTGAGTTAAAAATTATCTCCAACAATTCATTAGCTCAGTGGCTATTGATCCCATTGCAAGAGAAGTCTCGTTTGTCAGAGAAGGACATAGCCAAGTAAACCGCTTACTTCCCTCTGTGACCAAGTGCAGTTTGTCTTGTGTGACATGGTCTCCTAAGTTCAGCATCATCTTTGCTTTCCAGCAGGCATCAAATCCAAACAACATGGCTCTAGAATCTTAACTTCCCACTAATTTCAATAATACTACCCAATAATTATGATGTTTTCCATACCCATAAATAAGAAATAAAATCTCAAAGACACAACAGTTGGCAAGAGTTCATACATACTGCCATTCCAAGGATCATTTAATAAACGTCTCTGTAATAGTTGTCAACTTCTTCAGCCCTCAAATTATTACCAAGAGCATACCTCTAGTCATGTCTATCTTTGATGTTTATATAGTATCACTTGATAAACTTTTCTGAAGATAAGTTCCGGTCATAGCCTCCACCAGCTCAAAACTGTTTAAGGCTCTCCACAGATACAGAAAGCACTTCACACCCATAGGCCAGTGTTAAGAACTCCTGGTATCTTGAACATATCTTTCCGACTGCACTACTTACAAGAGTTTGTCTTCAACTTGTTTTCAACACACACTGTGGCAGTTTGTAAGAGTTTATGTCTTATAACCTCTGCAAGAGAATGATGTGGATAGGTGCTTCCACAAGGCCAGAAAACAGTCTTTCAAATACCACCTCAAGTTACAATTGATCAATACATAAACAATGCGGACAGGCAGAGAAAAGTGAAGATACAACAAGACACAGAGTCATATTGTGATCTACCCCTGTACCTCACAGTTATGGCTAAGTCAGATGTCGTCAGGCTGTAAGTAGCAAGTAAGAGGCTAGCAGGCAAGAAGGAAGGAAATAAACCCTTAAAGTAGGAGAGGATTTAACTTATATTATAATCCTATCACCCCGTATGGACCACACTGCAAAGCTGTGGGTAGTTAATATTGAGAGATTAAGAATGACTCAGATGTTGTGAGTCAACTTTGCCCACAAAGACTCAAACAAAGAAGGAATACAGACTTTTGTCACAGGTACTGTGGAACACAGCACACAACAAAGCAGGGGAACACTCAATGTCTGATGTAAAACCCAGTGGGTCAAAGATTTGAGGATAGACAAACACAGAAGGAGGGTCCATTGACTTCCATGTGGTCCTCAGTTTCCCCTGTGTGCTCAGCCTCACCACCAAACACCAAAGTCATTTTCCAGCAGTGGCCCCAGGTCACATAAGACACATGCTTATAGTCTCTGCAAAGCGGCAGCCACACCCAGTTACCAGCTTTCCAAAGATCTCTTCCCCGGATCCTCTTTGTCACTTCTCTGGAGTGCAATCTCTACAAGTTTCAGCTTGTCTGCTGCCTCACTTCTCGAGGATGCCCACTTTACAGCTCCCCTCTGAGCTTCTCCAAGAGCCTCAGTTACCTTCTGGAGCACACAGCTGTGGAAAGCCTGATTTCTGTAGGAAGTTCTCTGCTCCTCGGGTCTTGCAGTGAATGGCCTTCCCTGAATGAACCCTAATAGCAAATGAGGAGTACCTACACACCTGCTCTTCATTACACAGGAAGCTGCTTACAAAAGCTTTTCCACTCTGAACGTACTTCATATGTGAATGATGGCATATCCAAATGCACCTAGGGTTCCTTTTAATCTGATGTGGTAAAACAGCAGACGTGGAAACAGTGGTCATGAAGGAAGAACTTTATATTCTTAGATCCCTACAAACAGGACTGCCATGCTATCCAGGGCACATAGAGAAACATCAGGAAGAGTCAGAAGTAAAAAGGAACGGGAAATGGACTTAACCCAAAGCTTTTATTTGAGTTTTCATGGCAAAGCATAAGGAAAGCAAAGTGTGTAAACCAAATAAGTTTCAGAGTGGACAGCGAGTAACTTGGGACCAGTTCCACACTGTATGAACAGCCATATAAGCCCTGCCAGCTGTCTCTGATCTGGACCTGGATTTGTAACAAGGAGGCTATTGGTTTATCGTGTGAGATTTGCTATGGGACATGGCTAGTTGCTTACATTTTTACCTCATTATCTCAGGAAGTAATTTGATGCCTCTAGCTTCTCTAGGACAGCAAGAATATAGTTAGCTGACAACTAAAGCAATGTTTGGAGAGATGACTCAGCGGACAGAAGCAAGAGTCCAAACAATGAAGCGAAGAGCTCAGGACCATCACCAAGGCACACGACTGGGTCCCAATAGATAAACTACCCTTGATCAGACCTGGAGATTTAATTCACATACCTAGCTGGCTTTAAAAAATTACTGTGGAGCAGTAATGCTTCTGCAACTTCCCTTTGCTAATTTTGTGTATCAGGCTGTGCCTTTTTAATACATAGTCCATAAAATTAAGAAGAACCATAGAAGCTTTGTTCTCAAGGCAAGACACCTGTGATTTGGGGCCTGATTAAATGACAAGACCGGACTTCAAGCCAAAGGCTGATGTAAAACAATAAGATTTTTGATAGCTATTGGGATATAGCATATGCCTTTGGGAAGGGCATAAATAATCCATGGGCATAGCGTGAATTGTGTATCCAATTAAATAGGATAGTAATTCTTTTTCCAGCTGCTTTCATCTAGAGGTGAGGCTCATTTGCTTCTCTCTGAATGCTGGATGCCCTTTTGACCTACTTTGACTAATGGAATGTTGCAGAAGGGACTCTCAGTAACTTACAGTTTCCGGGCCTTACGGAAAGAGGTAGTGTCTGTGCACTAGTCACTGTCCTAAAGTCTAATAGTTGTGCTGTAAGGAGTCAAGGCATATTGGAGGGGCAAGGCAGAAAACAATCACACTATGCGCTGACATCCTCAGCTGAGCTCCCAGCCAGCAGCAGGGCACTTGGGTTAGTTATCTTATGTGTTCAGCTTGTTTCCAAATGAATGGCAGTTGCAGTTCCTGGCAAACAAAGAGAGTCAGAAGCAACCCCATTTAAGCCCTCGTGGGCTTTAGAATCATGAAAGATAATAAGTGGTAATTATTGTTTCTAAGCCACTTTGAGCAGGGACATGGTCACACAGCAATCACTGAAGCTAGTGAAGAGGGATGTAAGATGCTTTCAAAATGTAAGTTGTTAAATCCTTTATCTGACCTGAAACATTAACATCGATCTATGAGCCTAGGTGCTTTTGACCCTCTCCAAAGACCATCTTCCTCTAAATACCACAGGTCAGACATTTTCAGGGACACCTTGCATGTTTCATTTGGACAACTGTTGTCTGTCTTCAGAGAAGCATTCTTTTCCAATCCCTTATTCTAACTTACACAAAAATACCTTTAAGACACAAACTAGACAGTTCTCCTTGGAAATTGATACGCATGGATGGAGAAGTAACAAACCTTTCCCGAGTTCTAGCCACTATGTTTTCATTTTGATTTTCTGCTACCTTTCACCAATCTTCATATAATGAAAGTATATCTCTATATTGTTAAAACAAAACATAATTTAAAGTTCCTTTTCATATTGGTGACTGTGAATGAAGAGGTTGCATGGTTTATTTGTCTGATCCTAGATGCCGTGTTTCCACTTTGCTATTGTATTGCTTTTAGGAACTCCACATATCATAAGACGATTTGTGTCTGCTATTTGGAAACTTGCTAATATCTCTCCAACATTACCTGAGACTTGATTATTATTATGCAGCAGTCATCATGGCTTGGGATCCAAGTTAGGGTGACTTAATTTGACATGAGTCCTTGGGCTCTTATACTCCTCAGCCAAAGCAGTTTGAAGTGAGAAATGCCTGTATGCATAGGTCTAACAAACTGAATATATATGCTAAATTCAAGGTTCACATAAAAATACATTTTTATTTAGTACAAGTGGGTTTTATTTTATATTTTGATGCATTTAACCCTATCATAAAACACTCCAAGATACAGAGATGTCAGATATATTTCTTACGTTCATACATGTCCTACATGTCTGCTTTCTTCTTTGCTAGGATTCCCAGAACTTGAACCCATGATGTAAAAGGGCATTAGAACTCTAGAAGTCAGAGCAGTGTGGCAAATTCTCACATCGACTTAGCACAATGCAGCTATTTGGTTTAACCTCTCTTCCTACAACAGAGTAGTACATGCCCCCTCTTGACTAATGAGGAGACAAAGCCAGAGGAAGATTTGTCCGGGTCACTGAGCTGGTGAGCTGTAGCTCAGCTTTGGGACTCGGATGTCTGAGGCTCACGTGCCTTTTGCTTAGGGCTTTACACACACTGATCTTGAGGGAGGCAGATGGATAGTGGGAGTCATGAGGAAGGACTGACTTGCTACTTTTTTATGTCACCCCTGTGCTGATTGTGTGCTCCCTTATAGCATGACGTTTGAAAGGCCTAGTGACAACTATATACTTTATTGAGGACAAATGAAGGTAAAAAAAAGACGAGGAAAAAGTGGGAAAGACATAAAATGTGTCTCTTTTTGAATCTCTTGAAGGCAGACTAAATCTCCCTACCATGGCTTAAACAGTCCCCCAGCCACTTGCTCTTGTTATGTAACAGATGGTAGCAGATTCCTTTTCCACAGAAAATGAGCCCAGCAGGGGGACTCTTGTTGTAAACTTACTGTTAAGTGGTCCCTCTTTGGTCACTCACAGTCCAAGTGGAACAGACAAGTCTATTGTTCCAAAGGCCTCTTGACACTCTCAGGGACAGCTGAACTCTTCTGAATGTGTAGAGTAGGTTTCTGTGTCCTGGAATGTTGCAGAAAAGAATAAAGGATAAGAGAATAAGGACACTAGGCAATGTCAGGTAAGTGACAAGTCTCAGAACTCTGTAGTTTTGACTTATTCTATGTAGAAGAGAAAAGAAACCTCTGCCAGAAATGTAGAGGAATTTGGTCTTGAAAAGATATAGAAATACTCCAACACACTCGTGCAGAAATGTCTTTTCTCAAAGAGAATAGGCCAAAATATAGATGCTTTCAAGACCAGTTTCTTTTCCTTATATGTTGATACCTTTATGACACAATCTATGCTATTATAAGAAATTCCATGAACTAATTAGTTTACAAACAATACAAAAGCATTTATAATATAATTTGGAACTGGTTGATCTCAGATCAGAACACATTTTTTACCTGATGAGAGCTTTGTTTCCGGTTCACAAAGCTTCCATGCTGTGGCTTCACATAGGAAGCAGGCTGAGGTGTACCTCTGGACTTTTTGGTAAAGACTCTCAGCCAACCCTGTTCATGAAGATTCATCCCACGACCTAATTAATGATCACCAGTTTCTTGTGCTATATAGAAAAACAAGATCCAGCTGGATTGTTAACAATGGACATAAATGTCTTTTTCCCAGTTATGGGAACTGAAAAATCTGAGATCAAGGCATTGACAAGTTCAAAGTTTGGTATGAGTCTACTCCATTGATAGTATCATTTCATGGTGGTGTCCTTACAAACAGCTGAACTCTGGTCATATGGCAGAAGACTGGAATCAATGAAATAGCCCCGCAAGCCTTTATATGTCACTCATCCATTTATGAATGCAGCTCTCTCATGGCCTAATCATTTGCAAGAACCCCTCAGTAAAGGTTAAAATTTAACACTTAAGTTTTGAAAGATACCCATTTAAACCACAGCACCTCCCCGAGGTTGTGCCTGATAATGTCATCCTCTTGGAGATGAGCATTTCAATATTTGTATCTAAGGATTTGTAGACTTTCAGAGCATTGCATTAAATAATTCCAAATTTGGTTTCTATTTTTTATTATTCTTTTTCTTGTGAGCTGAGAATAAACCAGTCAGCGTTTATCCTTGAGCTTGACCTAAATCATTTTCTGGAAGGATGCTGACGTGAAGGGAAACCAATGGCCCAGAGCTGAACCGAGCAAATGAGTCACAAAATGTGTTTGTCCCCATTGCAGCATGTGGGCTTGATGCTGCCTGGAACTGTGATCCTGAAAAGAGAAAGATCCTATCTGAATCTCAAGCACTCATGTTTGGTATTCAGGGTGATTTCCTCCCAGTGGTATGCACAGGCTCACATGAGTTATCACCAAGATGAGCTCTGAAATGCTCACACCAGGCAAGAAACACATTCACCAAAATTCACTAATGTATTTCTGCTTGCTTGCCATCTGCCTCTCCACCAGATACTGTTGAAGTACACCTTCCATTTCTGAAGAAAAAAAGCAAGCAAACAAATAAACAAACAAAAATGACAATAACCAAGGCTTCCAGATACATCTAATCTCAGAAAAGAAGCTACTAGATTTCAGCCATGTCTCAAAGAAATTTACTCTTCATTACAATTTACTTATTTAGAGATACATAGGAAGTCTAATTGATGTCTTGAATATAATAAAAATGGCCTCTCTTTGGTTCTCTATGGTTAGTTTTTAAGGAATGGGTGAATTGAAATATTTTGAGCAGATTGCAGGTTAGGTAAGTGGGGCAAGGGGACATAGAATCCCTGCTGCAGTATGGGTTTCCGGATTCTTTGTTCACATGTAATCTGACCTGTGGTAGATACAGGAAGGTGAGCATGTCAGTTCTAGTCTTCAGAGTCAGCGAATGATGCTGCAAACATGACTGGCCAGATATGTCTGATTCCAGATGTGTGGCCCTGCACTGCCCCTCTCCTGCAGGGCTCATAAAGGTCCATATGTTCCTCTTCTGATGGAAGGGAGATCTGACCCTATCCTTACCTACTCTATGGGTTTCATTGCAGAGGGACTTCTTTGCTTCTGAAACCAACTTTGTTACTTTTTCTATTAGCCAAAATTACTAGAGAGTTAAGCTTGCCATCCTTAAGATACCTCTGTCATGATTTATATTTTTGACAGGTGGACAATTTCCTACCCCACCCCAGTGAGTATCTTAGTCAGTCTTCTGTTACTCTGTCAAATTATCCAAGCTAATCATCTCATTAAAGTCTATGGGACCAGGAGGGAGGTGGCTTATCAAGGCAGGTACTGTGATAGGGTTACTCATCTCAAGGCACCTAGGAGAGAGAGGAGAGAGAGAGAGAGAGGAGAAAGAAATCCATACACTTCATCACCATCAAGAAAAAGTCCCCAGTGATCTAAAATCTCTTATTAGGCCTCAACTCTTCAAGCTTCTACCTCTTTCCAACCGTCCCAAGCTGAGGATTATGTCTCTACCACATAAGCCTTTGGGACAGCATTCAGGATCTTCTGTTAACGACACGGTAATGAGGCGTGCCACAGTTTTTGTTTCTGTCTTCCTCCAGGCTCTTGGCTTTGACAGTGATAACTAGTTTGCTAACTCGACTTAAGTATGTGTATGTAGTGTGTATGAGCATGTGTGAAAGTCAGAGACCTTGGTAGGTAGTTTCTTCTTTTGCTATCTACCTTATTTAGTGAGGTTGGGTTTCTCACTTAACCTGGAGCTGTTTAACATAGACTGACTAGCCAACAAGTCCCCAAGATCTTTATGTTTCCCCCTACTGCTATGCATAGAGCTATAGATGCAAACAGCTATGTCTAGCTTTTACACTGGTTTTAGAAATCTAAATTCAAGTTCTCATATTTGTGCAGTGAGCACTTTTCCTACTGAGCTTTCTTCCCAGTCTGGGCTCAGCTTTTTTGACTGAGTTTTGTTCCTTGTGTCATTTATCCAATTCCCTAGTGGTGTTTTTAAGAAAATTACTCTTATCAATGTCTCATGACCTGCTTTTATTAGAACATAAAGGTATGTAGTTTTAAATACTGAAAAGCTAGAGTAAAAAAGAGGATGGAGGTAGGGAGTAAATTAGGTCAATAGCCTAGTACGATAACTACCACAACTGTGCAAATTCTACTTTCACTTGTGCAAGTGATATTTTAAAAATCCTAATTTACATAGCCCTCAAAGTATGACATGCAGATGTATGGAAAGTTGCTAGCCTAGTATAGGTGCTCAATAAATATTCTGTAATAGTAGTGGAACGAAAAGGTCACAGGCTGCGGTGATTAAAATATCTCCAGAGGAATTAAAAGTGCAACTCAGAGGCAGAGCACATGCCTAATATCTACAGAGCCAAGTTCCTCAGCAGTGCCATTAGAACAAAGAAAGTTAAAAGGCATGAACTCTAGATCTATAACTTACTAGCGTTATGTGTCTGGGGTGATTTTGTGTCTTCATTTGTACAATAGGAAAAAGCATACTCTTCATGCAAAAACTTTTTGGGTTTGGAAACGTGCTACTTGTGCAACATGACAGGAGACAAAACGCTGAATTCTGAACTCTTAGGCCATGATAGCACCTTAGTTTCTTCTTCTCCCATTTTTTCCCCAAAGACAGAAATATCCTCTTAAGCAGGGTGAGGTTTTTCAGTCTTCTTGGTACTGCTCTGCCTAGAATTAACATCACACTTGCAATTTCTCAGAGTGATTGATAGGGATTTCATGACAATTTTATCACTTGGTGGAGGGTGAAAGTTGCTCAGTAATTATTAGCTGGGTTCCTCCATTAAGACCCATTGCCCACGACATACTCTAATTACCCACACAATCCAGTTAGACTTTATAGTGTAATTGCTATTCATGGTCCAATTAAGGGGCAATTGCAAGCTGAGGGGGAAAATGTGCTTTATTGCTCCAGTTTTGAAATCTGTGTATCTCAGAGCCATAACCTATGCAGGGTCGACAGGGTTCCACACACAGAGATGCCCATGCTGTTCCAGTGAGATAGATGGGATTATCCTGCCATACCAGGCTCTCAAAGGAGAATGACCTGGCTGAGAGCAGAGCTTCCAACATGTCTCTAATGTTGTATGGTCCAAGACAGCAGAGGGTAAGGAACTGCTTCTTCAGTGGTTTGGGGTGCTAAAAGAAAATCATCAGGTCATCTGAGCATGTCTATTGGCATGTGTAGAGCTCTATGAGTGGAAAAGGCTAGCCCTCCTTGAAGGGAATGCCACTTGTAAATGCTTAGGACAAATGCAGATACCAATGAGGCAACAAGTCTGTGTACAAACCCCTGTTCTACCATTGCCCTGGGGCATGAACTTGAAGAAAATTATTTAATGCTCAGTGATTTCATGTTTCAGATGGGTGGCACTCATCTTTTAGAGTGATTGTAAGGACCAGATGAAATAATGTATGGGAAGCACCCAGCACATAGTTGTCTCTCAGCAAACATCACCATCATCACCATCATCATTATCATGATCATCACTGGTACTCCTGTTTTAGCACAACTGTACTATTCTGGGAAAGTGTGCAAAGATTCACTAGATCTACTAATTGTGGCAATACTATCTGGAAGGTCTTAATAAAGGAATCAACACATTAAATAGATTTCTCTACTAAGAACTCCTGGGAGCATTCAGCTCTTTAATTTGCATTGCAGTTCTCAAATGTGGTCTATAAGGCAGCAAAGAGCTGAGCAGATAAGAGTTGAGACTTTGTAGTCAAAGATAAACAACTGGGTCTGTCCTCCCTGGTATATTGATCCTCAGCTTCTGTATGTATACAATGAGTATAATGATAATCCCTTCATAGATATATGCGAAGAGTAAATGAAATATTATATGAAATGTACTGACCAGTGTGTTAAATAAATGTTAACTTAGCATTATCACTCCTATTTATGTAGTTTTAAAGAAACTAGAAATCCTTTCTATAAAATCACAGGATCCACTACGCAAATATCTCCAGAAAATTCACCTTGGAAAATTCTAGGTCCTATTACACAAAATGAGAAATGCAGAAAAAATACCTCATTGCATTTAGCTTGTAGTGGGCCACCGCTAGAAAGGCATAACAATCGTAAAGGTATGTGCCTGTTAGTTGGCCACTAGTTGATCAATAAAATCTGTATGAATCATCTACTGGAAAGAAACAGACAAGATTCCCATGTAGACTGTGATCTGAGGTAGGTAAGAATGGAAACTCACATAATGATCCGTTGTCCTCTGGAAAGCAAATTATTTCTTTCCCTTAATTAACTAGAAGCCATCTCTTCATCACAAAGTGCAGACACTTGTTGAATTATCTTAGCTGTGAGAGGCATTATATTAGACATCATGTTGAAGGTCCTCAAAACATCCTTGTTTTCTGGTTCTAACCTCAAGAAAGTGAGGGTAGAACAATTCATTATTGATCTCAAGGCACTGCCCAGTTCTCAGAGGCAGTGCCGGTAGGCTTCTGTCCACCCATGGAAGAGACCGCTAGACCTTTGCATCTGTGCTGTGAAGAATACGCGTTAGAAACTTTCCATCACCAGAAGTCTCAAGCCAGCTCCATAGATCTTGTACTGGAGAAGCAGGTGGATAAACACCACCGCTATTTCACTGGAGACTTCATTTCATGCTGAACAGAACAGATCATATTTCCTGCAAGGTTGGCCTCACAGTTCCCAGGTTCCCATTGCTGAAACATTACCCATTCACACTGTGGCCCATTTATTTCTGATACACATTTCCCAGAGACTTAAGGAGGTGATGTGCATAGCTTTTCCCATTTATGTTGTTTTCTCATGCATAACAAAGATCTGTCAGCTTTTATTTCCTTTAATGACCCTCTGAATTTTCCTTGTCATGTCACATATCTGATGCTAGCCTGATTTCAGAAGCTGAAATAATCTTTCATGGTGATGAGCTAAAAAAGATTTCTCTCCATCTTTTCCTGTTGACAGTAAGGACCAATCCAAAAAGTATCAAAGGGAAGTTGACTGGAGCAAAATCAAGATTTTGGGAGAGACAAACATATAAATTTTCCATGTTCTCAGTGTCAGATCTTGGTTAAACCATTTAAATATTTTATGCCTCAGTGTTATCAACTGCAAAATAAAGTTTATATTCACAGTCACTGTGAGATCATGGTAAGGGCTGTGATGTTACTACATTATTCAGTGATAACACGGTGTTGCAGAGATTATATATTACATGGTCTGTTTCATATTGGCTTCCCAGAGAGAGGCACATTTGAATATATACCAGCATCACCAAGGAATAAAATTTTCTTAAGTAATATTGTGTACTGATCTGTCTTCTCTCCCCTCTCTTATGGATTATAGATTGACCATGTAGAGTCTAGTTTTGATTTCTACCCCTACTATTCAAAAGAATATGCACTGTTATAAATGGTAGCTGTGAATCAGTGCTAGAAAAACTCTCTGCCATTGCAAGAACAGTTCAGGTCACATGGAATGAGGTTTTACCTGGAAAAAAGGATGATCCCTGAGAGGAAGGTGACAGCATAATATAATAGAGATCCTAAAAGACAGACAAAGTAGCTCCAAGAAGAGGAGAGCCAGCCAAACATAGTTTGCCAACAGATCAAGGTCTTCTACTAGCATCCAAGTCTGAGAGAAGGTGGGAGCTATGCTCCAGTGAGATAGATCGGGACAGGAAAGTCTCTGTTCATCACTGAGGGGATAGAAGGAGAAGGCAAAGAGTCAACCCTGACTCTTGATGCAATTTAGGATGGAGTTAGTTTGCTGTATCCTTACAAAAAGTCCTTTACAGCAAATGCATTTGCAAGTGTTTGCATATTCCTTTAGGAGCTCAGGGGACTCACGGCACACAGAATTGCTGGACTCTAGCCTAGGTTTTGGGAGTTTGTCTGAGGTGAAAAGATGGAAGGAGGTGCAGACAAATATGCACCCACAGATGCATCATTTCTATAACAGTATAGGAGCCAAACACTAACCTACATGATCACACGCAGGAGAGGCAGGAAGGAAGCAAATACAGATTTCCTCCCATCTTTGCCTGCTGCACTCACCACCTACATGATGGAGTTTGGTACTCTCATGCTCTAACTGTGAATTACTGCATCCCAGTGCATCATTGCACACTGCAGGGACACTGTTCTGGTTTTACAGTAGGAGATGGAAAAACCTGAGACCTGGATGAAGATAGGAAAACAAAAAGGGAAGGGAGAGATAAAGAAGAAAGGAAACGAAGCGATCAGCTATGAGAGAAATGACTTCCACAGTAAAGTCTGCTCAGCCTGACCTTAAATAGGCTTTCATTTGTGAAATCCAGTGAAGAGGAATTTATCTTAAGTTCTCCTTAATGTTCTGTACAGGGAATGCCCCTGCTGGGAGCATCTCTATGCATCAGGAGACAGATGCCCTGCATAGCTTAATAATGGAAGGATGGATGGTAATCATGTCATTGCCGTCTGAGCTCCCATTAGAATTGATGGGGATTATTTCTTCCCAGCCACTGAATCATCCAGCCACCCACTTTCCTCTGATGATGTACACAGTTTTGCCTAGGGAATCGGTCTAAAGCAGATATACGTTAAGGGCAGTGTTAGAAAGAGGGTCCCCTGGGAGGCTTGCTGGGGCCTGTGCAGATACAGCTCAGGCTCTGCAAACTCCTCCTGTGATGTTCCCTCTGGAGAAGCCAGACACTGCCACTCAGTTATTGGGTCACATTCTATACAGGGAAGCAGGGTAATAAAAATAGCATTTTGCATTTGAAAAATGTTTTACGATTTCCAAAGTGCTTCTCATACCTGTCATCTGTCTATGTCCTCAGAATACACTTCTCTGTGAGGAAGGACAATATCCCATTTGGCAGAAAAGAACTCTGTGTTGAAAGTCACCTGCCTAGCATCACTGATTGCTCTTTAAAGCATGAGTGGTCTTTCTTCCAAAGCGTGGCTTAATAGGAAGTCAAGGATAGCATGGTCCAAGTCCCTTTACCATCTGCATCCAATTGACACCTGTGATCTCTTCTTGTTCAGGATAAGTCTCCACATCACTGTCCGTTCCCCTGACCCATCCTGCTTTATCCCCTTCCCTTCACTGTCTCTTTCCCTTTCCTTCCTCCTCACTGCTGTGTGCAGAAGAAGGTAAGGTGTTGGACTGGTGTTTCTTTAAAACACAAAAAAAGGAATTACTATTCCTACTCGTGTTTTCCAGAGACTCCCAAGAACAATACCTAGGTCGAGCCTTTCTGGAGAAATCTGTTGCCAAGTTCTCACATATCATTCAACTGTAGCTGCATTCTCCAATGTTTTTGGCATCAGTGCTAGCTATGCACATGCTCCCCTTTGCTAATAAGGAAGTATCTGTCCGTTGGGCTCCAGCTCATGTATGCACCTTGCTGGAATTATTGTAATTATGATCCGTGTGATGATAACAACAGCACTGGGAATACTAAGAAATGCAGTGATGTGAATACTGCTTGATATTCACTATCAAAATTAACTTATTTCTTACACATATCTACTCAGAAATCTACCTTGCAGCACAGAATGTATGGAGACTACAACCTAATTATGTGTTTCTCAATACAAATGTTATCTTCTCTCTTCTGGTGTGCAGGCAAACATGGAATGTTGTGTACACAACAAATAAATAAATCTTAAAAAAGGAAAACAAAAACAAATGTTATCTTCTTAGACAGACCTTCCCCAACAACCAAACCATCTTCCCTACAACCACCTGACTCATACTTCCTGTCTTGCTATTCTCTCTCTCTCCTCTCTCTCTCCTCTCTCTCTCTCTCTCTCTCTCTCTCTCTCTCTCTCTCTCTCTCTCTCTCTCTCTCTCTCTCCTCATTCAGTCTCTCCCTAATGTTGTATGATATTTTGTTTGTGTTCTGACAAGCTTGTCTGGAGATGAGAGGGTGGAGCTAGCCACTAGTTAACTATAGAGACCTGGCAGTGGTGGCACTCTGGAGGCGGAGACAGGAAGTGACAAGATGGGGTGGAGACAGAATCTCAGCTTTTTGGACTGAGGAAAGAAGTGGTGACTCTTTCTGGTTCTTTTATCTTTCAGGTTTTTACCCCAGTATCTGACTCCTAATTTTTATTTATTAAGATTAATTAGATTAATACTTAATCTGGTGCCCGATGTGGGGCTCAAACCCATGACCCTGAAATTAAGAGTCTCATGCCATACCAACTGAGTTAACTAAAAAATGAAAACAATGTGTGGTCAAAGCTCAATGAATGCACATCCACAAATAGTTATGTCATGTCTCTAATATCACTACTATTGACAAGGTATGAATTCCCCGAGAGCAGAGAGTATGTACATTATGTCAGGCACTTGATTGATTTCACATCAGTTTGACTATATTAATGGATTCCAGACAGCTGGTATAGCCTGTTATTTCTGGGTGTGTCTTTGAGGATGTTTCTACTGGACATTAGCATTTAGATTGATAGACTAAGAGAACATGACTCTTAACAGTGTAGATATTCAACTTCAGGCCTTTTCAGCTTATATTCTATGTGGTAGAACCAAAAGGCAAAAGAAGAAATTTTATTTCTTCTTGAACTTGAACCTCTGCCTACTTCTGCACTTAAACATCAGTGCTATTAAGTTCTAGTTCCTTCAGCTCACACTGAATAAAAACTGCTAGCTTCTGTGGGTCTCAAGATTAGAGGTGGCAGATGACGGGACCTACTCATTCTTCGTAATTGCATCATGCCAATCCTTAGAAACAAATCTTCCTATGTTTAGCTAATATATGTTTGATGGAACCTTGTTCTCTGGACAACTCTAACTTAGATATTAGTCCTTTATATGCTGTATCCTCATGCTTAAACTCTGTCCATGGAACAAGTTATTGAATAAGTCATGTCCATTTAGACCAGCAGTTCTTAGGGGTCACATATCAGATATATTGCATATCAGATATTTGCATTACGATTCATAACAGTAGTAAAATTAAAGTTATGAAGTAGCAGCAAAACTAATTTTATGTTTGGGAGTCACCACAACATGAGGTGTTAAAGGGTTGCAGCCTCAGAAGGTTCAGAACCACTGATTTATATGATAAGGGACCCAAGGTCAGCCAGCTGCCCATCAGTAGAACTAAGAGTTGATCCAGATGTTCCTGACCTTAAAAGCCAGTACCCGGTCTCTGGGTCAGAGGACAAAGAAAACTATGTTCCAAGTACATATATTTACTTGTTTAGTATCCAAGTAAGAAACCATGTCTTAGAACTTAACTGGGTCTCATAACTCCACATTTCTGTGTCTCTGAAATAAATGCCTTTGTTGTTGTAGAATGAGATATCATTTCACAAAGAGCTCTCATGGTTTTTGGCATAGTCATTGAGACCATGAAGTTGCTGATTTACTGAATAACTATGAAGAAAATAAAGTATCATTTCAACAGGTAAACTGTTCTACATTATTTTAGATATAAGATAAATGATACAAGAAATAGTGATCAGCCCAACACTGCCAGCAGCAGACTTAGGGAACTTGCTCTAAATGGATGCTCTCAGGATCTAGCCAGACAGTGGGCCTATTATTCTTGGGATGTCGCCCTAATGCCAATCTTTCTCAAAGCCCTGCACTTGATTCTGGCTCACACCAAATGTTGATTATTACTTCTGTAGGTTAAAGAACGGCATTATTAAATGTAAGAGAAACTACTCTGAATTGCTACCAGTCTTTCAGACGTGGGAAATTATTGTCTCACAATTGAAGGAAGTGCATGATAGAGTCACCTAAGCCTTCTCTTGAATGCTGATCTTTCAGCCCTCCCATCATGTCACAAAGTCTCACATGTTTTCCCGTCCAGTGCCTCTCTTATCTTCTACAGAAACTTCATGCCTATGTCAGGAACCAAAGCAAATGGGTCTTCCACAGTGCTGGCACTGCCTTTCACTAATCCCTCATGCGTCTATGTCTAGAGTACTGCAGCCTGGTTCCAGAAAGTCCTGACATTTTATCTGAACCTCAGATCCTGCTGCTGGATCTGCAGCTTACCTACTACCGTGCTGAGAAATAAAAACTGGTCCTAATTTTCAGGTGCCATCAAATATCCTCTTTACTTTATTTGACCTTCTGCTGCCTGCTAAATTTTATTGCCTACAGTACCTACATTCCTGGAACTAGTATTCACCTTCAATAAGTCAAAACTGGAACAATCCCTCAGAGAGTTTGGGGCTGAGTTAATTGCTGTTTTAATACAGATAATCCCAAATTAATTGTTTTCAAGAATCCTATTCCATGGCCAAACAGCCCTGACACTGAAATTTAGACTGTCTTGGTTGGGGTGGGGCATCAAAATTTTAAGGGTCAAGTTATTCCTTAACAAGCCAGTACACCTTCAACTTTGCCCTGACTGACAAGAAACACATTCCTTCCTAAAATGATCCTTTCCATTTTGAGCACCTCAGGAAGTGCCAATATCTCCATATGGTCAGAGTTGATTTCTCAATTGTGTCTGCCTACAATTCCTGGCTCTAAAAGCCCGTTTAGCTTCTGTTCCCTACAACCAACCATGCCAGAGGATTCACCGATGACTCCCAAGGCATCAGTACTGTGGTTCTAGAGAAGCTTCTGGAGTTATAAGCTTTCATCCTCAACAAATCTGCATTTATTCCTTCAATTAAATGAGAGCCTTTGCAAGGCATTTGGTGTCACAAAGCACTGTTGCAATATTGTCAAGTTATGGAAGTAGATCCCAATACTGATACAAGGTAGGGAAAGATCTTTATAATTGTGCCAAGCTCTGCCTAGAACTCCCTAGAAGCTTATCTCTGTGAGCTTGACTACTTCTACTTCAGAATCATTTCATTTTATTCTTAAAATATTCCTTGTGGAATTAAAAGATTAGAAGGATACAGAAGAACATTCAACCTCTCCCCCCCCCCCAATCACTGTAGATACACTGTGAGGGCACAAGAGAGGAATATGATAATGGGAGAAGCTTACTAAGAATCAGGAGTGTGAAGAGGTTGAAAACTATTGATAAGAACCAGAGGTATTAAACATAACATATAAACCAGGACAAGACCTCTGATACAACCATTTCTTCCTGGGTATGGGTTTCTACTGATTGCAGTTCATCTCTTTGAGCCAATTCAAGAGCCTAGTCACCTGAGTTGAATGGTTACAAAGAAACTATTGTGTGGCACCTATTCTATTGACTTTCTAGATTTGAAGGTCATTTTCATTTCTGAGATGTTTCCCTACTTGGTAGAGAAAGATCTTTATAATCATGCCAGCACTCTCAATACCTCTGGAATGCCACCATGTTCTGGGACTAGGTAAGTGCATTTATAAACTCATTATCTTAGGGGCATTGGACAAATACCCTGACCTCATTCAATCTTAAATTTCTGACTTCTAAAATGGTTATAAGAATGGGTGACACATCTCTCCTTGAAAAATGAAAATAGATATATCTATACATTACTGATGAACAGTTATTAGTATTAAAAGGCAGACAATATTTCCTGGTCTAATCCTCAATCCCTAAATGTAAGTGTTTCTTCATCATTGCCTCTTCTTCAGAGCCATACTGTTCCTTGTGTCTATACTCTTATAGTTGGCTGCATAGTAGGGCTTTATTTTCTTTCATATTAATTCCTGGTGACCATCATCCAGGGTACTTATGCTGTCACTCCAGTTGGTGCTCTCTTCCTAGAAGTTCTCCTACCTTGACTCAGCACTTTGGAGCTCTAGATTCAATTCTACCCACCCGACACTAACTAGAATTAACCTCCAGTAACCTAGCTTGAACTCATTTGAGAAAGGAAAGTTAAAGTAGAAGGAAGCTAGCGGAAGGAGAACAAGAATGTATGCCTATTACTGTACGTACAGAAGTCTTGTAGGTTTCATAAATGAGGAAGGCTCAATGCTTCTTTGCTTAACAAAGGGAGGGAAATCTGTTTCTCCTGTGTTCCCATTGTTGCGATGTTCTTGACCAGAATACCTTCTAAGAGATGATCAGAGAAGGTTCCTAAAACATCAGGAACTTTCGTTCTAAAACAGAGATCACAAACATGAAATATGAGTAGAGAAACTTAAACTATGACCATAACCTGGAAGGATCCTCAGAGGAGGAAAGAGCTCAGAAGGAGTTCCCGTGAGCCATGGAGCTAGTTCCATGATAGTCTCCAAAGCTACAGAGAAACCCTGTTTTGACCCCCTAAAAAAGAACTTCAAGTACTGTATTGAATAGATATAAAGAGAGTGGATAACCTTGTCTTCTGGGATTGCTTTGAGTTTCTCTTTATTTAGTTTGATATTGGCTGTTGACTTCCTTTTTTAAGTTTACGTATGTTCCTTGTATCCCTGCTTTCTCCAAGACTTTTATCATGAAGGGGTTTTGAATTTTGCCAAAGGTTTTTCAGCATCTAATGACATGATAATGTGTTTTTTTCCAGTGTGTTTAGATGGTAGATTACATGGATAGATTTTCATATGTTGAGCAATCCCTGTATCTCTGGGATAAAGCTGACTTGGTCATGGTGGATAACTTTTCTGATGTGTTCTTGGTTTGCTTTGCTTGTATTTTATTGAGTATTTTTACCTTAATGTTCATGAGTGTGATTGGTCTGTAACTTTCTTTCTTAGTAGTGTGTTTGTGGGTTTGGGCATCAGTGAAAAGAGTTTGGCAATGCGCCTTCTGTTTCTATTGTGTGGAACAATTTGAGGAGTATTGGTAGTAGTTCTTTGAAATCTTGTAGAATTCTGTGCTGAAACCATCTGGTCCTGGGGTTTTTGTGGTTGGGAGACTTTTAAGACTTTTTCTATTTCCTTAGCAGTTAGAGGTCTATTTAATTTGCTTATCTTGTCTTGATTTAACTTTGGTAAGTGATATTTATGCAGAATAGTGTCCATTTCCTTTAAGTTCTCCAATTTTGTGGAGTACAGGTTTTTGAAGCATGACCTGATAATTCTCTGGATTTCCTCCATTTCTGTTGTTATCTCCCCTTTTACATCTCTGATTTTGTTAATTTGGATATTCTCTCTCTGCCTCTTGGTTAGTTTGGATAAAGATTTGTCTATTTTATTGATTTTCTCGAAGAACCAACTCTTTGTTTCATTGATTCTTTGTATTGTTTTCTTTGTTTTTATTTTGTGAATTTCAGTTCTCAATTTGATTATTTCCTGTCATCTAGTTCTCCTGGGTGAGTTTGCTTCTTTTTGTTCTAGAGGTTTCAGAGTTCTGTTAATTCACTAGTGTGTGATATTTCCAGCTTCTTTATGTAGACATTTAGTGCTATGAATTTTCCTTTTAACACTGCTTTCATTGTGTCCTGTAAGTTTGGATATGTTTTGTGGTCATTCACATCCAATTCTAGAAAGTCTTTAATTTCTTTTTTTCTTTATTCCTCAACACAAATATCCTTCTTTAGTGATACTGAGTTGTTCAGGAAACAAGGAGCATTGTGCAAGAGTGTGATGATTTCTACAGCTTACTTTTAATCTTTAAATATTAATAACATTAAAATACAATGTAAAATAATTAAAAATTAGAGAATTTAGGTGAATAGTAAACAGAACTTGATTTTATGTATAATCCCCCCCAAGAACCAGGCTTTTGTTTTCTTCCTTTCTTTTGTTTTCTTCCTTTCTTCTTTCTTTTGCTTTCTTCCTTTCTTCTTTCCTTCCTTTCTTGATTCCTTTCTTTTGTTTACATTCCAACTGCAGTATTCCCTCCCTCCTTTCCTCCTTGTTCCCTCCCCTCCCACCTGCCCTCTCCCCTTTCCACTCCTCCTCTGTTTCTATTCAGAAAATTGCAGGATTCTCATAGAGATAAACAAAACATGGTGTATCAAGTTGCAGTATCAATAAACACCTCCTATTTTTTATTTTTAATGTACTTTAAGCTGAAAATGAATATTGTCACTTTCCTCCAACTTTCTTCTCCACCCAGCCTCTCTCAGATACCCACTTTCAAACCCTCACCCTGTCTCTCTTTCAAGTTAATAGCTCTTGGTTCCCTTTTGGAGGTTGAGGATGAGAGACTATTGTTGAAGACACTGCACACTTAGACACAGGACTTAGATAATTCAAACTAAGTCTGATATGAAAGTCTTTTTCTATTGGTCTAGTTTTCATGGCCCCAGAAAATACTGTGTAAGCTGCCAAGGGAGGGAAGCAATTAACCAGCTCTACCCAGCTAGAATACCTATGAACCACAACAGTGACCAGTGTGGCAAGATATGCATAAAGTTGCCACAAGTGGCTCTCAAAATCAACAGTCAGTGGCATTCAACAGCTTTTTAATTGAACAGGACTAGTATTGAAAGGCTTGCTCAACAAGAGAGAAGTCGTTCCCGGTATTAGAAGCATAGCCAGTTTCTGGAGACTAGTGAGGTTGTGGACTTTAGAAAAGAATCTACTACTACGATTACCACTATTATTACTGCTTTGCTACTCCAGTATAATTCTATGCTAGGTTCTAAATCTCACCCTTACACTCACAGATAGTGTAGCAACCACCCCTCATCAAAGAAACTTCTATTTACAGCAAATGGAGACCATCATAGAAAACCACATCTAGACCCAGCACAGAAATCTACAGAGTATGGAGAACTTACCCTGAATGAATGTACCTATAACACAGCTTCTGCATCTATGGCTTAGGGAACAGTATGGAAGAGGGAACAATACGGAAGAGGGAACAGTACGGAAGAGGGAACAGTACAGAAGAGGAGTCAGAATTACACAAAGTCTGCCTGCAAAACAGACTTTCTTAAAATTGGCTGCATAAATAATAGCAGAACAATGGTAATATCAATGAATATATTAATGTGGGAGGGGGAAATTTCACAAGGTCTCACATCCAGACAAAGAACTACAAAGCTACACAACTAAGGACTGCTGGGTCAGGAGAATTAAAGGTTGAGCCCCACTAAAGTTATCCAGTGCAAAGCAGTTGGCCCTGAAACCATTTAGTAATCTACATGGAAGCAACAAAAACAAACTCAGCAAGTTGTACTCATATGTGTGTGCATTCTCTCTCTCATGTACACACACACACACACACACACACACACACACACACACACACACACACACTGATAATAAGATTCTGAAATGATTCTGTCCTCAACATATTTCTACCTGTAGTTTGGTAATAGAAGATCAATCTGAGTTATTATATGCTACTCATCTCCAAATCACTTTTCAGTTCTCTTAACCATGAACAGAAATTGAGTTCAGCTCCATGGGCAATAAAAAGGAACAAAATGTGATTCATAGCCCAAGAGATTTATGAATGACTGGGAGAGATAAGAGGAATGATGGTCATGACTAAAGACTTCTAAAATGCTATCCCATTGGAGGATAAAAGGTGATGTGTATTTACCTACTATCATCTTTGTCCAAAAGCATCTTTAAAATTTAAAAACTTTGTCCTTATAATACTTTCTGCTACACTATGTTGTCGGTTCATTCTGATCTCCATTTAATCATTGTGAGAACTGAGGTTCAGAAGGGCCAAATAAATTTCCAAGAAGCCAACTAGTAGACAATAAAAGGGACTTAAGCACTCTGACTCTTAAATTCTGTCTGTTCTAATAGCTCTCATTAACTCTCAAGAGAGTGAAGACAGAGACACATTTGTGTTGTCCCTGGGGAGAGAGACTGCTCTACTGCTGGTGAGCAGGGAATCAAGTCATTCCTCAAGAAAAAGAGGGATCATGGACGTATTTTTCTAAACTTGCAACTGTGAAAACAGATGTAAAGTTTTTCTCATTATTTCTTGATAGGAATACCATAGGTTGGAGTGTCTAAGTAACTTCATATGGGATTGTTGATGGCTACAACTGAGAAACATCTAATGAGGCTACATTGGAAATCTTCCCAGAATATCATCTTGAATAAATGGGTCATGGAAATTTTCTAAACTGTGGTCTCAGAAAATAGATGATAGATAAAAATACTCAATATTTTAAACTGAAAACATAAAAGGAACAACTAGGTTTCAATCTTAAAGAACATATTCTTACAAATAGGTAATGCCATTTCCCTCGTTTTCTTCCTAAATGTGGAATATAAGGCCTTATTACTGAAGGCACAATACACTTTGACATGGGGCTTTTAAGAAATGAGCTGAAAGGAACCTTAAAAACTTCTTCCTAAGAACTGTCTATCTCTTAGTGTCCAACAGTGCTAACTGCAAAAAAAAGAAAAACTATCAATAGCCCCATCTTTCTGTAAAACCTATGGAGTACAACAATGGCCAGCATATCACAATATCCTCGAGAATGAAATAGTGACACTTATGAATTGGAGGTAACCAAAAACCATCTAGTTAGACATTAAGCCCACTCAGTAGGAAGGAATTATGCCTGTAGTTTAGTTTAGAACTATCCAACTACCAGTGGCCAGAAAGGTCATAGACTATGGAAGAGAACCCGCTACTGCTAGTTTTCTAGACCAGAATAATTCATAATTATTTCAAAAACATATTCTCATTCCCACAAAGTGTAGCCTTCACTCTTCACTGAAACAGAAGTTTCTTTCTGCAGCAGATGGAGACCATTGTAGAAATCAACACCTTGTTAAAATACAGAGAAAAATAGACTATGGATTACTATCTTAGTTACTTCTTTATTACTATGATAGAATACTTTATAGGAGAAAGAGTTTTATTTGTGCCTTAAGCTCCAAAGATATAGAGTCCATGAACATTATGGTGGAGTGCATAGTGATAGGCAGGCATGACACTGGAGCAGTACCTGAGAACTTAACATCCTGAGACAAAACCACAAGACCCAGAGACTTTGAATGTGAGTCTTTTGAGAGGACACCTCCAGTGACACACTTCTTCCAAGGCTATACCTCCTAATTCTTACCTGTTGAAGGAGGCCACTTATTTGTTTTATGGCTGCTCAGCCCCAAAATAATCACACAGAAACTATATTATTTAAATCACTGCTTGGCCCATTAGCTCTAGCTTCTAATTGGTTAACTCTTACATATTAATTTAATCCATTTCCATTAATCTACTATCACCACGTGGCTGTGGCTTACCAGGTAAAGTTCTGTCCAGCATCTGTCTCTGGCAGGGGCTACATGGCTTCTCTCTGACTCTGCCTCCTTTCTCCCAGAATTCGGTTTAATTTTCCCCACCTACCTCTGTTCTGCCCTGCTCTGCTATAAGCTCAAAGCTTTATTCACCAATAGTATTCACAGCATACAAAGGGGAATCCCACATCACCTCCCCTTTTCTGTTTAAATAAAAAGAAAGGTTGTAACTTTAACATATTAAAATTACATATAACAAAACAGGTATCTAGCGAGAATTATAGTTACAATATTTATATCTACTTCATCTCTTATTATAACTAAAGAAAACTATAACTATAAATTCTTCTACTCCATCAAAGACTCCAGAAAGATATAATATTATCTAAGAAAACAGGAAGTGAATTACAAGCAACTTCCAAAACTTTAGAATTTTAGAGACATCTCACTGCCTAAGAAGTTCCACCAACTGTGGATCAAGTATTCAAATACATGAGCCTATGAGGGCATTCAAACCATCACAGATACTAACCCCAACTGATACACCAACAGTACAACTCCTAAGCTTAAGGGAAAATTGTAGAAGATGGGCAAGAAAGTTTTTAAAAGCCAGATGACTAGGAAGTCTGCTGCATGTTAATGTCTTCTATGTGTGACAGGGAAGCTACATATATAAAATCTAAAAATTTGGTATCTTACATAAGACCTGCATAAAACCATTGACATGTTAACATTGATTAAATAAATCTCACAAGGCCCCACCTCTAGATGAGGAACTCTAGGTAATTAATGACTGTTGAGATGAAGAATCAGTCTCCTACAGGAAGGAGACTGATCCCAAGGTTGTCAGTCCTAAACACATATAAATGCAATCTATAATAAATGGATTTAGAAAAATATGTTTCTAACATATAACATAACATGAATATAACAAAATAATTATAAAGTAATAGGTTATGAATTTGACAGAGAGTTGGGAAACACGGAAGGAGTTGAAGGGGGAAGAGGAAAGAGGAAAAAAATGATATGAATACAGCAAGCATCTAGAAATTTATAAAAGAAATAAAATAATCAAAAAGAAAAGACAACAGAAAATAATTACTTCATAAAGTTAATTCACAGTCATAAATTCTGCTCAGTGATCATGGACACTGATTGAGTTTTAAACAGAAGCTACTGAGATGGTTAGGACATAGAGGAGCAAAGGCAGTCAGTACCTGAAAGACTTGTTCATGATACAATAAGGATATGGTCATGGTGCTGCCATGGGTTGCAATGTTGAGAGAGTTCTTATGTAGAAAAAACCCACATAGAAGAAAGCAGAGCTGAGGATAGAAAGAGAGTTAGGGAGACCAAACATTGATGGACCTACACATATTTAAATTGTAACAGAAATCAGGATCATCCCTAAATTTTGTTACTGCATAAGCCATTTTGTCTTTGAACTTGTTATTTTATATTGGAGTTATTTTTACTCATAACCAAGAGCCCTGACTCATCTGGAAATGAGCTCCTGCTGACTCTCCCGCAGTAAAGACACAATCAGGTACATTGCAGATGCTTAGATTATTATTGGAATGAGTGAATTATCATGCTTATCCTTATAAACAATTAGGAACGATAACTCACAGAACTGCCATCTCCTGATATCTATCCTTGTCCCTTCAGTTACTTTATATTATCTTGGCTCATATGTGAAAACATTTGTATGTATCTCTATTGTATAGAAAGAATGCCGTTTTGTTCCATTATATTTCTTTTTAATGCTTGTTTAAGGTATTTTGCAAATAATACATAAATATTTGCTCATCACAAAAGACCCATCCACTCCATTTCTCTCCCATTTGGATCACAGTAGAAGTCTGATATACAGTCCAATAGGTCTCCTTTACACTGTCATATGTAGTTAATGAAGGATCAAGTTGATTACAATCTTTGAATAAAAGACAACATTTGCTTTCTTTAATGTAGGCTGAGGGAATGAGAAGAGTACAATTACTGGGGTTTGGATGAAACAGAGTGAACTGTACAGAATGCTGCTAAAATGCCATGATGAATACCCAGAAGTTTTTCACTTTTTCTATCTACTTTTGTTCATGTTTGATATATTGAAAATATAAAACAATAAAAAATTTCACTCCAAATCAAGTATGTAAACAGTGTAAAGATTCAAAAATTATGAGAATGACAAAACAAGAAACCAAATTTACCATATTTCTACCATTCATAATTTACTATAGTCAAGGCTATCTTACTGAATATTTTTTAGAAACTTACATGTGTACAGTTTCCCAGTAAATGAATGGTTCTTTCTCTATTGTTTAACCAAATTTAAAATATGCATGTTTTAAAAAAATCTTTTCTTTTACTTTTTACAGTTATAACATTGTTATATCATTTCTCGCTCCCCTTCCTTTCTCTAAACCTTCCCATATACCCTTCCTTGTTCTCTTTCAAGTTAATAGCCTCTTTTTACATTACTTGCAACACAGCTACACACACACACACATACACACACACACACACACTGAGAAAGAGAGGGGGGGGATTTCTAAATAAATAAGTAAAACCTGCTCAAGTTGGTATAATACTTGTATGTACGTGTTTTCAGGGCTGATCATTTGGTATCAGATAACCAATTGGTGTGTTCTTACCTGGGGAAGACTATTTTTCCTCTATTTTGTAGTGATGGGAGCGGTGGGCTACATTCCTGCCCAGCTACCGTGGCGCCCGACTAGCTTTACCCAAAATAATTACACGGAAACTGTATTCTTTTAAATACTGCCTGGCCCATTATTTTCAGCCTCTTACTCACATCTTGACTAACCCATATCGAATAATCTGTGTAACACCATAAAATGGTGTCTTACCGGGAAAGATTCAGCATGTCTGACCTGGTGGCTGGCTTCATTGCATCTCTCTCCCTGAGGAGAGGCACGGCAGTCTGCCTCAATTAGGAGAGGCGTGGCAATTGTCTGAGCCATCTACCTCACTTCCTTCTTCCTGTTCTGTGTACTCCACCCACCTAAGGGCTGGCCAAGGCAGTTTCTTTATTAACAAATGAAATCAACATATAGATAGAAGACACACCTACATCACTTTTTAACACTCCTTAGGTGCCTATAGTTCTTTATCTAGGGTTGACGTCTCCTGAGCTTTCCCCCATAAACATTAGCTTCTCTATTGGTTTTATCCTTGTTCCATTCATATTTAGACAAGCATGTTGGTAAGCCTTTATGGGCATGTAGCATCTACCATTCCTAGGAGACACAATCTCATAGCAAATTGCCTGTTCCTCTGGCACTTACACTCATCCCTCCCTCTTTTCCACAATGATCTTTGAGGTTTAAATGCAGTTATGCTGTAAAGGTTTCAGTTGCCTCTGGGATCCATAACACTCAAATTTGACTTAAGATCCACTTGACAAAGGGAAATTATGCCTGGTAGTGTAAACTTAACAAACTACCCAGGGCTAGAGAAGTCATGGGTTTTGGGAAAAACCTACAATAGCCACTTTATTAAACCAGTATAATCTCTAACTATATTAAAAATATTAGTCCCTATACTCACAGATAGATGTAGTTTTCACCCCCTTATCAAAGAAAATGTTCTTAGTAAGAGATAAAGACTGCTCAGAAAAGCATAACCAATCAAAATGCAGAGTTTGAAACCTAATATACATGGTTTGCTAATATATACATCTTCTATTTTGTTTGAGTAACTTTTTACTTGATTTTTATTTACCTTTGATAGAATTGAACCCCAAGCTTTGCATATCCTAGGCAATTATTCCACAACTGAACTAAATCCTTAGTTCATACTATGTTTTTTAAATTTTTTTTACTATTTTGATATTTAGGAGGATTAACATCTATATTTTTGTGTTTTTATGTGTTTGATATTTTTTACCCCAATACTACCATTCAAACTTACTAACCATTTAAACAATTCTTTTACATCAGAGTTCAATGTAAGTCTTGTTTTTATGCCTAAAGTTTTATAGAGGGGTCCATTATAGTCCAGCAGAATAATACTGTGATGAGCAGATATAAGGAACTGGGTTTATCCCCTAGAAGCAAGAAAAAAGAGAAAGATAAGGAAGAGAGGGATACAGTCATGGAGGAATATCAATTTATTTCAATGATCTACATGGCAGGAATATACTCTTTAAACTGTACAGACTTCCAAATAATCTACATTCTGTCACTCTTATAACTTAGCAGTCACTTCCCATTCTCCACTTATCCCTCTACAGTAATAGGCTACTCTCTATATATTTGCCTAGTTACATTTCCTACACATGAAAGCATGTAATATGTGGACTTTTGAGATGAACTTTTCTCTTAACATAATGATTGCTAGCACTTTTCTTGTTATAATAGGTTATCTGTTTTGTGGATAAGCCCCATTCTGTTTGTTCATTGACTAATTTAAATGCATTTCAACTATCTTCACTTTTTTACTGTCCTTATTTATTCCTTCACATCTTCACGTCTGTGTATCTGTGCGTGTGTGCCTGTCTTTATGTGTGTGCCTGTCTCTTTGTGTGTGGCTATCTGTGTGTGTGCCTGTCTGTGTGTGTATGTGTGTGCATGTGTGTGTGTGTGCTTTGATCATATTCACCCAATTATCTTCTTACCCCCTTCTTCTTCTTACTGAGTCCCTTTTTTCCCTCCAATTTCCCATCACATCTCCTTGCCATTTGCAGTGAATCCCAGAGCAAAATAATCAGTTTCTTGCATAAGTATGAATGGGTATCTATTTACTGGCACATGGAAAATTTACCAATGGCTGAGCAATGACTCGCCCTTTCTCAGGAACCATTAACTGCCTATAGCTCCCAGGAAGGCATGGAGTCCCTGGAGCTCCTTCCCCATCCTCATGGAGTGTTGGTGGGCTCGGTTGTGTGCAGGTAACCGCTGCTGCTAAGTTTGTGAGTACAGCAACCATATCATGCCCAGAAGGCAGCGTTTTACAGCAGCCTTAGAGTGGGTAATACAGACATCCTACTTATGACTGAGCACTCCACTGTCGCTTCTCTGCACATTGACCAGTGTGAGTCACTGCATTATGAGTCACACCAGCTATGATGCCTAAGGCAACAGAAGCTTCTCTGACCATGGTTGAGAGCCACACTAATTGGACAGATCGTTGGTGCTTATCTGAACTCTCTACAGTGTGTTGTCCCATTCTCCCCTTGGAATCAGCCTTAGTTCCGCTCATTCCTTATGCTGTACCGGTTTGAGCTGTGGGCAGCATTTCACAAGTAGAGTCTCTGCTCCATTCACACTTGTGTTGATGTCTTACAGGCTCCATTAGAAAATGCTGGACCATGACAAAGTCCTGAATGCTGTTTTCAGATTGCTACCAGATTTTCAGTTTATAATCCCTTTCATACCTGATTCAAAGTTTCATTCCCCAGGCCCACGGTGTTCTGTTTGCCAGGTTTCAGCACAGTTCCTTACCTGGGTCCTAGTCACTGACTCTCAGGCTGCTAAGCCACTGTAGCAGCAGGTCTTTGGGGAAATAAGTCTTCTGTTCGCTTAGTTGCCAGTTCTGAGCACTGGGTGACAGGGAGAGGGTTTGCTCAGTGTCTCCTGCTGTTGCTGGAGCTGCTCTAGCTGTACCCCACTCCTTAGCTGTTTACAATGGCCATTGCTTTGCTCTGAGCCTTCTTCCAGCTTTCCATAGATGGTACCCTGGAAACTTTGCCTGGCCTTGCCTGATGCAGTCCTTCGGTTTTGACCTACCCATGTTCTGGATACATGTCTATACAAAAAAAGAAATGATAATGAACAAATTTGATGTTGTAGGAGAGGGCCCGCTTGTTCATCCCAGCTGCCCAGCTGCTTAGCCCCAAAATAACCACACAGAAATTGTATTAATTAAAATACTGATTGGCCCATTAGCTCTAGCTTCTTATTGGCTAACTCTTACATATTAATTTAACCCATTTCTATTAACCTGTGTATCGCCACATGGCAGTGGCTTGCCGGGAAAGATTCAGCATGTCTGTCTCTGATGGCTCCATGTTGTCTCTCCCCAACTCTGCCTATCCTTCTCCTAGCATGCTGTTTAGTTTTCCCCGCCTACCTAAGTTTTTCCCTATCAACAGGCCAGGGTGATTTTTTTATTCACAGTTTCTTTATTCATTAACCAATGAGAGTAACACATAGACAGAAGGACCTCCTATACCAATTTGTTAACAGATTTGGACTTGATTCAAGAGACAGCACAGCATTGTAATGAGAGTTCTTTCTAAGACAGGTAGTGAAACCATGCATATCATAAGCACCCGGCTAAACAAACTCTCTTCCTGTGGTTGAACTGAGACTCTGCTGACCCAGTCTCCTGAGAACATGTGTATGGATGAGGGGCATGGAAAGACTCAACTCTCTTGGTGGGATTCAAAGCATGAGATCACCTTTTGTGTTTGTGACAAAAATGACCTGACTCACATATAATTCTTGACTAGAAATTCGAGGAAACCACACCTGGGATGGGCCCTATATGTTATCAGATAAAGTGAGGTACCCTCTCAGAGTTCTTAGATGCATTAATAAATAAATTAAGGACATTGTTAGAAGGAAGATTAATGAGTATGTTTAAAAGACCTAGCCCAGAGCAGACAAGCTGTGGATTTTCACCATCACCTTAAAGACAATGATGGAAGAAAGGAAGAGAGAAAAACACCACACCATTTGTAATCAGACACATAGTCAAAGGTGCTGATTACTTTAAAGAAAAAAGATCAAGAAATCCAAGCTCTTTAGGAGTACACACCCAGACTATGGCCACCATGGAAAAGAATGAAATAGTAAAGGATAAAAATAAAGAAGTTAATCTCTTCTGAGTTATCCAGCTCAGTCAGGTAAGCCAACTCCACTGCATGACTGTGGTTCCATCAGCAACCTCCCTCTTTCCACTTTCTAGGAATTATGAATGATGCTTCTGTAAAGATTTGAGCTTACTTCTTTGTCTGGATATGTGTGTCCATTTCTCTGTATACGGAAGCACAGAATTGCTATGGATATGGTAGCTGTAGGTTACCATGTTGAATAACAGCCAGAATGGACAACTGAAAAGCGTGACATGTGATTTAACATATGTTTCATAACTTTATTTTTTTTCTTCCAAGTCCAGTTAAGCTCTGCTAGTGAGGTATCCCAAACCTTTATTTCCTGAATGTCCTCTTTGCTCAATCACAGTTCTCTAGTGGTCTGGTGGAATTGGAGTATGTGTTCTCATACATGTTTACTTACAGATCTCTGAGTATTCATTTTCCAGCCTTGATAGGTGTGTCACTTTGTGTATACAATGACACCATCTCAGACAAACTACAGATGTTTTTGTTACTCTGTTTTGTAGCTTCTTCCTATTCTCTCCTGGGAATTTTAGCCATGTCAATCTCCATGAACTCTTTTTTTTCTCTTTTCTCCATGAACTCTTATCTCTATACTCTCAGCTCACTGAGACCGGGGATCTTCTGATTTTCATACACTGTGGGTGGAAAGCTGTTTCCTAGAAAGTAGCTCCGAAATCCATAAAAGGCAGATCAGAACCCAGAACCATTACTAATTGTTTATCTTTGTTTCTGTTCATTCAGACACCATACTCTTCCCAGAAAAAATAGTTCATTTATTCATGTTATTCCATTTTCTCACTATTTACAGAAGGATAGTAAAGCCAACATTTACTCTCTCATGGATAAATGTTCCTACTACACCCCCAAATGGATTTCATGACTATTTTTATAATATATCTAACCAGACCTTTTCATTTCCACTTTGTAATTATGATGAAAATGTCATGAGTCACTGGAAGGTAGAGCATCATGGCTCAAATCCTTGTCTGTTAAGGGGCATACTGTGAGGGGTAGGTTTTCCAGTAGAATGAAATGAGGGGATTTCATCACTTGACTGAGCCTTCTTACTATTTAAATGCCATTTAGTTTTAGAGTCATTTGTTTCTGCTTTAAACAACAGAATAGTATCCCATTGTGTATATGTATCATGTTATCATTATCCATTCATCAGTTGAAGGACATTGAGGTTGTTTCCATTTTCTAACAATTGTCAGTAGAGTGGCAATGAACATGACTACTCAGCAAGTATCTTGGAAGGAGGATGTGAACTCCTTTGAAGGAATGCTCAGGAGTAATAGATCTGGGTCATATGGTAAATTTGTCTTTATAATTTTGAGAATTCTCACACTGATACCTAAAGTGGCTCTACCAAAGGCTCCCCACATAATACAGGCTAATGTCTTTTTCCTTAGTTGCTTCTGAAAACAGGAAGACCATATTTTCCAAGACAACACAAATATACGACTTGGAGTAATTGAGTTGGTTCTGACGTAGGAGCCTCCTCCCTCAGGACTAGCTCTTGTAGTATAAAAACATGCTATACAAATGTAGGCTATCTAAGGAGAAAAACAGTAGTCCCACCCAGCTGTTAAGCCTACCAACTACAACAATGACCAACCTGGCAAGATAGCCTCCTTGGTGCAATAGTGGCACTTATATCTCCTGAGGAAACCAATGGCTGTCTAATTGGACTTAAGGCATGCTTAAATGAGAAAATTCATGCTTAGTACAGTAATCTAGCCAACCATCCATAGCTGGAAAAGTCATAGACTCTAGAAGAGAAATTACTACTACTGTTTTCCTGATACCTAAAGCTGCTATAGCTGCTAACTGTATTATGAATATTTTCTCATAGCCAAAGATTAGTGTGGTCTCAGCCCTCAGCAGAGAATCTTCTCTTTGAAGTAAATGGAGGCTACTACAGATATCCACATTTTTTATAATGCTGATAATATAATATATGATCCTGGGCTGTACAATCCTAATTAGTACATTATACTTAACTATAAAGATTATAGAAGAAAAGTCCAAATGGGAGGTGAAGTTGGAAGATGTAGATTAAAGTGAGTGGTTAAATGTAGTAAATTCATGTATGAAATTCTTAAAAATATTTATAAAAGAAAATATACAATCATAATAAGATACAAACTTCTTGCTTACTTGGATATTTGTTCTTTTAAAATGGAAAAAATTGAGTTGATAAAAAATATTAATAAATTGGAACTCTTGGATATTACTACTGGAGATGTAAACTTTTCTAGTGTGAGTAAGTAAGTGACTTTTTTTATTGATTTTTATTGAGCTCTACATTTTTCTATGTTCCCCTCCCTGCCTCTAAGTGACTTTAACGTGCCTCAAAAGATTAAATACAGTTTTGCCATTTTATAACTCAACCAACCTTGGATTGAAAAAAGTTTATAAACAAACTTGTGTATTCATGTTCATAATAATCTTAGAAACAGTAGCCCAAACTTAAAAATAATACAATCTGTGTGTCAATTGATATTTTAAAAGTGGTAATATATTAATTCAATGCAAGATTGTCCAGCCAAAAGTAAAACATTAACATATGCTAAAACATGATTGAACAACCTGGGTTTATTCTAAGTAAAAGAAACAAGTCAAAAACACTACACATTTATGGTTCCATTTTCATGTGCCTTAATTTGTATGAGCTATTTGAATGAATTGCAATGTAAGGTGATTTATTCAAAATTTATTTATTTACCCAGTCAGGCTTGGAGGCACACATCTATAATATTAGAGTTTGGGCACCTAGGCAGAAGGGTCAAAACTAAATGCTAAGTTTCTAGCCAAGGACAAATGGCTTTAACATGTGAAAGAGAACCTCTTAGCATTCCTCAATCCCTACCTATTACAGGGTGTGGTTTGAATACCCCACCCTCTCCCCTGAACTCTCCATCCCAGGGGATAGGCTGTTCTTAGTGCAGAGGCTCTTCCCTATACAGTCCAGATATTTTGGTTACCTCACCCTTTTGTACCTTTGGCCTCCTGGCTGACTCCACTCTCCCCTTGTTCTTCCTCTTTTCCTCTCTCCACCTGGCCCAGCTAAGTCTGGTCATGTCCAATCTGAACTCTAGCAGATGTCCTTGTCTGTACCTATGTTCACCCTCTCTCTGTATATTAAACTTCCTCCCCCACCATACCTAGGAGCAGCCATGTACTTTCTTTCCCTATTTTCTTCCCATTTACCAGACATGTAAAAATTGGAAGAACATGAACATTTATTCATTTCAATAATAAATGTAGACTAATAGGTCTACAGAGAAGAAAAGGGATCCATTATTGCCATAAGGTAGGAGAAGAAGGGTTTGGGGAAGGAGTATTTCATGAGTACTAGATTCTCTTTGGGTTGATTAAAATGTGTGGGGAGTGAATACAGACAGCCCTTGTGCAGCCAGCTCTGTGAATGCACTGAGTTGCTCAGCTTAAAATAGTGAGACTTACACTACGTAAATTTTGCTTCAATTAATACAAAAAAGCTTCACACCTTCCACTAAACCATAGGCTCTCTTAATCTTGAATCCACATATTTTTGCATATGTTTATGAAGAAATATTTTGAAAAATGTAAAATACCCTGTAAACTGTATAAACGTACATATACATAACTATATAAAATGAGTGGGCTGATACCATTCTCTGCATCCCATTCACAGACTAGTTCTCTTATTTTTAACCGAGTAAAAAAGGCACAAATATTTTCTAATAATTTCCACTTTCTATGGTCTTTTATTATCTTCAGCATAAAATATATAGTTGTTGCACTACTTATTCATATCTACTCTGTGCCCTTCCCTGTCTATCATCTCTCATTCAATCATTTTTCTTCTTCAGCTCTATAGAACCTTTGCAGTCACATAAATGTAATGGACCTGGGGCATGCTTAGGTCTTTGCCTTAATTATCTTTATCATCATTATGAAGATAGTTGTGTTCTGTCAAAATTTTGTTTACATTTTTAATTTATCAGGAGACTATTTTTTTCACATACCATGAGGCAAGATAAATGGCCACTCCTCTGTGCTTCCAAATCTTTTCTTCCCTTTTTGTTCTTTCATTTCCATTTTAATCAATTAAAACAAACTTCCATATATAACATCAATTTAGTAATTTTGGAAACTTGTAGTGATAAGCTGTGGGCAGGCCTGCTTTTTCTCCTGCCTGGGTCCCGCACAGCTAGCTTTACACCCGAAATAACAACACACAAACTATATTCATTTAAACACTGCCTGGCCCATTAGTTTCAGCCTCTTACTCACATCTTGATTAACCCATATCTAATAATCTGTGTAGCACCACAAAGTGGTGCCTTACCAGGAAGATTCTAGCATATGTCCATCTTGGGCTGGAGCTTCATCGCTTCTAGCCCAGAGAGCAGAGGCATGGCAATCTGACTGAGCCATCTACCTCACTTCCTTCTTCCTGTTCTGTCTACTCCACCCACCTAAGGGCTGGCCTATTAAATGGGCCAAGGCAGTTTCTTTATTAAGGAATGAAATCAACACAAACAGAAGACTCTCCCACATCATTTCCCCTTTTTCTGTTTAAACAAAAAAGAAGGCTTTAACTTTAACATAGCAAAATTACATATAACAAAACAGTTATCAAGTAAGAATTACAGTTATAGTATTTATATCTACTTTATCTTTTATCATAACTAAGGAAAACACTATCTATCTATTCTTCAACTCCATCAAAGACTCCAGAAGGACACAATATTACCTAGGTGAACAAGAAGTAAGCTACTTCCAAAACTCTAGAAATGACAGAGACATCTTGCTACCTGGACAGTCACCCAAAGTTCTTTTGTACTGTTGGGGCATCCATCTTCGGCCTACAGGCCCACAGTATCCAGCAGACTTTTCCATGAAGCAGGAAATTTCAAAGGCAGTTTAGTCAGTATCTGCTGTGTCCTGCAGAATGTCTCACAGACTCTTTCATGAATCAGGAACCCAGAAAGATCATCTCACCTTTAGGCAAGTTCAGCAGTCCTCTCTCTGAGGGTTCTCTTTGTACAGTTTATGCAATAGTCCAGGCAAGAGCAGTTTCTTGCCCAAATGGCTGTCAAACTCCATAAGGAGCCTCTTGGATGCCCATCTTCCTCTTGAAGTAGCTGGTGCTGCCAGGAGCAGATGTGTCTCATTGTCATGCAAAGCCCTAAGTTATTAAAACATTTAAAGGCCATATTCTGTAGAATTTGAAAGATATTAGGAATGCCTATCTAACTGAAATATATCTCTATATATCTAGAAAATCTAACTAACATGACTACAAGCTTGACTATTATCAATGATTATCCATTAACAACCTATATTTCCTAATTATACATTACATTTTTAAAATGAACTACACAATCACAATACCTTAATGAAGATCAGAAATACATATACATATAACAAAATTGACCTTAAAATCCATACCAATGCAAATTATTCATATCTATATCAGAAACTATTTTCCTTTTTATTACAAATAGATTTTTTCATACAATTTATTCTGATTACAATTCCATTTCCTCAAATCCTCCTAGATTCTCCCCATTTCCCCATCCACATAAATCCATACTATCTCTTGCTCTCTTGCTCTTTCTCTCTCTCTCCTCTCTCCCCTCTCTCTCTTCTCTCCTCTCACACACAGACATTAGAAAAAAGGAACATGTAAAAAAAGAATAAAAGAAAAAATAACAAAGTAAAATGAATTAAGATTAAAAAAATAAAATCAGACAAACCTGAATATGACATGACAAATAAACAGATAATAAAAAGAGCCAAAGAAAAAAATCACAAGAAACACATATAGACACAGAGACACACATTTACACATGCAGAAATCCCATAAAGATAAAACTAGAAACCATAATATGTATGCAAATAACCACAGGGTAAAGAAAAAAATGCCCAGACAGACATTATGAGGACAAAAGAAAACAAAACAAAAAGGCAAATAAAGCCTCCCAAACAGCACTGAGTGAGTTTTGTGTTGGTCATCTACTGATGGGCATGAGGCCTGTCCTTAAGTGTGGTTTGTATTCCAAGTGAGACTCCTTTGGAGAAAAGTAATTTTTTGCAAGCAATTAGCAATTGAAGATAGCTTCAAGAATAGGGATAAGTACTTATGTACACCTCTCTTCTCAGCACTGGGACCCTATCTGACTTAGACTAGTACAGTCCTGTGCATGCTGCCAGTCTCTGTGAACTCATAGGTCCATCAGTCCTGCTGCATCTAGAAGGCCTTGTTTCCTTCAGATCTTCCATCCTTAACCTTTCAAAGGATGCTGTCTGGATCAACCACTCAGCCACATTAGCATCGTGTGAGATCTTGTTACTGTTGTAGACTTCCTGAATCAGCCCCTGAAAGCTATCAAGTGTCCCAGATGATTTATCTGTATATTAAGGTTTGGAGAGCAACAGCAAATACCTTTATTTTCCTACTTACACCATTATAATTCTCTTTTTACTGGCTCATGTAAGCACCCAGAGCATGAAGCTTCTTGAGCATAGAAAATATATTTTCTTTATTATTGTATGATCACATTCCCACATGCTCTGAGCTTAGATTATTCACCAGAAAACATTTTTATAATGAGTGGGGAAATACAGTTGTTTCCATGACCTTCTTGTGAGGTCTATAAAGCCTGGACAAAATGGCTAACTGAGGTGAATATTACCACATCAAAGCAGGCTGTGGCCAGATCCCCAGGATCACTCAGTACCTATGGCTTCTCCTAGAATTTCTCATCCCATCTCTTACTCTAAACCTCTCCCTTCCTTGGGCTGAGCTTCCATTTCTCTCACTGGAGCCTTATCTGTACATAACAGTCATTTTGGCTACTCTGGTCTTCTGGCCTCTTGCCACCTATTGGTTGGTGGCTCCTGTTTTGTTCTCCTTCCCATCTCACTCCTCATGGTCTGCTGGTCATGTTCAGTCTGAACTCTTCTTCCCTCTGCCTGCTTTCTCCCTTATATCTATAATAAAAATCTTTAGGAATAGTCATGTCTACTCCTTTTATTTTATTTTATTTCTTCATTCACTCCTCACATAATCTCTCTCTCTCTCTCTCTCTCTCTCTCTCTCTCTCTCTCTCTCTCTCTCTCTCTCTCTCCCTCCCTCTTCTTCTCATTTATTAGCAGGCCACCTTGGAGCATAGGTCTGTACTGCAGTTTGTATATGAGCTGTTCACTGAAGACGAGCATGAGTTTTATCTCAAAAGTCTCATGTGGACAGTTTCAAGAAGTAGAAACCGTATGGTCATGACATTTAGAGTTGAGGCCACTGGGAAGTGACTAGATAATTATTTTGTCACAAAGATCTTTGAATCCTGGTGACCTTGCCTTTACATAATGTAGAAGAGGCAACACAAAGGTTGGGAGAAAATAGCATACTCAGCCATGTTGTGACATAAAGGAGTCCTTGTGGGAGTCTGGGAGATGCTTCCAACCTTCAAAATCATCAGGCAACCTAAGCCTCTTTTGCTTTTAAGGCAGCTTCAGGTGGATCATTGAAATAATAAAAAGTTGACCCAGTAGGCAACACACTACTGTTCAAGTTCAGTTCTGTTGATTTTACACATTAGGTTTTCTATATCACCATGAAGCTGGGAAAACTAAAAAAGCAGTAGGAAGCAGGAGGTACAGAAGTTAGGGTTCCCCTCTCCCCTCCTGTTTCTCCTGCCCCCAGTTTGCCAAAATATTTCTCTCTCACTTCTCATAATGGAAGATGGACCTGTCAGGGAGAGGGTCACTGTATCAGAGTGGCAGGAATCCAAGTGGGAAGAAGATCAGGGTATTTTCTGAAGGGTGGCCAGGCAATGAGTGACAGAAGAGGCTGGCAAGATTCCCAATTCTAAGGCTCTCTCCTTCCCCTCATACAAGTAAGCATAAGGACTTGCAATGGAAAGTGCTCCTGCCACCGCGAGCTCAGTTCTTGCTTCCATTTCCTGCTTTTCGCAGGAATTTATCTTCCCAGTTAAAAGGGAACACTGGACTGCTCTGTAAAAGTTCCATGACCAGTCATAAAAAGACTTCTAAGTGAAACCATAGGATGGAAAATTGAACTATAATTCATTGTAAACACTATAGTAGAAGTGTAGTCCAACAGGCAATAGGCAGTCTGAGAGAGGCATGTGCTGCTGTAACTCCAGGTAGGAGAACAAAGGAGCTATAGGACAGGAGAAATGTGCTTGGAGCAGTCAGAATTGTGACTAAGGGGGCCTTTTATTACTTAATAGGGCTTGGACTTTATTTTCTATGGTATTTTATGTGCTGTAATATAAATCACAATAGTTAATAGATCTTCCACCATGACCTTGCAGACACACAGAGTGGTAACAAGTTTCAAGAAAAAACATTTGACTTCATTTAGTGATCTTATGACTATTGCTGGTTGTTTTTACTCTTTTATTCTTTGGGAGACCTGCCACCCAACTACTAAATAAATCTTATGAAAACTTATTCTGAGTTATGAATGCCCACCCTTAGCTTGGCTTGTTTCCTGCCAGCTTTTCTTAAGTTATCCCATCTATCTTTTGCCTCTGGGCTTTTATCTCTCTCTATTTCTGCTTACCTTTCTTTCTTCCCTTCTGTCTTTCTTTCTTTCTTCCTTCCTTCCTTCCTTCCTTCCTTCCTCCCTCCCTACCTCCCTCCCTCCCTCCCTCCATCCCCCTCCCTCCCTCCCTCCCTCCCTTTTCTTCTATTCTTTCTTCTTTCTTTCTTTCTTCTTTTCTTTTCTTTCTTCCTCCCTGTGCTGTGTAGTTCGGTAGTTGGACCTGGCAGTCTTCCTCCTCTTCCTCCTCTTGCTTCTCCTTCTCTCTTTTATTTTCTCTTTCCTGTCAGCCCTACCTATCCTTTCTCCTGCCTTGCTATTGGCCATTCTGGCTTCTTATTAGACCAATCAGGTGTTTTAGACAGGAAAATTTAGCACAGCTTCACAGAGTTAAACAAACACAAAATAAAAGTATGCAATACAATCTTTGCTATCATTAAACAAATGGGGGTTTCACAGCATAAGATAATATAACACATTTTAAAATAATATTTACACAACCATTTCTCCCCTTTTTGCATAAATAAAAATGAAATGCTTTTTTAAATCTATGTGGAAAGTAGAAAAAGACAAGATCTCCTGAGTAAATTGGGAGTGTGGGGATCATGGGAAAGGGAAGAAATGAAGAGGGGAGGAAGAGAGGGGAGTGGAGAAAGATGTATAGCTCAATAAAGCAATTTAAACATGACATGTTTTAATTTTAACATACTAAAACTATATACAATAAAAACAGTTCTCAAACAGTATGGAAATCTGTCAATGTAATACACAATAGAAACAAACTGAAAAGAAAAAAAAGCATGTGACCATTTCATTACATGCTGAAAAAGCCTTTTTAAAAAGCCCATCACTTCTCCATGATCAGGGATACAAGGGGCATTTCTTTTTTTATTTTTATTTTTTATTTTTTTTTCTCATTTTTTAATTAAAAATTTCCATCTCCTCCCCTCCTCCTCCCCCTTTCCTCCCCTCCCTTCCACCCATACCCCCACTCCCTCCCTCTCCAAGCCAAAGAGCCATCAGGGTTCCCTTCACTCTGTTAAGTCCAAGGTCCTCCCAACTCCCCCTAAGTCCAGGAAGGTGAGCAACCAAACTGACAAGGCTCACAGTGAGCACGTAAAAGCTGTAGAGTTCAAGCTCATCACCGTTGTCCTTGGTTTCTCAGTCCTCCTCTGCCATCAGCCACATTCAGAGAGTCCCTTTTGGTCCCCTGTTCCATCAGTCCCATTCCAACTGGACTTGGTGGTCTCCCGTTAGATCTGTACCACCGTCTCAATGGATGAACGCACCCCTCACGGTCCTGACTTCCTTGCTCATGATCTCCCTCCTTTTGCTTCTCCTCAGGACCTTGGGAGCTCAGTCCGGTGCTCCTATGTGGGGCTCTGTCATTTTCTCCATCCAATGCCAGGTGAAGGTTCCTTCACAGTCCTGACTTTCTTTCTCATGTTCTCTCTCCTTCTGCTCCTCATCAGGACCTTGGGAGCTCATTCCGGTGCTTCAATGTGGGGCTCAGTCATTTTCTTCATCTATCGCCAGGTGGAGGTTCTATGGTGATATGCAAGAAATTCATCAGTATGGCTATAGGAACAGGCCTTTTCAGGCTCCCTCTCCTCAGCTGCCCAAGGAACTAGCTGGGGGCATCTCCCTGGAAACCCGGGAACTCCTCTAGAGTCAAGTCTCTTGACAATCCTCAGATGGCTCCCTAAATTGAGGTATATGCTTCCCTGTTCCCATATCCACCCTTCCTGTATCCCAAGCATCCCATTCCTCCGAGCTCCCCCCATTCTCCCCTTCATGCTTTTCTCTCCCTATCTTCCCTTGGCCCCGTCTCGCCCCACCCTCAAGTTCCCAATTTTTGCCCAGCGATCGTGTCTACTTCCAATATCCAGGAGGATTACTATATGTTTTTAAACAGAGTAAAGACAATATATAGCAAGCCTTTAGCTAACATCAAACTAAATGGAGAGGAAACTCCCAATGATCCCACTAAAATCAGGAACAATACAAGGTAGTCCACTCTCTTCATATTTATTCAATATAGCACTTTAAGTACTAGCTAGAGCAATAAGAAAACAAAAGGGGATCAAGGAGTTACAAATCAGAAAAGAAGTCAAACCCTTACTATTTTCTGACAATATGATAGTAAACATCAGTGAGCCAAAAATTCAACCAGGGAACTTCTAGAACTCATAAACACCTTCAGTAATGTAGGGGGACACAAGATTAACTCAAAAAATTAGTATCCCTATTTATACAGATGATAAATGGGGTGAGAAACAATTCAGAGAAACATCACACTTCACAATAGCCACAAATAACATAAAATACCTTGGAGTAACTCTAACCGAACAAGTGGAAGATCTGTATGACAAGAACTTTAAATCTTTGAAGAAGGAAACTGAAGAAGATGCTAGAAAATAGAAAGGTCTCCCATGCTCCTAGAGAGGCAGAATTAACACAGTAAAAATGGCAATCTTACAAAAGCAACCTACAGATTCAATGCAAGGCCCAGAAAAATCCCAGCAAAATTTTTCACAGACCTCAAAAAAACAGTACTCAACTTTATATGGAAAAGCAAAATGGCAGAATAGCCAAAACAATCCTATAAAATAAAGAAATTTCTGCCGGCAACACACTACCTGCCTTCAAACTCTACTATAGAGCTAGAGTAATAAAAACAGCCTGGTATTAGCATAGAAACAGATAAGAGAACCAGTGGAATCAAATTGAAGACCCAGATATCAATCCACACACTTACAAACACCTGATTTTGACAGAGAAGGAAAAAATATAAAATAAAAAAGAGAAAACATATTCAACAAATGGAGTTGGCATATCTGGATACAAACATGTAAAAGAATGAAAATCTAGCCATATCTATCACCATGTACAAAACTCAAGTCCAAATGGATCTAAGACCTCAACATAAAGCCAACCACACTGAATCACAAAGAACAGAAAGTGGGAAGTATACTTGAATGCATGGCACTGGATATAACTTTCTAAAAATAACTCCAGGAGCACAGACACTGAGAGAAAGAATTAATGAATGGGACCTCCTGACACTGAGAAGCTTCTGTAAAGCAAAGGACATGGTCAACAAGACAAAACACCAGCCTGCAGAATAAGGAAAGATCTTCACCAACCCCACATTGAACAGAGGACTGATTTCCAAAATATACAAAGAAATCAAGGAATTGGCCATCAAAAGAACAAACAATCCAATAAAAAAGGTGTATGAACCCAAACAGAGAACTCTCAACAGACAAATCTCAAATAGTTGAAAGACACTTAAGGAAATGCTCACCATCCATAGCCATCAGAGAAATGCAAATCAAAACAACTCTGAGATTTCATCTTATACCTGTCAGAATGGTCAAGATCAAAAATACTGATGACAGATTATGCTGAAAAGGATGTGGGGTAAAGGGACCACTCCTGCATTGCTGGTGGAAATGCAAACTTATATAGCCACTTTGGAAATCAGTATGATGTTTTCTCAGAAAATTAGGAAAAAACATACCTCAAGACCCAACATTACCACTTTTGGATAATCATACCTAATCATACCACAGGGACATGTTCTCAACAATGTTTATAACAGCATTATTTGTAATAGCTAGAACCTGGAAACAAACTAAATGACCCCTGACCAAAATATGGATAAAGAAAATGTGGTGCATTTATACAATGGAGTACTACTCACTGGAAAAAATGACATCTTGAAATTTGCAGGCAAATGGATGGATCTAGAGAACATCAGATTGAGTGATGTAATCTAGACCCAGAAAGACAAATATAACACGTACTCACGCATAAGTGGCTTTTAAACATAAAGCAAAAAAAAGCCTACAATTCACAACCCGAGAGAACCTAGACAACAAAGACCCTAAGAGAGACATATATCTACACGTAAAGGAGAAAAAGACAAGATCTCCAATTAGGTATGTGGGGTTCATGGGAGAGGGTAGAAGGGGAGGGGACAGGATGGGAGGGTGAGTGGAGAAAAATATATAGCTCAATAAAAACAATTTTAAAAAGACTGTTACCACCTTCCAATAGGAGACTTCACCCAGAAAAAGTAAGAATTATATTTACAATATTCAAACCACTTGTATTTAGCATATTCAGAGAACATACTCAATTATCTATTCTATTTCAGTGAATCCAAATTTTAATACCTAATTAACTTTCTATCATAACTAAGGAAAACTGCAAGTATCTACTCTTCTACTCCATCAAAGACCCAGGAGGTTGTAATATTACCCCAAAACAGAAACATCTGAATGTCCTGACAGTCACTTAAAGTTCCTCTACAATATTGGAGCATCTATCTTCAGACTACAGTCCTAGAGTATCTGGCAGACTTATCTGTGAAGCAGGAATTTTGAAGGTACATCCTGCCTTGTATTGGCAAAATTCATAAGTTGCTGTCCTCTATGTCCTGCAGGATATCTGGCAGATTCTTTGTGACGCAGGTATCTTTAATGAGTATTCTGCCTTATTTGGGCAAAGTTTTACAGTCTTTTTCCTGTGTGTATTGAATGTAAAGTTTGTACAGTATACTGTCATGCTGTCCTGGCAACAGCAGTTTCTCTCCCTAATTGCTAGCTTTGCTACAATGAAAACAAACTTAATAAGAAATTTCTTTGATGCTCATCATCTCTGAAATAAATATATAAATAAATAAAGGAGCATATGTGTCTCATTTTCTAAAAAAACCCTATGTTAAAAAGCATTTTAAATGCCACATTCTATAGATTTTTGAAGTGTTTGAAGACCATCTATCTAAAATCTATCCCTATATGATCTTAAAAACATACTGAAAATATGTACAAATTGGATTAAGTGACTAATTACTCATCTCTATTTCTTGATTATTCTAAATAGTTTACAATAATAATAGCTTTCAAAAACAATAATTTTATCTTACATTTTTAAATGAGTTTCATAAGTACAAAACCTTAAACAAGAGTAGAAACCAATATGCAGTGCAAAAAGTTAATTTTAAGTTTGTGTCATTATACTATTTTCTCCTAAATGAAAACAAATAACCATAACCCGCCAAATAGCCAACAGCCTCCCATATCAATTCATGGTAATGTGGATGCTGTTTTCCTTGACTGCTTCCTGTTGTCTGTGGGCAAAGCACCTTTATGTAGTGAGGACACGAGCCTGTTTTTCATCCCGCCTGGATCCCACAGGGCTTGCTTTTCACGCGAAACAACAACACACAAATTGTATTCTTTTAAACACTGTTTGGCCCATTAGCTCTAGCCTCTTACTGGTTAACTCTCACATCTTGATTAACCCATATTTAGTAATCTGTGTAGCACCACAAGGGGTGTCTTACTGGGAAGATTCTAGCCTATCTATCTCAGAGAGGAGAGTCATGGTGACTGCTTGAGGCATCTGCCTGACTGAGCTTTCTTTCTCCCACAATTCTGTTCTGTTTATTCTGCCTACCTAATTTTCTATTCTATTAAAAGGCCAAGGCAGTTTCTTTATTAACAGATGAAAGTAACACATAAACAGATGACCTTCCTCTATCATTTCCCCTTTTTCTGTTTAAACCAAAAAGAAAGGCTTTAACATAGTAAAATTACATATAACAAAACAGTTGTAAGAATTACAGTTACCATATTTATATCTACTTTATCTTTTATAATAACTAAGGAAAACTATAACTACCTATTTATTCTTCAACTCCATCAAAGACTCCAGAAGGATATAATACTACCTAAGGAAACAAGAAATAAGTAACTTCTAAAACTCTAGAAATGACAGAGACATCTCGCTGCCTGGACAGTCACACAAAGTTCCTCTGTACCATTGGGGCATCTATCTTCGGCCTACAGGCCCATAGTATCCAGCAGACATTTCCATGAAGCAGGAAATTCCAAAGACAGTTCAGTCACTTTCTCATGTGTCCTGCAGAATGTCTCACAGACTCTTTCATGAGTCAGGAACCACGAAAGACCATCTCACCTTTAGGCAAGTTCAGCAGTCCTCTCTCTGTGGGTTCTCTTTGTACAGTTTATGCAACAGTCTAGACAAGAGCACTTTCTTGCCCAAATGGCTATCAAATTCCATAAGGAGCCCTCTTCGATGCCCATCCTCCTCTTGAAGTAGATTGGTGCTGCCAGGAGCAGAAGTGTCTCATTGTTATGAAAAGCCCTAAGTTATTAAAACATTAAATGCCATATTCTATAGTTTTGAAAGATATTAGGAATGCCTATCTAACTGAAATATATCTCTATATATCCAGAAAATCTAACTAACATGACTACAAGCTTGACTATTATCAATGATTATCCATTAACAACCTATATTTCCTAATTAAACATTACATTTTTAAATGAACTACACAATCACAATACCTTAATCAAGAGCAGAAATACATATACATATAACAAAATTGATCTTATAATCCATACCAGTGTAAATTATTCATATCTATATCATATCCCCCTTTAAATGTAAAAGAATTCTTATAAATAATATTTGGGAATATGGGCACAGTTATTTCTCTCCAAACTGCTTCGTGCTGAATAGGAGTGCTGTTATTATTATTATAATGGGAGGTCTTTCATGCTATAACCTGTGTGCTAGATTCATCTCAGTCAGCAGTTCAGTGAAGTAATTTTTTGAAGATGTTCATAGCAACCTTTCAGGAGGGTGTGGTCTATCATACCATATTGGTATAGAAGCAATCCACAGGGACTCATCCTCTGTGAAAACAAAAGAAGATCCTCTTTTTCAAAGCATCATGTTCTTAGATCCAAATTCTGAAGTCATACCTATAAGATATCCATTCTGGTCTTGCCTGGCAGCCTATATAATGAAATGTCTCTCTGTACTTAGCTCCTTTACAGTCAAAAAATTTAAAGAAACCATAATAATGCACAGAATCCAGGCTCTCTGAGAATTTTCCATTTTTACGTGGCTTATTTTTTTTACTTCTTTTAATTCATAACTATATGTATTTTGTCTCTTTATGACTTTATCCTTTTTAAGGCATTAACTTTATTTCTATATTCTTTTTCTTCTCTCTCCCAAGCCTATGTATACTCATCCAACATTGTGACCCGTTTAAAGGTCTTTTATGTCTGAATCTGTCCTATTGTGAATCTGTAATTCTTTTACTGTCCACGAGCATTTCTTAAAATGCTGAGAGCTTCTTAAAAACTTTATCTTGTGCCACATAGTGGTAATATGATACTGCCTGTTTACTGCCCAGTCTAAACCTTAAGTGCTCTGTTATTATGATAATTACGACAGTTCCTGCCTGAGATCAGCACAGTTCAGCATGGTGGAGCCTCTCCACTTGTGCCTCTGAGCCATTCTCACGGCACAGCTAACATGGAGCTGCTTGTGTCTCTGAGCCATGCATAGTGCTCCCCATCAGGCACACAGCAAGTCCAGTTTGCCATCAAACAAATCGTAGCACTTTACTCCAAATGCTCCATTCAAAAGTTCTGTCTCCCACAGGAGCCAGACAGAGATTGCGATGGTGGCACAGCCCAGAAACTGGTATTTCAAAACCGCCATTTTTTAGTAGACCTGATCAGGCGGCCTAACCAGGCAGGAAGAGCTGAGCCACAGGCATGGTCTCAGCTACTTTGTTCCCGACTCTGAGTGGGCCCAGAAATGCTCCATGGCCAGAGTTTGTACCGGTGGCAGGGCCCAGGAAGCAGCATTTTAAAATGGCTGGCACAGCTTTTTTTATTCATTCATTTTTTTGCCACTATTGCTGAATCAGGATATCTCTCTACAGCACATCCTAGCAAACAGCAAAAAGCTGTGTTAAACTCTCTTTCTCTCCTTTTTAAGCTTTCAGGTTTTTAGGTGGATTTAGCCCGACGTTGGGTGCCATTCTGTAGTGAGGAGACAAGCAGGCCTGTTTTTCTTCCCACTCGGATCCCACACGGCTAGCTTTACACGCGAAACAACAACACACAAATTGTATTCTTTTAAACACTGTTTGGCCCATTAGCTCTAGCCTCTTACTGGCTAATTCTCACATCTTGATTAACCCATATTTAGTAATCTGTGTAGCACCACGAGGGGTGGCTTACCGGGAAGATTCTAGCCTGCATTCCTCTCAGAGAGGAGAGCATGGTGACTGCTTGAGGCATCTGCCTGACTCAGCTTTCTTTCTCCAACAATTCTGTTCTGTCTACTCTGCCTACCTAGTTTTCTGCCCTATTAAAGGGCCAAGGCAGTTTCTTTATTAACCAATGAAAGTAACACATAGACAGATGACCTTCCTTCATCATCTTTAGGATCCTGGAGAAAACTGAGATAATGGCTAAGTCCTCAGCAGACCAGTGATAATGTTTGTTAATATCTATCACCTGTCATGTTTTAGAAGGTCTCCCTTGATATAACCTGATCTATAATAACGAATCCACAGCTCCTGTTTACTGTGGGGAAGAAAAGCTAAACCTCTTTTCCAAAGTATTTTTGATTTCCATTTGACAAATACATTCTTTGACTTCATTTTTAAAATTAAGATAGCCCTAACATATCTAGGTGGCTCAATTCTGCAGTCCTGCTCACAATCCCATGTCTCCCTGCAGCTGTCTTTTGCCCATCAGTAATCAAAAAATTCAAAATCAACACAATACTATACAGGATATAGACTCCTTGTGTATTTCCCATCTTACATGGCCTTTTTTTTTATTTTACAGTACCCTTATGATCTCTTTAAAGATGTTATTATTTTCAAACTATTTTTCCATGACTATCTATACCGATTTTCTTTTCTTTATTAAGCTTCAGCCATTGTATTTACACTGGAACCTGTTTAGAGATTTTTTTTCTCTCTGGACCTATTTTACTGCATTATCTCTAGCTTTTTTTTTTTTTCCATGTGAGCAAAATTTAAGCTGCTAAGCTACACTGAGTTCTGCACAACTCTGGCAGCTGACCCTGCCTGCTTCTCAGGTCATGAAAGCCACTAAAGCTTGGACCCTGGCCAGAGGTGAGTGACCCAAAACTGTTCTCATCCTTCTTGTCTTTGGAAGCCAGTACCTACACTGTCATAAGCGGTTTTTACTTAGCTTGCCATTTCTACTTAGTCCTGCCAACTGAACACCAGCAGTCTTAAATGAGCCCTGTCCTTTTCTCACATGTTTTTTGTTAGCTTTCTCAGGTCCTATGGAAATTAGAGAGCCCCATGTTGCTATGCCAAAATGTTATTGGTTGTTTTTTACTCTTGACTCTTTTGGGAGCCCACCACCCAGCTCCCAAATAAATCACACACAAAGACTTTTTCTTACTTATGAATTCCCAGTCTTAGCTTGGCTTGTTTCTTGCCAGCTTTTCTTAAATTATCCTGTTTATCTTTTTCCTCTGGACTTTGAACTTTCTCTGTTTCTATATGCCTTTCTTTCTTTCTTTCTTTCTTTCTTTCTTTCTTTCTTTCTTTCCCCATGGCTTATTGTAGAGTCTGGGTGACTGGTCCCTGGAGTCTTCCTCTCCTCCTCCTCTTGCTTCTCCTTCTCTTTTATTCTCTCTGCCTTCCAGTGCCACCTATCCTTTTTCCTGTCTAGCTATTGGTAGCTTTTTATTAGACCAATCAGGCAAAATAACACAGCTTCATAGATTTAAATAAATGCAACATAAAAGAATGCAGCAATCTTGTCATCATAAAAAACAAACATGTTCCACAGCATAAACAAATATAACACATCTTAAAATAACATTCCACAACACATGAGTGACTATAATTATAATCATTTAGAGATTTATCATCATTTTTCTGTCTGATTTTATGGTTTTCATCTGAAATAATCACTACTGTTATTTCACTCCAGATCTCAAAGATTCGGTATTTGCTATACAATGCTGCAGATTTCCTTCTCACATTAAGGAGCATTTATATTTCCCTCTATTAATTTGTTAAATAAATTGCTAATTTGAAACATGATTACTAAAAACTCAGAGACAGAAACTAGGGTTCAACCTGAAGGTTAGAAAAATAAAACAGCTGCTGGCTCATACCTCTACCTCAGTCTGAAATGGCGATCCTCCCTTTATTTAGGAATCTCAGAATGAGACTGAGACCCAGAGCTGTCTCCTCCTGTTTTATAATCCTCTCTAGTTCTGGGATTAAGGGTGCACAGCACTACCACCTGTTTTCTATGACAAGCTAGTGTGGCTACTGGAATTAAAGGTGTGAGTCATTGTGGCTGTTGGGATGAAATGTGTGTGTCATGGCTGCCTGGTCTGTAAGGCTGACCAGTGTGGCTGCTTTACCTATCTGATCCTCAGGCAAGCTTTATTTATTAAAATACAAATGAAATGCCACTACACAAATTTTTCTAATACCATTTAAAATCTTAAGTTTGTAAGACAATCTTCGTTTGAGTATGGTGTCATGTATGTTCTCTGAACTGATATGAAAATAAGTTATACACTGTGCATTAGTAAGCACACGACTTTCAGGTTCAGGCTCCTGAATCAGTTGCCGCCTCTCCTTGTCACTTACATTCAAAGGCAAAGAAAATTCTTCTTTTGTCCTATTTTGATTCCTGTAAGTGGAATTCTGCTAATTGCAACCCAGTGGTATTGTTAAACATCTGTTGTCCAACATACTATTTTATCTCCACATCTTGACTAAATTGATCTGCAGTTCTGGTGGGATTTGGAACTGATTTTGGTGGGCTCAAGATTCATCTATACATAAATTTACATATTTCATAAGAGACTGTGTAATATTCACTAGGACATTTCTATAATGGTAGCAGTAGTTAGTTATTGGAGTGTTTAGATGTATGAATTTATTAGGTGTCATGAAGATGCCAGTGTCCTATGGTATCATTTTCTCATTTATTAGTTAGAACAGTATTTACATGTTTAATTAGCATAATTAATTATGTATAAATATGTTCTATTATATTTTAAAGGAAATTGTGCTTTTCCACTTTATTATATTTTGAGATTATAATGTGGTTTCATCATTATGAAATGCTTGTGCATGTATAAAATGTACTACTATCAAACTCACCACCCCACTTGCCTTCCCTCATCCCCTTCCACTCATGCTAATTTTTTGCCTCTTTCAAATTAATCCTTTGTTCTTTCATGATTACTGGGTCTTGCTATCTTGTGATCCACTGAGTTTCCTTAAGGCTATATGTAGAAGCATGGGTGAAGCTTTATTAATAAAGTATGGGCACCTTGCCAGTAGATATACCACTGAGAAAAATCTTTCTCCCTCCCAAATCAATGATAGCTACATATAAATCCTCAGTGAAGAGTGATGGCCAATCAGCCCTTCTGCCTTCTATGACAGGGTTTTCATAGGCCCATTCTTGTTGAGATCTTGTGCCGATAACCATAGCTACTGTGAACTCAAGCATGCAGTAGCAACATCACGGTACCTGGAATTAAGTTTCCATGCCTCTTCTGTTTCCTTCCTCTAACTCATATATTCTTTCTTTCTCTTCTGCAATGACCCATGAAGGATGTTCTAGGTTGATCTTTGTTGCTGGGATAAATATCATGATGAAAAGCAACATGAGAAAGGATAGGGTTTGGTTCACTTACACTCCCAGATCAATCACTGAGACAAGGCAAAGCAGGACCTCAAACAGAAACTCTGGAAGAACCGTGGTTCCTGGCTTTCTTCTCCATGTCACTCAGGTTCTTGTTCAGTTAACATTCTTGTATAGTTCAGACCCCTTCTTTGTGATGCTTCTGCTCAAAGTAGGCTTGTCTCACATCAGTCTTCAATCGGTATAATCCCCCATAAACAGAGGCCAAACTGATTTGGCCAATCTCTTAGTTGAAGAGACCTGAAATGATTCTAGTCTGTGTCACATTGAAGGCTGAAATTAGGACAGAGGATGTGATACAGATGTTTGGCTTGTGTCCTGGCTCTCAGCAGCCATTTATTCTCAACACTTGGACAAGTTATTAGTCTCTGCAGTCATCACTGACCGCTGTACAAAGACGCTTCAGTGACCAAAGTCAATAGCAACACTAATCTATGGCATAATCATAGTTATTTAGGAGGCAATTTGACAGGCACATTGTGTCCATTTCAGCTAGAATACTTTGATAATGAGAGAAGTGCCTTGTATGCTTTTTGGTGACTTAGTAGTATGGAATGGTGATAGCATGTTTAATTTTTCCCTTCCTTTTGAAGTTCCAAAGATGACCAAAGTGGATTATTTTTTATCTGTAGGAATCATTTTTTGTACCCTGTAGTTTTACCTACTTCTGTGTTCAGTATGATCTTAGAAACCAGCTATAGTGTAAAAATTACCTTCACTTATGGCCAATTAAAACATACTTGAGTTGACTTCAGATTTATTTAAACATGACCCCACTCTTCTTTGGTCAGGAAGTTGTTATCCACTATGATACAGTTCTACAAAAATCTTCTTAGATCTTTCATGCTTTATGATTGTAATTAGTTGCTCTGAAGACAGTTATGGTTATTTTGATGAAAAAAGTCACTTAAAAATAAAGTCTGTGATATGGAAGTTCTCCACTACTGGTTTATCAGGCTATATTTTCAATCAAATGGGTTACAGCTAGTGGGTTGTAGGCTAAAGGGGTCCTATGAGCATCTTCACAAAACCCAGGCTGTTGCCAAGGCTATAGTTGCTCTCCACAAGTGGACAGCAAGTCCCCATTTCTGGGCCTTAAATGGAAAAGCAAAACTGTTACCTACCTATAGCTTTTTCCCCATGGGCTAGTTTTCTTTGCACCAAAAGATTGCATATTACCAAGGGAAAAATTGTTATGGTTTTGGTCCCTGGTCCCTTTAAGAGACGAGCCATGCCCACTCCCTCCCCATCCCCTGAGGCAGGCTGATCTTCAGCTTCTGGCCTGAGCTTGCTCTCTTTTCCATCTTCCTCTTGGAGAGGCAGCTTTGCTTCTGCTTCTCTCCCCACTTCTCCTCTTCCCCTTCTCTGTCTCTTTCTCCCTCTCCCTCTCTCTCCCCCCTCTCTTTCCCCCCTTCACCCTTCCCCCTCCATAACCCCCTGAATAAATATTCAACCTCACTTTGCATGTCATGTCTATCCATCTCTCTGTCTCCTGCCCACCCACCATGCATCTCCCTGCCTGGGACCAACCACTGCTCTGGGACTGGCAGCCGTCTCTGCTTGGGACTGGCTGCTTGCAGGGTCCACTGTCTGCCGCCACATGGTCCGCTACCACCATTTGCGACCTACAGCATTTCTGCTGCCTACTGCTGCCAGGGATCTTGCAGCATTTTTTAAAAAAAAAAACAACAAAAATGTAAACACCAATCCAATCTAAAATGTTGTCCAATCTGCAAGGTATTCTAGTGGAATGGAGGCAGAAAGATTTTGGGAGTAACCAACCAGTATCTGATTTGACTTAAGGCCCAGTCCACAAGATGGAACCCATACCCAATGCTGCTTGAGTGATCACGAACCTGAGAGTAGCCAGCCTAGGAACCTAGAGATAAGCCAAATATTAAAGGAACATAGAAATAAGGTGACAAAGTTCCATTCTGTTGTGTTTATAGATCAGTGCCTTTCTCAGCCATCATCAGAGAAGTGTCCTTCTGTAGCAGATAGAAACAAATATTGAGCCTACATTTAGACATTATGCTGAGAATGAGAGGCCTCAGAGCATTCAGTCCTCAACAGGATGGCTCCATCAAATCCCTCCCCTCGGGACTCAGAGAACCATAAGGAAAGGAGACAGAAAGAGTGCAAGAGTCAGAGAGGGTAGATAACATCAAGGAAACAAGGCAGCCTATACAAAACAGGACCAGCACACATAAGAACTCATAGAGACTAAGGGTAGCATGCAGAAAACCTGCATAGGTCTACAACAGCTGGGGTTAAAACTGAAAGGTGAAGTGGATACATGCCTCCATCCCGAAACCAGAAACTCTCTCCAATCGGGAACCACTTGCAAATGAAAATTTAGTTTGATCCAACGGAGTGTCACTACTACTCAAGGGTAGGTTTAGGCTGCATGCCCATCAGTAGATTACCAACATTTACATAATGGAGTACTACTCAGCAGAAAAACAAACAAACAAACAACCCCTCCCACATCTTGAAATTTGCATACAAATGGTTGGAGCTAGAAAACACCATCCTGAGTGAGGTCACCCAGACTGTGAAAAATGAACATGGTATGTACTCACTCATAAGTGGATACTAGCTGTAAAGCAAAGGATAAGCCTATAATCCATGACCCTAGAGAAGCTAAGTACAAGGAGAACCCTAAGAGAAACATATATAGATCCTTTTGGAAAGGGAAATAGACAAGATCTCCTGACAAAATTGGGAGCATGGGAGTGGGGGAAGAAGGGAGGGTGTCAGGGAAAGAGGATGGGAGATGAGGAGGGAGGAGAAGAACTTGAGGGACTGGGAGAGTCAGATGGGGAAAGGACAGAGAGCAAGAAAAGAGATTTGATTGAGGGAACATAAGGGGCTAGGAAGAAACCTGGGACTAGAAAAATCCCCAGGAATCCACAAGGATGATCCTAGCTAAGATTACTCTAAGCAATAGTGGAGAGGGAGCCTGAACTGGTCTTGCCCATAGTTAGATTAATGACTGTCTTAAATGTCACCATAGAACCTTCACCCAGCAACTGATGTAAACAGAGGCAGAGAACCAACCACAGCAGAGCACTGGACTCAGCTCCCAAAGTCCAGTTGAAGAGTGGAAGGAGTAAGAATATGAACAAAGAGGTCAAGACCATGATGGAGAAATGCACTGAAACAGCTTACCTGAGCTAATGAGAGCTCAACTCTGGCGAGACAGGGAAGGAACCAGCATAGGACCAAACTAGACCCTCTGAACGTGGGTGGCAGTTGTATGGCCAGAGCAGACTGCAGGGCTATTGGCAGCGGTACCAGGATTTGTCCCTGCTGCTTGTACTAACTTTTTGGAACCCATTCTCTTTGGATGCATATCTTGCTCAGCCTGGATATAATGGGAAGAGCCTTGGTCCTTCCTGGGAGCAAAGTGCCTTGTCCTCTCTGGGGAGTGGATGTGGGGAGTGGGAGAAGGTGGAGGGAATAAGAGGAGGGGAGGGAGTGGGAACTGAGATTGATATGTAAATTGAAAAAAGATTGTATATTTTCTTTTAAAAAATAAAAAGAAAGTGGAAAAAACAGTACTTTAGGACTTGGTGGGAGACAATAGAACATCACACACTTGTTTGATGAATTTCACAACACACAAACCAAATGGTTTCAAAAAAGGAACAAGCAGAACAGGACTGTTATCCACAGTACATTTATTGTATCAGTTTGAGAAGTTTTCATTCCATTTCTTCTGAGAGAATATCCTGCTATGGACACATAGTCAGATGACTGGGATTTTAGTCAACTATCCTGGCTCTACTCAGAATGTTTCACCAAACAGAAAAAAACTAGTTTCACCTTTTCTATATAACTTTTCAAATGTTCAAGAATCTTACTCTAAAATCAATTATGTAGAACAAAGTATATTCAAAGAAATGTAGTTTCTAACTTTTTCCTTCTATAAAATTTTTATTCTCTTTTACCCCACCATAGTTAAATATAGACATCCAAGCACTTACATACAAAGTTTCATATTCTCACATTTCTTAGACAAATGGTAGCAAGCTATGCACATTTTATCTTCTATATTTATATCATTCTAATTTTAGTATTTGTGCTGCTGAGGCAAGCACTATCTTTTTATTTTTGGATGGTATAATATTACAGAAAGTTCCAAATTAAGATGTTGAAATAATACTGTTTATAACTGCCTGTCTTGCATAGCTATATGGGTTGTCCTCAACTTTCTATGAATATTTAAAATAGTTCTGGAAAGAAACAAGGACAATATGATTTTTTTTCATGTCAATGTACATTTTGACATCCATTCCTAGAAGTAGAATTGCTGGGTCAAAGGGTAAATTAATCTGTAATTTTCCTAGCAATTACCTTGTGTGCATACATATTTTGCTCATTTTGGCAAACACAAAACAAACTCAATGGTGTTTTTGTAGACTTTTTTATCTCTTATTGTTTTGTCTGGACATATTTTGTCTTATTGGTATTTACATTTATATTTTGGCATACATTTTTGTGGGACTTTTTTGTTATCTATATTTCTTGATTTATTTGTTTTTTAAAGAGAAGTAAAGAAAGGGCATAGTGTTGGGTGGGTGGTGAGGTAGAAAGGACCTGGGAGGAGTTGGGGGAAGGAAAAAGCATTACCAGAATACATTGTATAAATGTTTTTATTAAAAAGAATGTTATAAAAATAGATTTTTTAAAATATTTTGAGATAGGGTTTCTCCGTAACTTTGATGCCTGTCCTGGAACTAGCTCTTGTAGACTAGGCTGGACTTGAACTCACAAAGATCCACCTGCCTCTGCCTCCTGAGTGCTGAGATTAAAGGCGTGCATCACCACCACCCAGTTAATATTAATAGAATCTTTCATGGTCTTTGTGGTCCGCCTTATTTACTTATATTGCCCTTGAGCTATAGCTAAGTACTGTCAACAGTTTTTGACTTTTAAGTATAGCTTTATGTAGTATGTATGACACAGTTTAGCTATTTGATCACTAAAGAGAATTGTAACAACCCAATATTGATAACAACCCAAATTCTCTTGGGCTGATACAAATAAAGCAGTTTGAACTTAGATAGACAAATGTAAATTATAGAAAAAATAGATGATGAGAATCTTGACCTTGACGAGGATAAATCACTCCAGGTCATGTGGATAAACCAATACAATCATTTCAAATTGCAAAAAAACATAAAAAAAAATTGCCTGGCTATATTCAAGGAGAGAGAGAACAACTAAAGAAGAGTCATATGGATGTGAGAGTATTGACTTTGTCGCTAAGGGAATGAGTCACGACAAGGAATATAAGTATACTGTAGCAAACTGGGAGAGGAAAGGGACCCAACTCTACCCTAGAACCTCAGAAGGAAGAACAGCTCTGCCAGTACTTTGATGTTAGCCAAGCTATATTTACTCTGGGTCTCTGGCCACCTGAATCACAGGAATTGTAAGACAATACATTTGCAGTGTTTTTCTATGGCAGTAATATTAAATTAGTGGAATTTCTTTTATAAACTAGATAGAACTTAAAATATGGCTCAGGAATTACACCCTTTTGTGTTTTCACACGCCATCATTTTATAAAACACCGTGTACATGTGTATAGAAGGTATTCTTTGCATTATTAGAAAATGGGTGTATGAGTATACCAAAGCATTTTCTACTTCTGATATTTCATTTCAAAATGACAATGAATTTATTAAGACGCAAGCCCTTAGTAATCTTTGGAGCATCTGAATTCTAAGTACAATTTACTGCAGCATACGTGACTTTTAATTGTGTGTGTGTGTGTGTGTGTGTGTGTGCTAGAGAGAGAGGAAGAGAGAGTCAAAGCAAGAGAGAAAGCTGGTACTTATGTGTGGGTTTGTGTGCCTATGTATTTATTTCAAAGTCAGTGGTCATCCTGGAGTGTATTCCTCAGAGGTTGTTCACTTTGGGTTTTGTTTGTTAAGATGGATTATCACTCTATAACCCTATGCAGACCAAGATGGCTTTGAACTCATAGACATTTGCCTGCCTCTGCCACTAAACCCAGACGCCTGGCTTTTTCCTGAGGATTACCACATAGGTTAGGCTGTTTGGTGGCCAGTGAGCCCCAGGAATGAGCCTGTAACTGTTTCCTCAGTTCTCGTTTTATAAGCCTGTGTCACCATGGCCATGACATGCATAATTTGAACATGTTTTCTCTAGGCCTTCATGTAGTTTGTCTTTTTAATATCTGAAGAGACAGAAAATTTTAATTCAGATAGCCATTAAATCAGTATTTTCTCTTATGACAGTATCTTGACAATGAAAGCACTTCTATCTGACCAGTCATCCTCAAGATATTCTGTCATTCTTTAAAAAGATTTACATTTTACATTTTATATTTACATTTATGCTGTATCTTTCATTAATCTGTATGTTATGTAAGATTTTTTGAATGAGGTTATAGTATTGCTTGCCTATAGTTATCCAATTGAAACCTGTTCCATGAATTATTCTTGTTATTTTTGTCAAAAATTAGTAATTAAAAATAGAGTTACTTCCCTGATCTCCTCTTGTTGCACTGATATTGTGCCTCTCTCTGACAGGACTCCCTGTGTTCTCTTGGTTTCTTTAGCTGTACAGCATAACCATAACTTCAAGAGGGAAGAATTGGGGCACAGTCACAATCTAAAGAAAGCAAACCCAAACTCCAAAAGTATAAATAACTAAATGTCCAATGTCTGGGATTTACTCCTGATCTTCTAGGCTCTTCCAAAGGGCTTGGGTCCTCAGGCTCTGTCCTCTGAAGCACACACAGCTCATCTTCTAGGCTCCAGATGACTCCACTCCACGGCTGCTTCTGTTCTTGGAGGCCATCCTATTGTCCTGCCGTCTCCAAAATGCTGGGATCCTCTGCTATGACTGGGCTGTACTTTGCCTGACAGTTCTTCTGGGTTCTTTTCAGAGACTTCAACCCTGGCACACAGTTCCAAGTCTTAGCTGCTTTCAATGACTCTTTCATGCCTTCAAAATTAGCGCCACCTGGGTGACTCTCACTACCAAGTTTGACTTCTAGTACACGGTACCACCTTGGCCACATCTGGGACACAGCTTCTGGGAGCTTAACCACTTTAATGGTTGGTCTCTTGCTAGTCACAACTTATTCTTCATCTCCAACTGGTCAGAAACCACAGATTCTTCACACAAAAACGCTAATAGAGTCTTTTCTTCCTTCTGGAGAGGACTTCATTGTCTATACTGCTCTCCAACCTACTGCAGAACAGCTTTCTGAGTTTACAACATTCAATGGCTTTTCTATCCCAGAGTTCCAAAGATCTGCCACAAGACTCCCAATAACTAAATGGTCAGGTGTGTCGTAGCCATATCCTACTCACCTGGTATGAATTTGTCTTAGTTAGGGTTACTATTGTTGAAAAAAACACCATGACAAAACAAGTTGGAGAGGAAAGGGTTTATCCACCTTATACTTCCACCCAGTAGTGTATTATAGAAGGAAGGAAGCACAGGAACTCAAACAGGGCAAGATCCTGGAGGCAGGAGATGATGTAGAAGCCACTTAGGGGTGCTGCTTACTGGCTTCTCCCCACGGCATCTCAGCCTACCTTCCTATAGAACTCAGGGCTATCATTCCAGGGATGGATGGCACTGCCCATGATGGGCTAGGCCTTGCACAGTCAATCCCTAGTCAACAAAATGCCTTACAGATGAACGTTATGGAGGAATTTCCTTTGTTGTATTTCCCTTCTTTCAGGGAATTCTGGCTTGTGTCAAGCTGACATAAAACTAGCCAGTCTCCCTGGGTCTGTGAGTTGTAGCAGGGTTATCCTTTGCTTTACAGCTAATATCCACTTATGAGTGAGTACAAGTTTGTCTTTCTGCATCTGGGTTACCTAACTGACGACAATTTTTTCTATTATTTTTAAACAGGTGAGTAATACTCCATTGTGTAAATGTACCATATGTTCTTTATCCATTCCTCAGTTGTAGGACATCTAGGTGCTTTCCAGGTTCTGGTTTTTATAAACGAAGCTATTGTTAGGAGTTCCACAAGAGGACCAAACTACAACTATAATATGTATGCAGAGTGACTAAGTCAGTCTCATGAAGGCTCCCTGGTTATCTGTGAGCTATTATGAGTCCAAGTTAGTTGATTCTGTAGTTGTTCTAGTGGTGTTCTTGACCCTTCTGGCTCCCATGATCCTTTGTCCTCAAACTTCTACAGAATTCCCTGAATTCCTCCTAATGTTTGGCTGTTACCTTTAGTTTCTGGAGAAAGCCTCTCTTGATGACAATTGAGCTGGGTACCAATCTGGTCACAGGAATATCCAGTTGAGGCTATGTGTCTACTATTTCTAGGAGTCTTAGCTGGGGTCATCCTTGTAGATTCTGGGGAGATTCCCTTGTGCCATGTTTTTACCTAACTCTGAAAGGTCCCTGCTTCTAGTAGTCTCTTTCAGTTATTCACCTCCATTCCCTTGTAACCTGATATGATAAAATATGCTGTACAAAATTCTCAAAGAAATAACATGAGAAAATGAATTATACCTTTTTAAAAAAGGAATCTAAAAGCATAGCTAGTTATGCATGGAAATTTAGCAGCACAAAGAAAACTGGAATTCAGTAGGGAAAAAACATTTAAATCAGTGATTTCAGTATGGCTTACAAAAGACCATATTTGTCATTGCTGCTAATGTAGATTTTCAAATGGTCACAAAATTTAAGTAAAATTGTAAAATTATCAGAAAAAGTTTAGGTGAACCATTTCTAATTTGTGAGTTGAGAAATATTTTAACCTATTACTCAAAATCTAGAAGTTTTATGATGAAATAAAGCACATACATCATGAAAAGCATTATATTCACAAAAATACCGTAAGCAAGTTAAAAGAGCACATTATGTACTCAGGAACTAAAACATAGCTGTAATAATACAAATGAGTTCTGAGTTTTCCTAGCAAAGTGAGAGGTTTCAAAAATAGAACAAAGCCAACAACTTTACGGAAAGACTCAATAAACAAAAAAGTTTTCAGAAAAAGAAATGCAAATGACCTGAAATCACATGAAAAGATGTTCAAACTTGTTTATGCAAAAGAAATAAAAATTTAAATTATAATGAGATATTAGTTCTCTCCCATCAAAATGGCAAGAGAAAAGGATCCCCAGCTGTCCAATGTAGCGCATGATAGATCTGTGTAGGAACAGGCGACCTTGTGCAGTGCCTGTGGGAGTGTACAGTCTGATGATTCTGGAAGAGATTTTAACAAAATTACCTTGGAAGTATTATCTATAAAGATCACATATACATATTCACTCTTGGACTCAGCAATCGCACTTTGAGAACGTCTCCTGAAGAGGCACATTACAGTAATTGCAAATTTCCCCAAGTACCATTTATGCCCATCATTACTTGAAATTTTCATAGTTTTAAAACTTGATCTTCATACTGAATGGCCAAATAAAAAAAGCAAATATACTATCATATCAGGTATTAGCTTTTAAAAACACTTAGACTCCCATCTTTACTGTTATTTGAAATTCAGAGTAAAATAAATGTCTCTCCTAAGGGGGTAGCTATCACGTCTCCTAATGGTTCCTTCCCCTGCTGACACACAAATACACATTTTTGGAAACATATTACACAAAAGAAGATATCATTGTGGTGAAATAGAAGGGGTAGTCCAGATAAATATCAAAGAAGACCCTAAAGCTGTGGAGCTAAGGACTGTGATATAATGAGGTTCTAGAGGAGTTCAAAGGCCCTATACAGCCTTCAGAATTGAAGAGAAGAGAAAAATTCATTTCGTATGAAAGCAAAAGGAGGATATTTCAAGTCTGAATTGCTACATTTGGCTCTAAGTCAAAATGGAATAATTATGTCTGATTTTGACTGGTTCTATGTTGCCCTAACCTAAAGGTTGGGAGAGATATGCTAGTTCTAGGGAGGATAGTAGAACCTCTCCTCCGATGGCACAGGTGAGCAAACTTCGCAACTGCAGTTCCAAATCAGACTTGTTTAATTGAGCCAGGTATGGTACAAAACCTTGCGAAGTAGAGCCAGTCCCAAGAAAGCATGCCCTGAAGGCTGTAACCCAAGAGACCATCTCCTGGCTGCACCGCTCTGAAATGATAGCCAGAGCCTCCTCAGTCCACACAGGTAATTGCATACCGATCTGAAGAATTCCCTTTCAGCCAAGCTGCCTCCACTCCTGCTGTCGTTCCAGGGTATGTCCTCAGGCTGAAGTGGTCAGCCCCTTAGCCTGGGAAAGACCTGCATCTGGTTGACATAATGACCAAGATGAGCATTCTGAGACGGCATGCAGACCGTGTCTTTGCTGCCCAGACAGGATTGCAGTAAAGGCAATGGAGTGTAGAGAGAACATGGTCCAGCAGCTGTGAAAGCTGGAGACTCGGGGAGGAATGACTGTAAAGAGAGGTGGGATTGATTATTTTCTTGAGGGTACTTGGCCAGGTTCTTATTTATGGTGGAGCTTACTTTGCATTTTGTCAAAAAATCAGAGCATCAGGGTTAGATTTTACTTTAAACTATTTTAAGAACATTTTCAATATAATCAATTTCTCTATGCTCTTGCATATTTCATCTTTTGGTTAAATATTTTTGAGAGGTTGTCTGTTTATATGTTTGTTAGTATACAAAGGGAGCCATGAGAAACAAAACAAAACAAAACAAAACTTCTGAAGAAAGGAATATTATCCATGGATTCATCATTTGGTGGATTTGGTCGCCAACCCTATCAATATTAAGCATAGCCTAATGGCCCAGCTCACCTCTCAGCCATTATTCAAGGTTTGTTAGATGTGAATCAAGATCTATGCATTTGTGTTTGATTTTGTGTGTGTTGTGTGTGTGTGTGTATGTATTTGAAAGAGAGAGAAATAATAGTGTGTGCATGTGCATGTTTGTGTATGTGAATTATTATGTGAGTGAGTATGTGAATGTGTGTGTATGCACATACATGTGTGTACACTCACATGTGTATATGTATGACAGAGAGTAATCTTGTTGGTTCTTATTATACCCCTTTACCAACATTTAGTCCAACTCTTGAGCTTCCATATTCTACTTGCAAACATCCTCCTCCTTGACTCCTAAGAAGAGGCCTATAAGAGCACTTACTAAAGCCTCTACCCATCATGTTCCTACTTTCATTCAGTGACAAGCTGATGATATTCAGCCTCTTGCTCAGTCACCAATGTTGTTCCTGTATTTTCCTCTTTCAGTTGTTGTTGAGTCATTTACTTGAATCATTGCTAGTCAATTTTCCATCACTCTGACAAAATATTGGAGAAGATCAGGTCCAAGGAAAGAGAAAAATATTATTTTTGCTCGGTGTTTCAGACATTTTTGGTCATGATCACTTGACTCTGTTGCACTGGTGCCCCAACATGCCCTTCAAGGGAATTCTTCAGTGATGTAACTCCTCTTAACAGGATCACCTCCTAACCTTCCCCATCCTTCAGAGGTACCCTACCTTAGGTAACAAGCCTTCAGTATATAAGCCCTTCTGGAACATTCCAGAGTCAAACCATAGTAGTCACCCTGCTGGCATTCAATAACCACATTTTAGTGGCATATGAGCTATTGGTATCATGCTGATCAGCGCCTGCATAATATTTTATATAAATGTAAATTTCTCAGAGCCAGGCTATGGTATTCTTGTTGACCCTAGGATTATTTATCATACTTTCTTACCTTTCCTCTAATTTCATTGGACCCATTTTGGTCTGAACATCTTGCCAAGTATATGATCCATGAGTGGGAAGAAAGTTACACCATAGATGATTTAACCTCCTATTTAGTGTTCTAATGTCATTTCGACTTGGTGTTTCTGTTCTGGCTATGGTAATAAGCATCTATAATAAAGTCAGTTAATAAATCATGGCTGCCAAAGTAAGGTTGAACTTTTGTATTTTGTGTAAAGATTAAATTTAAGAGTTTTGGTTGAATTATAGTTCTTTTTGATGTTATTAATTATGCTTGCAGTTCCATTATATAATGGTCATTTTATAATGCCCTATGAGCCTCTGTGGGTTATAATCTTTCCTACTATGCAAGGAATGTAGACTGAGAAGGAAAGATCCAGTCTAGTATTTGAGACACAGTTGTTAGCATGACATTGGAAGTTCAAACACAAAGTATCATATACTTGGCAAGATGTTCAGACCAAAATGAGTCCAAGGAAACTAGAGAAAAAGTAAGAAAGCATGATAACTAACAAGAAACTTGGGAGAAATGAATTCTTAAACACATTCTGAAGTTCTTTCCAGATACCTTTTTTTAATTTCCAGATAGAAAAGGCTCAGCTGTACAGAGCTCAGCAGCACTCAGGGTACTCATGGGATAGGAAGTCACTTCCCAGAGGCATAAGAGGGACTTCTAGACAGCCAAAAGTCTCTTCCCAGAGAAATATGACAGAGTCAATTATCCTTCTACAGTTATCCCTGAGTCCTATGATTTACTGTTCTTAGACTTAAAATTATATATAATCATAGTATATTTTATTCATATTAATAAATTATATTTGCTAAAACCCATATAATGAGTTTACCTTTTCCAAATAATCATCACTCAAGAGATTACCACCACTCTAAAAATGGTCCATTTGTCTGTTTGACCAGTTTATTTTGATTGAGTTTACACAATCAAATTAATTCCCTTACAAGAATATGGGTTTTCTTCTGTTTTAAAAAAAAATGTAGTATCAAGAATTTCTTGCCAACCCATAAATGGCTCCCTTAATTAAGATATATACTTCCCTGATCCCATATCCACTCTTCCTCCATCCCAACTGTCCCATTCCCCCAAGCTCTCCCCATCCTCCCCTTCTCACTTCTCTCTCCCCTTCGCCCCTTAACCCCATCCTATTCCCACCCCAAGCTCTCAATTTTGCCTGGCAATCTTGTCTACTTCCAATATCCAGAAGGATAACTACATGTTTTTCTTTGGGTTCACCTTTCTATCTAGCTCCTCTAGGATCATGAATTATAGGCTCAATATCCTTTCTTTATGGCTAGAATCCACTAATGAGTGAGTACATACCATATTCATCTTTTTGGGTCTGGGTTACCTCACTCAGGATGGTGTTTTCTATTTCCATCCATTTGCATGCAAAATTCAAGATGTCATTGTCTTTTACCACTGAGTAATACTCTAATGCATATATATTCCACACTTTCTTTATCCATTCTTCCATTGAGGGGCATCTAGGTTGTTTCCAGGTTCTGGCTATTACAAATAATGCTGGTGTGAACATAGTTGAAGAAATGCTTTTGTAGTATGATAGGTCATCTCTTGGGTATATTTCCAGGAGTGGTATTGCTGGATCCTGGGGTAGGTTGATCCTGAATTTCCTGAGAAACCAGACTCTAGAGGGGTTCCCAGGTGTCCAAGACTCTAGAGATGTCTCCAGCTTGCTCCTTGAGCAGCTGAGGAGAGGGCACCTGATCTCACCCTATACTATAGCCACACTGATGAATATCTTGCATATCACCATAGAACCTTCATCTGGCGATGGATGGAGATAGAGACAGAGACCCACATTGGAGCACTGGAGTGAGCTTCCAAGGCCCAAATGAGTAGCAGAAGGAGAGAGAATATGACTAAGGTAGTCAGGACCGTGAGGGGTGCGTCCACTCACTGAGACAATGGGACTGATCTAATGGGAGCTCACCAAGACCAACTGGACTGGGACTGATGGAGCATGTGATCAAACCGGTCTTTCTGAATGTGGCTGACAAGGAGGGCTGACTGAGAAGCCAAGGACAATGGCGCTGGGTTTTGATTCTACTGCATGTACTGGCTTTGTGGGAACCTAGTCTGTTTGGAGCCTCACTTTTGTAGACCTGGATAGAAGGGGAAGACCTTGGTCTTCCCACAGGACAGGGAACCCTGACTGTTCCTTGGACTGGAGAGGGAGGGGGGAAATGGGGGAGGTAAAGGAAAATGGGAGGAGGGGAGGAGGTGACAAATTTGAAAAATTATATAATTTAATAAAAAAAAAAGAAAAAAAAGAATTTCTATTTTCTCAATTTAGATCCATATACAATCTTTCTTTAGATAGTGCTTTTATCTTAAAGTTGATTGGAAAATATCTTGTCTGTAGTTTTACACAGCCAAATATGTGCCCATATTCTTTCTGCTCCCTCTTTTACAACTACCCCTGAGTCTTGAAAAGGGTGACCTAGAAGTCTGACTCTGGCCCTGTAACTCTAATTTGATGTAGAATCTTGTGTCTTTTCATCATTTTGTTTCCAAGATATGGGTGATGGCAAGTCTTGTTGGCATTTCTCTTCTTATAAATCTTTGATGAGGAAAAGTCAGAAAATGAACAGCAGAGAAACACCCAAATAAGCACTGACAACAGTAATAAGGTGGGAACAAATGCAAGTGTCGAGAACCTTAAGCAATATATCAATAGCATTTACTTTTTATTAGGGTCTATGGCAGGTTGTGTCTAATTTCCCAGAAATAGCTGTGAAATTCCCTTATAGAGTAGGATTTAAATCTAATCAGAAAGCTGTTTTTTTATCCATAACCACTTGTGCCACTATTGCATAAACTGACATATCTTAAGAGGCAGGCATTTCCATAATGAAGCATGCAGAATCCACAGTTGAGTAGCATTTGAGTCATAATTATCCTCAGAAATTTCAGTAATATCTTCTGAGGGCACGTGAGCTAGCCTGCAGGGAGGGTAGGTACACTTTCTGCTCACTCCTGTTATTTCCCTTATAGCCAAAACATTCAGCATCTGAAGCAATAGGGCCTTAGCATCCCGTTCTGAAATGCATCCAGCAGCAGTAAAAATAGGCTTTATCCTTTTAGGACCCTCTGAGGCCTCCTTGGGAGGTAAACCTATCCCTAAATCTGGGATTTTGATGCCCTTATGACTTTCTGTGAATATTTGTTTCTTTCCTCCTTTTAGGTATCCTTGCACCATGTTATTTTACCTGGCCTTAGTTGTACTGGCTTAATTCTATCTATCTATCTATCTATCTATCTATCTATCTATCTATCTATCTATCTATCTATCTATCATCTATCTATCTATCTATCATCTATGTATCATCTATCATCTATCTATCTATCTATCTATCTATCATCTATCTCTCTCTCTCTATCTCTCTCTCTCTCTCTCTCTCTCTCTCTCTCTCTGTGTGTGTGTGTGTGTGTGTGTGTGTGTGTGTACATGATATGAGTGTATCAGTGTTTGTGGAGGCCAGAAGAGGACCTTAAATCTCATTGAGATAGAGTTACAGGTAGTGGTGAACCATGCCATGTGGGAGTTAGGAACCAAGGTCTTATTTCTTTTCCAAGAGTAGGAAGCCCTTTTAACCTCTGAAGCACTTCTCTAACTGGTGTGGGAGGTCCTTTTTTGTCTATGTGTTGCTTTTGTTGGTTAATGAATACAGAATCTGCCTTGGTGATAGGGAAGAGTAGAGCTAGGTGAAAAAAATTAACTTGAATGCTGGGAGAAAGAAGACAGAGTCAATAAGATGCCATGGAGCCACCAGGGAAAAAAGACACAAGTTGCCAGCTGGAACCTTGCTGGTAGGGAACAAGCCTGATGATAAAATATAAGATAATGGAAATGGGTTAATGCTAAGTGTAAGAGCTAGCTAGCAATATGCCTAAGTGATTGGCAAAGCAGTGATTTAAATATTATAGTTTCTGAGTGATTGATTATTTTGGGGCCAAGCAGCTAGGCCCGAACAAGTGACCTCCTACAACAACTAACCCCTTCCTGTGCTGTTTAAAGTAATCAATGGGAAAATGAACCTGCCGTGTATGAGTATGTAAGATGAAGTTCCGTGGGTGTTCTAACTCTGACAATGAACTAAAGTGAATCTATAGCCTGGTCCATGTTATGGCCTATGCGATAAGAAATACCAATTTGTTGCAAACTATAAATCTCTATTTTAAATATTTATTTTTATTTTATGTGTTTTGTGTGCATTTATGTTGTTCTTGTGTTCTTGCAATGCCTGTAGAAACCAAAAGAGGGTGGTGAATTATTGGCAACTGAAATTATTGATAGTTGTTAGCTGCGGTGTGGGTGCTAAGAACTGAACCTGGGTCTTCCTCAAGAGCAACAAATGTTCTTAACTTGTGAGCCATCTCTCCAGCCCCAGATAATTTTTCCCAAGTGACATGTGTATGGACTGATAGAATTTCATTTTCATACACTCATAAATAAAAATAATAATAATAAATATCCCTGTCCACAGTTCTGTGGGGACAGAATCAGTAGGAAGATTAATCTCCAGTGTTTCAGAAAGAGAACATGAGGGAAGCAAGCAGTGATAGTCTTGAATCAAGACAACTATAAGTCTCCAAAGAGAAATCTGCTGAGCATCCCTTACTGTAAACAAGTAATACAAAATCAGGAAAGGGGAAAGCAAATCACACAAATACAATTGTCTTAAAATATCCATTTTAAAAATTGAAAATACACCATCCCCAGTGTATTTTGACAGCTACAGGACTGTGGATGCTGTGGAGTCTACCGGGACTTAGCTTCATAGTTGTGTGGCCTGAGCTGCATATAAAACTGTCTGCTCTAATGTGTGAGGAAATCTGATGGTTTTCTTTGTAAATTACACAGAAACCTAGTATTCATCAGTGATCAGGAATCCTAAGCCCCTCCTGTGATAGATTCCAGTGCCAGGGCCATGCACAGTGGATGTAGCAATAACTGTCCACTCAAAGGGTCACATTTTCCATCTCATCTTGTCAGCCCAACTAGAAGACCCTTCATCTTGGGTTAGTTTCACTCTGGTGAAAGATGAGTTGGGGGTACATTTTGTTTTCGTAACAAGAGGGAGGTTCCCTTGTAAAAGCAAGTGGCAGGATTCCCTGCCTATTTGACTCTGCTTCCATCACAGTAGTCGTAGAAAGAGAGTAGAGATTTAGTGAGAAACTTACCCTATCATGTATAGTGCACAACATGTTGAAGATCCATTTGTCTATTGATTCTTTTATTGATACTATACACTGAAGTTATCACCGATTCATAGATGTTACTAAGAATTATGAGGTGATATGAGTAAGCTACAATCCAGTGGGCAGAACAATGGTAATATATTCTTGACCTGTGTCTTATACTAAGGCACCGAATTTACAAGAACAAGAGAGTTCTATCTATCAAGTTTCAAATATATTGTCCGTTCTGAACACAATTCTTTTAACATATTCTGAATTATTTTACTAATAATTTTATATCTATAATACAAAAATGTTTCGTAGTTAAAAATCTTAGTTAATAATAGCTAGAAACATTAGTTAAGTTTTTGTATCAGTGTTTTTCCTATATGTATTTTAGTACCCTTGAAGGCTAGAGCCAAGTGTCAGAACCCCTGTTGGGACTCTCCATGTTTGCTATGGAAGCCAGAGATGTGTCCTCGGCAAGAACAGCAAATGTTCCTAACTGCTGAGATGTCTCTCCAGCACCTGACACTGGTTAAAAGCAAGCTGAATAGTTCCATGAAATGAAAATAGAGAATGCTGGAAATACTTATTATAATGATAGTGAGTACAGGGAATCCAAGCACATAAATCCTGACAGATGGAAACGCAGGATGTCAGCACTGAGAGTGTACTTGAGAAGCCCTTCCCACCCCTGAGACTTTACACAGCTTAAAATCTATAAAGCACTTGTGAGTCCTCAGCAATCAGGGAAAATACCTTGGACATTATTTCCATGGCATCCAAAGAGGCTCACTTCTCCTTAACCTTTTGCTAAATCCTTTGCCTTATCTCATCTCTTTGTGGTGATATTGACCACCGGCTCTCAGCACTAACGTCTCTTTCAGCAGGTGCCTCACAATGCTTTTGAAGAGCAGCTTAAAGGCTGAAACGAGCTTCCATTTGCCCATTCTTTGGCATGTCAATCTTTCAGTGAGATAACTTGGCTTCCATGAACAACAACAACAAAATACCATGACACATTTTCTTAAGAAACAATAATTGCAGCGTGTCTCCACTTCAAAGGGGCCCCAGCATAAACTATGGAGGAAGGTGACGAGCAGTTTAGGATGCCATTAAAAAGCTGAGTGGCCATTCCCATTAAGGGTATGAAGAGTTTAGACAGCAAAATAGGACAAGAAATACATGATAGCTCAAAACCTTAAGCACTGAGATTATCCAGCTGCTTAGGGATTTGCTCATTGTTAGTTCCAACTTGTGGCTAAGACTTTGATTGGGCTTGTACAGTGTCCTCAGTCACTTTGTGACTTGGACAAACATCTTGCGATCTGTTTTCATTGCCAAAGGACAAATACAATCATCATGCAAGCAAATCATCATAAGAACCATAGAATTTGGAGTGGGAAAAAGAAACCCTTACACTACTAGCTTCTTTACCTGATTCTGCAATGTCTTCATTAATCAACAAGATGATAGATGCCTATCTTACACAATGAAAGGAATAGAGTAAGTACTCAAATGAATTGGCAATTACTGGAGGTTGCAGCAAGTATCACATTTCAAAGATGCTCAGAAATGCATGAATATGGTCTCTGATTATTTATATTGCCTCATTAGCCCATGTCAAAATTATACTGAGACCAATAAAAAAAGCCATTATTAAGGTTCAGTTTTAAGCATGGCTACAACTTCAGCTTTCAAAGGTCCTGAGATCATTACTACAATATTCCTTGGTAGAAATGACAGAGTGGATTCAGTCTTCCAGGTATCAGTTTATTAAAGATTGATCTAGGCTTTAATGACAAAACCAAAAGATGACCACTCCCGCTATCAACAACAAGGTTCCAGAAACAGATTATCAAGTTTCTTGGATTAGTGATACATGAGTGGCATTAGCCATCCTTGCCCTGGTCACCTCTGTTTCCCAAAGCCTGAAGAACTGTCCTGAGGAGAAATGAGCTTCCTGGTCTTAGCTTATATATCTATACTCTTTCTCATCTCACGCATCCCTACTGTATCTCTGGCCATTGCCAATGACACTGGGCATGGGTCAAATTCTGCTTCCATTTGTGCTTTCTACGATGCAACCTGTTGTTGTTGATCTAGCCAGGCACTGGGTACTGAGGATGCAATGTGTTCTTCCCTGCTTTAGACTCATCATCCAGAGTGAGAGATCAGCTTCTGTTACTGTGTGAATGTGCTCCCAGGGTGCACCAGGGAGGACAATGGGCACTTAGAATGACTTTGGAAGACATATACAATTGGGTTTCAGTAGCGTTGACTCTGTTAAGTACTAGCTTTGCAAAGCAAGGGACTCAATCTGCCTGAATCCTGGTTTTCTCATATTTAAAACAGAAACAGCTGCCTTTGGTCATTACTCTTCTTTTAAATAAGCTTTTTCTTTCATAACAATTTTAGATTCACAAAAAGAGCTCTCCTACAAAATTAAATTTTGTGATAACATCTCCTCGTATGCATAACCAACAATTCTATCAACAATTTTACCCAAGGTATATATTTATTATAATCTACGAACCCAAAGTTTTCCACTATTATCATCCAAAAAAACATGGCTTCCATCAAGGTTCATCCTTAAAATTACATGCTTTATGAATTTTGACAAATATGTAATTATGCATGCCAACCAACTACATCCCACAGAATCCTTTCAGCATCCTGTGCTTACACCTTCTTATCCCAACTGCTGGCTTTCCCCCTCTGCCAGAATGCCAAGAGGTTGGAACTCAGCAATGCACTGCTTCTTTCACACAGTCACCTGGATTTGGATGTTCTCTGTGCCATTTGGTGGCTTGGTGGAGTATTTCCTTTCAAAACCACGTATACTACAGTCATCTATGGAGGCTTCTTAGTTTTGATGATTAAAATTAAATTGCTGCAAACACCTGCACATGGGTCTTTAGGTAAATAAAATATTTCGGGCAATATAAATATCAAGGGGTATAATTATTGGAGTATATGGTCAGAATTAAATTTTGTGATAAATTGTCAAATTGTCTTCTTCCAAAGGGGTTGCTCTATTCTATCATTTCAGCCTATTCAGAGTTCCTGTCATTTCATATTCTCAGCAGTGTCTATTGGGGCCAGGGTTTGAATGTGGGCCATTATGATTCAAAAGTACATCATGTATCAGTGTATAATTAACTAATGGTTTGTAATATTGAGAAACTACTCATATGCTCATTTACCACCTCTTGAAGTTCTTTGGAGATATGTCAGCCCTGATCTTTTGTCCATTTCCAGTCAAGATAGATATTATTTTTGAATTTTAATAGTAATTTGTATATTTTAGAGATGGTCCTTTATCAGATGTATCTTCTTGTCTGCATCTTCTCCTCTCATTCTTGATGTTGCTTTAATACAATATCCTAGTCTATCATAAGGGAGAAGTTCTTAAGTTTGATGCAGTATAGCTTCCTAACTATTTCTTCAGGTGTTACATGCTACATCTCATGCAGAAAGTATTGAGATTTTCTCATGTGTTATTTTCCAGTTATGTAATTAGCAATTAAGTTTATGATTACCTTTGAGTTAACTATGGGGTAAGGTATAAAATCTCTGCCTTTACTCACTTTTGTTCATGTGCTGTCTAGTTGTCCCATCATAAATTTAAAAATATTTTCACTGTTGTGCATGTATTCCTGTGTCATAGACTAATTGACCACAATTACATAGATCTGTGCCTGTGTTGTCTGTTATGTTGCATTGTATGTTTCTTGCCTCCTTTACCGGCAGTGCATTTTCTTGATTGCTGTAACTTTTTATTTGAAGTTTATTTGAAGTTTATTTGAAGTTAACTATTGCCCGCAATCCAATTTTGCTACTTGACTTCAATGTTGAATTAGACATTTTGGTCATTTGACTCTCTGATTAAACTTTAGAATCATTTTGTCATTACTTTGTTTATTCTTTTGTTGAAAGGATATCTTAAGAAATCAAGCTGAAAAGAACTTGTGTTGACATGATTGAGTCCTTTTCCCAGTGCTACTGGGCTTCTTCCCCTCTGCTCTTTGATTTTCTTCACTGGAATTTCATGGTTTCCCTCATAGTTCTCATACATAATTTGTTATATTTATTACTAAGTATAAGAGTTTAATTTTTGAATATGCTAATAAATGTTTATGTTTTAAAATTCAAATTCTACTTGTTCATTCCTTACATTAATGGCAATTTTTTTTACATTAACCTTGTAAACTAGACTCTGGCTAGAATTACACATTTGTTCTTGGACAGTTTTATTTAATTCTTGAACATTTTCCACTTAGGAGGTGGTGTCATCCATGAACAGATGGTTTTCTTTCCCAGTTTACAGGTCTTTCATTTCCTCCTCATGCTGACTGCGTCAACCAGGATTACTAGGATAATGTCAAAAGGAATTAGTAAAGATTATGCTAACTAAAGAGCTACTAGCATTTAACAGCTACTAGAAGAGGGAAAGTCAGAATTTTGGCTTTGTTTGATTTTTGTTATTAATGATGTGAATCACACACCAGAATACTTCCAAATTCCAAAAGTAGCCAACCAACACAACCAGGACTTAAGGGGAAAGAAGAGTAAACAAAAGAAGTAACCTGAAAATTGGGTAGGATAAGTTGAGGGCAGTGTATGTGTTCAAAATAAATTCTTAAAGCATTAATAAAATATTTTTTAAAGGTTAAAGTTTTGTCTCTCCCAGTTTTAGGTGGGAACACTGATTTTCTGACAGTTAAGTATGATGCTAGAAGTAAGACTTTTATAGATATGTATTTAGTCACATTGAGGAAGTCCCATCTTACTCTTAGAAGGCTCAGAGTTTCTATGATGAATGGGTCTTAACGTTTGGACAAATATTTTTTAAACCTATTGATCCAATCATATGTTATTATTTTCTTTTTTGTTATGTTGATATGAAAATAGATTAACTGACTTCTGAATGTTGATCCAGTCTTCTGTATCTGGAACAAACCTCAATGGGTCATGGTCTATAATTCATTTTAAGTAATTTTGTATTTTAATTGCTTTTATTGAACTTTTTGCATCTATGTTCATGTTTTGGTTTATGATTATATTTGCCTTAATATATTATTCTAGTTTTAGTATTAGGCTAATTTTGCCCTCATAGAAGGAGATAGAAAATATTTCTTTGAAGTCTATGTAGACATGGCAAAAAAAAAAAACTGAATAACTTCTCCTTTAAATGTTTAGTAGAACTTGTCAATGAATCCCTTTGGGCCCGATTCTTTCTCTTTTGGGGAGGTTATCAATTACCAATATAATTATAGAAGAGATGGAACTTCGCTCTTTGTGTGTTTCTTCTTGATGAGTTTTGACATACTGTGCCATTCAATTCATTGGTCTGTTTGGCTATGATGTTCAAGTCTGTAATCATTGAGTTATTCCTCATGTTCTTTCATTTAAGGTTTGTGGCATCCAAATGATGTCGTTTCATAGTGTTACAGAATTGTGCCTTTAATTCTTTAATTATCTTGACTGGGGTTTGTCAATTTTATTGATAATTTCAAGGAACTAAATTTTGTCTTCATTCATTTTCTCTATTTCCTGATTATAATTTCATTGATTCCTGCATAAATTTGTATCTTTCTCTTTTTATTAATTTAGGTTTCAAATATTTTTATTCTGGTTTCTAGAATGATTGATTTTAGCTGTTTCTTATTTTCTAATATGTGTATTCAATGCTATGTATTGCCTACTAATCACTGCTTTTGTTACAGCCTACATATTTTTGCTAAGTTTTATTTTTGCTATACTGGTCAAAATATTTAATTCTTTATATTTCTTCTTTAAAACACAAGCATATTGGAGTTGAAAAATGGTACAGTGGTTAATAGCATGACTCATGATTAATAAAAATCCCAGAGACAGATATTTGGGTTCAACCAACTTAAAGGTCAGAAAAGCAAAACAGTCAGTCACTGGCTCTTACCTCTACTTCAGTCCAAAAGGCGATCCTTCCTCCAGGAATCCTCAGAATGGGACTGACTTGGCACTGTCTCCTCCAGTCTTGCACTCTTCTCTAGAAAGAAACAAGAAGAGGAAGCAAGATGAGAATGCCTTACTGAGAAAAGGTACTAAAGTACAAGGTTAAACATAGATAAGAATTATGGGATAATTAAGCTGTAAGAGCTATTTAACAACAAACCTCAGTTAATGGACTTAACAGTTTATAATTAACATATGCCTCTTGGGACTGAACAGCTCTGGGACCAGGGGAACAGAAACTTCAGTCTTCAAGAGCACTTTCTCATTTTGCAAAGGAGTTGAATTAAGTTCCCAGCAAAACCTGACAACTCACAACCACCCATATTTCTAGTTTCAGGGGATCTGTCACCCTTTTCTGGCTTCTGTGAGCACCAACCACACACAGGTACACTTCCTCAGATGCCATGCGAAGTACTCATGCTCATAAAACTAAAATAAAATGAATCTTTAAAATATAAGCATTTCTATAATGGAATCTAATACTAAGAATACAGAAAACTTAAAAATTTCACTATATGCTTACATATAGTGATAGACAGATTGAAACAGAGACAGAGAGAGGTTTGTTACAATTGTTCCAAAAGCAATATCCAATTATATAGTGTCTGTAAGAAGCTCATCCTGAACTTTATACATGTATATTCACATGTATATACACACATATATATGCATTTGCTGATCCTCTCATTTTTATCCACTCTTCTCCTTGACCATCATTGTATCTTTCTACTTTTTCTGCCTCCCTGCCATGTCTCATGTGTCCTCTTACACTTTCCCTCTTCCTCTATATCCTTTTATTCACTTGTGATCTCCACTGTACCTTCATAGCCTATACTTACATTCACCCCCCCCAATTTTACAAATTCACATAAATAGTGTAAGCATAGATCTGCTTGAGAGACAATAGGCACTTTTGTCTTTTGAAATCTGGGTTTCTGTTCTTTGTATAATACTTTCCAGTTTCATTCATTTTCCTAAAATTTTCATGATTTTGTTTTTACTTAAGGCTGGAAAAAATTCCATGGTGCATGTATTCACACTTTCCTATTCCATTCATCTATTGTGGATATCTAACTGCATTCAATTTCCTCATTATTGTGGAAAATACAACAAGAAAATGGATGTGTGGGTATCTCTGTTGAAAGATATAAAGATTTTTGGGTATATGCCCAAGAGTGAGATAGCTGAACACCATATGCCCCAGCAGGCCTTGACTATTGATTGGTGAGGTTAAACTCTTGATACATAAAATAGTTTATGGGAGTAATAATCTCTATGATATGCATTATTATGTAGTATTTTATCCTATTTCTTGTCTCCATGCTCCTTTGTTTTCTTTATCTTTTCTGTCTCTTATTATTTTAATTCAGTGCTTTATAAGACTTCTTTTTTTTTGTAAGTACAGAGATTTTTGCAATTCTTTCAGAGAATTATTGTCCTGGAGTTTGTAATATATAACTCAGCCAATTATATTCTCAAATAAGAATTTTACTTTACAACATTACAGTTACCTTATAATGATTCTGAGTTTGGCTCAAGCTGCCTTGAAATTTGCTCTGTAGCAAGGCTATCTTAAACTTGTGGTCCTCCTGCCTCAAGTTTGAAAATGCTAAGATGACAAACTTGCACCAGAAGGCCAAGATGTAAAAACTATTAATTTGTTAACATTACTTCTATCATTGCTGTCATTTATTCTACATGTCTATAAACAAATATGCATAATTAACTATCGCTGGATATGTATATACATGTATATAAGCACATATAAATTTATATATGTGTGTGCGTGTGAGTGTGTGTGTGTGTGTGTGTGTGTGTGTGTGTGTTTATATTGTCCCTGGCATTATTTTGAATAAACTGTTATCTATTCAAGCCAAGAGTCAAATATATTATTTAATTTCGATTATGCATTGGCCCATGATTTTCCTTTATGTCTCCATGATTCTGTCATATTATAATTCTTGTCTCGAAGCTCTTCTTTTTAACCAAAGAAGACATTACCACAAAATTTGTTTGCATGAGAAAGTTCTTGTTTCTCTTTTGTTTCTGTAGAACAATGTTGCAACTACATAATTCTCTACTCTCCTTCCTGCTGTCTCCTCCTCCTCATTTCTTCCGCTCTTCCTCTATCCATTGAAAAATTTCACTCCATATTCATCTTGCTTGCATAATTACAGTAGTTAATTCACATGTAATGTTTAAATCTGGTCTTCTGTAGGTAAGTTTCTCCACTCCAGTTTTTTCTAAGATTTTCTTTCATTTTATTTTTGGACATTTATGCTTCTTCATCATCTCTAAGCTTCCTGAGTCAATGGTTGTCTGATTTTACTTCAGAAGAATTCTTAGTCAATATTATTTCATGTAATGATTCCTTTTTCTAGTACCCTGCTTTGCACATATTATAAATCTGTAATTATCCCATAGTATTTTATAATCTATTCTTTATTTAAACTATTAATTTTTTTCCTTTTTAGCTTGGAAATTATACAAGTCTTCTATTAATTATTTGGGAATTTCATGTGATGTATTTTGTTCATAATCATTCCCTACTTCTTCCAGTATGTAAGAACTCCCAACTCCCCTGTTATCCTAGCTTACTTTTTTGGTGCTGTGATAAAACATAGACCAAAAGTGACTTGGAAAGGAGAGTTTATTTGATTTATAGCTTACATTCATCATGGAAGAATTTCAGTGCAGGAACTCAGGCCAGAAACTGAAGCAAAAAGCTATGGACAAATGTTACTTGTTGACTCATCCCCATGGGTTGCTCAGCATGCTTTCTTATAAACCCCAGGAGTGGCAACATCCAGAGAGCACTGGACCCTCCTATATCCATCATTACCCAGGAAAGTTCTACAGACATGCCAAGGCCAGTCTGATAGAGGCAATCCTCAAATGATACTCAGGAGTCTCTAGTTTGTGTTACTTTGATTAAAAAAAAACTTATCAGCACCTGCCCACCCAACTTAGTGTCATCCAAAGCTTACAAACAGACATCAAGTCCAATTTATGCTACCCATAAACTCCTGGATGTGTGGCCATCCACTGGAGTGTGATCCCTTCAGTCTCATCATTCCTCGTCTGTATCCAGTTTGCTAATTAAATGGTCAAAAACATTTCTCATTTCTACTACAGTGGTTGGTGTTGACACCTAACATGTTTTCTTGTTCATGGTAGAGTTTTCATTTCTCTGCTTACATCATCTATCTTATCCTATTTGTTGTGTATATTTCCCATTAGTTATATATTGCAGTTACTTTAGTTATATAACCTGGTAAGTACAACATCTTTAGCATGTTTGGAACTACTACTTATGATTTCTGTTTCCTCTCAAAATGTGATTCTACTTTTTAGTATATTTTAGATCCTCTGAGTATATATCGTAAATATTAACTTGATATTTTTATAGGACTGTGAGAACAAGTGGGTCTCTGACTCTTGTGCCCTCTCTTGGGACTCTTCCTCCTGTTGAGTTGCCATGTCCAACTTCAATATGATAATTTTTGCTTCATCTTATTATATTTTATTTTGTCTTGCTTGCTTGTTGACTCTGATCTTGTCTAATAACAAATGTAAAGGGAGTGGATCTGGAGGGAAGAAGAGCTGGAGCAGAGAGAGGAAAATTCCAAATAGGATAGAATATATGAGAAAAAAACTACTTTCCATAAAAGGAAAAAGACAAGACACCTCTATATTGATGAAGAAAGTGTAACAATTATGCTAGTTAAAAAGTGTTGTAAATGATAACATAGTAAAATGCAGGAGCTAGAGAGATGGATCAGGAACAAGAGCATTTGTTGCACAATCGTAAAGATCTGAGTTTGACCCCCATTACCATGTAAAAGACCAGGTTTGCACTATGCTTGCCTGTAACCCAAGCATTCTGTGGGGACAGCCAGGATGATTGCTGTGGTTTGTTATCTGTCAGTCTAGCTCCAGATTCAGTGAGAAACACTGTTCAAAGGAACAAAGTAAAGAGAGGTATATAAAGAAATCCAGTAGAATGTTCTAATATCCTGCTTCTTCACATTCACATGATCACATGCATCCCCCATGCATATACACAAACTTCTTTCTCATTTCTTCACTGTCTGTCTGTCTGTCTGTCTGTCTGTCTGTCTCTCTCACACACACTTTCTTTCTGTCTTTCTCTCTCTTAAACACACACACATACACTTTCTCTCTGTGTGTCTCTGTCTGCCTGCCTGTCTGTCTGTCTCTCTCTCTCTCTCTCTCTCTCTCTCTCTCTCTCTCTCACACACACACACACACACACACACACACACACACACACACCACATACACAAGCTGTAGCTTTGTCATGTAGGCTGTTTCCACCCCGTTACACAGGACACGTGAGTAGGCTCAGTTTTTCCCTCTCCTATGTGGAAGGTTTGAAAGGCCACTCTTTGAGGGTTCCCCCACCAGCAGGCCAGGTAAACCCAGTAAACCCTAGCTTAAATGTTCCTTAGTCTCTGTAGGAGAATGAGGAATCTTTCTGCAATATTCCCAAAATAACCTGACGAACCTCCTAGAAGGGTAGTGTAGTGCCTCCCACACTGGCTGACTTTCACTTGATGTTTTGTATCTCAGGCATGTCAAACCAACCTTCAACAATCACCCTCACTTTTCTTCTCTGTTACTACTTCCTTATATATCTGACCTACCAAGACTGTATTATCCTCATCTGTCTGTGAGTCTGTCTGATTGTCAGGACACATGTTTACCCTGTGACCTCGTTTCTCCAACAGCACTAACAAGCATTGCTGATCTTCCACAGTGTTTAGCGTTTTAACTGTTGTTCAGATGGAGTGGCAGCTTCTAAGTCCCTCCTATGTAGGAGCAGACTTGTTATTTCTCACACAAGTCTCTCTTTCTTTAAGAGTCCAGACCTGGGACACTGTTTCTCGGTGACTCTCTGAATTCCTGACCCCGCAAGAACATTCTGCATCCAGTTTAAACAGAGAACATACGGACAATAAAGCAGAGCACACTGTATAGATAAATAGTGTTCTTCTCTGATCCTAACCCCTTCCGCTCCAATCTACTTGCCTTTCTTTGTCTTCTCTGGGGCTCAGTTTTCTCTGTCATTTTCATGCTTTCCTATTTTTGTTTTATTTTGCTCTCTACTCAAACATCAGCTTCTCAGAGGGACAGCTTTGCTAAACTATGGTGCTGGTGCTCTCCATCTGCTTATCCTATTTTCCTTTTCTTTTCTGGAATAATATATTTGGACATATGTGGTCTGTTACTTTATTGACCTCTTACATTACTAATACAATAATAGCCAATATTTATTTATAGTTTTTCTGTAGATCAATACCACATAGTCTTTTACATTTTTAGAAATCGAGATTCATAAAACTGATACCGAAACTAGAGTTTGAACTCAATTGTATGGGTAATGTATGACTTGATAGAAGCATAATCACACATACACATTACGTGTGTGTGTACACATTCACATACACTTATCAATCATCATTGCTTAGATTATTATATATCACACACATACATGTATTTAGTTATTGTGACATATGTTTAATATATATAAAATGATGTGAAATGTATATATATATATATATATATATATATATATATATATATACATTTCACATCATTTTAATACATTGGGATACTTTTTGTTGTGTATTACTCATAGAAATTAAGTCCTATGGGAGCAAGGGCTTTAACTGGTTAAGTACCATGTTTCTAGCACCTAGGAGACTATGCATACCAATCGTCAAGTTGCTCTTCATAGTCCTGATAGCTATAACAGCTTGCCAAGTGTTCCCCATAAGTACTCTCTAGAATTTTCAACAAATATTTGTTGGATAAAAGAATGAGCACTTAACTTAATGAATCTGTGAATAAGTTAAGATGAAAACTTCCAAAATTATAATTGCAGAGATTACCATATAGATGTCACCTAAAGACAAAAGTACTATTTGGAATACAGCGATGCTATGTTGCATTTCTGTCTTACCGGTAGTGCTAAAATTGAGTTTATTGACTATTGGTTTCTAAATGAAGAACTCAAGCAGTGGATATGAGTATAAGCACTTATTCATTCACAAAGAAGAATGCTTTCTCAGAGGGATACATGCAAGCCAGAAGAAAGGGAGGGGGAAAAGCATCACTAGAATGTGAAGAATAATCACTATACCAATTCTCCTGAATTGGATGCCATTTTCATATATATATATATATATATATATATATTTGTGTCCCCTAAAGAAAAAAGAGATCAATGGTATTTTACAGGTTTTTCTCTAATTAGATAACATATTGTATCTCCCAAATGCTGTCATTTGTGAAGATGTCAATAGAAGGCTTTATTTGTATTTGAGACTTGCAGACCAGGTAATTACCATTTTCTATCTTTGAAAAAAGAAGTGTTAACATATACAAAAGAGGCATGAGGTTAATTGATATTTGGCAAATTAATGCTCTATTTATAATGCTTTCTTTAACAAATTGGACTACCACAGACCCACTTCTTGAACCTCACATCTGTGTAGCCCTGCTTATTATCCTATCCCTATCCTATCATAGTTCTCGGGCTTTTTTCAATATCAGTTCATGAACCCAAGTGTAAGAGGGACCCAGAAGATTATAGGGTAAGTGTCCATTTTTAGTCTAAAATAATTAATGTGGACATTAAAAATTTGAAACACATAATTAAAAAAGTTAAACATGTAGGTTTATATTATAGTTATCATGTGTGGACATATTTATGGAGTAAATTTTATCATTTATGCTCATTGGCAAATTATATGTTAAGCTTTATTGTACATAAATTTTGTATTGGCTTATTTCCTACACAAGCACTAACCAGGATCAACCCTACAAAGCTTCCAAGGTGGCATGATATTACATCATCCAAGCTAGCAATTCCATACATAGATTTACTGTTTTCTCTCATATGGATTCTTGAGATGGGAGAAAAGCATGGAAGCTTCTCTTTGAGGAAAGGTAAGGACACAGGGGGAGAGAGAGTGGGGAGAAAAGAGAGAAAAATAAGTGATAAATATGATCAAGGAACGTTTTTATGAGAAAGTAGGAAGATTTTCAGACAAGTTGGTAAGCTGTGAGCTGATGGTAAAGTAGAAGAATCGGAACAAAAAAATATATAGAACCTATTTCAAAAAGATAAAGATAAAAAAACATGAGAAATTCCCAATGGTAGTAAGAGGATCCCAGATAAGCACAGAGGAAAAGACACGTGATCAGTAAAGAAGCCACAAAACAGTCGTCATTGGCTCCCCAGTAGCAGCAAGTGACGGTGTAGCAAAAGACTCTTTCTAAAGGTGAGGTTCTAGTGAAGAGACTAGACACATACCTTCAGGGCAAGCCACAACCCTTCCAAGCCTCTAAAAACAGTTACAAGTTTTGGTGAGACAGTGATTTCTCAAGTGTGCAGGTCATCAGTCAAGGGGCAGTCTTATCCTGTGTCTGTGTGTGATGTTGTAGATAAGACCCAGGTAACGTCTTGAAAGTTAACAAATTGTTTGAAACTAAGCCACCGTGGAGACCTAAGAACAGAAGGAAAAACTGTAAGTCAAGAAAGACTGGATTAAATCTGCCTCAGCCCCAAGGTGAGAGATAACCTGGAAAGGCAGCTAGGGAGAGACGGAGAGCCCAGGCACTGATAAGCCAAGAACTACAGGTTCAACTTGGGCATAGAGAAAGGTAGCCCTGCTTTGGGTTGCTGAAGCAAATATCAAGACTGAGGATAATGGTCTCACCAGTAATATACTTACTGGGTACACAATACCTGGAGGCATTTATCTGTCATTCATTGCTATAGAAAACTCTCAAGCTTCCCTGGCATACTGACACCTACAAACTATATCACTCTGAAGGAGTGATTAGCACTTAGCAGGTTTTGAAAGTCTGAAGACAAATTCCCTACTTATACATATCTCAGTGCTATGGTTGTCTGTCATTCTCTCACTGTTACTGGGAGATAGCTTCTTACAGCTGGAGCATTAGACACTCCTGTGATGGGATATATATCTGGTCAGATATATATCTGTCATATATATAGTCAGAGGTGCAGTGAGAACCTTCCTCTTATCAAAGACTACAGTGATAATATGACCAGCAGAAGCCTCTAGTATGCAAAGAAGGAAGATTTTTGTGGCAGACATCAAATGAGAGTCCAATAAAGTCCTGGCAACAGCATTAGTCAAGGAAAAAAAGAGTCCACAGGATCAAGTAATTTTGCCACCTCCACGATACCTCCTTGCTACTTGCACAAATAAAACTTGCTACCTCCTTGCATAAAACACGCTGCCTCCTTGCTATGTCCATTAAAAAAGAACTAAATCCTTGCTACCACCGTGCACAAAACATGCTACCTCCAATTTTCAAGGGCTCGGAAGATGTTTCACTATTTCATCTTTATTTTCTACAACCACTGTGCTTTCTGTACTTTTATTCTCAAACTTCTAGCTATAGCTTTGTTTCATATTTAAGAAAATTGTTTTTATTTTCTGATTGTATCCATACAATCAGCTAACATTTTTTCTTATTCTTCATTATTGTATAATCGTTTATCTTTTTCTTTTCTTTTTAAACCCCATGTTCTACCTTCCTATCATTTCCATTGCAATTTTACTGTTTTTTAATTTTTTTTATTATTTCTTTTATTTTGGAGATTAATATAACTACATCATTTTCCCCTTTCCTTTTCTCTCACCAAAACTTCTCATATAGCCTCCCTGTTCTCTTTTAAATTAATGGTCTCTTTTTTTTCATTAATTGTTGTGACATGCATGTAGCAAAGTTTTCATACTTCATCAAGGAAGATTCTCTTTGTAACAGATGGAGTGCTTTGTACTTTTAATAATATTTTTACTGTTGCTTTTGTTTTTAAAATGTCGTTGTTTTAAAAAATCCAAAGAAATAATGGCTCAGTGGCTAAAGAGAACTGTCACCAAACCTGATCTCTTGAGTTGGATTTTGGACCTACATGTAGTAGGAGAAAACAGACTTGCCAAAATTTGTGTGTTTTTGTTGTTGTGGTCGTTGTTTATTTATTTTGTTTTGTCTACCACAGGAAAGAGAGAGAGAAAGAAGGAAATGCAATAAATAACCATGTCTTGTCAGCAACCTGAAAAGCTAGGAAAACACAGAGCAACATATTTTAAGCCCCCAAAGCAATGAACTGCCAGTCAAGATTACTATTTTCAAAAGACTATCTTATAACATTGGTGGAAAAATAAAGACAGTTCAAGATAAGCTTAAACTAAGGCATTTCATGACCAGTTCATCCTGTAGTGCATAAATCACTTAAAGAAATCTTAACAGAGAAGGAAGAGAAATAGTCTCAACGCTAAGAACACACACACACACACACACACACACAAAACAGATTTCATAAGAGGAATAAATAAACAAGGAGCACAAGGGAAGAATTCATTTTCTCCAACCCAGTAACCAGCAAAGCTAAATACTAATTAGGGTAAAAAAAGAGAAGCAAACAGTAATCCAAGAAAATCAGAAAAAAAATAAGAATAAATATCACTCAAGAACTATCTTACTAACTTATTAATATTTATATGTCAAAATAGTTTTATATTTTATGATGATTTATTTTTAAATGTTAATGATGATTAGTAACATTATTTTAATAACTATCTTAATAATATCTAATAATAAAAAATCATAATACTTTAACTTACCAACAAGGACTAGTTGATTGCATTTTAAGAATATATCCATTTGCTCAGGCAGGTGCTAGCCAGCCACAGGCCAGCCAGGCCCTCGAGGCCCAGGATGGGCTGACAGGAAAATATCCACAGGCACCTTTGGGCACTGATTACAATGAGCAAATATATGGTGAAGAACTTGGAGAGAAAGAAAAGCAGAATGGTTCATGTGCTGTGGAAAGAGGCAGAAAGGAAGAAACGAAGGCGTTGAAGAGTGGGCTGAAGTGGAAGTTCTGATTGCCATCCAGGCCATAGTGGCATTCAGGTTGGGCTGCTGTAGAGTCATGTCTGCCTCTGTGGTCCTACCACAGCCAGGGTGTGTGTGAATATCCATGGCCCATGTTGCTACCCAAAGACACAAGGTTGCCCAATGTCTGGGCTGCCATTTATGGCCATAAAGGTGTCCAAGGATCACCACTGGAGCCAGCTGATCTGGTTGGCCTGTGCCACCACCTGGGGCCATAGTGTCATCCAGGCCTGAGCTGCCATGTCTTGGTCCATGGCCTTACTGCAGTCAGGGTATGTTGATGTCCTTGGCTCCATTGCCATCAAGGGGGATGCTGATTCCCAGGGTCTAACACATTACTTGGGACCATATTGGTATCTGAGGTCTATGCTATTGATGGGACTGTGCCAATCTGGGAGGTCTTCATTGCCCCCTTGAGACCATGGTGATGATATCCAGACTGTAGCTGCTGCCAAGAACCATTTCTGGGTCTGTGGTCCTCCTGTGGCCAGGTTCTGTGCTGAAGTTCAGTCCTCATTTCCACTAAGATCCACATTGAGGCCCAGGGTCTGGGCCACAACCTGTGGTCCTGTCAGAGTCTGGGGGCCATTCTGCCACCAGGACCATACATTTTTGGGTGGTCTGTGATTCCACCTGGTGCCAAGGTGTCATCTGAGCCCTGGGCTGCTGCTCGGGGCCATATCTGGGTCTGTGGCCCTATAGTGGCTGGTGTTTAGGTTGACATCTGTGTCTCCTGTTGCCACCAAGGGTCATGTGGATGACCAGGGTCAGATCAGCCACTTGAGTTCATGTTGGTATCTGAGGGCCATGCTGCAGCTGGGACCATACAAATCTGAGTGGCCTGCGCTGCCACCCAATGCCACAGTGGCATCTGTGCCAGAGCTGCAGCTGAGGGCCTTATCTGGGTGCTCCTACTGCATTCAGAGTCTGCATTGATGTCGAAGGCTCCTGTTACCATGGAAGGCCATGCAGATGCCCACAGTCTGGGGTCATGCTGGTGTCTGAGGGCCCAATCTCAATGTCTTCTACTATTACCCAGGGCAATGGTGACAGTAGGTGACATCTAGGATTGGCTGCTGCCAAGGATCACTTCTGGGCTGATGGTCCTCAGTGGCCAGGGTCTGTGTTGAAGCCAAAGGGCATAAGGAAGCCTTGGGTTGGGGCTACAGCCTGAGGCCTTAGCCATGTCTGGGGACTATGCATTGACCAGAATCAATGTTTCCACCTTGGAGCTAGGAGGTCATTCAGGCCCAAGTTGTGGTTGAGAGTTGTGTCTAGGTCCATTGTCCAGTTTCAGCTGGGATCTGTATTGATGTCTGTGGCTTATATCACCTCAGGGGACTGTAGGAAATATGCATGATGAAATTACCATGAGCTGTCCTTAACTTTTACTGTCCCTGAGAAAGTTGGTCCTGCTTCTCTCTGGACACTGCAGCAAGAGAGCTGGATCTGACCTTCATGGGAGAGCTGGTCCCTAGGCTCAGGACAGATCACCCCACCCCTCACCAGAGAAGACCTAAAGCTGACCCTGATGGTATAGACATAGAGGAGCTGGCTCTATACCCTCACCTGAGGCAGGTGGCCCCTATGATTCGGGATGACCAACTCACCTACCACTCAGGCCCATAGCTGGTTCTTGGGTTGACCCATGAAGCTTATAATCCATACCCACAGGATCTCCATGATTCAGGGCAGCTTCTGGATATCCTGGAGGAGTTAAAGGGAGAATCCAGTGATGATAGTGTTTCAGAAACCAGAGGCCTTGAAACAGACCAGTGACTCACTGCAATGAACATTTGCTACTAAAGTTGATAGGACAAAAGGGTATATGCTATGTTACACACTGCTTCCAGCTCCACCAGGATGAATGAAATGGTATTGGAGAGGCAGGAAAGATGGAGAAGTAAAGAGGTTTTTGTTGTTTTGTTTTGTTCTTGTTTTTATTTGTTTGCTTAATTGCCTTATCTTGTTTTGTTTTGATTTTTAAAATTTTCTTTTGGGGACACTGTAGGGATAATAGGAGGATATAGGGTGACTAGGAGGTGAGCATATTTAGGGGGTATGATGTGAAATTTCCAAAGAATCAATAAAGAAATCAGGTTAAATTTAACAAAATGAATAGGTCCATCCATCTGCCAGGTCCAAGAAGGACATCTCACTGGCAAAAACTCCCCAAATCAAAATGTAAAGAATAGACTTCAATCTATTCAGCCAAGGGAAGCTGGACAGAGACCAGCATATCTGTTCTGATGTCTGATAAATAAACTTCAGATCAAAATGAGTTAGAAGAAGAATATATGACAAATGCCTCCTGATTGAGGAACAATTCAAGATGCTATAACTGTTGAACCATTTTGTATCTATTGTTGGGCTCCAAGTTTTACAAGACAAACACTAATGAGCATTAAAATCTGATGGGTTCTCAAGTAATAATAGTAGTGAGTCAAATATCCCATCTTTAGTTTTTATTTCTTTGTGTATGTGTGTGCACGTGTGTGTGTGTGCATGCCCATTCTGTTACATCATAACGTAGGTATGCATTTCAAAAGACAACTTGTAAGAGCCAGTTCTCTAATTTTTCTCTATGTGTTCTGGGACTGACCTCCAGTTATCAGAAATTACCATTCCAAATATCCTGTATAAAATATAAAATAGAAAAGAATGATCCTTACCACAAAAGTAAAAGACCTTTATAATAAAACATTTAAGGTAACAAATCAAAAATTAGAAAAGACACTATAAGATTGAAGACCTCACTTGCTTAAGACTTGGAAGAATCAATGCTGCAAAACTGACTTTGTTGCCTAATCAATCTACAGTTTCAATATAATCACCAATTTCCATCAATATTCCAATTATATTCTTTACAAATCTAGAAAAAAGAAAATCTCTCCAGATAAATGTGGACACTCAAAAAGACCTGAATAGCAAAAGCATTCCAAACAAAAAGGAGCAAGGCTAGAGTTATCATTTCTGAAAACTATAGTATTATGTTATCTGAAAACTATACTATAGAGCAGTGGTAACAAAAACAGAATGCTCCTGGCACAAAAATAGGTGTGTAGAATGTGATAATTATCTTTGCTGTTAATTTGAGTAGATTTAGATTTATTTCCAGAAAAGTTTAACTGAAGAGGGAAAACCTACCCTGCTTGTGGGCAGCAGCATCATATGGGCTGTGGTTCAGGGATGAATTAAAGGAAGAAGGCAAGCTTAGCTTGAGCACTCCTGTCTGTCTGCTTCCTGACTGTATGCATAATGTGATTAGCTTTCTCACATTTTCTCTACCACAATGGACTGTAGCCCTTCAAACTATGAACCAAAGTAAACCTATGTCACCTTTGGTCAGATATGTTGTCTCAGAAACTAATAAATGGCACACCAATGATATAGGAGAGATGAAACAAAAATAAACTCAAACAATTACAAGACAATTTCAGCAAGATCTCAAAATCACATGTTGATAAAAGTGTCCCATTAACAAATGATGCTGATGAAATTGGAAATTCATCTTAAAAAAGAGTGAAATTCAACCCATGTCTCTCACCCTGCACAAAATCCACTTTAAAATAAGTCTAAAATTTTGAGACCTGAAGCTTTGGAACAGTCCGGAACTTTCTGAAGAAGACTCCATGGTTCAGAAAAACTACAACAACTGGCTCATGAATTTAAAGGAAATCAAAAGGCTCTGCAGAGCAGCGGATGCAACAATATCAGAATAGAAAAAATATCATTACCAACTGCATATGAGTCAGGGGGTTAAATTTTAGAATATACAAAGAAATGTAAAAGCTAAATACCAAAAACCTAAATCATCTAATCTATAAGTGTCATGATGAACTAAATATACTCTTATTAAAAGTCCAGATACAATGGTCAAGCAATATTTGAAAACTGTTCAATACCCTAAGCCATCATAGAAACGCAAGTTAGAAATGACTGTGGATAACATTTCACCCCATTGCCCTATACATTCTGCAGGACACACAGGAAGAAAGTGACTGACAAACTGCCAATATAGTGGGAACTGTCTTTGAAATTTCCTGCTTCATGGAAAAGTCTGCTCGTGCTATGGAGCTGTAGGCTGAAGATGGATGCCCCAACAGTACAGAAGAACTTTGGGTAACTGTCAGACAGCAAGATGTCTCTGTCAATTCTAGAGTTTTAGAAGTAGTTTACAATGCACTTCCTGTTTACTGACTCCTTCTGGAGTCTTTGATGGTGTTGAAGAATAGATAGTTATAATTATGTTTTCCTTAGTTATGATAAAAGATTAAATATAAATGTTGTAACTGTAATTTTTGATTGATAACTGTTTTGTTGTGTGTAATCTTGCTATGTTAAAGTCAAAACCTTCCTTTTTATTTACACAGAAAATGGGAGGTGATATGGAGGTGATGTGTGCTGTGAATATGTTTTATTGCCATTGGTTAATAAAGAAGCTGCTTTTGGTCAATGGCTTAACAGAGTAAAGCCAGGCTGGAAGAGATATGTATATAAAGAGTAGGTGGAGTCAGTGAGAAGCCATGTAGCACTGCCAGAAACATGCTGGATGGAAGCTTGCTGGTAAGCCACAGTCACATGGCAATACACAGATTAATAGAAATGGTTTAAGATATAAGAGTTAGTCAAAAATATACTTAAGTTACTGCCCAAACAGTGCTACAAATAATATAGATTCTGTGTGTTTATTGTAAGACCAGGTGGAATAGAACTCTCCAACTACATAGGGTTTCTCTATCTACAGCGTTGCCTATCCTGGAACTCACTCTGTAACTCCGGCCGGTCTCTAATACAGATATCTGCCTGCCTCTGCCTCCCAAGTGCTGGGTTTAAAGGTTGAGCCACAAATGCCTGACTTAAATTTTCTTTCTGAAATCTGGCAATAGAATCACCATATGACCCAGCTATGCCACTGCTATATTCATACATTGAAACACACTGTGTCAATATTCTGCAGATGTACTTGTGCAGCCACGTTTATCAGTGAACTCAGCTCAACCGCCAGGAAATGAAACTAGCCTAGATGTCCACCAATAGATGAGAAGATTTAAAAAGAGAGAGAGAATTTTATGTGAAGAGATATGAAGTCATATTATTTGCAGACAGGTGGGAGGCAATTGGAGATCATTACATTGGGTGAAATGAGCTGAACTCAGAAAGACAGTGTTTTCCCTTACATGCAAACCCTAGATTTGTGTGTGTTTGTGTGTGTGTGTGCATGAATACACATGTGTATATATATATATACATATATGTATGTGTGTGTGTATGTGCACATATGTGAGTGTGCGATGAAAACAGAAGAGAAGCCATGAGAGGGGTGGAAGAGATGCTAGAAGAGATGGGGAGGGAGCTAAAATAAAGAGGGAGAATATATGTAATATAAAATATGAAGACAGTGACTATAGTGGTCAGGAAGAGGTCCAACAAATATGGAACAGGGATTCAGGAGAGAGGAAGGGGAAGGTGAAGAATAAATATAGTCTGCAGTGTGATGCATAGTATATTATAAAAATAACAACAAATATAATAATAATTAATGAGATCATAAAAATAAAGATATGAGTAGTAATGAATATGCCATAATAAATCTCTTTACTTTGCATGCTAACTATAGAGATTAAGGAATAATTACATTATATACTTTTGTAGAAATTTTACAAGGGAAATTATTTCATACAATTGATACATGCTAGTGAAATCTCATAAATAATTTAAGAGTTTATGAACATTTATAAAAGGAAACAGATTGCATCAAGTGGTCATCTAACCAGTCCTTTTCATGAAAACTTAGACCTTATGGATTTTTATAAATGTTCCATTGAAAACTTTTGTGACTATTTTGTTTCTGAATTCAGATCAAAATGATCTTACCTCACAGACTGCTAGTTGAATTTATGGATCAAAGATTCAGGGCAATGTTTAAAGTTCTTTTTAGAAACTTCCAATACTTTGAAAAGGTTGGAACATGTACTTTTACCTTCTATACTCAAAATGCAAAACAGCCATGGATTCACACAGATAATAAGATTCTCTCCAGCCTTGACCTTGTGTGTCCACAGCAGATGCGCCCTTCACAGCCTAAGAAAATTCTTTTTTTTCTATTTTATTTTGCTCTGTAAAAACAAAAATGATTTCACTTCTGATGTATAACGTAAGTGCAGACAGAACCAGATTATGCAAAATATGGCCGTAACTATACTTTGTGCAAGTAAGCCAAAGATATGGGGAAAAACCACAGGGACTGTGGAAGCGACTGGCTTCGTAGCAGTCACCAGAGTACAGGCACAAAGGGTCCCATCCTGTCTCAGATCAGAGACTGGAGATCAAGTTAGTCATGCCTACACTCTCCAAAATGGCCCTTTTCCTTGCAGTCAGCCCACTGCTTCCTGAAGCCTGTCTGAGTGCAGCTCTGCTCCGTCTCACATAGTTCACTGACGAATTGCATCAGTGTCAGAAGTGACAGCTTTTTATAAGAAACTACTTTCAAATTATCAAGAGTTTTCAGAGAAGGAAAGATAATAGCTACACAGTGACTGCTGAGAGCCTGACACTGCCCAAGAAGCCGCTTATCAAATCTGCACATATCTGCTCACAGTGCTTGTGTTTATGTGTGAACATAAGCTCACAGTGGACATGTGTGTGCACACATGTGCATCTATAGTCCATTATTTTCTTTCTTAAGATTATTTACATTTCTTTGTATATGGGTGTTTTGCCTACATATACATCCATCTGTCATATGCAGGTCCGGTGCCCACAGATCCCAAAAGAAGGAGTTGGATTCCTTGGAACTAGAGTAACAGAGAATTATTAGCTGCCATGTTGATGTTGGGACCTGCACAGGGGCTTCTGGGAGAATAGCCAGTGATCTTACCTGCTAGTCATCTCTTCAACCCCAAGATCATTATTTTCTGATAGTACGATTCAAAAAGTATTTCAGGGACAATGACAGTGACCTGCAGGCATGACTCTCAATATTTTTCCTCAATGTCCTCAAACCTAAAAAGAGAAGTACAAAGGAAAGGCAAATCTATAATTTAAGCTTGAAGAACAGTGTGAAAGAACATAGAAACATTTGCAGCAGCTCTGTAATTTAACCCAGAGAATTTACAATTAACTTCCTGGGAAATGGTCAGGGAGGGCGATGTTACGACCTTAAAATAATAAAACATATAATAAACCATTAGCATGTTAGACAATGGTATCAATAGTATTTCTGAACCTGAATTGGTAGAGAAGGGATCGTGGGAAAGAATGATTTATGATCTAGGCTCACGCGTGTCAGATATGATGACACTCCGACATCTCTGTCACCCTGTCACTCAGCAAGAGACAGGCTGAGACCGGGCCTAAGGGTCCTCTGATCACAGAGGTCAGACTGTTCCTACTCTCTCTGATTTACACATGTTAGGTCTCTGTCTTTCACTAATGAGGAGGTAGAAAACCTTACACAGTACATGATATTGACTTATTCTCAAGCCAAACATATTTTGTGAGCTTGTTTTTCTACAACCAAACTGAAACCCGTTCTGCAGTCCGCTAGCCCTTTTCTCTTCAGCTCACACCTTTCGGGTCTTCGGTAGCTTTAAAAATGGAAACATCTTTCGTGTGAGACATATAATCATTAAGATGAAAGGCTTAAGGGACATGCTGAGTTTCTTGAGTCATGGACTCTTCGGGTCGACCTCAGAGTGACAGTGAGAAATGCAGTAGAAGGATGGGAGAAGGTGGCGCTTTCTGAGTTGCGTGTCTTCTTGAGGCTTCTCCTCCCCAACCCTCCCCCACCAGGCACTGGTCAAAATCCTTCTCTCTCCGACTCCCTGGATTCTGTTGAATGTTTTTTAAGCGCCACTACTTAGACGGGCCCATTCGTCTACCTCCAAGTTCAAAGGAAGATTCGCATTACTGATTTTTCTTGCCATGAAACTTTTATTTTCAGGCCCAAGTAAATTGATGTTCATCTTCAATTCCCCGCATAATCTCCCAGGTGCACTCATTCTGAGGCGATGTGCTCGGCGAGACACACAGCTCCACTGTGGGCGAGATGGGATGTGGTTACTGAAATGAAATATAAAAGCCAAGAAGGAAAAATCGCCGTAGCACTCCCTCACCTCATTTCCAAGGGTCAGCCTGGAATTTATCCTCCAAAGCATTCTGCTCAGCTTTAGCTCACCCCAGGGGCAAGTCTTCGATGATGGTGCTCCTCAGAGACACCAGAATTAATTTCCTAGAAATAATCACATTCTGCTTTATTATATTTATGTATTAATTCATTCACTCATTGAACAAACATTTATTGAGTGACCTTCCTGGACCAGGCACTAAGCCCAGTCACTTAAAGTCTAAAACACAGAATTGGGAAATTATAGATTCCGTGCCATGGCGAGGGAGAAAGCAAGGAGTGTGAGAGCCTTAGGGACCCAGAAGCCACCCTCGTTCTGCCTATAGGGTATCGGTTGAAGTTTGGCCGCTTAGGTACTTGGGATTCAGTCTTGCTGAGCAGGGAAAGGGGGCACATACAAAGCAAATGTGTCTGTCTGAGCCATGAAAGGTGAACAGGCATGTGTCAAAACACAAGGAGAAGTCATGGGAGACCAGCTACAGGCAGCAAGCTGAGAGCCCAGGGCCACTTCACACAGAGGACTCCCCACAACCCAGCAAGCCCTGTCTATAAGGAAAAAGGCCACTGTGGGAGAAGGTCTTTGGACTCCATGTCCGCTTGTTCCAGGCTATTATAAGTGGCAGCCATTAAATTCCAGATATCGTAAGCTCCAGGGGAGGGCTCTGAATTCCCTGTGTGAAGGAGAAAAACAAAGGTTAGGAGGAAAAAAGAATTTCTGTTATGAGATGAGAGCTGAGCAAATAAATTAACCCTCTTGTACTTTGTTTACTAATCTACATATTGGAAATGAGCTGGCCTTCTTTTATCAAATAAATGTCTTAGAGTAGAAAATGTCTTGTTTGCTGCCCCTGTGGAATTAAAGCGCCTTGTGCTATTTACCAAGATTCCTTTCCTGGACCTTCCAAACTCACCACCTGTGTCAACCCTGAGATTGGGAGCAACTGAAGCCAAATGTCTGGCTAATGGTTTGGAAAACAAAGTCAGAGGGGAAGCCGAGAACTAGACTATGGCTAAGTGGCCCACAGTCCTCCAGCCCATTTCTCTGACTGTTCGTCCCAAGCTTCTAAGGTGGCTTGGGAGAAATTAAAGGTGGAGGGGTAAGGCTGGCTTGCTATACTCATTTCTGGCACCACAAATGGGCTACTTGAAGGTGGTGCCCCAAAGTTGTTATTTAAAGCAGAAAGAAAAATGTTATTCTCACAACAGTATGGATTCTAAGAATGGCCTCTGGGGAGCCTGAAAGAGGCAGTAGCAGAGGTTATTGAGGAAAGCAGGTTCTTACCTTATCCATCCTCACCTCAGTGGCTCCGTTCATCTTCAAAGCAGCCAGCTTAGTCTTCAAATCTTTCTTTCTGTACTATGTTCATGAAATTTCCCACACTCGCCTCTTCCTGCAGTCAAGCATCCCTTCGTCTCCCTGCTATTAAAACATCTATGAACGAGCTGCTAAAGTGCCTGCCATACTAGACTAAGAACCAGATATGAATCCCCAAGACATACATAAAAAGCATGGCAGCGTGTATCTGCAACCCCAAGCTGGGAGGCAAAGACAGGAGGATCCTTTGGGCCCCCAATCAGACAAATTGAGATCCAGACCAAGAAAAGCCCTTGTCTCGCCAAACAAGGTGGATGGCATTTAAGGAACAATCTAAGTTTGACTGTTGGCTTCCATGGGCATGAATACGTATTTCCATCCATTTACATATATACAAGCATACAACATCACCAAACACTTGTGATTGTATTTAGGGCAACCCGAAGAATGCAGGCAATAACCCCATCTCTGTTATGTAACTTAACATCTCTAAACATAGGTGTGTATGTGTCTATACACATATATGATTATTTACAGGAGCAAGTGATAGTACCTGGACATCTTTGGGAGACTGTTATTGAATGTATGATACTCATTTAACTACTAATGCATTTAATTACCCAAGGCTGACCTAAACTAGGATGAGGCAAGTTAGGCACCCAAAGCACATGGTTTAAGGAGGTCCTTGCTTCCAGGTACTTCAATAAGGTTCACACTTAAAACTGACATCTATTTAAATTCCATGCAGTAACTATCTCACAGCAGTAACAGAACAGGGATGGCATGACTAACCAGTATCCTTAAGGCAAAGTAGCAAAACTCTGACTGGCTCCAGGAGCTGGGCTGTGTGTGTGTGTGTGTGTGTGTGTGTGTGTGTGTGTGTGTGTGTGTAAAATAGTGATGCAGATGGTGCATAGGAAGGATGAATAGAGCATCTGAGTGATAGCTACTCCATAACTAAAACTGACACTGTACTCCAGTAACATCTTTGAGTACAGCAGATTTTGCACGCACCTAGGCAACTTTGCCTTTACTGGGGAAACTGATTCCTGCCCAGATAATGGAGCTTTTCAACCGAGATACCACCAAGAACCAAGCACCAGCCTTGCAGAAGCTATTGCACTGGGGGAAACACTGGGAAGACTATAAAGTGGCTACAACCGAATCTCCTAGGAGAATAGGGTCTCAAAGAGAACGTGAAAAGCAGACAGTGTGTATTTTGTGGATACATTTAGGAACTTGTTATGCAGCCCTGGCTGGCCTGGAACTCACTGTGTAGTCTAGGCTAGCAGAGGACCATAGACAGGTACCAGCACAGTTGAATGAAGTGTCTCTGTTAGGGGGATTCATGAATATCGATGTTACTTTTCTCCTGCATTATCTCAAAGAACCAGAGATCATTGGGGCCCTCACTGTTCTAAGTTGCCTGTCTTTGGAATACCCAGCAGAGAGCCAACAGTACACAGACCCAGACCACTTGTCCTCCCAACTAAAACCTTCTCCTGCCCAACCTAAATACCCCTTGTCCCTCCTCCTTCTCTGGCTCACACACTCTCAACCAAGAGGACAGTGACTCACACTAATTATACAGCAGCTGGGACTTTCTATTTATTTGCCAGCTATTTATAACTCACTTAGACAAGGAAGCCTCCTCCCACCCCAAGTAAAATTTCTCTGGGGTGGATCTAGTTTTATCTAAATTGGCTGGACAGAGTTGCAAAGCATATATAATCCATATTGAAAGAGATAAGGTTTTTCTCCTTGTACTGGATATAAAAATAACCAACATGCAAAATGAGCATGGATAGGGAAAAATTAATTTACTTCCCTGCTTAATTAGTAGATGCAAGATAAATGTATCTGCTTAGCTCCCTAATTATAATAATACTTAACAGTTATGTGAAGCTCTTCATCATCAAAAAAATACCACTCTCCTGACACTAAAATCATTAGTCTTTGGCACCCCTCGGTGAGCATCTTATCTAAATAGGGGAAAGACTATGGTACTGGGGGTGGGGAGCTGAGGATTCAGATAGAAGTACTAAAACTTTCCATTATCATTAAGTAAGCTGTTCCATGTGGTCCTACTCTTCTGTCCCCAGAACCTGGGTGTCTGGGGACAATCTACAAGCCACAGGGAGAAGTTTGACAATGAGGCCCAGTGCTGTGGACATTTGCTCATCTGACAGGATAGCCAGGACCTTTCTTGTAGCAATAACAGAGCAGAGGTGACCACAAGAAGACAGAGACCCTGGGTGCCTCCTTGAAGAAGTGAACAACACGTGGAGCCCTGCTGGCTACTGTCATATGTGTGTTCATGGGACTTCTTAACCTAGTGATGTTCAGATAAGAATTTCTGCATTGCCTTGTTGCTCTAACGGTATCCAGCTCTCAGCTTTACTCATATCAGCCTGGAACCCATGAAGTGAATCCCATATTCACTGACACTAGAAATTTGACCTCTCCAAATCCTGGGATCTCACAGTCCTTGCATCTTTAAAAAAATAAATATTCAGCCTCAGAGTAGGGTTTGACATTCCATCCTTGGGAGTAAAGGAGGTGGTATGAGCTTGCTTTCCTGGAGGGATGAATTTTGCCTTCCATCACTAGCTTCCCTCACAGGTTCCTCCCTAGCTTAGTGCTTCCATCTTAGCCTTCCATGGACCAGTCAATGCACCTGGATGAATCTCTTCTTCTTCCTCTTCTTCTCTTCTCTTCTCTTCTCTTCTTTTCTCCTCTCCTCTCCTCTCCTCTCCTCTCCTCTCTCCTCCTCCTCCTCCTGTCCTCCTCCTCCTCCTCCTCCTCCTCCTCCTCCTCCTCCTCCTCCTCCTCCTCCTCCTTCTTTTTCATAAATTCAGAGACCTTATTCTTACCAAACATTGGAATGACATTATTATTACAAAAGAAAGAAACATTAAATTCAGCCAGCACTGTGTTTAGTGCCTGATAGACCATTAACATAATTTGTTTTAAAAATAAAATATTCAAATCATTTGCTGAGGACTTATTTTTTGATGGCTTTCAAAAAAGGTGAAACATATAACCAAACAATGGTAAGAAGCCACAACTGTAAATCTTGTTTTTATTTTGTAGCCCAGGGTGGAGAAAGGGAGATCTCTCAAAGTGTTTGCCACTTAAATTTCTGCTTTACTATACTTTTATTTCTCCCTTATTTTAAATAAACAATAGGTCATGTGTATTTTGTTTAAATTCAAAATTTTCAAAGATCAAAACTGCTATAATGTGAAAAGAATGTCAACCTCTTTATGTGGCTGAAAGGCCACACAATATTGAAACAGTTTTTGGAAAATACATATCAATGTGATGCAAAGGAACTCTCTCTGTCTCTTTCACCACTGGGTTCTATCTGCAACCAGAGAAAATTATAACTTGTGATTTTTCACAAGCCATCGCCCCATATTCTAATTCAATGTACATTTCTTCTTACAACATGTGGGTTCAGAAGAGGAGAAGGTAAAAATACACACACATTGGCTACAGCGTTTCACAATTGCCTGGGAGGTAGGCATGTGTCCCCATTCTACACGTCAGAAATCTGTTCTCACGTGCCCTGTCTGATCCTGTCTGCTGCTACGCCACTACCACACACTTCTCATTTCTGCACAGGACTCCAGTTCAGAGCCCCCAGGATGGAAATGGCCACCCTGAAAGACCTGAATACAAGAAAGACAAACCAGAATGTTGTTAAGAAGTCATGAAGGCCCCAGGATCAAAAGGATCAGATTCAACTTCATGGAATCCAGAGCTGCTGTTTTAGGGTTTCTATTGCTGTGAAGAGACACTATGACCACAATGATTCTTATAAATAAAAACATTCAATTGAGATGGCAGCTTACAGTTCAGAAATTCAGTCTATTATCATCATGGCTGGGAGCATTGTGACATTGCAGGCAAACATGGTGCTGGAGAAGCAGCTGAGATTCCTACATCTTGCTGGCAACAGGAAGTGCTGGGTGGTATCCTGAGCATACATAGGAAACCTCAAAACCTACCACACAGTGATACACTTACTCTAATAAGGATACATGCTCCAACAAAGTCACACCTCCTAATATTGCCACTCCTTATGAGATTATGGGGACCAATTACATTCAAACTACCCCAGCTGGCAAGACAATGAACTCCTCACAGGCTGAGGTTTTCATTTTGTACTAAAAGGAAGACATAGGCTTTCTTAGCTCCTAGAGAAAATGATTACCCTCTGAGAGAGAGAAAGCTGCCTAGGAATAAAAAAGCAGGGAAGAAGGAGGCTTGTCAACAATGTTGCAAGAGAAACACAACCCCCGACCAAATAATCGCTCTTCTTGAGGACAACCCTGAGTCTAAGATCCTCTGATTCCATGGCTCAGCTCAGCAGTTTAGTTATTTTCAAACAGAGAGGCTAAAGCAAAGCCTGAGTAACAGCTTTGCAGCCATCTATGTGTGTTTGTGTCCTGAAATGAGCCTACCCACAAGTATAGCCAGTGTAGGCTCTGTATCACACAGCTGGAACTGGCACATTAACCACATGTTATTAGAGGTATAAATAGATTGCATTTTTTTTGAGTGGTGATTACTTGATTAATAAAAAAAACAATGGAAAAGAAAAGAAACATATCCTATACAAACTGATAAAAAATAATGACAGTGTTCCGGAAAAGATGCTCAGAGTGGGGTGGCCTAAGGTTTTCATAGAGAATGCCTATCTTCTTTTCATATTTTAAAATCACTGTGTAATAGTAGCAGCTATAATAAAAACAACCACTTTGTACTTTATATTTTCTTGGTGCATGCTACTCGTTTTCCCTATTTAATATGCACAAAATAGTTGTCATTTTTCCATCCCACAAAAGAGAACAAAGCACTGAAGACAGACGTGGTGTCCACAATCCCCACAGTTAATAATTTCTGACTGAGTCTTCAGTCCTGGTACTTTTAACTACACTTACTGCCCAAAGGTAACCAGTGAAACCTGTGAAGGCCCAAACATGTGAGCCTATTTCCACCTTGTCTGAAGGTCAGAGAGTTTGAGCTTGCTCAGAGTTGTTGATAGTAACTGTGGCTACAAACCTTGAGCGAGGGTGTGCTTACTTGGTGTTTTGGACATTAAGATGGCCCACACAGGTAGACCCACTCCACCCCGGCCAAAGGTCAGAGAATTCAAGCACACTTTCTGTTCCTTCTTTTGAAATAGAAGCTTTGTCCTAGGAAATGGCTGCCTTCAGGATTCTTGGTCTAGGGTGGGTTCACTGCCTAAAGAACAGAATGCTTTTCTCAAGGATTAATGACTTGACAACTCGAAGTATTGAAGCAAGTCACTGTTCTAGTTGTCCTTTGCATCATGGTAAAGCAGCTTGTTTTTGGCTTCCACTTTTTGTGCTGGGGTATAAAGCATATGGAAAATAAACACAGATGAATTGAGCATTCAGTATTCACTGAGTTACCCTCCCTTTACTATGCTGTGTCTCTGTGATTCTTTCTTATCTCTGTTCCTCCTACTTAACATTTTATAATCTGTGTGCTCCTACCCTGAGATGTACGAGCCCCACACAGCCAGGATCACTGCAGAAGTCACCCCAAAAGGGTGGTTTCTGACAAAAAAAAAAAAAAGCACAAAAGTGTTCAAGTATTGCATGCATCAATCTTTCTCATTACCACATGATAATCTCTGCATGGATCAAGTGGTCCTCTAGAGGAAATGCTCCCACTTTTGGTGGTGGAAGGCTTCTGCTCCTCTTCAGCATCCCCTCTGTCCCTGGCATGGGAGCACCTCAACCTGTCTTCTCTACTGTATACACCTGCGCTTGACCTGGGAACATCTCAGCCCGCCTTCTCCTCTGTGTACACCTGTGCCTGACAAGGGAGCACCTCAGCCTGCCTTCTCCTCTGTGTACAGCCGTGCATGACATGGGAGCACCTCAGCCTGCTTTCTCCTCTGTGTACATCTGTGCCTGGCATGGGAGCACCTCAGCTTGCATTCTTCTCTGTATACATGGAGCACCCTGCCTTCTCTAGCTTGTACACTGCTAAGTTACCTTCCAATTCCTATTTCACACTCATACCCTCAAGAAAGAAATCTCCACCTGACTTTCTTCAGTACTGCTTATTTATCCATTCACATATCTGTCTCCCCTGAAATTCTAGCAACCATTTGACCTTCATAATAGCATCCTAAAGGTTAAAGACAAGCATACCTTTTTTTTACAGGAACAAACTGTCTGCTTTTCACTGGCATATGTTGTATTGATAAAGGGCCGCAGGCCTTTCTCTTTCCAAAACTTTCAAAACAGAAGGGCTCTATCCAAAATAGAAGTGTATGTTACACTGTTCCTATAAAAGAAGGAAACAAAAGGAACCTCGGAGCCACAAACATTCTATTTCCAAGTTCAGAGCAAACAAAAAATATGTCAGCCCAGAGGGGATAGATTTGGAGGGAAGGGGGAGCCAGATATGCAAACTTTATTCTATGTTTAAATCCAGCATATGGGCCATTCTTATTTTAGGACAATAAATATTGGCTTCCATATTTTGATAATTAATTATATAAAAAAGAGCCAAGCTATATTTGAAGGTCCTGGTAGGCATTCCAGTTATCAGTATTCAGGCCCAAGAGTCCATTTTTGTTGACAAATTTTGAGAAGTTCAGTTGGTGTCACCCAAGTTCTCCTGTTATTTAGAAGCAGAGTTGCTATGAGGATCGAACATGTGCACTCACACCTTTCGTGAATCTCATTTTCTGGCATCTACTTTTAACAACTTGATATATCCCTAAGAAAGCTGCAACCTACTAAATCCAGGACTGGTGGGAGACGCCTTGTAGGTGCTGAGCTGAGGGACAAGTGATTCTGAAGGGTGGTGATGGTGGCAAGGCTCCTGAGACCCAGTGCAGAGCTCTGTGGGGACTCAATAAACCAGTGTTCATCATTATTTGTTAGGTATTAACTCAAAAGCCGGAAAAAATAAACCATCCATGCTTCCAGAAGTAAGAACGTATTCCCCTCCTTCCAGCTTCCATGATGTTACTGGCTCTAGAACTCTCCTTCCAAGACAGATGATGACAGTGTCTAACCTCCTTTCTGATGATCATTCTTGACTCAGTTTCACCCTCAATGACAATCACAGTTTTCCATTGATTCGAGGCTTGTCTCAAAATTCATGCACTTTGCCATACATAGGCCTTTGGCCTTAAGATGTTCATGATTCACAAATTTAATTCTGTGAAAATTGTATCCTTTGGTATTTTTCTCTCTAACTAAAAGTGACATATCACAAAAATGCAAGGGTCAGTCAGGGCTACCTGCATCTTGTACATTTTGATGGCTCCTCAAAATCGTCTTGTGCTGTATGAAACACTGAGACCAGGTATAGAACAGTGATGTGTTTGACTTCTATATATCTGGCCACACATAAAACTTTCTTCCTCATCTCTCAACTCCCATTACTATCCTTTTCTAGGACAGACAGTTGGGCTACATCCCCAACTCCTTGACCTAAGGAGTCTACCTTTTGACCATGGCCTTACTTCTTGTGGTACAGAACAACGTTGTGGAATATTACACTAACTATGTAATGATGTGCTACATTTGTTTATGCTGTGTTAATTTAGTGATGTAAAGATGTATTACTTTACCTGCTTGAGACACCTGATTGGTCTTATGAAAAGCTAAATGGCCAATAGCTAAGCAGAGGAGGGATAGGCATGGCTGGTGGGCAGAAAGTATAAATAGGAGAAGGAATCTAGGCTCAAGAGAAATGGAGAGAATGGGGGAGAAAGAGAGGGAGAGTCCTGTGGCCAGACAGACAATCACAAAGTAGGATACACAGAATGAAGAAAAGGTAGAGAGCCCTGAGGGAAATGTAGATGAAGAGAAACCAGTTAGTTTAAGTTATAAGAGCTAGTGGGGCAAGCATAATACAAGTCTGAGTATTTATAACTAATAATGTCTCCATGTCATGATGTGGGAGCTGGTTGGGTGGCCCAAAAGAAAGCATGCATGTCTTTATTTGGGAAAACCTTAGTGTGAAGGATTCTGAGACCTCTCAGCTCTCTGTACAGACAAATTACCATTTCTGTTCTGGATTTGATCCTATCATTGGGATCCATATGATTGGACTTTTCTTCTTTATCCTATAAGAAGTAGCATTCTACTTATAGGATTATCCACTTCTCTGCAACATCTGCTTTGTTCTGGCATATGACTTCTCCTTTCTTCTACATCCCTGAAATCATGATTTCCAAAAGCATTACAATTGATCTTGGAAGCTAAACTTCCTTTGTATTTAAAATTTGAAGATTTGTTTATGAACTCAAGGACCAAAGGAAGGTGTGCTGAAAAAAATGGCTTAAGAGAGTTTCTTGCTTTTCCAAATAGCCGGAGTTTGTTTCCTAGTGTGGGTGGTCAACAACTTTCAGTAACTCCAAGTTCAGGAGAACCACTGACCTCTGCAGCAAACTGTATTCACGTGCATGTACTACACACAGATACACATCCATACATATAACTAAAATATAAGGTGAAGATAACATTTTGTTAAGAATTGATAGGCCCAGTATGTATGTGATTGTGCATGTGTTCATGCACAAACACACACACATTCACATAACACACACATCACACACAAACACAGAGATATACATATACACATCACAACACACACACATACACACACAAAGACATGCATACACAACATATACCACACATATACACACAAAGACACACCATATACACACATACAACACACATTGATACACATAGGCATACAACACACACACGTTTCATCATTTGTTGGTAATATCTTGTTTCAGCCTTCAATGGTTTTAGCACAGGTTTGAGATGATTATATTATTTCCTTTCTTTATTCTATTTAATGTAGTAAATTACATGATTGATTTTCAAATGTCAATTCCTGATATAAAAGACTGAACTTAGTTAAAAGGAACATTTACTTTTACATAACACTACATTTGCTTAATAGGTATTTAGAAACTTTTATGTCTATATTCCTCACACAGATGGCTCTTCTACACAAAGTCCTTGTCAGATTTGGATATCAAGTTGTGTTTATTTCATAAAACAAGTGAGAATGCATTGAAAATGTAGTCCACACAAAATCTTATGCACCAAAGGTTATAGTGGATTTGCTCACAATTTGAAAAATAAGAAGCAACCAAGCTGTCTATCATTTGATGAATGATGACAGAGTAAAATATTATTCCACATCAAAAAAGAAGCAAACCACTAAGAGATGCATATTTATAAGCTAAAGGGGCCAGTCTAAAATGTTTATTACTGAATTATTTCAACTACATGACATTCTGGAAAAAAGAAAACAGTCACAGTAAAAGATGACCGTGCCCGTCAGATTCTGTATTAGGGAGGGATTACGTATGAATATGTGTTACTCTGTCCAATGTTGCAAGATGGATATATGACATTGTACATTTATTTAAGTCCATAGGACTGTATAAAGAATGAACCTTAATGTAAACTATGAATTTTGATTAATAAAATGTATCATATCACCATTCTAACACATTGTTTTGGTTTGTTTTCCTGTTACTGTATTAATTCTCTGACTAAAACTCCCTCTCACGTTTAAAGGTACAGTTAAAGCAAACAAGAAGGTCAAGACAGCAGGAGCTCAAAAGCAGCAGGTCACATGGCAGCAAACGGCACGAGCAAACCATGCATGTGTACCAGTGCTTAGCTCCCTTTCTCCATTTTACACAGTCCAGTTTCCCTGCCCAGGTAATCCATGCTACCCACAGGAGGCAGGTCTTCCCACCACAAAGAACATATCAAGATCACCCTGCACAAGCATGCCAAGAGGCCCATCTCACTCCCTATATCTGGCCAAGTTGACACTTACTAACCATCTCACATGTACAACAGTAATCGAGGAACTCAGGTAGCTTGTAGGATTGATGGATTTGCTGACATTTTTCAGTAAAGAAGAAATTTCTATGAAAGTAGTCATTGATTTTAAACCATAAAACACTTGAATACACTTCACCAATGATGATATGAGAATGACAATAGGCACATAGAAACGTGTTGACTGATATTGAACATCAGGTAAATACAAAATAAAACAATAGTAAGGAAACAGTACTCATCAAAAAGATTTTTTTAAGGTGGCAAAGCAAAGATCTAGAAGTGAGGAACACATGGAGATGCCTTCTTACAAAGCTGGTGGGAATGTAAACTATTATGGCTGCTACATAAAATAGTTCACAGTTGTTTAAACAAAGACAAATCTATAGCAAGATCCCACAGTCTCACATGTGGACTCTGCTCTAGGACAATGTTTCTCAACAAATTGTTTGCTTCCAAGACTGTAGCAAGCATTTCCTGAAGTTCTTCTAGTTATCTTGTCAATAAATTTAACACCAAGGAAGACTGATTTAAATATCTGCTTGTATACTTTATGCCAAAGAAGAGTAGGATATTTCACCCCTAAAACCAATGTTCCCCATTAGAAATAATATTTCCTTCATTGAAAATGTATACCCCAGAGATATTAAAATTTTTTAAATTGAAAAAAAACTGTCTTGATAAACAACAATATTATTTCTTTATTATGAAAAGGTAATATTAAAAGCAAATTTTTAAATGAATTAGAAATCAAGATGATGTCATACAAACAAAACCCAAGATAATAATTCATAACAGACAATTCAACAAGAAGTATAAAAATTCCAGAGTCCAAAGCAACATGCAAGTAAAAATTCAAATGTAACAGAGAAAAAGTGATAACTGGAAATGAAAGAATTACCTAAAGATTTGACTTATATTTTCATTTGTAGAAGATGATATTCAACTTTCTAAGGCAAACACATTGCTAAGTTCATAGCATGTATAACAGTCAAAATGAATAAGAAAACTCTTACAGACGGTGGTGAGAAGAGTCAGAGATAGAGTATAAATTAGTCCATGGAGGAAAAGAAAATGGCAAATACTTAGAAACCAGCCAGAAAGTATAATAATTGATGGAACAAACAGAAAACAGTGCTCTAACATGTATACATTAATTCAATCATAATGGTCATCATGTAATTGGTAAACATGAACTGTCTGGGATATTGAGATTGTTATATTAGATAAAAGAACAATACCCTGCTATGTCTACAACAAAGTTCTAGTTTAAGTTATAAAATATCAAATAAGTAGTTTAAATTTAACAGGCAAAAATGCATATCAAATAAACAAAAAAAGAAAGACACAGTAGTGTAATGATAAAATGCTGAAGCTGCAGTTCTCTGAGGGATGCAGCAGGCCACTGTGGGTGGTTTAGGGCAGCAACAGTTAGAGACCACAGTGGGCGACAAGGGGCAGTGAGTCCCACCACTAAAGACCTCTGTGGGTCCCAGGCAGATGAGAGGCAGGTGAGAGACTTGTCCCATGAGGAACTGAGGAGCCACAGTGGGTGAGAGACACAGACAAATAGGCACACCATGCAGAGAAAGTGGGTATTTATTTAGTGGGTTATGGAGGGGGAAAGGGACAAAGAGGGAAGAGCAGAGAGAGAGGCAGAAAGAAAGAGAAACAGAGGAAGAAGGAGAAGAGAAGCTATTTCTGAGAGGGGGGGGAGAGAGAGCATAGGCTGGAAGCAGAAGGAAGATCCACTTGTTGTAGAAGGATAGAGTGGATGGGGCTTGTCTCTTAAAGGAACAGGACAGACCATTATGAGTAGCTATATAATTATACACCACATGAGAACTTTCCCTCAAAAATGGACCAATTTGTAATAGTGTCTGCATAAGATTACAGTTTAGTATGCACAAAACATGTAAGTTGGGCTGGGGGTTAAGTCACTTGGGCTACCAATGCTCTCACCAGAACTATAGACTGACAAGTACTAGATATGAAGAACCTTCTTTTGAAGGTTTGTCCAACATAGTCAAGTGACTCCCAAAATATTATAGATGATCAGTGTAGTTCTTGGTTGCTTCTTGGAGATTAAAAGAAGGATCCTGTTGCTGAAGACAGAACACATTTGGGATACATGACTCAGATTATTCACACCAGACATGACTTGAAAGCCCCTTTCCTACAATCCAGCTCCCACTGTTCCAGAAAACATTATGCTAGCTGCCAAGGGTGGGAAGCAATTAAACAGTGCCACCCAGCTGCATCACCTATGAATGATGACAATGGTCAACATGGAAAGATATCTGTAAAGATTTAATAAATGGTACCCACATGTTGGTAGCAACCAACAGGTGTCTAATTGCACGTAAGGCCCACTCAATGGGAGAGAAATCAGGCCTGGTACTGGAAACCTAGCTAGTTTCCCAGAGCTTCTGAGGTTACTGACCTTAGAAAAAGACCTACTGTGACCACTTGGCTATAGCAGCATAATTCCTTACTATATTCTGAATCTCATCCTCAAGAACACAGTTAAATGTAGTTACCATCCTTCATCAAGGAAGTTTCGTTTTACAGCAAATGGAGACTATCACATAAAACCACACTGAGACACAATGCAAAGATTAATGAATTATGGGTATCCTATCCCTAACAGATATATCTACATCATAGCTTCTGTATCTATGACTCAGGGAACATCAAGGAAGAGGGGTATGAAAAATTGTAAGAACAAAACTAATCAGTCTCTCTTAGAAATGACTTCATAAACAAGACTCAACAATATCAATACAATGAACATGTCAACAAGAAAGGGACAATTTTCTTGGGGTTCTACCTACAGACAAGAACTATAGGCAACTATCAACTTCTGAAAGGAGAACTAGACTTTCTTAAGGATTATCCCCTTATTTATTGTATAATAAAGACTTGTCAGTCATGAAGTCATGTACATAGAAACAACAAAAAGAACACAGGAGGAATATATACACATATAGTCCTCACATACCTCATATATAAATATAATAAAAGAAAGAGTTTGGTAGCATGGAAAGGGGTCAGGAAAGGGTAAAATTTGATGGAAGAATAAGATAAGTGATTTAATTCTGTTTCAATTAAAAACACATTTATAAAAGTTTCCCATACATGAACCCTTGCAGGATAAACTATGTCCAGTTAAAGGCATGTTTAAAATCCTATTTTCTAGCTGAGTGGTAGCCATGCTAGCATCATGACAACATGCTTGCACATTTGTGGTAATACTGGAGCAGATAGATTTATTTTGCTTCTGGATGTATGAAGCCCAGCATGCAGAACTTAGCAGCAAATGCAGCAAATGGCCATGCTGTTGGCTTAGGCTTTGCTGTGCTGCACTTTTTATATCACTGTATCCCCCTTCACTAAAACATATTAATATGAAACAAAGTGCAGTTATACTAGCATCAGTCTCAAATATTTCATATTTTCAAGTGTCTTAACTGCTCAAAAAGCCACATGGAGAGACTGACTTTGTCATTAAAAGATGTTGAAATTTCTACTTATGTCTTGCGGAGAATATATCCCCATTTTTTTGCATAAGCACATGGGTTTATTTTAAATTAGAATGCAATCAAATGGAGAAATCTTTAGTTTATCATTTTTAATGTCATTAAACATTATTTAATTTCATAACTGAGTTTTTACAGTTCTGAATTTCAACCATCCAATTTCTCCCTTTTTCCCACTGTGAAAAGAGAGCATCAGAAACTGATTATAGGCAGAGAATTAGTCTGTTATGTGTGAAGTACATTGACTCTTCAACTACACAGTTATACCAGTAAAAGATTACTTCAGTTATTAGATGACTGATATGGAAATATCTCAGTTATTGGAAACTAACAAGGTATCTGTTGGTGGCAAAAATTAACAAGATGAGTTGTCTTAGTTATAGTTTCTGTTGCTATGATAAAAACACTGGATCAGGGTGGTTGTTGTCTGTTCCTGGCTGCTCAGCCCTGAATAATCACACAGAAACCTTATTATTTCCAATACTGTTTGGCCAATAGCTTAAGCATATTTCTGGCTAACTCATATCTTAAATTAACCCATCTCCATTAATCTGTATATCACCACAAGGCTGATTCTTGCTTGATACCTGTTTTGTTATATGTAATTTTACTATGTTAAAGTTAAAATCTTCTTTTTTTATTTAAGCAAAAAAGGAGAAATGATACGGGAAGTCCTTCTGGCTATGTGTTGCTTTTATTGGTTAATGAATAAAGAAACTGCTTTGACATATAGCAAGGAAGAACTTAGCTGGGTGGGGAAAACTAAACTGAATGCTGGGAGAAAGAAGGTGGGGTCAGAGAGAAGCCATGTAGCCCTACCAGAGACAGACACCAGAACTTTACCTAGTATATCCCCATTTTAAGCAACATATGATTTATTAATTTCACAAAATAAAATTTTAAACGTGGAGTGTTTCCAGAGACAAAGATGGAAACTGATGAGTGATAAACCACATTTTTCTGAGACGGCAGGTTACTCCTAGATGTGTCTACATATAACAGAGTTTCAAACTGCGGCCCTCCTTCTGTAGCTACAGGAAATCACAGAATCCCCTACAAATCCATGGTGTGACTGCTCAAGGCTCTTATGTAAAATTCTGCCTTCTGCAGATGCGTGCAGACCTGCCCAGATACAGTCATCGTCATCATCTGACTTCTTAGACTCCCCAGCACAGTGTAAGCGCCGAGTAAATAGTTGTTCTGCTGCATTGTTGAGAGAATGGTGACAAGAATGCAGTGCACATCTAAGGAGGACAATTGTCCAATACCCGCCTTTGGATCTGCACATACAGAACTCAGAGGTATGGGGATCTGAGTGGATCTGAAAAGGAATCTGCATTTGAAATGATAGAAAAATATAAGATTGGAGCTGGGGATTTACACATTACTGTCTCAACTGATAACACAATGATGTGGAGAATCAGTGTGTCTCAGAGACCTAAGATACAATGTAGACTTTGATAAATGAGTCCCACTCTATCACAAAAGTACAGCTTAGCCTCACTACAGAAGTTGTGAATTAACTGACCATTACCTCTGAGAAGCATTGATTTTTAACTAGACAAGCATAAAGTCAGAAAAAAAGTTTCCGATATGTAAAAATGTTTCTCAGAGAAGTGATTATTCCTTTTGAAATGACTTCATGCATTTATTAGATGTTCATAAAATAACAGGAAAATGGTTTTAGAATGTCTCCAATTGCTTTGCCAGACTCCTCACGCCTTTCATGTGTGCTGGAGGTGATAAGTCACATTTAATAGAATCAGGAAAGGGAAAAACTATCACTTTAAAATACAGAATCAAAGCAGACATGATCTCTACCCAGAGATCAAGGTTAACATCGCCTGTCACATTGACATTGCATCCTCTGATCATAATGTGACACAAAATGCCATCACCCCTTTGGTGCTCTTCTCCAAAATGTCTAGTAGATCTAAGCACATCAAAAAGCATAAACCAGAGGTTTTGCAAACTACCTGACCAACACATGTTGACAGTTGGCAAGGTCATCATGGCAAGTAATAAATGAGGGATCATCACATTTAAACTAAAGATTCATGACAACTGAATGTAATTAACTGTAGTGGAAGAGAGACATGAATAAAGTCTACAGGTTAGCAGTTGGCATTGTCCTTGTGTCAATAGCATCAAGACCTGTGGGAGAATTATGACACGTCATGAAGAACAGGGCTGGCATTCAATAAGAAACTTTGCTAAGATTCTATAAGCAAATAATATAACAACTAGACTTCATTTGAAAAGTTTTGTTACATTTGTTCATGCTAGGCTAAAAATACTCTTATAAAGAATTATCGTCTATAAATTTGAAGTCATCACAAAATAATGAAATTACATAGTCTAATAATATTCTGGGTTGGAAATAAAGATCTCTGGCTGAAGATTTGCTTTGTTTTCGCAGGTTTGGCTTCTCCTAGATTTAGTCAGTCCTAGTGATTTCCATGTTTACAGAACATAGAAATTCTCATTTCAGTTTCTCTTCAGTAGCATACAGACTGAGGGTGATTCCGTTTATTAAACATTTTACCTGCTCAGATAGAGTTTGGTTCCTATAAAGGTAAACCATGGGTATCACAAAGTTAAAAATCAAAATCCAGTCTTGCAGTAATTTTTACATTTTATTTTATATTTCTGCTTTTAAAATAATGATTATAATTCTCTCTTAAATCTTCCAGTAGCCATTCTCTATGTAGTAATTCATTATATATGTGAAACAAAAATCTCACTATGGCAATTTTGTTTTATACTATGGCAAGGAACTATATAGTCTATAGTTTAAATAGTACTACACACACATGCATGTACACACATACACATACACACACACACAAATACACCTTTTGATTTGCTTGTAGTTTATCCCAGAATGTTTCCCAATGCATGTAGACAAATTCAGAGGTAATTTTGTGTCACCATTTCTGAGTCTGGCAGGATCCCAAACCACGAGTACCACAGTAGTATGAATGAGCGCTTCTCAAAATCTGTTATATTGAAAAATGTTCTCTCAAAAGGATCCTAGATCAAATTAACATGGAAAAATGCTTCAATCTATTTTCCTTTCTTGAAGGTGACAAAACATGTTATTGTCTGTGGAAAAAATCTAATACAAAAGACAGTTTCTTTTTTTTTTTTTTTTTTTTTAGACTTTTTTTTTCTCATGGTTTATTTTTTTTTATATTTAAAAGTTTCTTAATAAAAGAGATAACCAAATTATTTCTCATTCGATTCCTATTAATTATGGATCCACTTTGGAAAAAAAATGTGCTGCAATAAACAAAATTGCACTCATGAAACCAAATCTGAATGCTTTTATTCTAGGCTGACTCCAACACTCGATAAATAGTCAAGGCATGAGATGTTTCTAAGCCTGCAGTTGTATGGACAAACAAAGGGGATAACCAGCTAAATAAGGCATGAAGGAAGGGAAGTGAGAGGAAGGAAAGGGAAGAACTAATACTTTGACATAGTCTAACATGAGGAGTGGAAGAGAATGAAAAGAAGGAAGACACGATAGAATCAAGCATTTGAGCAATGTGTTAATGAAGATTCTAGAACAGTGAAAACTTAAACCAATATTCAATATTTGCTTAACCTTTTCTGTATGTCCCTTTTTGTATTTCTGCAGGATTGATTTTTTTAAGGCTTATCTTTGTTCTTTACTAATATCTGTATTTCTTCGTATCTACATCTTACTCATGTAATCTCCAAGTTGTAATAAAATTTCACATTCAAAATTATACTACAGATGCTTAAATGGTGGCCTAATTCAACATGGGCAATCAGTAAATTAGGCCTCATCTCAGAGAAGTCTATAATAACTCCTCATGTAGAGTTAACTATTGCAGAAAATTTAAATAATAAAAGTGAGTTTACTGTGTTAAAATAATAAATAGCAACGTTACATTTTAAATATTTAAGGACAAAAAAAATCTGAGCTTAAAAATACTAATGACAAGAGGATAGAAGAACACAGGTGACGTGAAGGGGAAACGGAAATGAAGGCGTGAGGAGATGAATACAGGGCAGAGAAGAAAGGTGTGGGAAGAAAACCAACACTAAAGGGGTTGAGAAAAGTCATTTGTTAACACATATTTTATAAGCTTCATATATACATATATATAACATAGTGTATGTGTGTGTGTGTGTGTGTGTGCATGTGAATAAAAGTTTAATTGTACTTATCCTACATAAGAGACAGTATCCATCCTAGAAGATATAGTTTGTCAAATAAAAATCCCAATGTGAAATACTCTCCTTGGATCAGGGGTATAATGAAGATGTAGCCAATTGCATTTGCTCTTAGTGGTTTTCATGACTTGATAGTAAGACCTTATTGATGAAGACACCACAGACTTTGGCAGCAGAATATGGAGAAATCAAGCTACTAGGGACCTGGTAACCGCAAACTAGCTTTCATAGTACTAGTAGGTGTTATGAAGGGCTCTGGGGGAAAAATCTTCAGTATTCATACCCAGCTATAAATAGTATGAGCTACAATAATTACCTGCCTGTAAAGATATGTTTATGGGTGCAATAGTGGCACAAATAGTTAAGGGAATAAACAGCTCCCTCGTGAGTAGATTTAAGGCTCAACTCTACAGGAGAAAACCCATGTCTGGGACTATAAAACTAGCTAAGAATACATGGTGTAGGAGTAGCTCTTAGACCCTAGAGTGAAGATAACTGTTGTCTTATTTTTGTTTTGTTTTGCTAAATGGACACAGTGTTAAACTTTCTACTCAATTTGTATCTTTCCAACCAGAGATTGGCTGAGCTCAGACCTCATCAGAGACATTTCTCTGTGCACCCGGTTATGGTTAATGCAGAAACTCACAACTGTCTCGAGTACATAGAATAAGGGCCTGTGCAGTGTTCAGATGAAATGGGGCATCAGTATATAACATTCCCTCCTTACAAGGCTAAGAATAGGAAGGGAAGAAGACTGTAAGAGCCAGAGGTCACTGAGAACCAGAGTGAAACAATATTGAGAACATAACAGCACCCCTGCACTCGTGACATCATAGCAACCTTGGTAGCCTGCCTAAGATTAAGCCAGCTAACAATGGGAGAGAGTGTCAAATGTTCCACTGTCTAGCAGGAAGGTGTTAGTTTGTTCCCAGCTGCTAAGCTCTGAAATAATCAAACAGAAACCATATTATTTACAATACTGTTTGGCCAATAGTTTAAACGTATTTCTAACTTGCTCTTAGATCCTAAACTAACCCATCTCCATTAATCTGTGCCTCACCATGAGGTCGTGGCCTTACTACAAAGTTTCTGCAGTCTCCAGCAGAGGAATCTATCCCTGGTGGCTACATGGCTTCTCCCTGACTCTGCCTACTCTCTCCTCCTCTATCTTCTTGGAATTCCTGCCTTGCCCTATTCTGCTAAGCCATTGGCTGAAACAGATTTATTCATTAACCAATAGAAGCAATACATAGACAGAAGGACTTTCTACACCACTCCACGCACTACCTAAAAATGTATTGATAGTTTATGGCTGCCGGGACAGGGGTGGAGCAATAATTTTAAAGATATGTCCACCATCGGGCTAGCCATCCTCTGGTAGATGACCCCACACCTGTGAGAATATTATGGGAAACACAAAGTGGACTCAGTAGGTTACACAGAGGGAAAAGGAAGACATAAAGTTGGACATATTGTATGGGGGAGGTGAGGAGAACATTGAGAAGGAAGCAGGGGGAGATATAAGGAGTGAATGTGATAAATAAAATACATTATATTCCTGTTTGAAATTCTCAAAGAATTAATTTAAACATTACACTTGTTTAAGAGTAAGGACGATGAAGGCATGGAGATATAGCTAAATGGCAGAGTGCTTGCCTTGCATACATAGGGTTTTGAGTTTAATCTCTAATACTAAAATAGTAGTAATAATAATAATGATAATGATACTGGAACTGGTTAAAATGAAGAATAGGACCATGAAATTTTGTGTTTTTAAAGGTATTCAAAAACAAAATCATAATAAAACTAGAGAAACCTGAAAGTGAAAAGGAAGAAAGGAGATGCCACAGGAACTTCAAAAGAAATGCTTAATTGAAACCAAACAGAACAGATGGCATATCTTAATCTGGCCCTTCATAGAACAAATCAGTTTCACAAAACATTAATCTAGATTGCAACATCATTACAAAGTGACACGGAAAAACTGATAACAGAGAACGTGCAAAGCAGCTGGTGAATGCATTATGGGATGATGCAAGTAAGGCCTCAGGCCTTACCGATGCCAAAAATGAGCCCTTGAGAAGACTCAGCAGCAGAAAATCTCTACACAACAAAACACAATTTAATACTCAATAATGAATAAACAAACCACCTTAATTTGCCAGAGAAGATTCTAAAAGCCATATATCAAATTATAGCAGCGCCATGCAAACAGAAATCTACAAATCAATATCTATAGATTTAGAAATCCTCAATTATTTAATAAAAGTCAATGACTGAGTTGGGATTGTAAAACAGTTGGTAGAGTACCTGTCTAGAGTGCACAGGGCTCTGGGTTTGGTCCGTTGTACCACATAAAACAGGCGTGGTGGTATGCACCTGTAACCCCAGCACTCTGAAAGTTGAAGCAGGAGAATCAGAAGTTCAAATCGCTCTCCACTACATAGCCTGGTCTACATGAAACCACCCCTTTCATTAAATATCAGCGGCTTCACTGTCACAGAACATCAGATCAATGTATCAATGGAGGAGAACAAAACAAAATAAAACTGATTTCAAGAAAAAAAAAACAAAAAGCTTCCTGATATTATTATACAACTCTGAAAGTTGGCATCTACTAAAAATTACTATTTAAGGCAACAGTAAAGCAAGGGAATTCCTCCTGTAAACATCAGAAACCAAATAAGGATAGTACTATTCTCACCAATAATTTTTTCATTGGGCTAGAACATGTGCATGCTAGACAAGCACACTATCACCCAGCTGCACCCCAAAAATTCTTGTGCATATACTTACACATGTATAGCATTATGACATTAAGAGACCGCATCTCTATGAGTTTTACAGATGATAAAAATTGTCACACGACTTCCTTAAAGTCTGGTGATCTTGGCTTTAAACACAAGCTTCACTGGGGGCTGGTTCTATCATTTTTAGTAGGAAAAAAATAAGTGGGAAAAGGGGCAATGCATAACATAAGTAGTATAAATTATAAACATTATAATAAAGCAATGAAGACAATTTCACTTTTATCAGTAATCAAAGAAGTGTTTTCAAAGACAATAAGTATAATTTAAATTATTAAATGAAGAAATACAAAGAAGGAAATAAGCAGTCTTCAGAAGAACAAGGGAAATAGTTTCTTTTGTTTGTTAAAGGTAGTAATAAAAATGAGAATAAAACACTTCATAGATCAAAATTTTATTGTATGTTAGGAGTCACTAGTTTTTGGTTCCAGAAAGGATTAAAGAAATTGTCCATTACAAGAAGACACTGTTACAATGAAGAGTTTACTGTGTGGTGGTTTCACAATCACGAAGGACAGGAAGTTGCCTGTTGTTTTGACAGTAATAGAATGCTTCAGTAAGCCCCAGTTGAACAAATGAACCTAAACTATATATAACTAAAACAAAACAAAACAAAACACATAAGAATGCTGATATACATTAATTGTAATAGAAAGACACAGAGAAGTTGAATAATAGAAGTATGATGTGGGATTCCCCTCTGTATGCTGTGAATGTGTTTTGTTAATGAATAAAGCTGCTTTGGTCCTATAGCAGGGCAGACTAGAGGTAGGCAGAAAAACTAAGCTGAATGCTAGGAGAAAGTAGGCAAAGTAAGGGAGAAGCCATGTAGCTTCCAGAGAAGACAGACATGCGCTGAAAACTTACCGGTAAACCACAAGCCTCATAGTAAAATATAAAATAATGGAAATTTAATATAAAAGAGCTAGCTATCAATATGCATAAGTTATTGGCCAAACAGTGTTTTAAGTAATATAGTTTCTGTTCCATTATTTGGGGTCTGAGTAGCCAGGAACAAACTAACAACCTTCGCCAACAGATTGGCGCGCCAGTGTGTGCTAGCTAAATCTACATAAAACCTGAAAGAGCTTGTAAAGAAATTATATGTTGATTGAGCGGCAGAGTTGCATCCCGCCACCCGGCTAGCTTTACACCTGAAATAATTACACTGCCTGGCCCATTAGTTTCAGCCTCTTATTGGCTAATTAACCCATATTTAGTAATCCGTGTAGCACCACGAGGTGGTCGCTTACCAGGAGAGATCTTAACCTGCATCCATCTCAGAGAGGAGAAGCAAGGCGACTGCATATGGCGAGTGCCTGAAGTGTCTCCCCAACTCTGCTTCCTTTCTCCCACAATTCTGTTCTGTCTACTCTGCCTACCTAATTTTCTGTCCTCTTAAAGGGCCAAGGCAGTTTCTTTATTAATTAACCAATGAAAGTCCTCCATTAATTATAGACACAAAAAACCCCAAAGGTTAGCCACATTTTTTTTCAGATGGGCTCTGTTTGCTGGTGGCAAGACATGGCTCCTTTGACATGGCTCCTTTAAGGAAGATAGAGAGATTTTCCAGATTCAGCATTAGGAGCAAAACAAAACAAACAAAACAAAACAAAACAAACAAACAAACAAAAAACCTGATGTGGCTTCTTTAAAAACAGTGGATTCCTGATTTGTCAGCACAAATGGCTCTGGCTCTTCCAGCTAGGAAGCATTTGAAGCATTTAAATGGGGTCTGTGAGCAGCAGCTTATAAATTGCTTAATGGTGACAGAGATCCACTGAGACCCTGATTCTAAGGTGGAGAAAATGGCTCTCAGAGGAAGTGAACATTCCTCCACCATGTTGCACTAGATGGAGCAAATAGGCAGGACAACAGAGCTGGTCCTAGCTATGCCCACTAGCATTTAATAGAAAAAATAAAAGACACTCCTAGTCAGGACATAATTACAGATACACAATAAAGACAGATTCAGATTTTAAAAAGGACCTCTGAATGAGTCACAGTGTTAGATAAATGTACATAGGCTTGAGAGAGAGGAAAAAGAGTAAAGAGACAGTAAATGTAATATAAAAGAGTACAGAAATCATAGATTAAAGGAGTAAAGATAATAAAATAAATACTATACTTGTAGAAAAAGTAATAAAAAATAAGCCATGTAAAGATGGAATATGCACAGAGAGTCTGGATTATGTTTATTATTGTGTTTTCTTTAAATTTTTTGACTGTGAATGAGCTAAGTAGAGAGATATTTCATTGTACAGCCTGCTAAGCTAAACAAACATATATATTTTAAAGGTTTCTTGACTTCAAAATTTGGGTCTAAGGATTTGTTGCTTTGGAAAAGAGGTTCTTCTTTTGTTCCCACAGAGGATGAGAACTTGTGGAATTTTTCCAGGCTAATCGTGGTTTTCCCAAAAGGTCACCGTGAACACCCCCCAAAATGACTCCACCCAACACAAAGCAGGAAGCAGTTTGGAAAGAGCTACTCCCAAGTTCCCAAAAATTGTTATAAATGTTTCTTTACATTTAAAGGGGGATATGCTATAGAGATTTACATTAGTATAGGTCTTGGTTTATTGATACAAATTTAAGATCAGTCTTGTTATATATATATTTCTATTCTTGATTAAGGTATTGTGTTTGTGCAGCTCATTAAAAATGTAATGTATAATTAAGAAATGTACGTTAATAGAGAGTCATTTGTAACAGTCAAACTTGTTGTGATGTTCATTAGGTTTTCTAGATGTACAGAGATATATTTTCAGAAGGATCAATATTCTTTAGATCTTTCAAATACTGCAGAATATGGTATTTAAAATGTTTTAAAAATTTGGGACTTTTAATGACAATGAGACACATCTGCTCCTGGCAGCACCAATCTACTTCAAGAGGTTGATGGGCACTAAAGAGGCACTTTACAGAGTTTGCTAGCCATTTGAGCAAGAAACTGCTCTTGCCTGGACTGCTTGATGTTATAATGTATGAACTGGACATGCAGAACCCACAGAAAAATGAATGCTGAACTAGTCTAAAGGTGAGATTATCCTCCAGGGTCCCTGCTTCATGAAAAACCAAAATGAGTCTGCTAGATATTCTGCAGAACTTTACTGACAAATTGCCAATATAGATGGAACTGTCTTTGAAATTTCCTGCTTTATAAAAAAGTCTGCCAAATACTATGGGCCTGTGGGCTGAAGATGGGTGCCCCAATGTTTCAAAAGAACTTTAGGTGACTGTCCAAGTAGTATTAATTCTAGAGTTTTGAAAGTTACTTACAATGTACTTCCTCTTTATTTAGTTAATATTATATCTTTCTGGAGTCTTTGATGGAGTTGAAGAATAGATAGAGTTACAGTTTTCCTTAATTATAATAAAAGATAAAAATATTGTAACTATAATTCTTGTTTGATAACATTTGTTGTAAGTAATCTTGCTCTGTTAAAGTTAAAACTTTCCTTTTATTTAAACAGAAAAGTGGAAATGGTGTGGGAAGTCTTTCTGTATATGTGTTGCTTTTATTTGTTAATGAATAAAGCTGCTTTCAGCCAATGGCTTAACAGAGTAAATCCAGGCAGAAAATCAAAACAGAGTTGTAGAGAGAAAGTAGGCAGAGTCAGGGAGAAGCCATGTAGCTGCCACAGGAGACAGATGCCTCTGCTGCAGCCTGCTGAAATTTGCTGGTAATTCACAACCTAATGGTGATGCACAGACTAATGGAGTTGGGCTAGTTTAAGATATAAGAGCTAGTTAAAATTACGTTTAAGTTATTGGGCAAGCGATATTGCAAATAATATTGTTTCTGTATGATTATTTTGGGACTGAGCAGCTGGGAATAGCCTCTGCCAACAGAAGTAGGTTTCCCTTGAGGCATATGATCTACCCCATATCTCAGGTTCTTGGTCATTATGCCAATACTTTTTAAAGAATTGTTAAAGATGCAGATTCTAAGTAATTGAATCATCTCTGGTTGTTAACAAGGACACCTTAGGTGAAGTCTCTCAAGGAATAAAGAATTTCTTGAAGTCTGACAGCTTATGAATTGAGAGAAGTGTTATGTCAACTTGTCTACTAAACATTCAATAGTGGAAAATGTATCTGTTAGCTATGACTCTTCCTATATAAAGATGAGAAAACTGCAAAGTAGGCAATAGCTCCATTCTCTGATAATTCAGAAAACCAGGAGACAATGTAGAATGGAGGTTTTGGAAATAGAAATAGCCTACTGCCTGAAATGACTCTGCATTATTACATCTTCAGACCTGTACATTACCCTCAATTTTACCCTGCAAGTCATATGTGACCTTTGTAGTTGCATTTTTCCCAAATTGTTTTCAAGCTACTAATTTGGAAATTCAAAGGCCCATTTACATTTTGCATTGTCTTTATTTCTTCATTCAGAGTGATGCACTTCTTTTTACATCTTATAAACTCTCCATGAATCAATTTATAATCAACTGTAACAGATAAATAGCCACATGTATGGATCTATTTAAGAAAAGGTTTTCTCGATTTTAGACTTTCTGTCTCAGTCAGCTTTGGAGCATGGTGCTTACAAAGCAGTTTCTTGTCTGGAAAAGTCCTGGGAGGCTTTTTCTCTGATTGAGTGGCTCTCTGAGACAGTCTAAAGTCCTGAGGCATGTTATCTTCCATGTAGAATTTGTCTCTTAGGTCTTTCCTGAACTTTGAAATTTGGCACTCAACACTGACAAAGTTTTATTTCAACACTGGCACAACCTGGCTCCTTTGTATTTAACAATTATTTCCCCAGTTTCTCTCACATTACATTATAAACGTGCTAAGGAACCAAGGAACCTTCAGCCATTTGCCCATAATTCTCTAATTCAACCAGTCATTTTATTTGGCTCGTTGTCTACTTGCCTCATCGAGCAGCTAACTCATTACTAGATTTCCATAGGTCAATTAATGGATTCTCTTTCCTTTTCTGAGATTCTCATCATTTTTTCTTTTTAATTTGTCACCAAAAGTCCACAGTGAGGTTATTAGACTTCCTTTAGGTCCTTCCAACTACTGCCTGGTAAGCAAAGCTTGTTTTATATTTTAGATTCTGCTTATCTTGACCCATAACCAATACCAGGTGATCAACTGTTCATTAGCTAGTAGCACCTAGAATACCCACTCAAAACTTAATCAGCTAAAACAACACTCAAGTGGGTCATGGCCTATAATCTCTGCACAGCTCCCCATAAGTTGCCTCTGCTCAGTAGAACCAAGGTGACTCCAGGCTGGGAGCTGAGTCCTACATCCAGTATTTAATGGTTTTATCAGCAAGGATTTCAGTGTCTCTAGGTCGTTTCTTATAGTATGGTAGCTGGTTTCAACCAAAATCATCCTAAAGGAGTGGGAGAGGGAGTATTAGAGAGAGGGAGAGAGAGAGAGAAAAAGAGAAAGAGAAGAGGATAGGTTTTCAGTTTTCTGATTTGTCCTTGTCATTTACTGTGAGTTCTGTTAATGTTTAACTCAGTTGACATGGTAGTTAAACAGCTTTTGCCATATTTAAGAGAATGGAACATAGACTGTAATATGCAATGTGCAAGCATTCATCTCTCATTGGAAGAAGAGTATGTGAGATGGGAAATACACTGATGTGGACACAGGAAGTATAATATAAACAGCTTTCATTACAAATGATCCCTGACTTACCATGACTTATGATGGTTTGAGTTAAGGGGTTTTTACTTCATAATGGTATAAACATGTATTCATGCAACAATTCTATTTATTCACTTTCAGTATTCAATTAACTGCATTATGTATTCAATATTTTATTAAAAATATGCTTTACATTAAATATTTCTACTGTAAGCTAATATATGTAATAATGTAAACTAAGCAATGGTATTATATAGGTTGAGTTTCTCAAATGCATTTTTAAGTAATTGTGTTCTTCTATATTTACAATAATATTTTTGAGATATAACTTCAATCATTATAAGCTGAGGGGCACCTGTATAGACAATGTCTTGGTCATTCTAAATACATAATTTTGTTTTTTGTTAAATGTTATCATTATAATGATCCCTAAACTAAGGACGCCCATTTAGGTAGAATCAGATGCTAGTTTGGCCAAAATTAAACAGATTTAGTTTGTATGGTTATTAAATACTAAAAAACCCAAAAATAATGTTTAGCAAACAGTTTCATCAAAGTTCCCATAAACAGCTGGGCATGATGGTTCACTTATGTAATTCAACTTCAGAAAGCTGATGTTGATGGAGTACCATGAGTTTAAGGCCAGCCTGGGCTGCAAAATGAGACCCTAACTTGATAATACAGAACAAAAGATGAAGAAGATTCAAAAAGTAATATATTATCCAGACTCATAATTATTCTCTCTGACCTGTGAACTACATTGAAATGATAAGCAACCTGTTTCCATCTCGTTCAGTCCTGTACACATCAAATAACATTGTACCACCTGGCAGTTCTTGTTCAAAAATGGGCACCAATCCATTATAAGTCAACAGATGATGAGTTGAGTTGTATTTATATTAGTGTTATGGAGATATATTTGTCAACTTCTAATACTGATGTCACTGAGATAGAGCAGCTTTCTCTGATTTTCTATTTAACTTTTATTGATTCACTTGTTTTCTTTAATTTCATGAGACAGCAAATTATAATGTCTAAACATTTGACATACACTGACACCACTTATAATTACTTAGTGTTATTTGAAGCATTATCTCTACATATGTATGTGTGCATATACTGTATGTAAGACTGAATTTAAAAATTATTTTATGTTTGCAATGCACATGTACAAATGTGTGAATACGTATGCATATACATATATATAGTAGCAATAAAATCTGAAATATAATTAAAACAGAAAATTCAAACCTTCATTCAAGTCAGCAAGAAGGCAAGCAAACTGTACTTCACTATTACTTGATAGCTATAAATTTAACAAATTAACTGATATTCTGCCAAAGTGAGTTTGGTTATCAAATGAGACCTAGAAATGCCTTCAACTGTTTCATATTACAATTGCTGGTTGATGACTGAAGGTTGACTTGTGCATTTTCCTTGACAACTCCATTCATCCTAAAGGGAAACTTTCTCTTTCTCAGCTCCATATCAAAATCACCATCACCAAGGGTACCATAACCCTTACTAAGATTTCTCAGTGATGATTTGAAAAATTAAAAAATTCACTGCAGATATATGTATGGAACACCAATATTATAGTCAACTTAATTTGCCTTCAGATTTGGTATAATTATATAATAACAAAGAAAGCATGCACCTTTGAGTTAAAGCAAAGTTGTAGGTTTGTAACCTCGGTAAAAATCAATTTTTTAAGTTTACCTTATAATCTGAAGATATTTGTATCATTTACATGTGGTGGATGTATTAACTGTAACATAATAAGAAATAATCAAGGTGACCCCTTTTGCAGACTAATGACTCCAAAAAGTTAACCCTTGGACTCCTTTACCTCCTTTCTTTGTTTTCTCTTTTCACTCCTAGACAAAAAAATATAAACATGGTTAATTTTTTTCACCTTTGATGTACAGGCTCTAGGGATTATTTGTTATGAGGTAGTCAAATTCTGCAGAGAATTATGAACTAGTCAATTCCCCATGGTTAAGATATAACTAACCCCATCCAAAGTACGTTAATCTAGAGGTATAATAACCCCAAACACATTGCTCCACACATATATATTTCAATATACATTTAAGAATCTTTATTTTGCTTTTGTTATCTTTGTTCTCCTTTTTGTGTCAAACTTTCCTTATTGCCATTTAATCTTCTTTCAGATTTTTGTTCAATTGATGGATAATGTTTTATTCTAGTTTTTTTTCATAGAAATGTCAGTTCATGTATATATGTGTATGTAGACAGACAATGTGTGTGTGTGTGTATGTGTGTTTGTGTGTGTTTCTGTGATAAAGATGGAATACAGGGCCTTATATAAGTTTTGAACCTCTGAGCCCTAAATGTACTTTACTTCTAGTATTTCATTTTAAGACCATATATTGTTAATATTTACTACTGTTAGTCATAATTTTCCAAATAAACACTACCAATGCAATATTGGAGATCTACACTTATAGTGGCTTATTATAGGTATCATCCCACATGATAATGGAGACTAAAAAGACCCTTCTGAAAAGACTAAAAAGACTTGCTGGCCATGACTGAAGATCAAGGAAGTAAAGAGTATGATTTCAAGGTCTGAGAATGATAAAGAATCTAATCTGGGTTTGAAATCCAGAGTGCTAGGAACATCTAGGAAAAGATTGATATCCATGTGGGGGCACAAGAGGGAGAGTGCATTAGACCTCCCTCTATTCTATGCATGCTCTCAGAGGGTGAGATGATATCTCCTCACCTGGGAAGCACGATCTGCTTTCTCAGGTCACTAACTTAATACGGATCTCTCTAGCAACACATGTGTTAGACGTACCCTCCAGATTTCTTTGACATTCCATGGACCAGACAAACCAACACATAAAACTAGAAATTACAACAAGTTTTGGACCTATACATTATATTTTTGTTAGTGCTTTTAGTGCACTTTGCTTAATTGATATAGATTGCATGATATACACTCTTTGTAACTTGTTAAGATTTCTTTTATTATTGATTTTTTTTGAGCTCTACGTTTTTCTCTGCTCCCCTCTGCCTCTCCCCTCCCCTTCTACCCTCTCCCAATGTTCGCATGCTCCGAATTTACTCAGGAGATCTTGATATTTCTTTTGATTCTTAACTCAAAAGCAATATTTGTATCTTATATTAACTGAAATGGATGCTACTGTGAAGTTCAAAGTAATATTTGTACAAATAAGTTCCTGTCATTGTTCAAATTGACAAAACAACACAATATGTAGAGAATTCAAATTCTATTTTATATAAATGTTTTACAAGCCAAGAATTGACATTTACTTTGGTCTACTTCTACATACCATCATTAGCGAGCAAGATGCAATAAACTCACTATTTCTAACTTTGCCAATTTGTTTTCTATTACTAATCATTTATTCTTTATGTATGTCAAGAAGTATTCCTGGTTGCATAAAAATTATTATCTATTATCTTCATGATTAATTATTCTTTTTACCAAACAAAAAGCTTTGGAGTTTTGGGTTTTATCTCAAATTATGTTTAATTAGTCTTTGTTTAGTTTTTGTTCATGAAATACCTACTTTAGTGCACAAATTTTACACATTAGCAACTATTTTTACATTATTAATTCTTTTTAATGATTTTTATTGTCTTAAATTACCATTACATTTCCACTATTACCACCATTTTTGAATTTTTATATATTCATTACCACATTTGTTTCAGGGACTTGTGTCACGTTTTTTTCTCTGTTGGGCAGCTACACATCCTTGGAGGTCATTAAAGATGGAAACTTTCTTCATGGGCTACTTTGGATGGTGCTGTGGGAGCACATTCTGCTCTTCAACCATAAGCCTTTAGAGCCCACTTGGGAGTGGTCTCTTATACTATAAAAAGCAGCAGTAATTGTGCACCTATTCTCTTGCTTCTGGCTCCTGCTTCCGGCTGCTGGACTCTATTCCTGTTCACTGAGAGGACTGTTGTCTAGGACTGTGATCTGTAAGTTATCCCCTTAAATAAATAACCCTTTTATTATTCATAATTCTGAACTGGTGTGGGATTGTTTTGTGACTTCAGGATCAGCTGCTTTCATGGCAACACTAGAAAGGTAAACACCAACTTTTCCACTTCTTATAATTTCAAATACCATAGATAAAAGCGGACCTGCCTGGGCTCTGTTGAGGCCTGTTAAGAGAAAGGTATTTCGTCTTGGTCAAAATAATGGAATCTACATTTGTTTCCAGGTAGAGACATAACACTCAGATCTGCTCCAATGATTAAAATACTACATACTATTATTTCATGCCTGGAGAGCTAATCGGATTGGGCCTGTCAATTATCTGGCCAGGAGATCACCCTCTGTGCTAAAGTGATGAGAAGTTGAGTCTGTCTCATTTCTATTTTCTTCTTCTCCATCTCCTCCTTGCTGACATACAGCTTCCTGCTGATCTTCATTTCTATTCTTAAATTCTAGCAAACTGTCCTCAAATTTCCTTTGAATTCATCTTTAGTTTCTTTTATTAATGAGACTAAGAACACACAAAAAGACCAATTTCTTTGGTAGTATGTGGAGCCCATGAGAGGACACAGTGATAGCCCTTTGGGCATGATCCCCTTGGGGTAGATTTAGTCCCCAGAGTTTAACTTTCTGTCTTATTTGAGGTCTATAAACCCCTTTTGGGGGGCTTCAACACCACAGGAGAAGGAAAGGGGCCACTATTTCTCTCCCTTCCCAGAAAACTTTCTGGGGATAAGTGTGAAATAAAATGTACATAGGCATTTCCTCTCTTTCTTGGGTGCCAGGAATGTTTAGGACAAAATGGGTTTGGTAAGGGATTATAGAAAGGAAGTCTGTTTTCCCCTCTTTTTCTCTTCTCCTAAGTAAGCACCGTTTTTGAACACTCTTTGCCTTTAAAAGAGAAGGCACCTGGACATGTCATGTTTGGGCCAACAGGAATGACTAGCTCATCTCCCTCCCCAAACCCTACCTTATTTTCTTTGATAAGTTCTATAAAACGCCCATAGACAAGTACTTCAATGCCATCTCATTTCTGAAGATCCACTCTTTGGGACTTTGACGTCCCTTTAGTCCCTACCTATGAAACTATAGTAAAACTACTGCCTTCTGAATTCAGCCTTCTGTGATCCACAAATTCAGTTCTTCGAATTTGCAAGACAAGAGCTCAGAAGCACCCGCCTGAGTAGGTGGACATTCTGCATTATCTGTGAATATCAGACACACCAACTCCCAAGTTAAAACCACCTGAGGTGAGCAAGAAAGCTTTGGTCAAACTTAAAGATCCTACATTTCAAAAGTCAAAAGGATTTGAAAGAAGTTAGTTCCTTTTCTATTTTCAAGTATTTATACTTTATTTTTTAACATATATACTTATCAGAGTTTTGCTAGTAGGATTAATTCATATTTACGTTACCTTCCTCTCACCAGCTCTCTCAATCCCTTATCCAACAGGACACAGAGTAACCCTTTTATTTTCTCTACTTGGTGCAATGCTTTCCACTGGTTGAATATGGTTTCTGTCTATCATGGAATAGTTTATTATTAAATGATTGGTGGTTATAGTCCTGAAGGGAGGTTTGTGTTTGAGTGTTGTTGGTATGACTAAGACTGCTTCATGGGTTTTTGCTTTGTGTCTGAAAGGAGAGCTGCAGCACCACATGACTCCGTAAATGCCTAGTGCCGTCTCAGCATTTTGGCACATAATGCCCAAACCTCCTGCTACTTCCCTGATCTAGGTTGCTCTGTGGTTTTGCCCATGCTGCCTCACAGAGACAAAGTATTATGTAAGGATTGAAAAGTTGCCCTCATAGTATGTCCTGCATGCCTGTCCTGGTTTGGGAGAGAATCCAGATCTGCTTGTATTCCCAGGTTTGGAGACCCACTTGAAACAACAATCACATTTTTAGCATTCATCTTCACTATTTGTGTTTATCTGTTGGTGCACTTTCTCTTTACTTAAAATTATCTGTTTTATGTTTGGGAGGCATAATTTTGATAACACTATACCAAAAATACCCTCCAATGCTTGCCGTGGTAGAATGAACCTATGAACCTATAATTCCAGCATTTGAAAGGATGAGTTTGAAGTTAGCTGGAGCTACTTACGTAGCAAAAAAACATCCAATTTTTCTTCATTAATAGATTTTTTATTTGACTTTTCACACATATACACAAGGCATACTGATCACTTCAAGCCCCATCCACCTCCATCTCGCTACCATCACCGTCCACTCTCTTCCATGCTATAAATCACCACCCCAGGTTTATGTCTCTTTCTTTTTAACCTTGTGACACACAAAGGCTATCAGCGTGCCTGTGATTTCAGGGCCACCATTAGATCCCAGTGGACTCAGCAATGGATACACAACAAAAATCAAGGATTCTTTGGGGTAGGAGGTCCATCTGTTTATGTGTTGCTTTCATTGGTTAATGAATGTTGAAATTGCCTAGGCCTTTTGATAGGGCAGAACTTAGGTAGGCAGGGAAAACAGAACTGAATGCTGGAAGGAAGAAGGACAGGGTCAGAGAGAAACCATGGATCCTCTGCCTGAGATGGGTGCTGGTTAGAATCTCTGGTAAGCCACTGCCATGTGGTGATACACAGATTAATGGAGATGGGTTAAACTAATATGTAAGAATTAGCCAATAAGAAGCTAGAACTAATGGCCAAACAGTGTTTTAATCAAAACAGTTTCTGTGTGGTTATTTCAGGTGAAAGCTAGCCAGTGGTCAGGACAAACAAGCAGCCCCTCCTTACAACAATTCTCCCTGCATAAGAAACTTCTGGTAGCTATTAGTTCATCAGGAAGGGTTATGGCCTAGAGAATCCACTTCATGATGGACTGTTGACAGGACCTGTGTCTTGTGCATACCCAGAACAGTTGTAAGTTCACAGTTAAAGGTTGCTTTAAATTTAGATGTTGGAATTTCATGACCCTCTATCCTATTTTCTGGTTCTTAAGGTCTTCTTGCTGCCTCTTCTGCAAAGTTTCCTGAGCTTTGGCAGGGATGTGAATGACTTATATGAAGCTGAGATCTCAATTCTGATTTATTCCTAGCATCCTGCTGATCCATGAGTCTCTGCATTCACTTCCCTGTAAAGAAAAGCTTTGATTAATGCTTTTCTCTATGGATTTTAACATAGTCATTTAGAAGGCAATTTGATGCTATCTCAATTTAGTTCCTCAAGCTTAAAACCTCCTTAGTAATGAGTTAGTAATTGGGCTTACAGTACAAGACCTAGGTTCTCTACTATGGCAGGGCTTCAGATCCAATCAGAAAGTGGTTGGTGGCTCCCATAGGAGTAGCATCATTGTTACATAGGTGGGTACATCTGGCCCTGCAAATTGTTTAAAATTTTGTTTGCTTGTTTGTTTTTTATTGGTACAGTTTATGGCTGGTTAAGAACAGTGATGCATAAGAGAATAATTTTTAAGCACAGAAAACTTATCTATCCAAGTTTTAAAATGGCATTACCCTACCCTGCTCCCTGTTCCATGACTTTGTTGACAGGGCCTGTCTTACACAGATCCAGAGCAGGTAACTGCACTTGTAGGTTCATAATTTATACTGCTTTTGTTGATGCCTTGCTGCTTTGGTTTAGTTTAGGTAGTTTTTCAGTAAATGGCATTTGCTTTGTGAAGTCGCTTGGTATGTGAGTGGGAAATAATGAGCATCAACTCATCTGGCCATTGTGAGCTTGGAGACTTCTCACATTTCTAGAGCATTACACACTTTCTCTGGTTTCTGCACTTAATGCTAAATGTTATGCTCGCAGCTTTTCTGTTCTCTGTGTAGAGCCTACCTCATGTGCCTAAGAGTTCTGCTGCTGCTCCATTTTCAGTCTTCTCATAAATTGAGCTTGTTGAGATTCTATTCATTTTATTATGTATTCTATTGCTTTACATTATGCAGCTTTAGTTGTTAGCATTAATTAATTCCCATCTTTCAAGTTCTTGTATCACTTGGTATTTTCAACATTTTATTGTGACATACTCAAATGTATTTTTCTATTGGCTTTTATATAATAAAAAATAATTTAAGATATCATTACCACCTCCTACAGTTGTACATATCACTATCATATAAATGTCAGCATGCAGTTTGCTCACTTAGTATAAATTTCCAGTCTGGTACTCATCTTACATCTGAAATTATTTAAGAAAGGTGTCTTAATTACCATAATATTAGATTTTCATTTAGTTTTACACTTGATATTTTACTTTACAAGATTTTAAACAAGGAAAGAAGCTAAAAGCATCTCAACTTTCTGATATCTTGGATGTTATTTAACTTTGTAAATGAAAAACAATGTATATAGTATAAGAAATAAAATATGCTTTTTTGATAATTTCCATCAAACAAAATTTTGTTTTGTTTTGAAAATAGTATTAATCTATTCATGGAAACAGGGCCCTTATAAGATAATTTATTAGAGGTTATCCTATCAATGCTACTATTTTGAGGATTGTGTTGCTAACACATGAACTTTGGGGAAGATAGTCAGTCTATAACACCAACCATCTAGCTTGATTCCTAAAGAAGAGAAACTGAAGAATAACATCACACGTCTACCAATTGTCAACTTGACCCATGATCGATTCTATCTCCTTATGTCATATTTAATTTCCAAATGGGAACAACTTGCTCATAAAAACCCCTAAACATGATATAACTATCTCTCATACAACAGCAAACACAATATAAATTTACAATAGTTGATAATGTCCCTTGAGGTACATTTTTAAACTAAAAATAGATTTTCTTCTCATATGATGTATACTGATTATATATAGTTTACCCTCCCTTTAGTTCTCCCAGCTCTTCCCTATTTTCCTTTTTATTATAGGAAGGTCTCCTTTCTATGTGTTGCTTGTATTGGTTAAAGAATAAATAAACTATCTTGGCCTGATAGGCCATAACTTAGGTAGGTGGAGAAGACAGAATTGAATTCTGGGTGGAAAAAAAAAAGCAGAGTTGGAGAAGCCATGGATCTTCTGCCTGAGATGGACACTGCTTTGAATTTTGCCGGTAAACGACTGCCATGTGATGATACACAGATTAGTAAAAATGGGTTAAATTAAGATGTAAGAATTAGCCAATAAGAAACTAGAGCTAATGGGCCAAACAGAAGCTTAATGAATACAGTTTCTATGTGGTTATTTCAGGGCCAAGATAGCTGAGTGGCTGGGATGAAAAAGTTGGCCCTCTCTATACAACACCTCTTCTCTGGAAACACTCCCTTTCTGTCTTTCACTAGAAAAGAACAGGCTTCTAAGAACAACCAAACATAACAAAATAAATTTTAATGAAATGAAGCAAAAGGTATGATATCAAAATTGGACACAGTGAGAAAAGAGTCCCAAGAGCAGGCACAAGAATCTGAGACTCATTTGTTTTCATAGTCAGGAGTCTAATTAAAAAAAACTAAGCTAAAAGCTATTATATGTGCAGAGAACATGGTGCATATTCATGTAGGCCCTTTGCTTACTGCTCCAATCTCTGTGAGTTCAAATATTCCTTGCTTAGTTGATCCAAAGAGCTGTGTTCTCCTGATGTACTCCATCCTCTCTGGCTCTTGCAATCTTTCTGCATCGTCTTCCATGAAATTCCCTGAGCTCTTAGGGGAGGGATTTTATGGAGACCTCCAATTTAGACTATCTCTCTACATAATGTCTGGGGGTGGTCTCTGAATCTTTTCCCAACTGCTGCTGGTAAAAGCTTTTCTCATGATAACTGCATAAGATGTTGATCTATGTGTATAACATATCAGTAGGCATTATTTTATTGATTTTTTTGACTAGTTGTGTTTGTTTTATCCTAGATCGCTGGGCCATCTAGTCTCTGATTCTTGGTAACCCAAGCAGTGTGGGGCTTGTTTTCCTTCTCACAGAGTGGGTCTTGAGTTAAATCAGACATTGGCTGGCTATTCCCATGACTTCTGTACCACCACTGACCTAAATATTTTAGAGGTAGCACAAATTGTTGATCTAAGATTTTGTGACCGGGTTGGTGTCAACATTTCTCTTTTAGTAGCCTGCAAAGTACCTTCCCTCACCAAGAGGAGTAGAAGGTAGCATGAAGGCTCCATGTAGGCACCAGCTCGACTTCTTCATGTTCAGTGAGTTGTGTGGGTATTGCCATTGGTAGTGGGATCCTTCTGTCAGTTTGCCAAAAACAACTCTTTGTCTTAGCAATAACCTGGGTTATTTGGAGATTTTCATGGGACTCCCTGGACAGCCAAGAATGCAATTGATTGCAACCCAGTCCTGTCACTGGAAGCCTCCCTTGGCTACAAGAGATGGCCAGTATGATTCCATATCCCCCATTACTAGGAGTCCTCATTGGAACTTCATAGATACCAGGAAGCTTCCACTACACTAGGTTCCCACCCTGAAATGCCCCCAATTCCAACTATCTCTCCCTGCACTATCTCCCTCTCCTACCTTAAAACCTGTTGCCACCTCATGCTTCTGTCCCATCTGCCACACTCCACACTTAAACCTTATTTTATTTTCCCTTCCCAGAGAGGTCCATTTATTCCCTGCCTAGACCCCTCCTCTTTACCTGACCTCTCTGGGTTTATAAATTACAATTCTACCATATTTTAATTATCTCAGTTATTAGCCTGCCAACCATATAAATATTTCCTTGCCCAATTACCTCTAAGTGATAACACTATTAACTTGCCTTACTGTATTAATATATCAATAATAAATTATAATAAAAATGTTTGATGTGGGAGTCCCCTCTATATGCTATGATTACCATTAATAAATAAAGAAACTGTCCTGGCCTGTTGAGAGGGCAGAACTTAAGTAGGTGGGGAAGATGGAACTGAATACTGGGAGAAAGAAGGTGGAGAGAGAGACACCATGGAGCCACCAGAGTCATACATGCCGAATCTTTGCCAGTAAAACACTACCAAGTGTGATAAACAGATGAATAGAAATGGGTTAAATTAAGATGTAAGAGATTAGCCAATAAGAAGCTAGAGCTAATGGGCCAAGCAGTGATTTAATTAACAAAGTTTCAGTGTGATTATTTCGGTTCTGGGTGGCTGGGACAAACAAGTGGGCCTCCTTCTACAAATGTCGATCTCCAAATACTGCACAACACCTTCATTAAAAAAGAAAATACTCAAATTTCTAGCCAATTTGAAACCACGAAACTTAAGTCATCTTTGAGGTTATTTTTAACTCTTTTATTTTCATGTCATTATAGCTTACCCTATTGTTCTATATAATTTATTTCATGTATTTCTGTTGAGTTTTAGAGTACAAATTATCAGTGGGTCATGTTATCAGTTTCTACCATATAAACATAATTAAATGATATATATGCAAATTGATGTATAAGTATTTTCAGGGTCTTTGTTCATCATGCTTCTTCTTTGTTATTCTTTAATATAAATGATTAGTTAAATTATCATTTGATAAATTTAATTCATATATTCTTATATTTTTCTCCATTGGAGAAGAGACAGGCACACAGACACATACATGTGTCTGTACACACACATACATATCCTTCCTTAACCTAAGAGGTGAATGATTATCTTCGTCTAAACATAAGAATTTTTGTCCTGTTTGTCTTCTACTTCCCTAGGAGTCTATGTATGCTGTCACACCCTGTTAGATATCATATTATATGATCTCTATATGAGATCATATTCTTTCTTTTCTTTGGAGATAATCTGCTTTTCTGGCTTAAAGCTGTAGCAGCATGAGCCTTCTGGTTTATGTTTTACTAGACATATTTATATACACATACATCTATTTATAATTATGATCTTTTATATATCAGCTATCCTTAATATCTTTATCATCTATCACTTTTGTTCTCAGGAATTTCTCTTCCTTGGGCACTAAACTATATCTATTGGATTTTTTAAACTGGATGCCTAGTACATTTTTCTACACAAATAAATTAATTAAATTTTAGTTCATATTCAAAAATTTTAATAAAAATCCTCACACCATACAGCATATTCTACTGTTGGGATCCTCCAGGCACAGAAACCAGAACTTGGGGATTTAGAAATGTCTCAATGTCTTGACATCTTTTCACTATTACCTATGTTTTCTTTTGCTAGTGTTATCAACTTGAAAAGTCAGATATCTCAGTCTTCTAGGTGCCCTTCATGGCTTTACAGAGTGAATTCATAAATTATTTGTTCCTGTAACTTTGGACCTGTATATGCTCACTGAGAGCTTATCTTTCTACTGATTTCTGGTTATATATAAAAATTTTGTTTATTATCACCCTTGTCTATTCCTGGTTCTTTATCTCCTTCAGAGTAAATGCTAGAAATTATTATATTTCACAAATAAATATTATGTAGTTCTATGCTAAACTTTTTGCAATCATACATTACTGAAAAGATGTTGGCTATAACTTTACATTTATGCATCATTGACTTATATTTGGGTAAAAGAGTATATAATAAATACATATTTAAACACATGCAACTCTGAAATCTTCTAGTGCAGAATATGAACATCAAAAACTGTTCACTCTGTGAATTTCATATTTTTTATTAACTATACTGTTTCTCATTTTAGTAGAATGAAAAAGTATAGATAGAGCCAGTAAGATAGTTCAACAGGTTAAAGTACTTGCTGCTAAACCTGATGACCTGAGACTGATCTCTGGAACCCATGCAACAGAATTCCTGCACATTGTCTTCTGACCTCCAGGCATTGTGCCATAGCAAGAGAGCACACATATACCCACAAACACACACACATTAGATAGATAGACAGACAGACAGACAGACAGATAGATGATAAATACTCTTTTTTAAAAGATGAGTATACTAATTTGAGTAACTAAGTAGCCATTTTAATACACCACAAAACTGTCTATTTCTGTATGAAAGAGGAATTTTTTCCAAGAAGGAGAAAACAGAAAGAGCTAAGAAGTTTTATTTCTGATATGCTTTCTTTTCTAGGATCTTTTCCTTTTAGAAAATTATCTCTAACTCTAGCCTTGATTTTCAGCCCCATGGATCAAATATTCCTTCGTCTGGCATAATGCTCTTAGAATATGAGAATTTTCTTTATATAAGCCAAGGTGGTTATTCAGAGGGAGAACAGACACCTGCATAAATTTATATATTCCTTAATCAAGAAAAACACCGAGATGTAGGACATATGCACACACATACACGGGATTGATTTCTGGGCAGAGCAGTCTGGAAATCAGGAAAACCTGTCATACTACCAGTATTGTTTCTACAACTATATTTACATATGCATCACCACAAACTGCACATGTTAGGATAAGTAGAAAAGAGAAATTAAGGTTACAAATGAAATTATGATTGTGAGTTAGCTGCCTTTAAATGACAAAATGACTCTGCAATGTTCATATGAGCCCAGAGCATTGTGTCCTTAAAAGTGGGATGTGAAAGAGGGTGGAGCAGAAGCAAGAGTGATTGGGAGAGACAGTCAATGCTAGCATTACCAGTACTGAACTCTTAGCACAAGCTGAGCATCATTTGAAAGGTAAGAAAATGAATTCTCCTTGAGGATCTCCAGAAAGTAACATAGCCCCAGTGGTACCAATGCCTCTCTTCTGACAAGGAAGTCCATATTTGTAATATTTAAACTATAGAATTTATTCCAGTTTTCCCTACTTAGGAAGCCATCAGAAGGATATAATCACTTTCAGTCTAACGACTTGCTTGTTCTCCTCCACCCCTTGGATTCCTAATTCTCTACCACTCTTTCCTTCCTCTCTTATGTGCTGTTATGGATTGAGTGTAAAGTATCTCCACGAGCTTCAGCTGTTAAACATTGAATTCCTATTTTAAGAGGTTGTAGAAATGTCAGGAGGTGAGGAAAGAAACTTCTGACTTGTTTTAGGAGGTGAGATGTGGCTGTTTCCTGTTTACCATGAAGAGAATCCTGGAAGCTACCTGTTCACCATGAAGAGAACCCTGCAAGCTTCCTGTTCACAGAGAAGAGAACTCTGAATGCACCTACCAATCATAATGATGCTGTCTTTTCAGGTGCTCTGAATGAACAAAACCAGGAACAGAGAACAAAAACACCCTTCATCCCTGATGTTGTCCTGTTGGGTATCGTTGTCACTCAATGAGAAAGTCTGACTGATATGCTTCCTTACAGATCTTTCCCTGCACCTACTCTGGGCTTCTCCTTTGGGAGTGGTGAACCTTTTCAACTTTCCTTTCTAAGATTTACCTTCTACCATTTCCCTTCCCCCTTCTTACATCTCCACTGTGCCTGTCTTCCATTCTCCTCCCCTACCACTTTTCCTTATAACATTTTAACATTTTCCTGGATATATATATACAGACGTACCAGAGAGAAGACTGTAATGGCCCCTGAGGATTGCCAATTGTACATCTTTTTATTAACATTGAAAGCTTACTGATATTTAGCACTTGCCAACCTATACACTATTCTATGACAGCTCCAGAGAACAGTATAAAGAATGCACAAGTGGATGACTCTCAGTAACTTGGCCAAATAAAAACAAGACGTCAGTGGCAGTTCACATCTGTCTACCAACTCCACATCTTATTGGAAGGTGTCATTTCATTAAGGACACTGTTTAGAGTGGAGATCTTGAAACACAAAAATCTCTATACCAAAGCATCAGACTGTTCCGAACAATGGAATTAAAATTCTATAAATCTTTTTAATTTAAGAAATTATAGGTAGGAAAATTCTACATGAAGCTAACTGGGGAAACCCAAGTATGATGATGCATGCCTTTAATCCCAGTACCTGGAGGTAGTTCGGGTAAATCATGAGCTCTAGGCCAGACTGAGCTTCATGGAGTGAGGGAAGGGGCACGTTGTTTAGTGTGTGTGTGTGTGTGTGTGTGTGTGTGTGTGTGTGTGTGTGTGTTACATGGTTTGGTTTATCTCCCCATATATGTGTGTGATACACACACACACACACACACACACACACATGCACGCACATGTGGGGAGATAAACCAAGCTGTGTTTAACTATATGTTGACTATTGAGAGATTGTAGACAAAATTTCTACTTTAATAGAAAAACACTATGCAAATTTAAACAACATTTGAGGTTTGGCCAGGAGTCAGTCTAGGAAAAAAAACAAGTAAAATCTTCTGCATCTGCATTTCAAAGCCTTTCTATCATTGCTATTCCTGAAAGTTTGGAGAAATGCAGAAATCGCATGCCTCTGAGAGGATACCAAGCAAGATGCTTCATGTGCCACATTCCTTAGATAGCCATAAAAACAGTGAGGAAAGTAACATAGAAGGTTATATTTTAACTCATAACACCAGATGGAGTAAACGCAAAGGTCTACCTGACATACTTACCTGAAATCAAAACTGCAGAGAGCGACGACACCAGGTGGTGAGGCGCTCTATCCCAAGCAAGTCAATACTGAATTTGATATCCAAGAGCGAGGTGTCAAGGGTTATACCAGTTTCTCTATGTTGCTGTAATTAAACACCACGATCTAAAGCAGCTTGTGGAAATAAGCGTATAAAAGTGGGAGGCAAGTCAGGAAGTAGAAGGTGGGGCCGCATACACAAGAAACTGAAAGATTATTTCTTTAACCACACAGACAGAAAAAAAAACCTGGAAGTGGGACAAGACTACAAATTCTGGAAGAATGCCCACACGGACATAGTTCATCTAGCAAGGTCTTATCTCCTAAAGAGTCCATAACCGCTCCCAAACATTACCAGCAACTAGGTGTCAAGTATTCAAATACATGAGCCTATGTGGGGACATTTCTCATTCAAATATCACAGAGGTCAAGGGACAATTGGAGTCAGTTATGATGAAAGGATTCCCTGGCTCTGTTTTGAGCCATGGGTTAAAGACTGCCTTAGTAATCTCCCCAAGGCAGGGTTTCAGGGAAGCATTAGCAGCATGTAATACCTGAGGTCTAGGTAGGAATTCATGGTCTTTAATTTTGGCTATGATTAAGTTGTGTATAGAATAAAATCTATATCTTTCTTCATGACCATTCTCCCTCTTTTATGTCTAGCAGCATCCTATACACTCTGACATTGGTCACCACTATTTGATAATATCAGCTTCCTTTATGCTGCACATTTTGTATAACTTACATAGTCACAATTGACAACAAACTGTAACTGCTCAAAGATTTTGTTTCTGTTTGTTTGTGTTAAGTGAAGGTACAAAAATATGGCACTTACTGTGTCTGAGAGTGAAAATACAAAGTATATCCAGAGTCTTAAATATAGAATTTTACGGCAACATCAGAGAGAAATACTTTAAGAATTCTTTAAAATTCAGCAATAAAATAAGCAAACATATCTTTTTCTCCTCAGAAGACTGTAAATATCTCATTACAATTTCATTTTCATTTTCCAAATGAATCTCCTGGTTGATTCACCCAGATTCTTACTGGCTCCTGAGTTATCTTCTCTGCTTACATTTTGTGCATAGCTGGAATTACAAAATGGCCTTGGTCCTGCACAAATATGAAATAAGAAAATCATTTCACAAACTATTCAGATTTTGTCCTAAACTTCAGGAGAAAGTTCCTTGAAAAGGAGCAGGCATCTGAAGCACAAGAAAGCACCATGGGATCCAAGTTCTTGGCTTCAAGCACAGTTGTGTAGGAAGGCCTTGCCATTGTGTAAACCACTAGAGCTCTTTCTAAGGCACCTTGGGAAATAACACTCTTTCTCATGTGCCCAGTTACAGCCATGAAGGCCATGGCTCTTACGTATAGAAACATAGATTCCCCAGATCAGAAGTGAGTTCTTTCACAAGCATCAGACATGTCAGTACTAACAAGCTTGACCTTTATTCGGTGTCTATTCATGAAGAAAAGACACAGAAAGTGTGTGAGTGAGAGAGGAGGAAGAAAGAAAATAATGAGGGTGGGAAGGTAAGAAAATGAATTTTAAAAAAGAGACGAGCACAGATGAGTCTTTAAGGACCAATGAACACAACCGGGAAGAGCTGCAAACATCGCAGAATTCCTGGTTCTCTTCCCTCTCTAGATGATGCCAAAGCTCTTTTGGCCTGTTTTTTTTTTTTTTTTTTTGGCCATTTTTTTAGTTTTTTGGTTTGTTTTGTTTTCACATTGGAGGAAAACTTGAAGATTCATTCAGAACTGACCATCCTCAGAGGGCACACATATTCAGGTAAAGATTTAGATGACCCTGAAAGAGATAGCCTATGTAGTTAAAATTTTATGTTTCAATGTTTTTCCATTAATGCATTTTAATGTTTACCATTAAGACTATCTTCAGACCTGAGAACCAACTACATATTCCTCCAAAGGGAAAATCCTCACAGTGGAGAAGATCCTAGAAATGTCCATCAGTTGGCTACTCAACAATGTATTACCAATCTAGCCATCATTGTGGTGTACTAACAAAGGCTAAAGCCGTTGTCGTGATTAACATATTAAACTTGACCCATATACTCATGTATTTGAATACTTGGTCATCACGTGCTGGTGTTATTTTGAGAAGTTGTGAGTTCTATGGGACATAAGAACTAGCTGCAGGACACAGGTCACTGGTTGAGGATTCACCAGTATGTTGGGAAAGTGATTTCCTTAGTTCCTTCTTGTACCGCCTTCCACTTTCTATCTCTGTAGAGATGGAATTTTCCCATCACAATTTGAGATCAAATAGACATGGCTCAAAGCATTCCATAATTAATTGGCATTATTAAATGCAAACACACAAACACATATGTGCATATGTGTGCACAAACGCACTCAATCACACAAACACAGAAGGAAGAAGGGAGGGAGCGAAAAGATACTAATTTAGTTTGTTTTTTATTAATATGAATAAGTGAATAATTTCTATACTGCCAAAATCATTTATTTCAAAGTAGATTTTAATATTAGAACTAAATTACTCATTTCATGAGAAACAAATGAGACTTTGATGGTCAAATATGGTGTTCAAAGCAGGAAAATAACCTCATGTGATAGTTTTATCTGACTCAGGACAATTAGACAAACTATTTTTTTCAAGCTTATCTCAATGAAGCTCCCAACCCATTCATCTTCTCTGACCAGGAGTATGGATTTCTCATACAGAAAGCAGTGACAGCACCCTGCTGTAGAACAATAGGTGTCCTTGGCTTCTATCCAAAGTTGGAATTTTGAATGCATTTGTCATCTGGTTTTTGTTGCTTTTTAATGACTGTTAAGTGGATTGACACATGTAGAGACCTATAGAATGGCACATCCCTGGCACTTCCTAGGTGTGGGGTAAGCATTAGCATTCACTCTTGCTGGCAGTAACGTCAGTGATAGCGGCATGTACTAATGAGCCTACACACCACTCTAATTGCTTTACAAGCAGTAATTTACCGAATCTCTTCAGCAATTTGTTGAATATTATTCTGTGTTCCTTTTTAAAGGGGAAATTAAAGTTGTAGGCCTTCACTTTTCTTAGGTCTCGTAACTCGACAGCGTTAAAGTCATCTAAATCCATGTGAGTCTCAGAAGGCTCATGAGCCAATACATTGTGCCACAGAGCAGGACAAGGCTTAATAGCTGATTCTCCAGATCACGCAAGTCTCACTGGGCTTGTCTGATTCTCCACCTAACAAATTCTACAGAAGACTAATGCCTACAATCAATAATATACAACAGTATAAAGTATACTGACATAACAAACTTTATATGTACCCTTCTAATATTTACATATATATGTTACTATTCAAAACATCACTCTAATAAAGAATATAGAATAAATTGCAGTTGTAAATATAAATAAAAATTTTATTATGCACATTATAGATCTTACAAAATGGAAAGGGGAAAGTGACATGAATACGAAGTAAACAATATTTAATATTTTATTTTATATATTAAGTACACAGCACACCTTCTAAAAATAAATAATATTAACAGTAATAAATTCTCAATAAGAGCAGTATGTTTGGCTATGCATCATTATTTATTAATAATATTTGCTTCACTCTTGGTGGTTCAGAGATACAAAAGCCTGGTGCCAAGTTCACCTTATTTTGATTCGTGCAGAATCTGCAAAAGGTGGCTCACAGAAATTCATGAATCCAAATGAAGAAGGTCATCATTGGCTGTGCATAATTAATCACACTATCATTTTTCATCCCAATTAGGCAGTGGTATTTGCAGAAATTGGAGTTATGTATTTCCTTGATTCCCGGAGTCAATCAGCGGTTCCTATCCACTAATGAGAAGATATTTCATTTTGGTATTTTAACAAATTGCCATAGCACTCATTGAAAATCTATATTTGGAAATTTCTAAATGCATAAAAAAATTCCATCTCTAACTTGCGTATGTGCTCCCATGTTCAGGTAGAATGGATTTCTGGGAGGGTGGGTAGTGTCGTCTCTTTAAGTGGCTGATGAGACATACTGGCTTTGGGTGCTGGCTGGTTGCTGGTGGGTGGAGTCAGCATCACTAACTGTGCAGTTCACTTGTGGGTAGGGCAGCGTATCTCACGTAAACTATAGGAATCTCATAGACGAATGCCACCGTCTCTCTCCTGATGTTTCTCTTTCTGCTTACTTATTTCACTGCCCTCTCTGTTGTAAACTATTTTATTCCTGAGCCAAATGACAAATTATCTTACAAAAAGAATTATACAGCAAGGAAGGTACCCTTTCTGTTTCCCTCAGTGTTGGACCATTTCAATGGTTTCCACTCATTCCAATGGAAATTTATGCAATTTCCATCTCACAAATGCTCATTGTGACAAAGGAACTTGACAATTTTTCTTCATGGTGGTTCTTCCAAAGATGGCATCTTGTCAGTTGCAGCATATCCAAACAATTCCTATTTATTTTAGAAATCTTCTACAGTCTTCTATTTCCACGTTTTGTTTTGATTTTTCAAATAATGTTGGGGCAGCTGGCCCAATCCCTGCGTTCAGGGGCGTGGCTGCCCCAGGGAAGTAGGATACCCTTAAATAGGATCGGCGCGCCGGAAGGAGCCCCGTTTTGCTCTCCCCCGCGTACCTTCTGCTCCGCTGGACCCTTGGTTCTGTAAGTTCCCTTATTTCCCCTTGTATTACTTCCCCTTGTATTAAAACTGATTAATTATAAAAGGACTATCGTGGTTATTCCCTAACCCCTACAACTGCCGGTACCGCCGGCACTTGCCGGTACATTTGCCGGTACAAAATAACCTTTAGTGTTGCTTGTCCCTCCCATGTCCTCCTTTACCCTTCTCTTCCACTCCCCTCTCCATTTAAACCACCTGTTAGTTTCCCTTTGCCTCTCTATAACACTATATTCAACTTCCCCTTCCTTAGAAAAGCCTCCCTCACCCTGATTTCTCTCATACCCTACTCAGTCCCTCACCAGTGTGTTTATACAGATTTTCAGCATGTGTATTGAAGCGTTAAAACCTAACACTAACATATAGAAGAAGACAGACCTCACTTGTCTATTGGACTCTGGGTTGCTTCATTGAGGAAGAGTACATTGAATCTGTAGATTACTTTTGGTAGGGTAGCCAATTTTTATATCAATCTTATTGATCCATCAGGATAGGAGAACTTTCCATCTTCTGATGTCTTCTCCAATTTCTTTCTTCAACATACTAAAGTTCTTATAAGTCTCTCAACTTGTTTAGTTAGTTGCCCCCCAAAAAGTTTTATGATTCTATATTGAAAGGCACTCATTCCTAATTTCTTTCTCTGTTTGTCATTTGTATATAAGAAAGTTACTGATTTTTTTGTTAATTTTGTATTCTTCCACTTTGCTGAAAATGTTTATCAGCTGAAGATACTTCTTGGTGAAGTTTTTAGGGTCTTTTATGAATAAAATCCTATCTTCTTCCTTTTGGTTTGACTTCTTCATTTCCTATTTCTTTGTCCTTGATCTCCTTTGGTTGTCTTATAGTTCTAGCTGAGGCTTCAAGTTCTGTATTGAATAGGCATGAAAAGAGTGGACATCTTTGTCTAGTTCCTGATTTTAGTGGAAATGTTTTAAATTTCTCTCCATTAGGTTGGTATTGGCTGTGCTTACTTAAATTACCTTTATTGTGTTGAAATATACCTCTTCGGCTCCTAATGTCACCAGGAATTTTATCATGAAGGGGTTTTAGATTTTTGTCGAAGGCAATTTTTTCATCTAATAAAATGATCATGTGGTTTTTGTCTTTCAGTCTGTTTAAGTATTGGATTATGTTTGTTTATTTATTTACATATGTTGAACAGCAATCCCCGCATCTCTGTGACAAAGCTAACTTGACTATGGGTAATATTTCTGGTGTGTTCATGGATTTAATTAGGAAATCATTTATAGAGAAATTTTATACTATGTTTATAAAAATATTATTCTCCAATTTTCTCACATTTTCCTCTTTTTGTTGGATCTTTGTGTGGTTTTTAATATCAGAGTAATAAAGAGTTCATGAAATAAATTAGATCATGCTCCTTTAATTTCTATTTTATGTAATAATTTGAGGAGTATTGGCACTATTTTGTCTTTGAAAGTTTGGTATATTTGGTTCTGAATTCAACTGGCACTGGGCTTTTAGTTATTGTTGGGAGAATTTTAATTATTGCTTATATTTCACTAGGAATCTTTTATCCATTTAAATTGCTTATTTAATTTTGATTTAACTTTAGTAATGAGCACAGAAGATAAGAAAGTTCAAACAGAGATTGGTTTTGGGGTGGGTGTTTTGGGTAGGAGCTGGAAAGACAGATGGGAACAGATAAACAGGGAATATTAACATTACTGTTTAAAACCAGGGATAAAGAAAAAAATCAAGCATATGACAAGAGGACAAAAGGATGGGTAAGGCCAAGTACAAAAATACAAAGACAAAGATAATAGCAGATTTCCTATCATCTTAAAACTATAAAACATTGAGACGTTTCTAAGTAATAATTCTGACTTTTAGCTTAACAAAACTTCCTCAAGTAAAGGAAAAACAGAGTTTCTCTTCACATACAAAGCACTCCATTACCAGCAGGGCTGTGTTCCAAAGTACATGAAAGGAAATCCCTTAGGAAAAAGGCCAACGGTGCCTGACTAAAGTACGGATTTGTTTTTAAAAGAACAAAAGAAAACCAGAAATGATTAATGTGTAGATAAACACAGAAGAAATTGTTCCTGTTCACAATGTTGTTGGCCAGTAAGAAAAAAACGACAAGACAATGAGAAGTATTTAATTACACAAGAGTAAAATGGCTGACAAGAAAACAGGGCAAGCATGGATAGCGGGGGAAATGTGAGGACAGACTGAACATCCTGTCTGAACCCTTGGGGCCGGAACTGCTAGATTTAGAAATATTTTTAAACACCAAAAGAGACGTGTTGGAGATGAGTCTCAAGTACAAACATGGCACTAATATGTTCATCTACACCTTATGCAGATAGTTTGAAAGTCGCTTTATACGGTGTTTGCGGTACGCCTGAGTTTCCCTTTCAACTAGCTGTCATGAGGACACATACAGTTTTCCTCTCGTGATGTCAAATCAACATCAAGGCCTATGAATTTTGAAGCCTTTTATATTTGAGATTTTTAAATTGAAAATATTAAACTTGTATATTGCTATTAAGTTTTCCTGGTAAATATGAAATGGCGTGACAACTAAGAGCACAAGATTAGAGGAGGGTCGGGAAATCCTAAACCCAGTAAAATGGCAATACACGATGAAAGTTTTTAAGCTAGCAAAAAAAATGGAAAGATCAATATTGAATATATCAAAAAAAGAAGAGAAAGAAGAAATAATAGGAAAACCCAAATAAGACAAAGAGAAAACAAATAAGATAATAATTTAAATTGAAACATGAATGAATACATTCAATGCACGTGGCCTAAGTCAACTGTTCTCTCAAACTGACAGTAACAATTGTTCCAGGGTTTGAGAAAGCAAGATCAAAATATACTCTGCCTCCAAGATGATAACTTTCAGAATAATGACACAAATAGGTTAAATGTAAAGAGAATGAAAAAATACCATGTTGAAACTAAATGTCAGTAGCTAGAGTGGCTGTATTAACATTAGATAAAGTAGATATCAGAGCCAAGAACACTACTAGTAATAGAGGAATTTATTTCCTCATGAGAAGGGAGTCAATTCATCAAGAAAAATGACAATTCTAAATGTTTATGCACCTAATAAAAGAGCTCAAAATATATGAATCAAAAACTCATCTATGAAGATCAACAGATCTGCATTTATAGTCAGACTTCAGTGTTCTTCTTTCAATAATTGATAAATTAACTAGACAGTAAATGCATGAGGATGTGAAGTCACAAGCAACCCTAGCAACAATTTATCCTGACTGACATTTGTTCATGTAACTATTCTTCACTTCCCAACACAAAATCAGCACCTGGGTTAAGCCAACGGGGAACTTTAAGTGAGACAGATCAATGCCCAAGACCATAGAATAGAGGTTGATCAACTTTAAAGACTCAAGCTCTGCATATCACAGGCTTTGGTCCCTCAGCATTGAAATGGGAAATGTTTATGTATCGTTTTGAAAATGCCCAAATAGTTGGATGTTAAATGACATGATTCTCAGTAGCGATTGTGTGAAAGTGTTGGAAATCGAAAGGAAAGTAGAGGGCATTCTGAAGTGAATGAGAAAAAAACATGTAAGAATCAGGGTTTGTGGGGAACTTCCAAAGCAATGTTTGGAGGGAACATTATAGCATGAAGCATTGATAGAAAAATAAATCAGTTTGGATAGAGGAACTGATGGGTCAACAAATATCAAAAGAGGGATCTTCACTATATTTTGTGAAACTAGAAAATGTAGAAGAAATAAATTCCCAAATAAACAGAAAAAAAACTTGACAGTTTCTTAAAATGTTTTATATACTACCTGATCTGAAAATTGCAATTAGAATCATTTGTGAAAACATATTATTTTCTTACATAGGCATTGATAGAATCTTTTTTTGTAAAAACAAGAAAAGCCAGAAATCTGAGTATATGTGAACAAATTACAAAATAAGTTGTGTTTTATCTGTGAATTCCATAACATGTATAATGGAATAGTTCTTAGCCACTCACACAAAAAAATTAAAGTAAGGAATACATGTTGAATTTCAAAATAACTATGCTGAGGAATAGGTAGGAGTCAGAAAATCTGCCAAAACATCATTGCATGTATGCTGTGTTATTCCATTTGAAATAAAGCCAAGACTTAGTAGCAGTTAAGTTGTAGGCGACATGATGAAGGGATAAGTGGATCTGGGAGGGACAAGAGGAGAGAATACAAAGGGACCTAAGGAGCTGGCTGAGGCTATCAATCTGTTCTTTGTCTGGACCAGTTCAGTGGGTTTGCAAGTGCATAGGAAGTCACAGTTCAAACTGTGAGCTTTGTATACGGAGAGTTTTACATACAACAATTAAACCTCAAAATGACAGTTTTAAATGTTATATACCTAGAAAATCAGGAACATAGTCTTATGACTCAGAATAAACAGAGACTCTGAAACCTGACTTTGTAAAAGAAATCCAATACAAATCCAAGCTAGGCATGGAAACAAAGTGGAAATGTTGGAAAGGGGGAAGATTAAGTTGTGCCCACCTCTGCCTAATATGGTGAGTCCATTTAGCATTGCTTTTATGTATATGTGTTCAGGACTGAGCATGTAGGATAGGATAACATCTTTATTGAAGGCTCAGAGACCATCAAGGAGGGAGAGGTAGAAAGATTGTAAGAGCCATTGGACCAAGAAACCCGATGTCAGACAGTATCTTCTATATATGACGGCAAAGGTGCATCTACAGAGTCTCAATACAGTGGTCAAATAAGACCTGGAAAATGACAGCATCAACTGATTGATAGGCTAACATGATTGGGGTAATTTCACAAGGCCCTGAGATGATGATCTATTGGTAATTAATGACTTCTAGGAAAGGTAGACTCATTCTGCTTAAGCCCTTGGAAAGAAAAATTTCTTAAATGCTCCTAATCTGTGACATGTTGTGAGTTTCATGTCATTTTGGATGTTTGATCACTGACTGCTTTTCATCCCAAAGCCTCTGCTTCCTTTATCTTTACATCAGGCAAGAAGATAAGAAAGCCTCACTCTACCCTTCTTTTGCATCAGAGAGAAGCCATGCCATGCAGTCCTGGCTGTGGGCAGGAACACACATCCTGACCTCTAATCTCTAACCACTAGGAACACCACAGGCCAATCCTCTTGACCTGCCTTCTGTAGACACAAACACAGCTTCTCCCTCAAAGGGGATAAGAGACAGTTTATTCAGGAGCCAAAGATGGCTGAATATGGCCCAGGAAAAGGATTTTGATAACCTTAAATTCCATGTTCCAACTTGGCAACAGTTTGATGATGTTTTCATAGCAGAGGAACAAAGAAAGTTATAAACCAAAGAACTTTTCAAATATATTAGTGGAGAGATAGGACAGGTGGATTGATGCACAGCAGAGTGGGCTCTACTGTAGCCTCAGACACTGATGATTCTGGCTTTTAGGTCATTGGAAACTAGAATCTCCTGAATTAACACATTTCACAAAGTTTCACCTGATAGTCACAAAGATTTTGGGTCTAAAATAGAGGTGAGAAAGAAATGGCTAATATGGGGGCAAAAGATAGTTCAGCATAAATTTTAATCAGGCTCTGGACTTGCAAAACTCCAGCCTCTCCATAATTTTTGAAGATCTCAGCAGTTAATCAACCTTCCAGAAGGTTCTGTGGAAGGCTCAGCCCTTTTCCTGGAAGTTTGTCCACACCTCTCATGCCATTTGAGATCTGTTCTGGAAGTTGGCTAACTCTCCCTAGAATTTCCATCAAGGCAGTTAGAAATGTTTACACCCTTCTGATCCTCTGATGTGTCTGTGACATTGTCAGGTCCACCGTGTTTTCTGTTTTCAGCAAAGAAAAAGGAGGGAAGCATCCTATTCTGTGGGTGACTAAACCACAACATTACAAATTTTATACTAACCAGGTACAATAGGGCAGTCATGACAGCATTTATGAGGTAGCACCAAGAAAACTAGAAACTCAATGTCACCCTCCACTGTCTAGGGAATTCAAGGTCACGTTAGGTTACATGAGATTTCCTTTCAGAAAAACAAAACAAGAACAAAAACCTGACAAGAATATGTAGACTTTGAAGCTTATTAAACTCCAAGAAAGGCTAGCAGAGAAAGGGAAGGAGCAAGAGGGAGAAGGAGAAGGAAAGGAGAAAAGAAGGGGAGAGGAGGAGAGTGGAAGTGGAGGGGAGGGAGAAGGGGAGGATGAGAAAGACAGAGAGGTAGAACCATGTTCTTAGGAATATCAGTTAACATACTCACATCAGACCTAAGGACTAAATCTCAAAAGCAATGGCAAAAAATTGGACCCTGAGGGTTTTGCATCTGAATTCATCAAGGGTATAGATCTGTATTCCTAGTGTTTGGTATCTTTACCTGGTTCTGGTACTAGAGTAGTGCTGGATTTGTAGAACAAGTTGTGGGTGGGTATTCCCTGTGGTTTTATTTTTATTTTTGAATAAATTAAGACATACTAATTGTAGATCTTCTTTGAAAGTCTGATAGAATTCTGCTGTGAATCTATCTGTGCTTCAGTTTTGTTTGTTGGTTTGTTTTTATAGGAAGGTTTTTAAAATAATAATAATTGTTATTATTATTATTTTAATCTCCTCCTCTGTTATGAGTCTGATAGGTTTTTGATCTCTTCTTGGTTAACTTTGGTGGTTTGATGAATCTGTAAATTTACCCATTTCTTTCACATTTTTCTCTTAAGATACTGTGTAGCTCAGTCTGCCCTCAAACTCCATACTTAGCTGAGGCTGGCTTTGAACTCTTGATTCTTCTGATTTTGCATCAAATAATTAGGTTATAAGCATGGATTTAATGCCTAGCTGATATATTCAACTTAATTTTAAGCATATTTCATGCTCCCCCTCTTTTATTACTCCCCTTCATTTGCAAAATTAATTTGCTGATAGAGACACAAGAACTGGAGTCTTAAACTGATTATGAAGAAGGCGGTCCATCCTCAATGACCTTAAACCTGTTCATTTTTAACTACCTACTTAACACATTAAGGAAAAACTCATCACTTTACCCCTCCACTATATAATTAAGTTGGATGATGACTCTAAATTTATAAATTATAACTAAAGATATGTTATAGAAAACCTGCAAGAATATACTTATGAATTAAAAATTTCTCTCTCTTAGCCTGGCAGTGGTGGCTTACGACTTTAATCCCAACACTCAGGAGGCAGAGGCACGCAGATCTCTGTGAGTTTGAGGCCAGTCTGGTCTACAAGAGCTAGTTCCAGGACATGATCCAAAACTACAGAAAAACCCTGTCTCAAAAAACAAAAGAAAAAAGAAAAAAGCTCTCTCTCTCTCTCTCTCTCTCTCTCTCTCTCTCTCTCTCTCTCTCTCTCACACACACACACACACACACACACACACATTCTATCTCAGTGTGCTAATCAGTTTATTATGAGTATTAAATACATTCTTATGAGGTCACTAAAAGGAATAATCCAAAGTGAATAATAATAAACTAGATTTCATTGGAAGTTTCAACAAATCTGCTCACCAAAAAGACTGTTTGGAAAACAAAACCCCATCTGGGAGAAAAGCAAACAGTGCATTTCTAAGTAATCCACTCACCCAAATAAACAGAACAGCAAAGCAACTAAAAGCAAGAATTAAAAACATTTTACCAGAATGACAATGAAAGCATATTAAAATTGGTAGGCTTCAAAGAAAGTAAAAACAAACAACCAAAAACCAGAAAATTAAAGGACTAACCATGAGAAGAGAAAGGAACCTCTCACCTGGATGTCTGGTTTGCATTTCTGGCTGGCTGTTTAACAATGTCAGTGAAGGAGGGCTGCACCTGCCATGGAGATTACCACAGCAACACAAGAATGTTGCAAGAGGAAGCTGGACAAGTCTTTCTACTTCCTCAGGCCATGCCCAGTCTCTTTCTTTGTTAGCAAGGCTCTGCGGCATAAAGGTTGCTTAACCCTTTTCCCAAACAATCTCACCAACTGGGGGCCAAGTTTTCAAATACATCAGTTTATGGGGGCCATTTTTCATTTGAATCAACACGGGAGAGAAAGGTCAACAATACTAAACTCAAAGGTCACATTGTTTGGGCCTTAAACAAGGTGTGCTTCCTATGGGTGGATGGAAATGCGATCAGTCAGTTTCTGGTTCCTGCTGCCTACCTATACCTTCACACACCATTATGAACTCTCTAAAACCTCCAGAAATGCCAGTTAAAATAAACCCTCTCTTCCTTCAGTCGCTTTTTGGTCACGGTATCTCATCATAGCAACAGCAAAGTAACCGACACATCTCCCACCCCAAAGTCTGAACAATGCATGCCCCATATGCCACTTCTCACCAACAGAATTCTTTAAGAAAAGAAAAATAAACTTTTCCATGAGTTCTACCTTAATTTTCAAAATGTGTTTGTTTAGTCTCAACTTGTGGTCATTACATTCTTAGAGCCATGCAACTTGAAAAGCCACAAAATTTTTTAGACTAGTCCAACAATGGCTGTCTTCCCCATAGAGTGGCTGAACATCTAGTCGCTGCTACACAGTACATAAGGCTGGGTACCCCAGCAATCCCAATCCGATGCAGGAGACTGAGGATTCATGAAGAACCAATAATCTTCATCCCAAAGCTGAGTTTCAGTGTCAATAAATGATGATATTAACTATGGCAACACAAGGTAGATTACAGACTTGAAAGAAAACAGCATAACCAACAGCTTTTCTCTAGGACCAGTCTCTCCTCTCTCTCTCTCCCTCCTTCTCTCTCTCTCTCTCTCTCTCTCTCTCTCTCTCTCTCTATCTCTATCTCTATCTCTCATCACCTCCTAGTACACTAATTTACATTTCCTTTTTAAAATAATTTATTTAATTTTTTATGGGCACTGGTGTTTTGCCTGCATATATGTCTGTGTGAGTGTGTCCAATCCTGGAGTTACAGTTATGAACCTGCGTCCTCTGAAAGAGCAGCCAGTGGTTTTAACTCCAACCCGCAACCCCAACTTACCTTTCTCAAAAAACTCAGCTTTTCTTAATTCTGACATTCTTTTATGCAGTAGAAGTCGAAATCCTGCAGTAGTACCTTGAATCCTGCATGAAGCACCTTGAGAGAACGCCTCAGGCTACAGCCTCAGAATTAGGCCAGATTGTGGTGCCTTTGCTGTCAGAAAAAGGACACAGTTACGTCATTACTGAGGGAGACATCCATTTTATTAATATTTATTCAATTTTGCTTTATTTTGTATTATAGATAAGGGCTTGTTATGTATTCTAGACTGTCCTGGGTCCTCTTCTCTCATCTTCCCAACCAAGCAGATTACAGATATGCACGGCTGTGCCTGGCAAACGGTAAATTTATCACTTTAGTGACCAATATTAAGAAAGAAAAAAGGTTCCAAGTCATCGATCTGAACTTTGATCTTATGGAACTAGAAAAATAAGGGAAAAATAAACCCAAAGTAAAAAGAAACAAGAAAATAATAAAGATCATACGGAAAATCAATGAAATGGAATACATAAAAACAAAAGAAAAGTATTATTGAACTAGACAGATTTTCCTTGGAGAATATAAACAAAATGGACAAAGTATTACCTAAACTTCCAAAATAAAGTAGAGAAGACAAACTCTTAAAAATCAAAGCTGAAAAAATAAATATCACTACTGGTCATTTTAGAATCAAAGCTTTTTTTGTTTTGTTTTGTTTTTTCGAGACAGGGTTTCTCTGTAGCTTTGGAGCCTGAGCCTGTCTTGGAACTAGCTCTTGTAAAACAGGCTGGCCTCAAACTCACAGAGATACTTCTGCCTCTGCTTCCCGAGTGCTGGGATTAAAGGCATGCACCACCACCCTGCATCTATATCCTCAAATTAAGGAAATGTGAATTCTTAGGGACAAATTATTCAAGAGTAGAAGGGAAAATAGACAATATGAACAGGTATGTAGCAAGTAAATAAGTTATATTTTATATATATTCTTTCTTCCCCCTACTCTGCAGTATTCTGTGAACTTTATGGCTACGATACAAGTGTTTTATACAGAATGAGCATTCCATCACCCTTGACTCTCAGTAGCTTGTGCAGTCATGCATGCTTGTTTCACTTGGTGTATGGCAAAAAGAAGCTTCTCTGATTAAGTCCGAGATTAGCCTCTGTCCGTGGGTATAAGAAAATATATTTAGCAAGTAGTTTGATGCTGTGTTAATTTAGATAAGTAGTGGTAGGAACTTCCTTTCTAGGGTCCAAGATCCCCTCAGCCATAGGGTGTGGATACAGTTTACAGTACTAGGGATGAATTCTCTCTCAAATATAACCAGGAAGCAGTTGGCGAGGCCATAACAGTTTGGGACATTATTATAACAACTGGCACATTTCACCTGGTAGATTCATATTACAGATCTTAAGTTTCATAACTGAGTGAAATGTCAGTTCCTACTCCCCCCAAACTCTGCATAGCATCATCTGATTTTATAAAACCTAGCCAGCAGGAACGAACCTTCTTGCTCCCATTTTCTCCCATTTGGTGTGTTACTTCTTTTCATTAACAAGATACATTGATGCACAAAAGCTTTTAGTTTGATGAGATCTTACTTGTGGATTGTTGGTCTTACTTCATCTGCAATCAAACGCTTATTTAGGAAATCTTCATCTATACTTATATGGAGGCATATTCCCTACACTTTCTTATAGTGTTTTTATGGTATCTTATAGCATTTTTATAGTCTTATATTGAAGTCTGTGATCACTTGGAGTCAAATTTTATTCAGAATTTGATATAGGAATCTAATATTCTTTTACATTCTAATGTGCTGTTTTTCAAAGACCATTTGTTGAAGATGCTGTCTTTTCTCTAGCATATATTTTGGCTTCATTGTCAAAAATCAGGTAGCTATAGCTGCATGGACTTATATATGAAACCTCTATCCTATTCCCTTGATCTACATAACTAATAAAAGATCGTGAATACAAAAAAGAATTTGGAAGAAAGGAGAGGAATTGGTAGAAATGGAAGAGAAATAAGAGAAGACAGGAAGAAAAGCAACATATATATATATATATATATATATATATATATATATATATATATATATGAAATTGTCAGCAAATAAAAGTAAAAGTTATCACGTAATAGGTTATGTGAATGAAAACCTGACCAAGCAACAAAAGGAGCAAACAGTCAATTCTGTCTCAAAGTTTGAGAGTCCCATCCATCATGGCAGAAAATGGTTGGAAGTAAAAGTGAAAAGCATCTGGTCATACAGTATCCACTGTCAGTCAATAAGAAGAAATGAATGCTGGTTCTCAGTTCACCTTCACCTTTTTGTTCAGACCAGCACCGCAGACCATGGAATGAACTCAACCACATTTAATGTTTTAATGAACTTAATCTAGAAACTCCCCCATAGACAAACAGAAAGGTTTGTTTCTGTAGTGATTCTAAGTATTGTCAAGGTAACAATAAATATTCACCATAACAGATGGAATGTTCTTAATCATAAACAATATCTGTGAAAATGTATAGCCAGCTCGTACTTAATCCTAAAAGATTAAATGTTGCTTCCTTAAGACTCATATCAAAGCACAGATGCTCTGCTTTGCCATTTCCCTTTGGTCTTATATGGGAAGTTACAGGCCATCTATTACACTGTACTAGACCACGGTTAGATGGAAAGAAGTAAGACTGTATTTGAGTGAGTGATATAGGGATAAGTAATGGACATACACAAGCATATATGTAATTATTATAATTAATAACAGGGATCAAGAAGATCATTAGATTTAAAAATCAATGCACAAAAAAATCAAGTGTATCTATGAATAAAAGCAATGAACCACCTGAATTTGAAGTTAAAGAAATCTTATGCACATTATGTTAATATACATTAGAAAATTTGATAAATTCCTATACACAGAACACTAAATGCATTGCCCAAAAATTTGCAGACAGATATCAATAAATCAAATCATCCATGGTAATAGGTTGTGTGGTGGTTTGTATGAGAGTGGTCCCCATAGGTTTATAAGTTGAATAACTGATCCCCAGTTGATGGAACTTCTTAAGAAGAATTGGGAGATGTGACTTTGTGGGGAAAAGTCAGTCACTGGGAGTGGACTTTGAGTTTTCAAAAACAGGCCATTCTCAGCATGCTTTTTCTCACTACCTCCTGCTAAGGAGTTAAGATGTGAGCTCTCATCTGTCCCCGCTGCCATGCCTTTTCTCTGTCGACGTGGACTTCAGCCATCTGAAACCGCAAGTTCAATTGAATACTTCCTATTATAAGTGGTGTTAGTCATTGTGATTTGTCACAACCAAAAGAAAAGTAACAAATACAAATTAGAAATTCAATATTTTCCATAATAAGTCTAACCAAAAATAATTTTCAGATTCTGTAACATCTCTATCCAAAACTACAATTCTTTTATTTTTAATTTTTTAAATGACCGTTTTTATATTTTATTTTATTGTTAATAAAATGCATGTGTGTATGTCTCCATGGGGGAGGTTGTGCAGGCACCCTCAGAGGCAGGATATGCCAGCTCCTCCTTATGATTGCAAGGCATCCAATAAGCCTGCTTAAGGAGAGAACCTAGGTCTTTTGCAAGAACAGTACATGCTCTTAACTACTCAGCTATCTCTCTTCCTCCTAAATTATTACTCATTCAGTGTGTGTGTGTGTGTATGTGTGTGTGTGTGTGTGTGTGTGAACATGACTGTGACAATACTTTTTTGGAAATCAGAGAAATATATATATATATATATACACACTGAATATATACACATACATTCTATAATAAACAAATTTAGTCACAAATAATTTCTGTTAAAAAAAAGTCAATTTGATTTAGAGAAACATTTGATTCATTGAGCATCCACTTCATGTTAACCCTGTAGGGGTTGGAAGTCTAGGAGTGAATCAGACAGGTAAGAACTCCCACAAAGAGAGGGCCAAAAAGCAAATAAATGATAGGTATGGCATAGATAAAGAAAGACAAGATATTCTAACAGGATCTTCAAAGACAGTCTCACTTTTAAAAGCAGGTATTTGTGTATAAAATGGACAGTTAAATTTTTATTATTTATAAAACATTTCCAATATATATTGATGTCAAATATAACTTTTTCTTAATATTAAAAAACAGAAATTTCATCAAAAGTTGAAGAAAGCATAAAAGAGAACCATTCAATATGTGTGTATAGAGGTGAAATCTTCAATCGGGATGGAACACAGACAATAGACCCCAGCCCTGAGGATGTGTTTAGGCACTGAGAAGAGAGGGAGACTCTGCAGCTCAGACAGAATCATTGAGAAGACATCAGACAGCAGTGAGCAACCCAAGAATAGATATATATTTCCTAAAGTATAATCAAACTGCCCTCTCAGGATGGATGTTCTGGAAAATACAATGTGACCCAGAAACATTGTTTAATTGGGAGTTCTAAATTCAATGACCCTGAACGCTGAAACTGGCACATTTCTATTGTGTTTGGTCTTACAAAACTGAAGCAGGTGAGGAATTCTTAGCATGGCATTTTTCATGGGCAAATCAGTTGTTCCCATACACTGTCCATAGACTGGAAAACCCAGGTCAGGAGAGGCAATTTGCTGGTCCTCCTAGCTCTGACCTGTGGAAAAGCAGGTAAGATGAATGTCCTCATCCTGAACACTTGGATTGCTAAGAATAAGCAAACTTGATATATTATTCTATTTGTTAAGTGGACCAAATAGTTTTGATTGTCACACAGAGACTGTGTTTTGTTTTTTTTCAACATAACATGATTTTCTCTTTGACAGTTGTAATTTTCATTGTATATCTTTATATCCTGCTATGTCTTACTCTCTTTGAGTTCAGGTTTTTGAGCATGATCATATTTTGGTGTTTACTTGGAAGCTGTTGCTATTAATCTAGTATCCAATTCTTCTTCCCTGGTCTCCTCCTGATTTTACTCGGATGTTCCAGTTTTGCAGACAGCTTGTTCCTGCCGCTTTGGGGGAATTGGCTTAACTAGTAACCCAATATCAATTTGCTGCTTCCATGGCTTATTTGGTCTCAGGTTAGAAATGCAGACAAAATATAACAAGGACTAGATGTAACAATTATTTCAGAAATGGGCTTGCATTCCATTTCAGTTGAGTAAGACACAGGGACATGACAGTCACTTTTGAGAAAGTCCCTTCAGGTTTAAGGAAGACTAACCATTTAGTATAGTATTTCCATGCACAGAACAAAGTGGTATGGTTGCTCCAGTAGGATTTCTCCTAGCAAGGAGCTGAAATGGACACCAAGAGGAAAGCAAAAGACTTAAGTCCAGATAAACAGAACAGTTCCCCACTAAGTAAAGGCACTTGATGGCTCAGCCATTTTAAATCTGGTTTTCTTCTTTCTTTAACTGCAGAATCCATGTATAGAGATTCTGATAAAATCACATTTCTAGAATTCTGGAAACGAAAACTAGCTGTAGAAGAAAATGGATCTGCTATGAGTCCACTCCTTCCCCGTGAAAAGGCACGACCAACATAAAGACAATAGCAAAACAAGGCGAACTGATTTTAAAGATGTCTGAAGTCATTGTTGTTAAGACGGCGGGGAAATAGAAACCACTGCCACAATTTGGGGCATGGCAAATGGGTTCAATCTTTCTAAGGTAAAATCTGTTGCAATGTATTAAAGCCTTTAAAATTCTTCATAGTTTTGAGCCTGAAATTCTACTTCTATAATTATATCCCAAGGAATTCTCCTGAAGAGAAATAAATAAAATTTTAAGTACTCAGAAATACAGTGGAAAATAGAGAGAAAAAAACCTGGTAAATAATCCAATTACCAAGCACATGGAAAGGATAATAAATCAGCATAAAGAAATACTGTGTTACTTTCTAAATAAAAAATATTCGATTGATGTTCAAACTTGGAATGAATATGAAATAAAGCTAAATGAAAACAGTAGAGCATAAAATGGTGAAAACATATTATTCCCTAGGACATCTGCCTCTCAGTGGGCCCATAAATGATCAAGTCAGCCCTTTCAAAGAGGTAGGGCAATATTCCTGTGTTATAGAAACACATACACACATATACACACCGGACACACACATATACACACCATACATGCACACTATATACACACATATACAGCATACACAACATATATACACATACAAACTTGTGCATGTGCACACACAGAGCCACACCTCTCAACAAGAAAAAGAGTAAAAAGAGCATCAGAAATTTTGAACAGCTTGTATGTGCTAAGCGAGGCATTGGGGACAAAGAAAAATATTGTCTTTATAAATTCACAGTGAAGCAAGGGGCACAACAGGTCAGCTAGATGTTCCACAAATGCATAAAGTTTTCACTTGTTGTCATAAACTAGGTGTTGAATACAGTGATGCAGAATATCTTGGTGATATTCTGTTGTGGAAAGAACATTTATATCCTCCCAGAATTCATATTATAACTTTCCCTACAACCCAATGTGATAATTAGATATGGAGTTTTGTGGAGGACATTAAGTTTAGATGAGGTCATGAGGATATACTACTGTTAGGAAAAAACTAGAGCTTCTTGGTTTTCTCCTGAGCTGTTGACTGAGGTTTCTGTCCTGCCAGTCCCACAGCCATTTAGTCCCAAATAAACACACAGAGGTCTACATTAATTATAAACTGATTGGCCTATTAGCTCAGGCTTCTTATTAACTCTTATAACATATTAGCCCATAATTCTTGTCTGTGTTAGCCACGTGGCTTGGTACCTTTTTTGGCGGGGCAGTCACATCTTGCTTGCTCTATGTCTGGCTTTCTCTGTGTCTGGGTGACGACTGCAGACTGAATCTTTCCTCTTCCCAGAATTTTCATTTTCCCATCTCTACTTCCTATCTTGATGTCCTGCCTATACCTCATGCCTGACTACTGGCCAATCAGCATTTATTTAAAATGCAAGTGACAGGGTACCCTACCATTGTCCCACAGCACTGTGCAGGGACTACAGTTTCACTGAGCCATGAGGAAGAAACTATCCATACTTGTGGCTATAACTACAGTGGGCAGAGACACAGACTAAGGAAAGTTACAAATTCTGGGATTAAATCTCTTACCTCGCTTTGGCAATTGAAGTCTTTTGTAGTAGCAAAAGTTAGTTTTCTTCAGAGAAGTGACCCCTGGAAGATTTCCCATACTCCAACTGAGAGTCAGGCCCATGTACATAAGGACAATACTTATAGGCTCAATGAAATATTAAAGGAGGACATGGGATTAAAACTGGGAAATGTCAGGGACGTGATCTAGAAGGACTTACACTGGGATTAGAGGTTGATATGTGTAGGCAGAGGCTGTTTGTTTGTTTCCTGGCTGCCAAGACCTGGAATAATCACACTGAAACTATATTAATTAAAACATGGCTTAGCCAATTACTACAGCATATTCCCAGCTAACATCTACATCTTAAATTAACCCATTTCTATTAATCTGTATATCACCACATGGTTGTGGCCTACTGGTAAGGTTTTGTCCAACGTCCAGTATCTGTCTCCTGTGGAGGCTACATGGCATCTCTTTGACTCTGTCTACTCTCTCCTTCTCTATCTGCTTGGAATTTCTGCCTTGTTCTATTCTGCCCTGTAATAGGCCCAAAGCAACTTCTTTATTAACTAATGGCATTCACAGCATACAGAGGGGAATCCCATATCAAATATGATTAAAATTTATTGCATACATGTAAGAAATTTTCCACATATAGCTTGTAGTTTTTCTTTCTTTCTAAATTGGTGGGGGATATAGAAATGATTGCCAGAAGCAAAGACCTGTATTTTGAGATCTGTATTTTGTTTATAGCCATCTTATTCACAAGTAAGATATTCACCTTTGCATACAAGTTCTGGATCTAGGATATTTTTCTAACCTTTGCTATTAATATGGTGTTTATTATGAAATTCTGAAGGTTTTAACACATTTTCTACCAATAGCAGGTCAATTTCATCATTACCTGTGCTTGAGCACCTGGTAGACCCAAATGAGATTTATAAGTGTTATATATAAAGGATAATTTCTAATTTTTATTATTTGTTGTAATTGAATAAACAGGAAAACTAATTTTGAATCATCTATAATACATGCAATGGTTTTAATGTGCAAAACAGCCCTTTCTGCATATCAAGAGTCAGTAGTTATATTAAAAGGTTCTTGAAAATTTAATAATACAATGAGAATAGTATATAATTTTGATTTTTGAACCACATCATAAGGTCTTTGAGCAACTTATTTTTCCATTACTTATAACCTGCCTTTCCAATTTATTTGCATCAGTATAAAATGTAGGGGCTTCAGAAATTGGTGTTACACATACAATGTGCAGAGGAATCCAATTAGTTTCTTTTATAAACTGAAGTCTCTTGGGATATTTATTGCTAATGTCTCCCAAAATACTTTGACAAACTCTTTACCAATGTCCATTTTCTGCCTATAATGAGGCAATTTCAGCATTAGTAAAAGGGACTGGAGAGATGAGTCAGGGGTAAGAGCACCACATTCTCTTCCAAAGGTCCTGAGTTCAATTCCCAATAACCACATGGTGGCTCACAACCGTCTGTATTGAAATCTGGTGCCCTCTTGAGGAGGAGACCTGGTCAGTTGTCCTAATCAACTTAGACCATGAAACCCATTATAAACAAGTTCAACAGAACCAACATACATGAGCTGCCCATGTATGCCTCAGTATTGCCAGGGAATAAAGTTCATTCACAACAATTTCTGCTGGGCCTATTAGTGTTAATTGATAAAGTCTCAATTATCCTTTCACAATCAGTTCAGAAACCCTTTCTACATATATCTTTAATTTTTTATTCTGTATAGTAAAGAAGTCCATTCTAAGATATTATCTTCACTCTGCATGAGAATTCCTGTAGGAGAATAAGCAGAAGGTTATCACTAGAATGCAATCAAGTTCTATATCCAAGTGATCTACACATGCATCCTGCAAACTCTCTTTTTCCAAAGCCAGTTTTCTCTCAACCACAGCTGATAATTTTCTTACACTATTTAAGTCCTTATCACCTTGCAAGGTTTAAAATCAATTACTTAGTTCTTGGGTTGTTAATTTGATTGTGTGCAGTAGCCAGTTAATATCTCCCAGCAATTTTTGAAAATCATTAAGAGATCATAATTGATCTCTCCTGACTTATATAGTCTGTGGTTGAATTTTTTTAATTTTTGTAAGCTTCTTATACTTAGGTAATTAATAGACTCTCTGCATTTTTTTCAGGAGTAATTTGTAATTTTCAACAAGATAAAATTTTCTTTACTTCACCAAACATTTTTTCCTAGGGTATCTGCATCTGAATCCATCAGTAGATATCATCCATCAGTAGATATCTGAATCATCAGTAGATAGTAAATTATAGACTGAGGAAATCATTTATAAATTATTTCTAATGACTTTTGTACAAAAATATTTTCATAGAGTAGGGATGTTTAGCTTCCCTTGTGGAAGAATTTTCCCCTGATACCTTTTTTTCCTACCAATACTTTTTAATAGACTGGAAATTATTATAAATAGGCACTGCGAAGGCAAATTTTTCTCTATCCTGTTCTTGTAAAGGTATAATAATAAAAAGTGTGTTTTTAAAGGTATAATAATAAAAAAGTTTGCTTTTTTTTAAGGCAAGGGCATTCCAGGCTGTAAAGATCCCATTGGCTGGATCACTTTAAGAATAGTTCTCAAATTTTGTCCTATTCTCCATTTTCCAGATTTTTTTAATGACAAATACAAAAAAAAATCCAAGACTGGTCAATGGCTGATACTTTAATATGCTGAACATTTAAGTGTTCCTGTTCTAGTGCCTGTAATTTTTCTGATGTCAAAGATCATTGTTCCACTCACACAGGTTTATCAGTTAACCATTTTAAAAATCATGATGTTGGTACTTATGAAAGATCAACAGTTGTTGTGCCCTGCTTATGTACAACCCAAGCAGTCAGTGCCTGTCCTTGATAATACCTTTAATATTGCTCTCAGAAGTATTATTTATTTTATGGTTTGTTTCAGAGATTGGAAGAATGTCAATCTGTATTTTTTTATTGCTGTAATAAACCACTTCCCTCTAATTTCATTGCTGTGTTAGCCATGTATGGCTTTGATTTTTTTTTATCTGATCTGGCCCTATATACTTCACCCATCTTGTACTTTGTTTTGTTTCAAATAAAGTTCCAATACTTAGAAGCCTCCTGAAGAGGCCAATCTGGATACAAAGATTTTGGTGAAACTACTGTTATATCTGTTCCTGTGTCAACCAAGCCTTCAATAACATTGTCACTTAATTGTATTTTCAGTTTTGGTTTTTGATCATTTATAGAAGTTTGTCAAAATACCTGTTTTATGGTCTTTCCTGAAAACTTTGCTTTATCTACTGAAGCTATATAGTTTTTTAATAATAGTCATTAAGTGTTTTAATTGTTCTGTGAATGAGTTTCTCCAATGCTGACAAGGAGTGATCGAACCAAATTTGATATTTGACCTGCAAGATGCCCTCTAAGGCATTTTCTGGTGCCAAAGGGTTACTTTGTCACTTACTGATCTGGATTCATTAGTCCAATGTCAGCCTCTGCCACACTTTCTGCCTACTCCAGTAGGTCGGGGCCTTCAGTTTGGATTATCTCTAGAAATATCATTGTTTCTAGGAATGTTCTTGCCTACAATCCTTTTCCAGATGACCTTGTTTATTGCAATTAAAACATCTGATATTTTGATTTTTTTAATTTTAGAAATCACTTCTATCGAAGTAGCATCGTAAGTGTGAAATCCAATATCAGCTGTAATTCTGATCCGTTCATCTATGGGTGCTGATCTTGCCTTTGAAGACCTAATCATCCTTTTGTATTCTGAATTAGCATTTTCAAAAGCCAAAAATTCAATTAATATTTATCTAATGTCTGGATCTGATATTATTCTATTTATATCTGAAGTCAATCCTTACACATGCACACACAAAAAAAAACCTCAATTAAGGCTTCTTTTGGCTGCTGTATAATTTTTGTAAATGACTTAGTCCTCTTTCCTGATTTTTTCCAGCAAACCTTGTCCTAAGCATTCAAAGGTGCTAAATGACATAAAGCCAAGATGTGATCATTAAATTCATACTGTCTTCACAATTTAACCTTCACCCAAAAACTGTTCTTGGGAAATGTCAATATCTCTAGCTCTATGTCACTGCTCAATGACCGTAGCTTCCTTTTTCCATTATGTTCTCCATTGTAACTGAGGAACAACTTCCAATATGGCTGTAGCCACGTATTTTCAGTCTTGGGGGATAATTCTGTTCTGTGTCCTCCAAGACATCAACATCTGCTTCACGTAGGGTGAATGCATACCATATGAAATGACCACTTCTTTAAATCTCCTCAAATCTAACATTTCTACAGGATTTCATTTAACTTCCGCATAACCTCAGGAGTTCCTATCATCTGGTGGTTGCTCTTGTAGAGAAGCTGGATAAACTAAGTTTGGTTTTCCAATAACATTGAGCTGCTCCTTTTCAGTTTCATCATGCAATTGTGTGATAGGTTCTGTCTGTCTGTGTGTGGATATTTGCCTTACTTCCATTAGTAGGTCTTTCTACATCTTGTATCTTATCAATAGCAAGTCTTTCTAATGCTTATGTCTTATTATCAGCCAATATTTCTTTTTGATGCAGTTATAAAACCACTTTTTAAGGATAATGCATGAATTACCAAACAGTAAATATAACTGACATTATATCAATCACAGCTAAGTTGATAATTTTTTCATTTGTTTTCTCCATTTTCAAGCCATCTGCATGGAACTAACTATACACAGTCTTAGCTCCCTGCATTGCAATAATATTCCCCATTCTTAACATGGGTAAATTTTTAAAATAAAACCTAATTCTCTCTTGAAGAATTCCCAGGTGTCTCATCAGATCTGCTGACTCTTCAGTTTGCTCCCAGCCGAGGCAGCTACAAAGTCAGGAGCTAGGGTGTGTGGTAGCAGCAACAACAGCAGCAACAGAACCCTAAGTGGAAGTGAATGGGTGTTGATCTGGCCAGGCTGCTGCAGGTGCAGCCCAGGGAGTAGACCCAGGGAAAGCTCATGGGGAGAAGAGAACTGAATGAGAGGTGGGCACAGAGGACCCAGTGGTGGGAAGCTGTGCCTCAGGTAGCAGTAGAGATGGCTTTTTCAGAAGCTGCCTTGCAATCTCATGTTCCATGTTGAATGCCAGATGAGGTATTTATCTAAGTTATTCTATTACAAATAAAAACTCCGGAGTCAGATATTGGTGTAAAATCCTGATAGATCAAAAAAGTGACAGAGAAATGACCAACTAACCCTATCTCCACACTTCCCAGATTGAAAACCCTACACAAAATTCAAGTCTCTCCCTTCTCTTTCCTGTGTATCACTCTATCCACATTCCTGGCTTCTCTAGGGCTAATTCTGGCCAGCTAGACACTGATTCTACACCCTATCCAAAGTTAACTTTATGAACAGTCTTGGTACGATCAAATATCCTGCAATACCCAGGTCATGCAGAAGCTGATTGGGCCATGTTGTAACACAGGTATGGTGGTTAGTCTGGATTGCCAACTTGACAAGATTTAGAATCATGGAAGCCAACCTCTGGACATATCTGTGGGGAAGTTTCTATATAAGATGAATTACAGTGAGAAGACTCATTCTAAATGTAGGCAGCACATGCTATGTGATGGGATCCTGAACTGAATAATAAGGAGAATGTAGGCTGAGCACCAGCACTGATCTCACACTGTTTCCTAACTGCAAATGACCAGATAGATGTGTTAACTTCTTGCCATCAAGCCTTTCCCACCAAGATGAAATATATTTTCAAACTCAGAGCCCAAATAAAAACTTGCTTTCTTTAATATTTTTGTCATATATCTTGTAACAGCAATAAAAAAATTCAGTAACATTTGGTGAGATAAAAACTTCAAAGGACAAAGTGGCAGAAAAGGAAACAATAGATAACACTTTAAGATACCCTGCACTTACAAACAGCCTCAGATATCTGAGATTTCAAATCACACATTTGTATATTATCTATACACACTCATAAAGACCTTGCTGTTAGAATCCAGAGGCCTGTGTTAGCATCCACACTGGGTTGCTGTTCAGGCCATTCTTACCAGCAGCCATGTCTCTCTGTCCCTGCACAGGGGCCTACCTCACAGACTCCAAGCTGTCATGGACTAACAACAGTAGAACCCTTGTGATGGATGGACATTAATTAAACATACCTCTCCTTCCCACTTGCCCATTTCCTCTAGGTCATACATTCCTTTCCTAACATAGAAGATCTCCTCTATACTCCCAATATCTAGACATCAGAGACAGCTTAATTGCAAACAAGTGCTGTGAACTATTATTAACCATATGGCACGTAATCCTCCCCTTCCTCTGAAACCTGTTGAAAGGGACCTCCAGTCTGCCACATGGTCTTCAACTCTGCTCAGAGCCCATGCCGCACTGGTGTCTTCATCTGTGACACTAGGAACGGTTCTAAGAACTCTCTCACCTTAAAAGGACAATCAGTCCCACTGTCTCCCTGAAGCCCCAAACCTGCAACTTTTCAATCTGGATTCAGAGAGCAGCTGACATCTTTGATAGTGCGATATGGATATGAGAGGAAGTGACATCACTGATCTCAAGCTGCATTGCATCCTCCAGCCAGGCCAGAACATTTTTATCTGCTCACATTTCAGTGATTAAAGTGAGCCAGATAATTCCACCTAGTCTTGGGATCCAAATGTCTCACTTAATACATGTCTAGATGGGAAAGGGAACATCTGCAGGCAACAATGCTGAGCAAGCCCATACACATAGGAAAATGGCCTAGGCTGCACCTGAATGCACCATGGATTCCACTCAGCCTCAGTTTCCTTTTAAGGAAGTGCCATTCTTCACCAATATGGAAGATGATTACAAACTCGTGTTCTTTGTTTTTAATGAAGATCTCCTTTGGACAGTAATTATAAATTTGCCTATTTTCTCTTTTTTCAAATGTACGTATATTTATATGTGTGGTATGTATGTACACATATGTGTGTTCACCCATATGTCAACATGGGCATACATGTGCTGAGTGTCCTGGAACTCACTATGTAGACAAGGCCTTCCTCAAACTCACAGATATCCACCTGCCTCTGTGTCCCTAGTGCTGGGACCGAAGGTGTTTCCTACTATGCTGGGTAAGCCTAGAGCTTTTCCATATTGTTCCCTCTTACTCAGATGATTCACCTGCCTCGACTGTTCAAATTGGAATTACAAGTGAACCATAACAACCCCCTGGCATGCACAGGGGCACCTGGGGATCAGAGCTTACCATCACAAACTCCTGGTATGCACAGGGGCCTGAGGATCAGAACTCCATGCCTCACAACTGATGTTTGCATGAAAAAAGCTTTGGGTGCTGGGCCATGTTTCCCACCCCTGAAAGCTGCCTGTTGGCTGTAATGTAGGAGTATATGTCTAATTCATGGCCCTCTATGATTCTACACAATTCTCTTCTAAAAATCTGGGTACTGGGGATGCTGCACAATTGTTAGAGCATCTGTCTAGCATGCATAGAGCTCCAGGTCTGATATCTAGTATGGCATAAACTGGTGCATACCTGCAATCCCAGCCCCCGAAAGCTGAAGGTCAGAAGAAATTCAAGGCAACCATAGGATGTGAATCAAGTTCTTGGCCAGCCCAGGATATGTGAGACTTGGTCTTTATAAAGTATTCTAGGATCTCTGATTGTTGTTTCAGTTTCTGTGAGCCTCTATGGGCCCTGCTTAGTTGATTCTTGTATCCTCAATCCCTCTGACTCCTGTCATCCTTCCTTCCCCGCTTCTGTGAGATTCCTTGAACTCCACCTAATGTTTGGCTCTGGATGTCTATACCTGCTTCATTAATTGCTGGATGAAGCCTTTCTGATGACAATTTGGGTAGGCTCTTGTCTATGAGTATAGCAGAATATCATGGTTGTATAGCTCGGTGTTCTTGTGGGACTAATGGTGGGAGCAGGGGTTTTCTGACATATTTGCCAACTCTTGGGACATTCTTACTCTGGGTTTTCTTGTCTAGCCTTGGTATGAGAGTATATGTCTAATCTTATTGTAACTTAATATACCATGTTCAGTTGATATACTTAGGAGGCCTGCTCTTTTATGAAGGTAAATGAAGGAGGAATGGATATGGGGGAGAAGGGAGGGTGTGGTCATGATGTATATGAGAAAAGAATAAACAAACAAACGATGAAGAGAGCTCCAAAAAAGTATTCTAGGATTCTAAGTTTATAAAAAAAAGTGAATATTTCCTGGAGCACTGTTGATGTAAGGCAGAAATGGAACCTTCACCTCTCAAACTTCAGTTCTTGTCTTGTGACTATAATGATTCATTTACAAAGCATTAATCCAGAAAGGCCTCTTGCCTTATCCTTCCTCCCTCCCTCCATTTTCCTCTCCTCCCCTTTATTCACAGTCAGGAAGTGAGATATTTTGCAGCTTCTATGCTTAGGACATGTGCACTGAGATTTTACATCTCCTTTGATACTAACAACACTATCCCAGTTCTATGAATGGCCTTATCTACATCTATGAGAGCAGTTTTGCATTACAATAAAAGGCAGTCAAAGTTAAACTCTGTCCCTATACAAAGGGAACACAGCATGTATATGTCTGATCTCTCTTAACTTTTTTTCCTGCAGAATTGGCTTGGACTACCTGAAAATGGGCGTGTGGTAGTTTGAATGTTGGGAGATATGGCTTTGTTGGAGTGGGTATGACCATTTAAGAGGAAGTGTGTCACTGTGGGGGCAGGCTTTGAGGTTTCATAAACTCAGGAAACCACCCAGTGTGTCAGTCAACTTCCTGTTGCCTGCAAGATGTAGGACGCATGGCCATTTCTCCAGCACCATGCCTGCCTGCATGCTGCCATGCTCCCTGCCACAATGGACTGAACCTCTGAACTGTAAGCAAGCCACAGCAATTAAATGTTTCCTTCTAAAGAGTTGCTATGGTCGTGGTATCTCTTCACAGCACGTAGTTGAGGTAAGCCCATTCAGAAACACTGAGCCAGTTTGTAGTCATCAGTAACTGTAGGGGAAGACATGAGACTGAGAAGAAAAAGGAGCTGTCCAGCACTGAAAAGAGGAAGGGGATGAATGAGGCCATGGTGAAAAGGGACCATGGAGAAAGCCTAGAATGGATGAAAAAAATGCAGTGAAGAGAGACTGTTATGGACATTCAGATGAGCTAATGAAGTGGCTATGACATTGTCTCACATCTTAAAAAACTTCTAGGAACCTGGGGGTCAGGGAGTTTTAACCTCAGTGCTGCCCCTAAAAGGTGTTCTAATGTCACTGTCACAACACATATGTTGTAATACATGTTTATTAAAGGCTTTTTAAGTTCTTTCTGACTTGGCTTTGTTGTGCTATGAGCTAACTACCAATGGAACTCACGCAAGCTAATTTCTTCAGTGTCTTAATCAAACATACTGAAAGCTATCCTTCACTGTATACTACAATATTTACTAGTGTTTATTTTGTTCTTTTATTCTGCTTCTAAGAATTAACTTTAATACTACTCATGTATAAACGCAAAGACTTGCCATCAGAGTTGGAAACAGCCTAAATATCCCCAACCCAGGTGTGTGTGACAGAGGAAGGGGGTAAAGGATTTCGATAATTTATGATAAATCCACTCTGTGGAAACCATTTTAAAAATTGAAGATATGGAATATAGATGTTGATGCCCCATAGTTAGTGATGGCTTTATACCCTGATAAAACAAGTATAAGCAGAAAATAGCATACATGAAAACTACATTTAATAATCCCAACCTTCCCATCCTCCAAAAACACTATAGCTTTGCAACAGTGACCACCATAGGGCTACCTTCAATCCAATCCTTGGCCACATTGCTCAGGGAGAGAATGATTCAGCATCAGAAGAAGGCCTTATACCCTCTCAAAATGCAGACTTTGAAGTGTAACCTTTAATGAAGGTATAACATTTCATACTACCCCCTATTCCCACCCTAAGTCACGCAATCATTTATGTTTAGCTACATGGAAGGTAAGTTTCTATGTTCTTTTCCTGCATGAATCTGTGTTCTTATTCTATCTCCTAACTTTTTCATAACGACTGCTTTCTATTGTTAGCTGTAGAACTCATCCCAGGGCCCCTACTGACCTTACATGTAGCCAGTTCCCCAAATCCATGGTCCAGGCCAACACTCGAAATGGTTTTCCCTTTCTTCATCCTCACCACCCTCTTAAAAAGAGGTAGGGGCAACTGAAAAGCCAGTGTTCTTTCTCCTGAGCCAATGTTGATAAACATGACCAGCTTGTCTGGAACCTTGAAGAGGTAATTGATAATTCACATGCATCCATACCCATGACCAGTAGGTGTGTTTCCAAGCGAGTCTCAGAGACTTGTGTTTTGTTCCATCTCCAATAATGCCCACCTATATTGTTTATTCCCTGGGCTAGAGCAATAGCATCCTACTGGTTTCTTTCTGTTCCTGGTTTACTCTATTATGGTGTATTCCCACGCATCTGTCGAAGAAGACTTTTTTGTTTTTTTGTATGTTTGATCTGGCCAGATCCCACAATCAAGAAAAGAACCAACTCCTGCAAGTTGTCTCTGACCTTCACACATGCAGTATCATCCTCATACGCTCATGTGTGCCCAAACATACACACACACACACACACACTAATAAATGTAAAAAAAAATAATTATATGCCTTTCCTTGAACCCTTTGGTCACGGGCTTCATGTCATTTGGATTTGGAGGTTCAACTCCAGTCCTAAGTTGACCCTCTTTTCTTGTTCATGAACCCAGCCCTGTTAAATCCCAAGGCTAAAATTTCTGGCTTTGTACTTCCTGTCTGTTGTATCTTGTGCATTACAGGGCAGGGCAACTGTGGATCTCTACTGCATCCCCAGAACAGCAGTTTATGCTTTATGGTTGGATGGGGTATGAATAAATCTGTAAACCTGTTTTCAAACAGGGTCTTCTCGTCATGATGAGAAAGGTAAAAGTGTGAAATCAATGAGATTGTGCCTGTGTGTGTGAAAGTTTGTGCATGTATGTGTGTGTGAGGTTTGTGCATGTATGTGTGTTTGAAGGTTTGTGCATGTATGTGGGGGCAGAGAGAGTTTGTAAAATTTGGAAAGCTTGAACCACAAGCCTTAACGTTGGTAATTGATGAGTATCATTTATTGTGACTTCGTTTCAAAGGCTCTTCAGTGTACATATGCTTGAATAGCATGAAAAATTATGTTTCTTAAAGATCTCCATTTTAAGCAAAAGCCTTCAATAAAGCCAGGTGACCTAAGTAGTCTTAGGCTGGCAAGTGCTCACGTCCCTGAGAATTACTGCCTCAGGTAGAGTTAATGAGCATTCCCTAGATTTGGGCCAATCTGTTGACTTAAATTTGCTCAGGAATGAATCCATGTCCCCCAGACTGGGCTTCTTGCTCATACATTTCCTTCTCAGCAAGGTGAAGAGTGCCAGCCTCCTCCTGCCTCCTGCTCATTTGGGCGTTTTCTTGTCTCCTGCAGTAATTGAAGAAAGTTAACCCAGGATCAGAGGACATACAGGAGATAACGCCTTGAGCTTAATTCAACCTGCATTTTTAACAAGCTGCCTTCTGCTTTCACAGGATACACCCCACAGAGGCGATTACAGAAGCCTGCTTCCTTGCCTGGCCTTCTACCTGCTGGGCCTCTCATCTCTCCATCTGCAGGAGCTGTCCTGCCCCAATTCCAGGGGCAGTCAGATGGTGGGGCACTATACCCACTCCCTGAGGACTGACCTAGAACATGGAATCTGACCTGGACTCCCTCTCTGGCAGCAGGAAGTCTGGAATGTGGCTTCAGGGCCTGCACCATCTCTGTACTTTGGTTTTCATCCAAAGGCTCTCATCCCACCTTAATTATACAAGTGATGTTTGAAGTTCTCTGCAAGCTACCTGAGGCTACCTCATGTGACCATGTTACTTTTCAAAGGCTTCTTCCTAGAATATGCATAGCACTTCCCTTGATCTTGTCCAAATTCAATTTCTGTGCATGCTTCCAGCTCATTTTAAGCACTAACCTGCCACACCTGTGAAGCTTCCGGGACGCTCTTCTCTATGCCCACCTTCTTCTGTGTGTGACTAAAGTAATTCACTGTGTCCTGAACTAGTGACAGTGACTACTAGTCTTCTCACAGGCCACACAAGCTCTGACAGCTACCAACCAGTCATGACGACTAGAGAGTTAACACACACCCTGATTTCTTTTCTATACCAAGTCTTCCTGTCACCTTTACCCCTGTCCCTCCTTCTGCCCCAAATTCTTTTCAGTATCTAGAACATCCCATCTCCATTATCCATCCTAGACCTTCAGATGTAGGACCTTGTTGGGACTTGATAATGATGGCTCCCAGCTAGACACTTCGTGAGGTTGGCTCACCAAGCATCAAATGACATTTTCTACAACCAGTGCTCAGTCAAAACTACACACAATCCCTCCTCACTGTCTGAGGGTGAATTTTGGTGGAATATGAAGTATACTTGGTTGTATTTCGGGCTTCTCTGAGCACTGAATTCCCTAAAGGTGAAGAGCTGTTCGCATTCTGTTTGTATGAACCCTGCTTTGGGGTGTGCTTTCATATTGTTAGCAGAAAAGTAAAATACTTGCCTACCTTAAGGAGCAAATGGGATGTGACAGTCTCTGAGTGGTTCTCACCACAAACCGAGCCTGGGCCTGAGCATCAGTATGGATACTTGGAATCTGCCTTTTCTGTACAAAAGATCATCAGTTGCATGATCAGAACCCACCTAGAATGGAGTCTGTTTAATATCACTGATGTCAGTAAATCTGGTCTTGGCTGTCATCACTCTGGGTGTGCAGGTGTGAGTGTATGCACACTTGCAAGGATGCCACCGGACCCCGAATTTCAGGTCTTCTGTTTAGATTCTGCCTATTGAATGTCCTCACCTTAATCTATATTCCTCTGTAAACCCCAAATACCCAGTGTCAACTGCTGTCTTGGCACGAAGAGTCACCAGGCAGCAACTTTTTAAAGAAAACATTCTCATTCTCTTGTAACAGAATTAGTCTCAATATTAATCACAATAGTCATAATGACCTGAAGTAAAAAAACGAAGTGAAATAAATACACAAAGGAAAATCTTGCACTGAATGTTAATGCCTTGTGATTTTTCCTAAGTAAGTCTACAATTATGTTTACTATTTTTAAATCTAAGCAGAACCTCAATGGAAGAAGCTCAAGCTATATCAATCAGCATGCTTTCAAAACCACCCTAACTTCCAATCTTCTATTTATTAGAGGCGTGTGGAGCTACACAAGGGTGGAAGGCATCCCCCACGCCAGATGAGCTTGAATGATTCCGAATGTTCTCAACACAAACATGTGTAGTGGGTCTGTGTGCCAGGGGCCAAATGTATATTGATGTCTCTGTAAATTAATGTGGATGTTGTTGAAAGCAATGTTTACTTAAAATAAGTAATTAAAAACCCAACAGTAATTGAAGCAATTGATCATAACTTAGACCAGAAAATTATTTAGGGATGAAAACCGGATGTGGTTGTATTAAAATCCAGACACTCAGGAACTGGACTCAGTGGGATTCATGTGTTATATGAGAACTTATCTCAAAAAAATCAGGGGTAAAAATTTTATTACTGAAATTATTTCTAATTCATGGAGTATAGAAATAATACAGTTATGAGCTCTCCTGGTTTATATTTTAAAACCCTAACCTCTTATTCCTTGTGATATTACTCTATTTGCATATAGAATATTTTATAAAGTACTTACTTTAAAATGAGGTCAGCAGAGGGGATCCTAATCCAATCTGACTAGTGTCGTTGTGAGAAAATGCAGATCCAAAGAAGCCATCAGAAACCAAAGAAACCATACACAAGCATCAAGACATGGAACACAGTGAGCAGGTAGCCATCTGTGAGTCAAAAGTCAGGCGTGATAGGAAGCCAGTCCTGGGTATAGGGATACCTTGATCTGGAACATCTCATCTCCAAAACTCTGAGAAAACACATTTCCCTTTTTGAAGCTACCCAGCAAATGATGTTTCGTGGTAGCATCCAAACTAAATAATACATGTTGCTTGGTGCCTTAAAAATAAGTAATAAAATTTCAACCAAAATAACTGAAGCAACTGATTAATAGGTTGTCATTTATATCACAAAATCTCTGAGTATGGTGGCACATTCTGGCACTCAGGAGGCTGAGGCAGGAAGATTATGCGTTTTCCTCAGCTACCTCACTATACAGTTGATTTGCAGAGACTTGTACTGTTCTTTATTCTCTACAGACAACACCGCCTGAGGTGAACGCTGCCTACTTCTCCCTCCATCAGCTGTTCTTTGTTATCCTCCTAATGCAACTTAGACTCTGCCCTCTGAGAGATGGTCTAGACGCTCTGTAGCATGAATTGATAGCTTTCATGCCAGACAATACTAGTCGCTTCCCCTTGGGAGCATCATGATTCCCCCAACAAAGCCTAAGAGATGGCTGACAAGTGCAGACATGCTACAGGAGAAATCCACTCTAGTCGCAGAGGCAAGGACCTGTTTGGGATACACACAAGCAAGAATCACAGGGGCCCAGGAACCTCTTTAATAGGAAACACACTTTACAGAGACCCACAGATGGCAAGTTCACACAATTGCTAAACATAGCAGGTCAGAAGCAAATTCATAGGTGCTCCATATAGGCAGACCTAGTGGTGTTGACGCATTGCAGAGAAAATAAGGCAACTTCAATCACAGGCTCACCCAGAGATTTCTCTCTGGACCTAGCCTGGCAAAAGGGCTATGACACTAGGGGTTCTTCAGACACCAATGAATATTTCAGGTAACACACTCTGGCCTAGAGATCAAAGAGGCCCAGTGAAGGGTTCACTAAAGGGGCCCTGTAAAGATGATGCTCAAAGCTAAAGACAATGACATCCCAAGGTCAGAGCAAGGGATAGGGAGGCCCAGTTGTAGACTTTACAGAACATCTATCTGGATCTATCTACCCTCCTAGGTATAGTGTCCTATTTTCCAAAGAGTGAGTCTTCTGCCTTCAAGGTATAGACACAGCTTCCTTGTTATTATACAGATGTTTTTTAATGTCATTTTCACATGTCAGGAGGAGGAGGGTATTATCACAAAATGAGGCCAATTCATGAGAATACAAGTTTGTAGGAGACAGTGAGGTGACTTTTCTGCAGCCCCTAACATTCTCTGCTTCATTTCCTCAGAGAGTTAGCTCTCCTCCTTTATGATGCACACACAAGTAGCCTTCTCTGTTACGGAAACCTTCACAGCCTGTTGTCTCTACCTGGGCATCAGTGACCTTCCACATCAGCAAGTAGCCAAAATCAGACTCATCAGATACCACCACTTCCTAACAGGTAGACCCTGGGAGATAAACAAAAAGTAAGGTATCCCATGAACAAGGGGAAGTGGAAGAATGGCCGTTCTTTAGTACTGTAGAACTTCAGAAAAACACAAACAAATTAGGGCCAGCAAAGATGCTTGGGGTTCTTGCTGCGAGAGCAAATGTAGTTTCCAGGTGCTGCAGTGGTTTTCAAATCTGCTGAGAAGAGCTCTCATTCTCTAGATAACGCTACATGTTTTTATTTTCCTTTTCTATCAGAATAAATAAAGGTTTCTGCTAGAAGGAGCCTCTCCTCCTCAGGGGCTCTGTGCTTAACAGAAATAAAATCACATGTAAGCAAGTTCAGCCATCTCTTAAAGAAAAAGAGTCTGTTTCTTTTAAGATTTTTTTTAATTTGTGATAAGATCATACATGTATACCATGCATTATGATCAAATTTACCTTCCATTACTCTTTATTATCCCTCTCCCAGTGTTGTTGACCATCTTCCGCCTCAGTTAGTTCCCCACTTTCTTGTGTGTGTGTGTGTGTGTGTGTGTGTGTGTGTGTGTGTGGTGTCTCATGTAGGTGGTTGTATATTTGTGATTGCAACAGCCATGTTATGTCTGTAAACAGTGTCACATAGTATTCCTGCCCATCATCTGACCCTAACAGTCTTTTCGCTCCTATCTTCTTGGATGCTCCCTGATGGCATATGTGTCTTGTATGTCCTGTTATGGGCTTAGCAATCAACACTCACTTATTCTCAGCATTCTGACCAGTCATGAATCTCTGAGTTAACCATCACCATTGCCAAAAAGCACTTCTCTGACAGAGGCTGGGAGTTGCTCTAGTATAAACATAAATATTTATACAGGAGTTTGATCTTCTGTCCATAAAGCCAACAATCAGTAGTAGATTCCCCTAGGGTGCATGACATTCCTAACCATAAGCTTTTTATCAGACGTACTTGGCATGGTCTTTTTCCCCCTTTTTAGAGTGGACCTTAAATCCAAAGAGAAAGCAGTGGTACCCTTAGAAGAATCATGCCATGATCACATCATTTGGAGCATCTTTCCCAGAAGGGCTTGATATTGTACCACAAGAGGTTCCCAGGTGAGTAAAGGCATGGATGATAAGTCTCCCCCAGTAGCCTGTGCAGCACCTGCCAGCATTACAAATGCTAGCCATCAGTAAGGGGATTCCCAGCTCAGATGCAGCTTGACTCCGCTGTTTCCTACACTTCAGCTATGTGGTATCTTCAGCAATAAGTGGACGTTCCATTTCTAATGTAGACTGCTCAGTAAATATGTGTGTGTGTGTGTGTGTGTGTGTGTGTGTGTGTGTGTGTGTGTGTGTGTGTGTTAGCCAGTTTATCCTGCTAAAAGAAAGTGCCAAAGAATGAGTGGCTTAAACCGCTCTTTCAATTTGCATTCCTACAGTTTTGAAGCTAAAAGACTCAGATCAAGTTCTAACAAGGTTGGTGCTCATTTGGGGCTCTACTTGCTTGTAGAAAGCCCTCCCTTGCTTGTCCTCATGTAGAATGTAAAACATGAGAAAGGGGAAAGTATGTGCAAACACTGTGTCTCTTCTTGGGGTACTAATTTAACGCATGCAGGGCCTGGTCCTCGTGACCTTATTTAACCCTGATTACTTACTGAGAGGCTGCTTTTCCAAATATGGTCACACTGAGAATTAGGGCTTCAACGTGTGAAAGTGGAGAGGCCACAGTCAATAATACCATGGAAATTGTCTTCGTCTCTGCTAGGTGTGTGTGTGTGTGTGTAAAAGAAGAGGCCATGAATTTTAAAAAGAGCAAGCAATAGTATATGGGAGGGTTTGAAGGAAATAAAGGAAAAGAAGAAAGGATGTAATTTCATTACAATCTCAAAAAAAGATCAAAATAATAATAATCTATTACTCACTCAAAAAATATTAAATAAATTGCATTAGCTGTTCTTACCTAAAATACAATGATTAACAAAGTACCTGAACTCAAGAACGTGTTTGAAAGTATCAACCCTAAAGTGGAATTGACGATCACGAGAAGGCCATGGGGACCTCGCCACTGCTTCTGTGGGACTGTGATTTTCCGCAAAAGTTCACATCTATCCTGGGATTCTGATAATGCTACTGCAGTGGTTGCAGCCCGAAATGATTCTTCAAGATAAGACTAAACAAACTGCCAGGCTCCAGCCTGTTTATAACCAGTCTTCAATAAAATTATATTGTTGTGAATCCCTTTAGAGTAACAACCAAAATGGAAGACATTAAGGTCAGATGCAAGAATACAGAAGAGTAAACCCTCAGGAACAGAGCCCCCACTGAAAGCTCTATATCCAAACAGTTATATAAAGAGAGAAGAATTGACAATGGCATATACAAGTCTGTGGTTTAATTCTCAGTTCCTGATAGGACTCTCTGCCTTCGTGCCCACAGGTTTCCACGGGTCTCTAACCCTTCCCTTGTGTATGTATCTGCGGAGGCAGTTCTTTTCAGACAGAGTTGAAACAAATCTCAATGATTAAATTGTTTTCATCTTTACTACCTTGGAAAATCCTAAGACATGTGCATGTCCCAGTGTGGTTCAGTTTGAATCTTATGAAAACAGGCCAAGCTAAGAAAGGGGCCCTGTTGTAGCCTGGGGACTAAGCCAGAAGCTGAAAATTGTTGTGTTGAGGGGATGCGCAATAGTCTCCATGTGCCGTAGACAGTCAGACTGAATAAAATATACATTTGTAATTGAGATATTTGAAGTGAGTACAGTGTAACATTCGAAAGGGAGAAAACAAAACTATACAGCCGAAGAGTAGCATACTCCTGTGCTCAGTTACAGCTAATCCTTAGGATAAACTAGATGAAATGCTTCTGATTCAACATAGATTGTTTTGAAGACTTCAATAAGGATTAATTTAAGTAGAGGATGAGATCTTTTTTTAACCTTTTTCCTTCTTTAGTTACCTGGGAATGTTAACTAATAGAAAAGTCAAACAGAACAAGCTAAAATTTGAGACTCGGGGCTGGACAGATGGCTCAGCCACTAAAGACCAGCCACACAAACAAAGGTAGAAAATTCCAGATTCTGGCCACGTCCTACAACCCCTGTGGTTTGGTAGACTCTCAGTCACCTCAACCTGACTTGCTCTATTTATTCTGAACTGGTCTGCAGCAACTCTAAGATGTGGGTTTTTTTCCAGAAATGATTGGTAGAGAACTTTAAGGCAGGATATAAAGAATTCTGGTCCTTGGGATGTAGGAGAAACCTGTCTAGCTTATTCAGACTGTTGAGACTCGGAGCCATGAAGACAGCTATACTCCCCCTCCATACCTTCATACTTCACAAATTCAACAACACATGTTAATGCTGTAGGAATTCCTACTGCCAGTAGCCTTTAGTTATCTGCCCACTAGCAAGTGGCCTCTTATACTATTTATGCCAATATAAAACACATGTCTGGTCTCTTTTCCAGCTGCAGGATTCAGTTGCTGTTCCCTGTTCCAGCAGAGGATTGTGATCTGTGCGTCTACCCCTAAATAAATAACCGTCTATTATACTCAATTCTGAGCTAGTGTGGTATTTCTTTTAAGCATCCTTCTTCATGATAGAAGGGCTCAGAAGCCTGCATCTTCCCTTACATATCATGCAAGACAAAGTAAGCTTCAATTTCCAACAAGTATTGTCTGCAAACTTATTTCATTTTTCTTTGTGCAAAAGGTGACCTTAGGACCACTGGGTTTCACTGACAAAGGATCTACTGAAATGCCCAGAGACAAATGAACTTTTCTGTTATTTTTGTTTGGCTTGTTAGGGCTGAACCAACTTTGTCCCAGGCTTGGACTCTAGGCCTTTGATGACCAGCTCCATATATTTAGCAAAGTTCCGTCTCATGTTGACCTTGACTTTAATGATCACCTTTATGTGTGCCCTCTGGCCAAAGGAAGAAAATGCTGCTGCTTAATCTTCCTTCTTACTCACTAAACAGAGAGGCATCCAATCTCTAATGTAGAGACCTGAGACAGGGGAAGGGGAGTACACACCAGATCTGCCCATGTAGGATCATAATGCAGAACTAAGCAGTTGGAGCTCACTGTTTTGGGAGAAGTCAGCCACAAAAGCCTGTCCCCAAGGGGCAATAATGAGAGATGTCTCAGGTGACAATAGTTCCATAGAAATCAGACAGGGGTCAGCGGACTTTAGATACTTTCCTTCTCTGGTCTCAGTGAAGTGGAGGAGACAGATCTTTACTATGAAGCCAACGTTATAGGAAGCAGACATTCCAGTTCATCCAACCACACGGAAACACTTTAGTTACCATGGAAACTACCAAGGGAAGCTGAAGAGTAGATAGTACCTTTTCACTTGGTTTAAATGCAAATTCTACGGATAATTAAGAGGCAAAGCACAGTTAGAACATTCCAGGAGATATATAGTTACTGGAAAGGTAATAAATGCCTGACTTGAAATGGATATAATGAAAATTTTGACACTGTGTCTCAGCAAGAAATTCTATCTTTAAAAACCCCACTGGTTTTCATCTTCCCTTCCAGTTTTGAAAACTGTCATTCAGGCTTTTCCTCCCACTTTTATTTTAATTTCTTTCTGTCTTTTTTTTTTTTTAAATCTTGAAAAGAAGGACTCGTGATGAGAACAGTTCTCCTTAGCAGGTGTTTGCTCTCTTCCCCAGGGTTGCTGCTAGAACCTTTCATGAGCTGAAATTCCATCCATATTTCAACTTCAACTTTCATGTTGTTTTTGGGAAATCAGTTGGTTTGGAAAGGAGTGTCTCTCTGTTGTTGAGAAATCAGTTGGTTTGGACAGGAGTGTCTCTCTGTTGTTGAGAAATCAGTTGGTTTGGACAGGAGTGTCTCTCTTGTGCTCCCTTTTCCTAGGCATGCTCCTTGGTGTCAGTATGCATACAAGCTACTCAGTCGTAGGCAGCGGTGTCCTCCTCCTGAGGCCTTCACCACCTGGAAGAACCATCCCCATAGACCTCCACTACTTTCCCAAGTAACTGGAAGTTTGTTTCAACAGTTAGAATTAGGAATGAAGGAAAGGGCCCAATCATGGGGCATTTTGGCTGGGAATTAGAATGTCCAACATGCCTTGCCCCCTTCAGATGACTAGTGTGAATGAGACCCAAAATGGCAGCAGCCCAGGCCTACTTGAGAAACTCAGCAGCTCCTTAATTAGGGCCTCGTTGCTTTTTGACGCCTACGTGCCTGATGATGGCACTTGGCTCTGAGTGGAGGAACTGTGATTGCAGACAGATCAGCTCCACAGAGAGGCTCACCCGCCCCTCCAGCTCCCGGAGCCTGCAGAGGTGTGATCTTTGCTTCCACTTAGACCTCTCCCAATGGAGACTTTGGCTGGGCTCTGCCTTACCCTATTAAATCCATATTTTAAATTCTGTATATCAAAGCTGGACACTTGATTATATTAATCCAACAAGTTTGAGTGTTCAGAGTGGCATGAGGTGGCAAGGATGGAAAGAAGCTTTTTAATTCTCTCTTTAGATTTCTCATTGCTTCCATCTGCATATTAAAATTTAACAAGAATCTTTTTTTTTTTTTTTTCTCATGGTTTATTTTTTTTTTATATTTAAAAATTTCCATCTCCTTCCCTCCTCCTCCCCCCTCCCTCCCCTCCTTCTCCCCTTTCTCTCCCCTCCTTCTCCCCCTTCCCTCCCCTCCCCTCCACCCATACCTCCCCTCCCTCCCTCTCAAGGCCAAGGAGCCATCAGGGTTCCCCACTCTATGCTAAGACCAAGGTCCTCCCAACTCCCCCCTTAAGAGCTAAGAAATAGAAGAGGTGACAACATTTACTTAGTTCATGCTTTCTAAATTTGGGCCCCATATATTAGTGCCAAGTGCATTAGAAACACCCTGAAAACAAGGTGCTTTCTACTGATGGCATTAGGGAATAAAATGGATCTATCATACTAAACTATGAAATGAGTAATCCCTGCTACATTGTTACAAACCGTGCAAAGAGCGGATCCAATTTATGAGCTATTGGATGACCACGAAACAGTAACAACATCAAAAACCCACTATGACTGAGGTGGTACAGCATTCTGAAACAGTTTAATTTCTAGAATCATTTCATCTCCACTTTCTCCTCTGATGAAGATTGACACAGTTGCTGAATGAAAAAGATAAAATGCAATTGCAAATAAATAAAACCAGAAATATGGATTTTAATTTAGGATATGGGTGTTGTCCTACGAAAAAATTCTATCTGGTTCACAGTGTACCTTTCTTACTATGTCTGGGTCTAGGCAAATATAAGAATGGATGTCTGTAGATACAATAGAGAGAGCTGGCCTTAGTGAAAATACTTTCTTCTTTAAATTGTCCAAACGTGTTAATGCAATGGAAAACTCTAGAAAACAACAGTTCCAGATAAAGCAGTGCTCAAGGAAACTGGCAACTTCTTTCAAATATTCATAATAGAACTGCATCTTAAACACATCCCAGCCAGAAAAATGTAAGGGGGTGAAGAAGGAAGAGCCTGAAGAGGAACTTTCATTTGAGAGTGTAAGGTCAGAGTCACTTGTCCCTCAATGACTTTTCAAACTCTAACAAGAAAGAACCTTAACTCTACATATTAAAGGAAGGATACTATATCATATATGCAGATGAAAGGTAAATTGGCCTTTGAGAGATGAATATATATTCCCAGTGGCAGTTGGTCAAAAGCCAATGAAACTCTCAGTCTTTGTTCAAGCATTGATCCCCCAACTCCAGGCATTAACATCTCTTAGGCAAGGACAGTATTTGATCATTGGTTGGTTAGTTTTGTAAACCAAAGAAAATTACCAAGATAAAGATCGATTCTATGACCTAGTGAGTGCTAAGTACTCAGTAGAAGGCAGTCTGTCTCTGTCTCTACTTAGATATCTTACTATAACATCCACACACCAAAAGAAACCAGTATTTGGAATGGGTTATTATTGAACAGAAAAGTCCCCTAGGGGCTCCAATTGCATTAAGAGGAATTTTATTTTTATAGCAGAAACTAATTTTCAAGTAATCTGTTGAAAAACTAATAAAAAGAGCTCCAGAGAGGCAGCCAAATAAGTTGGATATTCAAGAATCTGTTTCTCCCCACTTTCAACATCATCACTATTAAGCCATCCAGTTCAAGGAGTTAGCATGAACAGCAACAGCAGAGGCCATTTTGGGGATAGTAAGGGCTTCCAAGAGGGGAGGACCATGAGACATTTTCCTTTCAGTCATGTCCTTCCCACTGCACAGGGGGAATGCTCCACATTTAGACATACCTCCTCTTCCGTAACACCAATTTGCTTCTTATGTTTTCAGTTGTGAGCCTTGCCTTTAATGACTGAACCATTTCTCCAGACCACTGTTCATTTCTCCATCCTGCAGGTAGAATAAGTGGGGTTTTGGAGATAACAGATGAGCACTAGGGCACTGGAGGCAGATGTCAGGAGCAACTCACTTTTTCCCTCTGGCTGCATCCAAAATGAAATTTCTTGATACAGTCAGGCTGTGATGTCATCTGGCTGCATCCCAGCTGGAGTCCCTTGATACAGCCAGGCAGTCATGACATCTCTAAGGCTTTCTCCTGGAAGCTTCCAGAGCCTTGTTCTCCATCCCTAGTTCCAGATACTAATGTACAACAGAAAGTAAGAAAAAAGGAACCAAGCTTCTCCTGTTGTACTTGCTGCTTCTGGGTCTGAGTGAGGACACTATCAGGCCCAAAGTACAGGAGAAAGAGAATGATACGTTTCGAGTCTTCTCATCTGAGACTAGTCTGTGTTGCCTGGACCTGAGTTTAGGACACAATTCCTTAAGACCACTAGGAAATAGTTAATCATCTTATCACAGAAAATATAAAATTCTTTAGCTTTTGAAAAAACCTCAAAGCACAGATATCAAAATCAGCCAAGTAAAAGCAATAAAAATTAATAACAATAAAGAAGCAAGTCAGGGGAGCAAACAATAAGGTTAATCGCATATCATACTAAACCCCATACCACCTTATCCTTTATGTCCTCTAACATACTGTTTATTATGGTGATTCATGTCATTTCACTTTGGAGATGCTGAATGGTAGACACTATACATTAGTTATCTTTGCATTTATACTGTCTAATAGCACAGTGCATGAGTAAACACATCCACAAGTGAATAGAAGGATAATTTAGGAAATATATGATTAGACACAACATGGAGATTCATGCCACAAATGTTCAGTATTCACAAAAACTAACATAGACAATTACAAATGTAATAAAAGAAAACTTTGAGAAACTGAAAATAAGCAATAAGGGGATGTGAGATGAGAAACCTAAAGGGATCATTAAAAGCTCACCAGAGTTAATCATAAGGAAGAAATATCCTTAGCAGAGGGAAGGTCTTTCCATTTCAAAGTTAAAGACAAGCTTTCAAATCAAAACACAAAAAAAGAACGAAAGAAAAGAAAAAAATTTACATGCCATCCTTCAAAAAGACCCTTTGACTTACAAGAATAAAACCTTGAGTGTTCTGATCCAAAGTGTAGGAAAATGGAGCAGCTGATGCTACAGATAGAGAAGGTTCTGAGAAGGGATTGCCTTTGTTTTGCCATAACCTCTTAACCCTGGGGAGCAGCACTCCCCCATGAGACTGTGTCTTAAAAGACTGCAGTCAGTATGGCTGAGAACCTGCTATCTCAGGCTCTGTGGGGGAAGGTGAACCCCTTCGCACCTTGCAAGAGCTCTGCAGCCCTGGGATCCAGCTGAGCTGCCAACTGCCCCTGGAAGCATAGATACATCACAGTACTGAAAACAGTTAGCATTTTAGGTCCAAACTGTTATCCTTGAAATAACACCTGTTGCAAGGACGTGCTCTTGGGTCATATTTAGGAACTCACACTTATTATGATTAGGGGATTCCTACCTCTCACTAATCACCGTGCCTCGCTATGGCTAAACTTCTTGTGCCAAAAACAAAGCAAAACAAAATGTAACTTAGGCTGCATTTTCTGAAGTCTGGAATTTGGATGTACCCTCAGCGGAAGTTGCTTAAGTGGTCAGCGTGGGACCAAAAACACTGGTTGTTGCATCACTACTGAACTCCCCTGATCAGTGGCCTCTCAGACCTGTGATAAAATTAAGTCTGTCTTGTATGATAGCAATGGAAAAAGATTTTGGAAGCTTGTGGCTAATCCTCTCAGATTTCATTCAAAACATAGGCTACTTTAGTCTACTAATTGTGTCTGTTATCCTGTTGTGATAATGAATTATGGCTGTGAGTACAAATAGAAGCTGGATCCTGTTTATCATCCTGGTGATGTCATTCCAACATCCCAACTTTTTCTTCTGTACCACACCACACACCCTGTCCCAATCAACTCTATCTGGAAAAGATGGTGATGCTTTAGGCTAAAGGCCTCTGTGAAATTCTATAGGCAGACAAGCGGGAGAAGAGCGAGATAAAGCAAGGAGGAAGCAGAAAAAGACAACCTCGAGGACATATGGCCAACATGCAGAATCTTTGGCAAGGGATGCAGATGATTCTGGAAATCTTCACCAACATGTCAAGCTGATGCTCAACATTCTTCTTGAGCACTTTGATGTTCTGCCAGGTTCTTGCCCATTCCTGCTGGGATGATAAAGAGCTTTTATAGACCCTGTAAAACACAGACAATTTTTTCCAGCTGTGCCATCTGTTTGGCTTATTTTTTCTTTGTAGTAGGTAGTCAGTCTAAGACTTAACTATGGAGACATTGATGGAATTCTCTCTCTTATTTCATTTTCCCCTCTTCACCCTTTTACCCCCAACTCTCTCTCTCTCTCTCTCTCTCTCTCTCTCTCTCTCTCTCTCTCTCTCTCTCTCTCTCTCTCTCTCTCTCTCTCTGTGTGTGTGTGTGTCTCTGTGTGTGTGTGTGTGTGTGTGTGTACACTTACTTACTCATTCTTCTCCTTATTTTATATGCATAGGGAAAACTCAATATAGCAGAAAAAGCATGCTGAGGTGCCTGGGGAAGATTAAACCCCAGTTAACTAGCTATGTTCTCCACTTGGGAACTAGTCAGGCTCAGCCAACTTCTGTCAAACACCCTTGGCAGGACCCCTCTAGCCTCTTTCTGAGAACAAACCAAAGACAGCCCACAGAATCACAAGAAAAAGGACACACACATACATTTAAAGTAAAAATCAAGGACTATACTAAGGAGAAAACGCTACGGCAAGTGGAAAGATCAAAGATGCCCGTGCCTTCTCCACAAAACAGCTGGATATTATATTTGTTCATTTGTGAATCCATCTGCTGTTAATATTTACTTCGTGATGGAAGGGCCAGTTTTTGTTGGAAACCTAATATTATAGATTCAGTACTATCTTACCTGTGTCCCTGACCCTGATATTCTATCTTAAATGTATCTTAATTTGTAACTTTAAATGTATCTTAAAATGATCTTAAATTGTATCTTAAATGACATTGTATCTTAAATGACCCTGATATTGTATCTTAAATGTTCAAAATACGTAGAATGTAATAATAAGTATTCAACAATGACAGCTTTTTTCCCCATAGATCAGCAAGGAATCAGTTCCTCTAATGTTGTTGATCTAATAATAAAAATTAACCATTAATGGCATGTACCTATGCAGGGACTTGTTGATCTTCCTTAGGATGCTTTCCAAAGAAAGGAGATTTGAAGTTCAGAAGTGAAATAATTATGGTTCAAGCACAGGTTCACAGTCTGTAAACCTATTTCCCATTAAGCAGGGCCTCTCAACCACAGCAGTGTTGATAACATAAGGCAGGTAGTTCTTTGTGGTGATGTTGTCTTGCACATTACAGAATCATTAGCAGCATTCCTGACCTCTACCCACTAGATGTCAGCCAGCGGCACCACCATAGCCATGCTTCCCAGAAGTCCTTAGACACTACAAATATCCTCAGACATGTATAAGGGATCATTAGCCTCAGCATCTCTCAAATGCTTATTTAAGATGCAGAACTTCACACCTCTTCTCAAACCTACTGGATTAAAATCCAAATTTTAACAAAATTATCAATGTAACTCACATGCACATTAAATTTCAAGGAATTTAAATCCATCGTGATGGGACTTTGTGGTCACAGCTATTCTTCTACAGGTTTTTCTGGACAAATAAAGTTTCTGGAAGTAACGCTCATAGCAAATTTCCCCTTGACCAAACTGCATTGTTTCAATCATGTTGTTCACAAGATCGTTGCCAAAATACTGTATTTTCTCTAATTCCCATTAATTACCACAATATTTCTCTGAAAGAGATGCATGTGAGATAAAACAAGAAAAAGACAGGGTTTTTGTAAACTCATGTATGCATTTATGTGTTTTTGCTAAGGAAATTTATTATTCAATCAATAAGAGCCTGTGTTGCCTATTGGAAGCCTTTCCTGGTGTTACACCTTACAAGATACCCAGCACTGATGTCAACAGCTGGACACAGATATTTTTCTGTCTTTATCTGGTTTCAGTCAATGAAAACAGACCGCGTGTATCTGAGAGCACAGCTTTGACTCACTGTTCCTGCATAGAATCGGTAGCCCCAGAAACCACTGCTCCTGTGGCAGGGAGTTTAACATTTTTTTCTCCGTGTTGCTTTTCTTGAAATATATGGCAGAAGTCAGACATTGACCTTACTGTTAATGACTATCAGGTTCTCAGTAGGAAGAGCAAAGTATACCATACAATGCTTTAAAGATTAACTATGAGGGGATTTGAGTTTAGTACCAAGGTTAAATATAACATACTTACTGTGTACTGATACCAGAATGGTTTTTAACTGTCACCAAAAGTAAGGAGATGCATAACTGTTCCCTTAGCATTAGAGGCCAAGGCTGTCCTTCCAAAAAATATTAAGGACCAAAAAAAATGAGACTAGGTGGTCTTCAGAAAGAAATTTGTTTTCATGGAAATAAAGATTTTCAGGTACAGTCCTTACTGGATGAACACTCCTTGTACCATCAAGTTTTACACATGGAGGTTTTGTTTTTTTCTTCCAAATCCAATAGGACTAAAGCCTGAGCCCAAATACTAGAAGAACCTATGGGTAATACATTCTGGGAATTTGGGAGTAATAAGATAGAAGAGGAATTGAGGACTAGACAGGGTTGATGCTGTGAAGCGGGACTGGATAGCCCAGAATACTAAATTGCAGAATCACCAGATAGGGAGGGTTGGAAGGAAGAATACAAGATGATAAGAGAGAATTAGATGATTCAGAGAAAATGGGGTGATATTGTAGGAGGATGCCTTAAATCATTTTGGTTACTGTAGTACTGTATGATACATAGTACAGTATGTTTGTACTTCAGGAGAAGAGGGGAAAGTCTTTCTCAGAATGGGAGAGTAAACTTACCTCAGAATCACTCAATAGTTTCAACTCACATATTCTCTTCTTTACATCATAAAAGTGAGAGGTCTCCACCTTCAGACATTTAACTACTGGAGATGAAGTAAAAGTACCCTGTGTAGTGCTGTGCCTTTGCCTACATAAACACCAACACTGCAGAGTGAGCCAGATCTTACATGTGAATACAATTTTTATATTTTAATATCAATGTACATATGTATTTATAGTGGCCGTGTGTTATATAATAGCTTAAAGTCCAACAAAAGAAACAACAATGTCTTTGTCTTTCAATGGATGGTTTAACTAGAGAAGATTTTATTATGCTCTTTCAAAATTCAGGAAGAAAAATGGAGTAGTAATTTTTGTAGAAAAACTCGAAGAAATCTGTGTACATACAATTTAGCAAGGTCAATTTTTATTTATACTCATGACAATATAATCAAACATATGCTCTGGGAAAAGAAAGAAACACATTGCATGGAAGATTTTGTATATTTCATTAAAAATGCTAAGGTAAGTAAGTTCCAATGTCATCTTGAGAGACTGCTAATTGGCAGAGATGATGTCATAGAAAGTCTCCACTCTGATGTGTGATCATATTGTAAAGGAAGTTCAAGAAGGTTCATTGGTACCAACACACTTGATCTTCAACCACATATTTTGATCATAGTTCTGGAGTGTCTTTGGCCAATTTGATATGACAGTGAACAATCAGTCTGTCTTGCAGTCAATTGGAAGTTATTTGCCATGTTTCTTATTTGTTTAACCTCATAAAGCTCACTGTTATAAGCAAAAAGATTGACTAATCATAACCCAATTTAGTGCAAACTAGTGCTGCGTATATATATAATATTCATATATATATGAATATTTATTTGAATATATACCTATAGTTATACAGCTTATACTTATGGATTTATATGTACTTTGGGTATATATACATATATAAATATGTATATGTATATGCATGAATACATTAATATAGCTACCTGAAGCTATAAATACACATACATTGTAATATATAGGTTTTACTAGCATATACATAATTCTGTGTGAATAGTTACAGACATGTAACTGCAGATATAGATATATAGATAGAGATTCTTTTCTATCTTATACAATTTCCTCTGAGCAGTCTTTCCATTATTTAATGCCTTTATTCCCATGAGTGTTTCGTGGGCATTTGACCTTGTAACCAAAGCAAACTAGAGCTTCAAGTTTTACTTTTGAGATTATAATATTCAGACCTATACATGTGTGTGTGTATATGAATATAACCACCTGAAGTTATGAATACACACACATTATGGTATGCAGATATTAAAATAGTAGCATGCATATTCACATGTGTATGAATACTTATAGTTGTATAACTATGTATGAATATGTAATAAATTATGAAAATATATATGCAATCCTTTCCTGGTTTAGGGTATTGCCAATTTGGAGAAAGGCCTGAGGAAAAACCTGGACCCCACTTTTTTATAGATACCTATCCTTGGAGCCCATCATGGATGAAATTTATACACATGAGGACGTTTGGAATTTTTGAAATGCAGTATATGTTCAAAACAATTCAAGTTTTTAACTAGGAGCTGTGATGTTTATGTTGAGTTCCCTAAAAATGTCCCCCAATAGAACATCAGTAGGTGAGACAGGGAAAAGATTCACTGACTCTAAAACCTAAAGGTATCTAAAACCTGGAGGACGGGAATAGGCAAACTTCTAAGCAGAGATGCTTCAAAGACTTCAGAGTGGCAGTTTTTAATGGATAGGCAAATGAAAAGGGAGATAGGATATAACAGAGCCAAATCAAAGGTAGATGATGTCAGGCACAAGAATGCAGCACAGAGGTTAGCAGAGCTTCTCTACGTCTATTGGGAGCCCTCTCAGCATGGACGAAGTACAATGGGATGAGAAAGAAGAATAATTACTGAGGAACCCTATAATTGTGTTCAGAAAGAAATTCACGGCTAGGACTGCAATACCTTTAACTGACTCTTAGAACCCATTATCCAATAAAAGCAAAGGTGGGTTTCAAGTTGTATGGGCTTTAAAATTATAGTGATGAGCGGTTTAGTATTGTGGACATAATTCTCTTTAATTCACTTCTGATGTCTTCCAATGATCCATACCATATAATAAAATTTTCTTTCCTTCTGTGTTCTCCTGTGTTACACATCTTGTTTCCAGATCACTCTTCCCTACCTGGACCTTGGATCCCCGATTGTAATATGGGCACAGTAAAATAATCTTCACCCCTCTGCGATCCTATGTCTGTCATTTCCTTCTTCATCCATCACTTGATGATTGATCCCTTTTAACTCGCACCTTCTTACCCATTCTCTTTGCTCCAAGCTTCTGATTCTCTTGCACTACTCCAGAGATTTTATGCAGCTCTTAAATATTATCCATACCTATGGGTGTCTGGTTGAAGAGAGTGTGTATTTGGTGAGTCTGTTCTCTGTGTCGATCGAGTGTCCTTATCATTTGAGCTACACTTTAGTGAGTATGTGGGTATGTTGAGTGTAAAAGGGCAAAGGAGCCTCTGAGGAAAAGTAGCAGCATGTTTAAGACAGTGAGGTTCAGAAAAGATGTGAAGAACTGAAGATAGAGTGAGTCGAAATGAGCTGATGGATCACAGGGCTTATCAAGACAGTGGGTGAGACATAAAGTACGGTGACAATGTCATAAGGAAAAGTAGTGGTACATAAAAATAGTCACCATGGGATCTAAGCAAGCAGGGGGTCTAAGATTTCCTTTTGAGATGGTAATACTAAAATTTCTAATGAATGGCTGCCGTTAGCTAAAAAGAAACAAAAACTGAGACTACCTCATAACATTATTTGAGCTGAAACAACAGGAAGTAATAGCTACTATATAATATACTTCCTATCGTAAGTCAGCTGTTATCTATGGATTCAAAATTCACTATAGTTCCTCTTCAGGTACAGTTGGGGGAAATTACTCAGGGCCTCTAATGTTCTGCTCAATCAGAGAGTAAGATAAGGATTTGGAAAAACCAACAGGACAACTCATCTCCCCACAGAATTATCTGGGTCCTATTGTTCCAAAGTCTGGGGAAGATATAAGAAAACCTTTTGTATTATTGTTGAGAATTGTCATGGGATAGTCCTTGTCACCTCAGCCCCCTGTTTATGATGAATCTGTCTTTTGGGTTTGAAATCGTCCCTTTTCATGGTACTTATTAAAGCCAAGCCAAATTGTCCAGCTGTACAGGCAATGGCAGGCTAGAAATTTGGATTTCATTACGTTTGGGTTCTTTGATCCAGAGCTGATATCCTGTCTACAAGGGGGAAAGGGGTGCTGGCAAGACACATGCCCAAACACTCAGTGGCAAGTTGTAAATTTCAGCAAAGCTATTCAATATTCATGTAATTACACTGGAAAGCACATTTGACATTTCATAAATACGGCAGAATAGTAAGCATTTGTCTCTCTCTAGCGCTGCTACCAAAGCATACGTGGAAAAATAATCCCCAGGGATCCCTACCATCTGAAATGGCAACAGTTATTGAGTCCATAAATTTGATGGATCAAAGTCTTCTCTCTTCATCCCATTCATAATTTACAAACGGAAGTGAGACCATGTAAATGAGGTCGCCTGCTGGCCTTCTTCATGGAACATAACTGTTTCTGGGAAAAGATCAGCTTCCCACCAGTTCTGGCTACAGCTTGAGTCCTTTATGCTGAATCTCTTCTCCAAGGTGAGCTTGCAGATCCAGGCAGTACACAGGCCTGTGGCCAGAGCTTTGTGGGCAAAGCAGAGAGGCCCTAGAAGCTCCAGCAGCAGTGCTGATTAAAAGCTTGTGTAATAGCTACATGGGCACATGATAGACACATCCAGTTTCCCCAGGACTTCAGGGCTCTGCAGACAGATGGAGAGGACTCTGACATCTTAAACACAATCCTGTCCACCCTTCCACTGCCTCCACAATACACAAGAATAAAAAAAGCACATCTCTCCTCGATGGGTCGCCCCAGAATATAGCACAAAGGAAAAACACTTTGTTCTGATCAGGGCTGAGCTTCAGAAATGAACACTACAGGCTAAGACTCTAGGAGAGAAAAGCAAAGTACTGGCTGGCTGTGTGTGCTAAGCTGAGATGTGACTCGGGCAAGAAAGCCTTATCCATCTTGTATCCTTGCCATGAAACAATTACTTTCTCCATTACCCATAGACTAGAGGGGGGAAAAGCATGCATGTTTATCCCTCTAAAAAGTAACAACACAGCCTAATAGATGGGTAATAAAGTGAGCAATTGAAGTGTTGTTTTTAAAGCCATGTAATGAATAAACATGTCTTAGAAGAAAATAAACATATGCACTATGTGAAATGTGAATTTTATTACATGCATAAATACACATATATGTTCATTCATCTATAATCTAAAGGTGTGTATATATGTATATGTCTGATAGGAGACTTCTGAAAGTGCAGTAGTGTATGACCATGTCTGTTTTTACTTAAGCATACATGCATGTATTTATATGAATGCATTGACTACTAGTACTACCCATGCATGCATATAAAATCTCTATGTGTACTAGAATTTATAGCTATCCCATTATTTTTTGTATGTATATGAATGAATATAGAGACATTACCTACATACCTAGTTTAATAATAGTTTATATCAATTTAAATATGTGGATGACATTTGTTCATAGCTACTATAAGATTATTCTCATGTCACCTGTTAATGTCAATAATTCTTTTCACTTTTTATCACAATATCTAAGAAACTGAATGGTTTGTGGAGAATTGCAGGGGCAGCAAAGACAAAAGTAACACCAGATTCCTATCTCATATATTTTCAGTACTCATTACTCCTAACACACATCACACAGGCATGCATGCACATACACACAGACACACACACACACACACAAACACACAGACACACACATACAATACTCTAGGAGATTAGTGCATAGTCTGTGCCAGATATCCAGATCATTATTCTTCTTTCAAATCCATGGCCTCTTCTTTCATTTTTCATTAATTGTTATTGCATGCTGTCATGTATTTTAAGTGATAATGACAAGGGAAAGCATTTCATGTATCTTCAGTTCAGGCAAACATCTTTCAGAGTATTTTTCATCCAAGGTTGGTTGGCTCTGTGAATGCCAGATTCTTGTTGAAGAGAGATCACTGGATACACACACATGTGAATATTGCTTAAGGATATACATGTGTGGATATGTACATATACACTGTATATAAAAGAAGATCCTCTTATATGGGTCTTTGTCTATAGCTAGGACCCGGTGATTGCTGCAGATAGGATTCTTCAGCCTACCTATGTAGTCTCACTGTTCTCTCGAACCCACCACTTTCCCCAAAGCCCTTCCGGCCCCAAGCTGACTTTGCCAGAATAGTCATCTGTGTCCCTTTGGCCGCTTGAAGAGCAGTTACTGCAGCAGAAGTAGAAAGCAGATGTGGGACCAGACACTTTGGTGGGGCTATTCCAAGTTACCTAGCACATTCCAGATTCCCAAAGGACGTGAGTTTCCCAAGAGTAAGCTCTGGCAACAGAGGGTTAGTGTTTGGGTAAGAGATATCTGCCACTTCCTAATTAATTAATTAAGCAGACTACATCAGTGCACTAATAATATCCACTGCTCATAAATTAGGGACCACCATCTATATTGCCTAAAATGGCTCATAGAAAAAGGTGAGCTAAAAGTCCTTGTCATGAGGCTTTATGTTAAGCTGCTGGAATCTCCATCAATGCTGCCCAATAAACACCTGGATATTTCTCTGTTAATCTTCTTTGGCACTCATACATTTCATACATATGAATACCATCCCAGTGTGTCCCCTCCTTCCACTCTCTCTGGGCCTCTTCCACAGTAGTTATATTGGTGCCATGTAAATTTTCTCCATTCTCAGATACTGATAATTGACAGGATGTCACCCCATTCAGTGCCCAATGTGTAGTGACAAGGCAAGGAAATTTTAAGCTTCCAGGAATCTGAACTTAGATGAAAAGATCTGATCTGTTGCTTCTGTGGCACATTTGGATGGAGCCAAGGCATGAAGCATCCTTAGCATGCTGGTGCATAGGAAATGATTTGGAAAAGATGACAAAAAGAAAATTAATTGGAAGAATGACAGAGTATGTGGTCCCCAGAAGGCAAGTGGTGACTTTGCAGCCATGACCTTAAAACTTGACTTTTCATTTCTGTGTTTATCCCTAATGAAACTGCCTATAATGCCTCATAAATTTGCATACCTGTTGCTAGACCAGACGTGAGCGTCAGATCACTGGGAACTGGGATTACAGATGGTTGTGAACACAATGTGGGCTCTGGGAACTGAACTCCTCTGCAAGAGCAGCAAGTGGTCTTAACCACTGAGTCATATGTCAAGCCCCACTTTGACTTTCTTGAGGGAACTGCTATAACCCTGCCAGCTTGTCTCCCTTTCATTCATGGAATTATGGGTGAGCCATTCCTTTATTCTTAGTGACACAAATAAATATGTTCATCTGTTCCTGGCACACTGGGATTTCTAGGTCTTTCCTAGTGCCCGCTTCCACTTTTAGTAAATATATGTCAGTCCTGGCATCCCCTGAACTGGTACCAACCTATTTATAGTTTTAAAGAAAACCTAAACCATCACTGAACAAGGAAGTTTGCTATGAAATTTTATTACATATTTAAGGATCACAGTTTCAAAATAGCCTCAAAATGAGCCATCCTTGTTTCCCTCTGAAGATGCAAATATCTGTACATTTTTGCATCTTCTATATTGCATTTTAAAAAATAATTATACATGTAAGTGTTATAGAGACATATGACATGTATGTATAGCCAAGAGAAACAGCTGGTGTCTCCCTGTTCTTTAATATTTAAACAACATTGGTTCAAAAGTGTGTGCTGTTCCTGCTCTAAAGCTCAATGTTTCCTTTAGTTTTGTGCCTCTAAAGGAGAGTCTGTCTTTAGTCAACAGATTTCTGCCTTTTCGCTTTACTGATGTCTCCTGTCCCTCTGTGCTTTATACATCTCTACCCTAGAACCAGCACCTGGCCCCTGATGTCTCTTAGACGCATCTGCTGTGGGCTTTTTGTTTGCACAGCTGCTTTTCTTTGAACAAGCATGACAGCTTTTCTCAGAAATCAACCTAAAACCAAACCATAGAAGGCCTCACATCTCCCAGCAGCCAGGACAGCCCCCTTCCCTGCCCTAGAATCTCTCACAGAAGGAGACATCTCTGGGATTCTTTTTTTCCCCACCCACCACGCCAGGTTTGGCTCAGCCCAGCATCTCTTCCTTTCCCATTTTCACTTCCTTTAATTCCACCACACAGTCATTTACCACTGGTTCATACACCCCCCCCACCAACCACCAGACAGTACGCCCAGGGCCTCCAATGATGTTCAGAAAGGACCATGAAGGCTGACTTTCCATCAATGACAATTCTTGTCTCCAGAGGAATTATATTCCCAGCATACAAAATAGCTTTAATTCCCTCCCCTTCTTGTGGTGAACTAGGAAATAAGACCATCTCCAGGAGCTTGGGGACCTCCTTCAGTCTCTAAACTTTGTAGCTTCCTCCCCTGACACTTGTCTCCTGAGTGTCTAAGTGTCTGCCTGCTCAGATTCTCCATTCTCCCAACAATAGAAAGCCAGCCCTAGATTGCCCCCTTTTCAAGACCTTTCCCTCTGCCAGGAGTACCTGACCTTTCCAACTGTCAAAATCCTCCTTACCCTTCTATTCTAAACTCAACTCAAATGCTGCATTCTCAGAGACTTCCCCTAATTCCTATACCAAAAAGGAACTAGAGGTTTCCTTGGATCTTTGCTCTCACAGCAGGAGAGTTTGCCCGTGTGTGTCACCTGTAACTGTCCCTTTTCCAAGTCAGCCTTTCCACTCAGAAGTGGGGCTTTTACGTCCTTGTTTCTGATGCTACAGCTGCCAAATAATCACTGCTCTGAATGATTTAAATGCAGGCACAAATGGAGAGTTGGTGATATTTATTTGGTGCCTCCTGTGTGTCAGGTAGTGCTCTTAGTATATTACACATACCAATTTCATCAATATCTATCTGTAATTCCTACCTACAGCACTATGAGATAGAAAACAGTACTAGAAGTTTTATTGTGCATATTCTAAGACTCATCAATGTTAAAAAAAATTACTTGGGATCACTCAGGTAGAAAGTTATGGAGTTGAACTGAACCGATTCAGGTGCCTAATAATTATACAGATATAATAGTAACTCATTCCATAAATAAAATAATAATTTTAATTGTCAAAATAGATTGGATTAAGACACAAGGAACACCAGAAAAGCCCACCAGAGAGTGTGTTTGGGATGGCATTACCACAGACCACTAGATCATGAAAACTCTGAGCTAACGAATGGGTTAACCCCTTGATAGAGTCATATGATCGCATGATTGAAAGACAGGGAAAACTAGAATATGAGTCTAGCTGGACAAAGTATGTCACTTATGGCAAGTCCTTTGGAGCTACATCTTGCCCTAGCCACTTCCCAGTTACTATGATGTGAGACACTTAGTAAGCAAAAACATATATCTTACATATCAGAACTTCATAGAAGAAAAATATCATTAATCTTACCTCTGTGAAACATAATTTGAGAGAGAAACACATTCATACATGCACACACACACACACATATCTGTATACACACACACACACACACACACACACACACTCTGTTCTAATCACAGCAGGCTTGGTAAATGCTTTAAACCCTACAGACCAATGTTACTTAGAGGCCACTGGTTGTCATAGAAACTTGGGCTTTGCCCCTAATGTCCAGACAAAAGAGGCCCTAGTGTTTAAAGTGCACTCAGGAAATATAAGTAGAGACCCTGAATTGTCTTCTTGGACCTCGGCTTCTTAGATTGGTTATTTGGGGTGAAAGCTGCTAATCATTTTGCCCAACACTTCAATGACATTTAAATTATGGCCTGTTTGACAAAAGAAGTGTCAGATTCTTTGAGAAAATCAAATTTAATAAAGCCTTCATACAAAGACATCAGCTAATATTGATGCAAGAACAAGATCAATGAATAAGCACAGTTTTATTTGAACACATGGAAACAAACAGTTATTTCCTGTTTGTTGTTGGAATTACCTACAGTAGCTTGCATGGACTTTCTTTCATGAATGACTTGAGAGCATATACAAGAGAACAGTATTTGAAATGTTTTTTGAGCATTTACTAAATAGTACAAATAAAACCAATACCTAACTGTATTAGTTAGCTATTGCGGCATAACAAACCACACTATAATTTGTAACTTAATAGCCATGTATTATTTTTCACAAGTCTACAGTATGTCTAGGTGTCTTACTGATCTTGGCCTAGCTTGCTTATGCATCTGCAGTCAATAGACCAGTCTTGTTGGCCTACAATGACTTCATGTAGAATTTTTATGTTTTATACAGTGTTTCTTTTCATTTTCGAGCAGATTTAACTTGGACTTGTTCTCTATGAAGCAATAGGAGCTCAAGAGGAAACATTGAGGTGTAAAGTGGCTCTTGAAGTTTAAACCTACTACACTGTAATGTTTGTCATTTTGGAGGGGTCTAGCCTAGGTCTCAAGAGTGGAGAGTACTGATCAGCCACATGATAAGCCACAGTTGAAGGGCAATCAATTCATTGCATTACTCATCAGCAATTTCATGAGGGTTAAATTAAAATTGGCTTAACATTTAAGACTCAATCTCATCCAGTTATTTTTACACATACTTTTATGATGAGGAAACTGATAATTAGAGGAGTAACTTGATCATGATCACAGAACCGGAAAGTAGGAAGCCAAGTTTTGAAACAAGTGTCACCTAACTACCTATTTTTTTCCACTTCATTAAGTGAACATGCCATTTTTATATGCTATTGAATGTTGATCCTAAGAAGCAGGTATGCCCAGCTATGAGTGTTCATGATGACTGGGACAGTAGCAGAAGAAGTGGCTGGAGATGGGCATCCTTGGGACCAAATAACTGTACATGTGTTTCCTTACCTGGCAGATGAAGATAGCTGTCCTGCCCTGCCAAGGACTGTGTGAAGAAGAAATATGTCCTGGATTCTTAGTTTCAAATGTGAGAGCAGTCACTGGCTGTTTGACCTCAGAGTTCTCTGATTTTTTTGCTTAGTTTTCTCATCTGTAGAATGGGAATGTCAAAGATATTTGTTTCATAGGGTTGACACTAATACAAGGACTAATACATTAACACCTGCATATCCCTTAGCATACTTCCTGCTACATGTGTGTCACATAATGATAAACATGAGAATAACTATATGTATCTACACTGTGCATTGAATTAAAGATGCCACACAAGGCCAATGGACTAAGCCCTCTAGAGAGTCTGATCCATGTCAGTATTGTGTAAGTTGTGCCTTACATTTCGGAAACAGAGAACATGACAACTGACAAACCTAGACACCCACTATAACTTCATGCTCAGTTTGGGAAATTCTTCTGCCCAAGTTAGAGGGCACTGATGGAGGCAAGTGACAAAGCTATTCTGTGTGATATCCTTGGAGTTGTTATGCATTTTTTCAAAGGATATAATTAGTATCTTCCTTAGAGGTACATGGCTATGGGAGATGATTTTATTTAGTTGTTAAACTAAGAGGAATGTATTATCAAAGATAAAAAGAGTCATCTTACATCAGTTTCCACATTCATGAATATTTTCACATAGACACACTCATTCACACATATACTTGGACACACAGACAGACAGACATATACAGAGAAACACAGATGATCTTGGACATTTAATTGTATTTAAAGGACAAATATTCTGAAAGAAATCAATGTCTTAAGATGAGGTATGACCTCCTGAAATTTATGTATTGAAGTTCTACCTCCTGTCCCCAAAAATTCATATTTAGAACTAGGTTTTAAAGGTATAGCCAAAGTTAAATGAGTTCATATGGTTGGGCTAGCTATAATCCAACATGACTTATGTCTTTAAAAACGGGAGAGGGTTGAAGAGGAGGGGAGAAGCAGAGAGGGGAGCAGAGAAAAATGTATAGCTCAATAAAATCAATAAAAAAAGAGTTTGGGAAAAAAAGTTGTTTGCTAAAAATAAGTGTACTTGGCCAAAGACACACATACTTGGAAGATCATGTGAAACATAGGGAAAAGACAGCCATCTATAAGCCAAGGAAAGAGAACTTAAGGGAAATCATATCTACCAACATTCACAAGCTATGCTTTCAGCCTTTAGAACAGTTTGTGCTTGGTCTGATGGCAGCTTGATATGCCATGCTTTGTTGATGCCCATGGGAGGCCTGCCCCCATTCTGAGTGAATACAGAGATTGGGGTGGGGCAGAGCAGAGATGGGGAAATGAGAGGAGAGAAGGGAGGGGAGGTAGGTCAAAATGTAAAATAAATTAATTAATAAAAAGTAAAATAAAACATTTTTAAAATTAATTAATTATTAAAAATAAAAAATAAAATAAATATCTATTGTTTAAACCAGTATGTGGTAGTTTCTTATGGCATTTCATGATGGTTATTTTTTTTGTCAACTTGACATAGCCAGGGATAACTGGAAAGAAGGAATCTCAATTGAGAAAAGGCCTCCATCAGACTGGCCTTTAGGTAAGTTTGTGGAGGCATTTTCTTTATTAATGATTGACCTGGGAGGCTCCAGTCCACCAGGGTCATTGTCACTGGTAGTCGGTCCTAGGCTATATGAGAAAGCAAGTCAAATAAAACATGCGAATTAGCACTTCTCCATGGTCTCTGTTTCAGTTCTTGCCTCCAGGTTCCTGCCTTGAGTTTTTTTTCCTTACTTCCTTCAGTGATGAACTGGTCCTGGAGTGCGTAACCGAAATGAGCCCTGTCCTCCCCAAGTTGCTTTTGGTCATGGTATTTTATCACAGCAACAGAAAATAAATGAGATACACTCTGAAAAGACTAAGGTACTTGTTAACTGGTCTTCCATGTTACAGAAAATTTATAAAAAAGAATCTGAGATTCCCAGACCTAGGTCAGGCAATCATAGAAGAAAAGAGATGGGAAGAGGGGAGCTCTGGGCCACAGAAATGTGGGTAGTGGCGGAGTTGAGAAGCATTCTTTATTTACCCAGTGCAACCCCTCCGGCTTAACTATAGAGATCCTGGTTGCACCCTCATATCTAGAATTCCCCTAGCAATTGCTCATGGTCAGCCTTCTGCTTCATCCTACCCGTCTTTTACGCTCTGGTATCCTGACCCTTCCAAGCTCCATGCTGTTCTCTGATCAGACCAGTGTCTTCCCACATAGACTCCTGGGTGGTATACCCTGCTTCCCTCAATCTATATATTTGGAGACTGAAAAAGTGTGAAAATAGAGCATCTTCTGTGTATCCGTCACACCTGCTGATTTCTGCAAGCTTCTTTGGTTTGTATTTCACTTCACATTAATGTAAATGTTGGCATTTTTAAGGTTAAGGACCCAGTTGCTTGTATAGCAGGTGGAGTTTGAAATCAAACAACCCCTGTGTGCTGGAAGCCTGCGAAACAACCTTTATTATGCTGCTCAGTGGCATCTGAGAAAACTAACATGTCCTTTGGCTCTAATACAACCACCTAGAACCCATGCCTGCTAGCCAATTTGCACTTCAAGAAAATGTCCCCAAGTTGTCTCACTTCAATAAGTGTCTCGTGGCTGTTTAAAAAATACCTGTCATGACTCAACTTGCTGCAGCTGCCGAAAGTGAAACCGAGACTTGCCCAAATTGAGGAACAGAAATGGCCCTGCATGAAATGGACAACAATGGGCTATGAAAGGAAGTTATGCTGATTTATAACACAGATGAAAAACATGTAGTTTGTCCCCTTATCACAATTAAAACTGAGAGTTTTTTTCAGTCCCGCAATGTGTACCAAGTGCATTTTCTCATTTATTCTTCATGAAATCAGCTATAAGTCATTCATACTGTTTTCTCATCTCTCCTACTCTTGTTAGCCTGCTTCCCTATTTGCAAGATGAGTCTTAAGTCCATAAACTCCCTCTAATTGGAAGACTAAAACTCCTTATATTTATGGTTCCCATGGATCACTGTTTTTTTTTTTTTTTTTGGTTGTTGTTGTTGTCCTAGGATTTATTTTTAATTTTTGTTATGTATATGTATATGAGTCTATATGGATATGTGTGCACATGAGTACAGGTATCATCAGAGGCCAGAAGGTGTCAGACATCCCTGGCACTGGAACTGCAGGCTGTTTTGAGCCACCCAATGTGGGAACCAACTCTGGTCCTCTGCAAGAGCAGGACAAGCTCTTAACCACATCTCTCCAGTCTTATATTACTGGCTCTCAACTGAGAGTTGTATGTACAATATTTTACAAGCATCTTAGACTCACGTGACTGGGTTGATGAGAATTAGCTATTAGGCCACTGTGCCTTCATTTTTACATTTTCTATGAATAAATAAAGACTGCACACACATCCACAAACACATATGTTAACAGAAACATAATTGTTTTATCTACATGACTTTGCAACTTGAATTTTCTTTCACTTAGTGACCCTCAAATTACATTTAATATCTGACCCCCACACATACACAGCATTGATCCTTTTAATTGTAGCATATATTTTAAATTTCACTTGCTTTGAGACAGATCCTGCTAAATAGATCAAGATAACCTGAAATTATTGATCATTCTGCTCCCCCCACCCCAAGTGCTTGGATTACAAACATGTGTTAACATACTTGGTTCAGTAGTGGGATGAAATTTGATAGTAAAAATTATCTGCAGCCTAGTCAGTCAACCCCCTTTTGACTATGTTTAGCTTAGCTTTTCATTATGCTTTGATTATTTTTAGTATTATAGATCATATTCCCGTGATAAACATAGTTGTGCCCATATTTTTATTTTAAACACCCCAAAAGTAAAAATGAACATTTTCAATTGCCTTTAATACACTGAGATTATTTTCCTAAAAAGGCACAGCCACATATTTACACACTATTTAACTTAGTCGCACACATATTGAGTTGTAGTAACCCTTGATTTATTTAGAAAATTGACCATTAGTGCCATTTGAAATCTGGATTTCTGCCTGCTTACAAAGGCCTCAAGTTTTTCTTCTGGCTTAAGCCAGTTCCACTATATCCTTTCACTTCCAAGTGAAAGAGGGCTGCTAACATATCATATATTTTGTATACATTTATATGAGTTTTTATTATAAAGTCTCAGTTTTTCTTTTCTAAAATGTGCTTCCATTCAAAAGTTCTGCAATAATCCTCTTAAATTCTCACCTGGATTTTTCATCTATGGACAGTTTTACTATTAGTATATAGCTTTATATAAAAATGTACTAGTTGTTTAAGTTTTTTGAGAGTAAAGAGGTATTTATTAGACATGAAAATAGGTTTGCATCATTCTCCATACCTGACACACTGTGTTTCATATAAGAGGGGCTTAGAAAAATCTGGCAAATAATTAAAATGGAGAGAAGATGAAGGAAGGAAGGAAGGAAGGAAGGAAGGAAGGAAGGAAGGAAGGAAGGAAGGAAGGAAAAAAAGAAAAAAGGAAGGAAAGAAGGACAGAGGGAAAAAAGGAAAGATAAGAAGAGGAAAGAATGTCAACTAGAAGAGAAAAAAGAAAAGATCTCTCTATGTTGATGGCGTAAGAAGGCAAACTGGAAGCTCTTCTTTGTGGTGCAGTAAATGAGAAGAAGCAGGATAACACAGACAAGGTTCTATTACCAGGAAAGGAAGGCTGGAAGAGTCTTACACATCACAGAGGAAGTGGCAGAGCAACTGAAAAGCACATAGAAACAAAAGGTTGATGTAGCGAAAAAGAAATGTATATTGCTATACCTTTAGGAGAAAACACCATTTCCTGTATCACTTAAGCTAATAATATTATTCCCCAAGTCTATGTTAACTTTTATATAGGAGGAAGGCCTGCTTGTTAGTTCCCAGCTGCCCGACTAGCTTAGCCCCAAAATAACCACACAGAAACTGTATTAATTAAACCACTGCTTGGCATTAGCTCTAGTTTCTTCTTGGCTAACTCTTACATCTTAATTTAATCCATTTCTATTAATCTGTATATCACCATGAGGTCATGACCTACCAGCAAAGTTCCAGCATGTCTGGCAGCGGCTTCATAGTATCTCCCTTACTTTGTCTTCTTCCTCCCAGAATTCAGTTCCCTTTTCCTAACCTACCTAAGCTCTGCCCTATCAACAGGCCAAGGCAGTTTCTTTATTTATTGATGGTAACCACAGCACACAGAGGGGACTCTCACATCACTTTTATATTTGTCAATATTATAATGCTGGTAAGAGTTGATTATTCTCATACATCTTTTCTAGCTTAGGAGATAGATGCATCTGGGTTTCCATGCTTTGATCTTTTATTTATTAGCTTACTTACACTGGACAATTAGTTAGTATTAATTGTCAACCTGACATCTAGGAAGTAGGCCTCTAAAAATGCATGTGAGGGAATGCCTTGGATGAATTAACTGCTGTGGGAAGACACATCCTAATTGTATGCAAGATCACTCCCTAATCAGAGGATCCTGGATTATATAAACAGAGAGGGCAAACTGAGTGATTTTCTATGTGCATCCATGGATCCATCCTGATTATGGATGTGGTGTGACATGTTCTATAAAGCTTCCACTGTTACAATTTACCTCACAGTGCTGAATTGTAACCTAGAAATGATAGAATGTAATCTGGAAATTTAAAGTAAACCCTTTCTCCTTTAAGTTGACTTTGTCAGAGTGCTGAGCACAACATCAGGAAACAAAACAGAAATTGGTATCCAGAGGTGAAACCACAGCTACCATAAACCTAACCATGCAATTTTATGCATCTGAAACTTTTTTAAAGGAGGATTGTAAAAAAAATTATGAAATATTAGTTTAAAAATTCTCTAAAGGCTAGAATAAGTACTTAGTTTATCATTCTCTTGGGAGTTTGGAATATAAGAACATGTAAGAGTTGAAGAATGGAAGTTTGGCTCATGAGATTTCAGGGCTGGGATAATGGCTCTATCAAGAACAGGACTAAAAGGACCCCCAAACCCAACCATCCCCAGAGACTTCAGCAGCTCCCTGAGACACAGACACCAAATGCAAGGATTGGACCAAGAGGCAAAGACACTGCCTGAACCAATTGGAGGAAGAGATAGGTAAGTTCCAATGCAAGAACATATTCAACAACCTAAAAAGCAACATGGCAACACCAGAATCCAGTGGTCATGCAATAGGAAGACTTGAACATCCTAACCCAGAAGAAGCAGAAGAAAACCACACTAAATATAAGTTCCTGAATATGATAGAGGCCCTTAAAGAGGAAACAAAAAATTCCCCCAAAGAAATGGAGAAAGAGAAAAACAAAAAAATGGAAGAAATCAATAAATTTCTTAAAGAAAGTTAAGAAAACCAAGAAAAACAATCAAACAGGTGAAGCAAATAGTTCAAACACTTCAAGGCTAGAAACTGAAATAGAGGGAATAAAGAAAACACAAATCCAGGAAATTTTGGAAATGGAAATCTGGGTAAATGAACAGGAATTATAGGGGCAAGCATAACCAGCAGAATTCAAGAGACAGAATAGAGAATCTCAGGTGTTGGATATACAATAAAGGGAATAGATTCATCAGTCAAAGAAAACATTAAATCCAACAAATTCTTAACCAAAAACAACCAGGAAATCTGGGACACATGGAAAAGACCAAACCTAAAAATAATAGTGATAGAAGAAGGAGAAGAACTCTAATTCAAAGGCTCAGAAAATATAGCCAACAAAATTATAGAAAAAAACTTTCCAAAACTAAAGAAGGATATGCTTACAAAGGTACAAGATTATAAAACACCAAATAGAATGGTACAACAGCAAAAAAATCCCTTTGGCATATAATAATTAAAACATTAAACATACAGAATAAATAATATTAAGAGCTTCAAAGGAAAAGACCAAGTAACAAATAAAGACAGACCTATCAGAATACGAAACTTCTCAATGGAATTCGTGAGAGGAAGAAGGTCCTGGGCAAAAGTGCTGCAGACACTGAGACCATGGATGCAAGCCCAGACTACTATACTCAGCAAAGCTTTCAATCACCATAGACAGAGAAAACAAGATATTCCATCACAAAACCAGATTTAAACAATACCTAACCCAGCCCTGAAGAAAGTACTAGAAGGAAAACTCCAACCCAATGAACTTGGCTTCTCTCACAGAAAGACAGGCAATAGGTAACCTCCCACCAGCAAACCCCAAAGAAGGAAAACACACAAATAACACCACTGAAAAATAACAGGAATTAACAATCTCTGGTCATTAATATCTCTTAATATTAACACTCAACTCACCTATAAAAAGACACAGGCTAACAGAATGGCTATGAAAGTAGGATCCATCCTTCTGCTGCACACAGGCCTCTCTGCTGACCACTGGGCTAGTCTCCAATCTATGAATAAAGCAGAATATTGTTAGGCATCAATACACTAACATTTTTCTTCAGTCACGTTGAACATCTTTATATATTTTAGAAATCACCCTCTGTCAGATGTAGGGTTGGCAAAGATTTTTTCCACATTGTTTTGGCTGCCATTTTGTCCTAACGACACTATCCTTATAGAAGCTTTTCAGCTTTATGAGGTCCCATTTATTAATTGTCAACCTTAGTGTCTGTTGTTCTTGCTGTTCTGTTCAGGAAGTTGTCTCCTGTGCCAATGCTTTCAAGCCATTTCCTACTTTCTCTTCTATCAGGCACAGCGTATCTGGATTTACGTTGAGTTCTTTGGTCCACATGGCCTTGAGTTTTGTGCAGGGTAATAGATATGGTTCTATTTGCATTCTTCTACATGCCTACAGCCAGTGAGACCAGCACCATTTGTTGAAGATGCTTTCTTTTTTCCATTATATAATTTTGGCTTCTTTATCAAAAATGAGGTGTCCATAGGTGTGTGGGGTTATTTCTGGGTCTTCACTTCTTTTCAATTCATCTACCTGTCTGTTTTTATGCCAATACCATGCAGTTTTTATTAATATAGCCCTGTATTAGAGCTTGAAATCAGCAATGGTGATACCTCTGTAAGTTCTTATAATTTACAGAGTTGTTTTAGTCATCTTTTTTTTATGTATGAAGTTGAGAATTGTTCTTTTAAGGTTTATAAAGAACTGTTTTGGAGTTTTAATGGGAATTTCACTGAATCTTTAGATTATTTTTGGCAAGATGGCCATTTTTCATCTCCTGTTATCTTATCCAGTTTTTCTCTTAAAAAATTTGAAATTCTTGTCATACAGGTTTTTTACTTATTTAGTTAAAGTTACACCAGAATATTTTCTGTATTTTGTAGTTATTGTGAAGTGTGTTGTTTCTCCAGTTTATTTCTCAGCCCATTTATTGTTAGTATATAGGAGGGCTACTGATTTTTTATTTTAATTTTAGTTACTCTTGTATCCAGCCATTCACTAAAGGTGTTTACCAGCTGTGCTGTAGAAGTTCCCTGGTAGATTTTCTGGGATTGTGTTTTGCCTTTTAGTTTGTTTACATGGTGGAATACATTGACAAATTTTCACATGTTGAGCCATCTCTGCATCTCTGGGATAAAGCCAACTTGGATGGGGTGGATAATCTTTTGATCAGTTTGCATTTACTTTTTGAGTATATTTGCATCTGTATTTATAAGATAAATTTGTCCATAATTCTCCTTTGTGTTGTGAGGCTTGGGTATCATGGTGACTGTGGCCTCATAAAAGTAATTTGGTAATGTTTCTTCTGCTTCTATTTTGTGGAATAAGTTGATGAAAATTGGTATTAGCTCTTCTTTGAAAGTCTGGTAAAATTCTGCACTGAAAACAATTGGCCCTGATCTTTTTTATTTTGGGGTGAGTTTTAATGACTGCTTCTATTTCCTTGATGGATGTAGGGCTATTTAAAATGTTTATCTGATCTCGATTTAGCTTTGATAAGTGAAATCTACTGAGAAAATTGTCCATTTCTTTTAGATTTTCCAATTTTCTGGAGTATAGGTTTTGAAGTATGAACTAATGCGTCTTTGGATTTCCTGCGTATCTATTGTTATGTACCCCTTTTCTTTTTCTGCTTTTGTTAATTTGGATATTTTCTCTCTGCCTTTTAGTTAGATTGGCTAAAGTTTTGTTTTTTGTTGATTTTCTCAAAGAACCAACTATTTTATTGATTCTTTGTATTATACTCTTTGTTTTTATTTTACTGACTTCAGCTCTTGGTTTGATCATTTTCTTCCATCTACTCTTATAGGGTGTGTCTGCTTCATTTTGTTCGAGAACTTTGTAGGTGTCCTGTTGAATCACTGGTATGAGAATTGTCTAATTTTTTTTTTTTAAGGTTTTCAGCTGTTTAGTTTGTAAAAATCAAAACTAAGTCAAATACTTTCTTCAAGAGGGAAGAACCGAGACACAATCACAATCTGAACCAAGAAAAACCAAATTCTAACAGTGTAAATAACTCGACATTGAACTGTAGGTTTCACTCACTGTTTCCTGGGCTCCTCCAAGGGGCTGGGGTCGCTTCTCCAAGCCCCACCCTCCAGCACACACAGCTTGTCTTCTAGACTCCAGCTGGCTCTACTCCACCGCAGCTGCTGTTCTTGCTGGTCATCCATGGTGCTGGCATCCCCAAAATGCTGGGGTCACTTGCGTAACTCCTTTGTAATGCATGTACTAGTGCTATGAACTTTCCTCTTAGCATCACTTTCATTACGTCCCAAAAGTTTGGGCATCTTGTGCTTTCATATTTATTGAATTCTAGGAAATCTTTAATAACTTTCTTTATTTCTTCCTTGAGACAGTGGTAATTCAGTGGAGAGTTAAGTTTTCCTGAGTTTGTAGGCTTTCTGCTGTTTCTGTTGAAAAATTCAATTTTAATTATGGTGGTCTGATATGATGTAGGAAGTTATTTCAATTTTCTTGTATCTGTTGAGACTTGCTTTATGACTAAGTATGTGGTCAGTTTTGGAGAAAATTCCATGAGATGCTGAGAAGAAGGTATATTCTTTCATATTTGGGAGAAATATTCTGTAGATATCTTTTAGGTCCATTTGGGTCATAATGCTTGTTAGTTCCATTATTTCTGTTTACATTCTGGCTGGATGACCTGTCCATTGGTGAGGGTAGGGTGTTAAACTTTACCACTATTAATGTGTAGGGTTTGATGTGTGATTTAAACTTTAGTAATGTTTCTTTTACAAATGTGGGTGCCACTGCATTTGTGGCAAAGATGTTCAGAATTAAGACATCATCTTGGTGGATTTTTCCTTTGACAAATAGGAAATGCCTCTGTCTATCTCTTTTAAGGAATTTTGGTGGGAATCTATTTTGTTAGATAATAAAAAAATTATACTCACTTGCTTGTTAGGTCCTTTTAATTGAATTTTTTTACTTTTTTGTTTGTTTTTTAATTCTTAATTTTTTTTCAAAAAGAAAACAAACTATCCATCCAAAGATAAAAATAGATTCCCCAGCCATGTAACTGTCAACCACATTCAAAGGGAATAGATTGGACCTATGCTTGTTCCTTCCCTGTCTGGCTAGGGTTGGTGAGCTTCCATTAGCTCAGGTAGACTGTTTCAGTTGGTGTATCTATCATGGTCTTGACTACTTTGCTCATATTCTCACTCTTCCCACTCTTCAATTAGACTTTGTGAGCTCAGCCCAGTTCTATAATGTGGGTCTCTGCCTCTGTTTCCATCAGTTTCTGGATGAAGGTTCTATGGTGATATTAAGAAATTCATCAGTCTGAATATAGGGCAAGTCAAGATCAGGTCCCCTCTCCTCTATTGCTTAGGGTCTTAGCTGGGGTTATCCTTGTGGATTCCTGGGAATTTCTCTAGAGCCAGGTTTCTTGCTAGTACCATAATAGCTCCCTAAATCAAGATATCTCTTTCCTTGCTCTCATCTCTTCTCAGTTTCAGGAGTTCCCATTTGTTTATTGTTTCTCTTATTGTCTGTGCTACTGGGGTTATAATAAGAAGTGGTCTCCTGTGCCCATGAATTGAAGGCTACTTCCCACTTTCTCCTCTATCAAGTTCAGTGTGGTCAGATTTATATTGAGGTCTTTAATCCATCTGGACTTGAGTTTTGTGCATGGAGATCGATATGGATCTACTTTCATTCTTCTACATGTTTTCCATTGTATAATTTTATCTTTTTTATCAAAAATCAGGTGTTCATAGGTGTGTGGATTAATATCTGGGTCTTCAATCTGATTCCATTGGTCAATCTCTCTGTTTTTATGTCAATGCCAAGCTGTTTTCAATACTGTAGCTTCATAGTAGAGCTTGATGTCAGGGATAGTGATGCCTTCAGAAGATCCTTTGTTGTACAAGATTGTTTTGGCTATCCTGGGTTTTTTGTTTTTCCATTTGAAGTTGATTATTGTTCTTTCAAGGTCTGTGAAGAACTGTGTTGGGATTTTGATGGGGACCACATAGACTCTATAGACTGCTTTTGGTAGGATTGCCATTTTTATTATGTTGATCCTACCTATCCAAGAACATGGGAGATCTTTCCATTTTTTGGTATCTTCAATTTTTTCTTCAAAACTTAAAGTTCTTGTGGAATAGGTCTTTCACTTCTTTGGTTAGTGTTACCCAAGCTATTTTATGTTATTTGTGGGTATTGTGAAGGCTGATGTCTCTCTGATTTCTTACTCAGCTTCTTTATTATTTGCATATAGGAGGACTACTGATATTTTTGAGTTGATCTTGTATCCTGCCACATTACTGAAGGTATTTAACAGTTATAGGTGGTCCCTAGTAGGGGTTTTGTGGTCACTTATATGTACTATCATATCATCTGCAAATAATGAAAGTTTGACTTCTTCTTTCCCAATTTGAATTCACTTGATCTCCTTTTGTTGTCTTATGGCTATAGCCAGAACTTCAAGAACTATGTTGAATAGATATGGTGAAAATGACAGCCTTGTCTTGTTCCTGATTTTAGTGGAATCACTTTCAGTTTCTCTCCATTTTATTTGATATTGGCTATCTGCTTGCTTTATATTGCTTTTATTATGTTTAGATATGTTCCTTGTATCTCTGATCTCTCCAAGACCTCTATCATAAAGGGCTTTTGTCTTTGTCTTTCATAGTGTACCAGATTTCCTGGATGTTCTGTGTTAAGAATTTCTTGAATTTAATGTTTTCTTTGACCAATGAATTGATTTCTTCTATAGTATCTTCAGCACCTGAGATTCTCACTTCCATCTCTTATATTCTGTTGGTTATACTTGCCTCTGTAGTTCTTGTTCATTTACCCAGATTTTTCATATTCATAATTCCTTTGGTTTGTGTTTTCTTTATTGCTTCTATGTCAGTCTTCAAGTCTTGAACTGTTTGCTTCACCTGCTTGATTGTTTTTTTCTTGGTTTTCTTGGGTTTCTTTGAGGGATTTATTAATTTCTTCTATTTTTTCTTTTCCTCCATTTAAGGGATTTTTAAAATTCTTCTTTAAAGGTTTTTATTATTTTCATAAAGTTATATTTTAAATAATTTTCTTCTGCTTCTTTTGGGTTAGAATGATCAAGTCTTCCTGCTTTATGACCACTGGGTTCTGGTGTTACCATGTTGCTGTTTGGGATGTTGGATGAATTCTTGCTTTGGCACCTATCCATGTCTTCCTTCAATTGATGTCAGCAGTGTCGTCAAGTCTTAGTCCAATCCTTGCAGTGACTGTGTATTTGGGATCTGTTCCTGGTCTTCTCTATACTGTTAATGTCTGTGTCTCAGGGAACCACTGAGGTCCTCCTAGCCTGCTCTCTTGGTCTGCTCTCCTGGTTCCCTCTCTTGGTCCACTCTGTATTGTAGCAGGCTGTTTTTCAGAGTTCCAATGAGGTTGCAGGAGGGCAGGATGGGACTTGTAGCTTGCATGGTCTGGTGTTTTGGGGTGGATATTGGGGCAGCTTACCTGCAGGAAACTCTCCTGCTGGCTGGCTAAAGAAGCTGAGGCAGGTCTGGGAGGATCCTGGGGTTTTGCCCCATTATGGAGGGCCTAGAGAGTGGGGTGTCCTGCCTGGTGGCTGACCAATCCTCTCTTAATCCTTTCTGTATTGTACCAAATTGTGTTTCACAAAATCTTTTTCCAACCGTTTACTCTGAAGTAATGTTTGTCTTTGATGTTGAGCTGTATTTATTGTATGCAGCAGAAGAATAGATCCTGTTTTCATATCCATTCTTTTAGGCTGTGACTTTTTATTGATCAATTGAGTACAGTGCTATTGAGAGATATTAATGACCACTGATTTTGTTCCTTTTATTATGTTATTCTTGTTTTGGTGGTATAGGTTTTGTTGGTATAGGTTATATGTAAATTTTTTTACATGGGTATAGTTAACTTTTTTGGGCTGGAGTTTTCCTTCTATTGCCTTCTTTAGGGCTATTTTTGTGAATAAAAATTATTTAAGTTTGACTTTGTTATGAAGTATCTTGTTTTAGCAATCTATAGTAATTGAAAATTTTGTTAGGTGTATTAGTCTGGGCTGGCTTCTGTGGTATCTTAGTATCTGCAAGACATCTATCCATGCCCTTTTGGATTTTTAGAGTCTCCATTGAGAAGTCAGATATAACTCTTATAAGTTTACTTTATATATTAATTGGCCTTTTTCTCTTGTAGCTTCTAATATTCTTTCTTTGTTCTGTGCACTTAGTGTTGATTATTAGGTGAATCAGACACATTCTTTTCTGATACAATCTGTTTGATGTTCTGTAAGCTTTTTCTATCTTTATACACATGTTCTTTAGGTTAGGGAAATTTTCTTCTACAATTTTACTAAATATATTTTCTCTAGTTTTGAACTGGAATTATTCTCCTTCTATCCCTATTATTTTTAGGTTTTATTTTTTCATGATTTCTCATATTTCTTGAATATTTTCTTTTAGGATTTTATTAGCTATAAGATTTTCTTTGACCTATGAATCTATTCCTTCTACTGTATCTTCCATGTCTGAAACTATCTCTTCCATCTCTTGGTAATGCTTGCATCTATAGTTCTTGTTTGCTTACCCAGATTTTCTATTCCTAAATTCCCTCAGGTTTTCTTTCTTTTATTGCTTCTATTTTGATTTTCATATGTCTTGAATAGTTCCCTTTAACTGTTTGGTTATTTTTTTCTTGGCTTTCTTGACTTTCTTTAAGAGATTTGTTAATTTTCTCAATTTTTTTTGGTTGTCCTTTCCTTGATTTCTTTAAAGGAGTTTATTTTATTTCCTCTTTAAGGACCTCTATCAATCATCATAAATTTGGTTTTAAGATTGTTTTCTTGTGCTTCTGTTCTCTTGGAATACTCAGGACTTGGCTTAGTGGGATGGCTAGATGCTGATGGTAACATATTGCCCTGGATGTTGCTGTTGTTTGTGTTCTTACACTTATGCCTTAGATATCTGGATGTAGAGTGATTATAGGTCTTTGTGCCAATTTCTGGATTTGTCTTTGTTGGATGGATATTTTCTTTTTTAGTTTCTGTTTCTTCTCTGGTCTTTTGGATCCCATGCCCTTTAATTGAGTTTATGGTCTCTGTCCATTGTAGGCTGGGCTTCTAAAGACCTGGATGACTTTTGGTCTAGCAGGGAGTTGCTACTGATGCTCTAGCTATGTATATGTTGCCTTCTGATCTCACTTGGGCTTCTGTAAGGTTCAGATGCTGGCCTGGCCTCTGATGGGGTGGAAGGCTTCTGCCAGAGGTGTGGGCTTCTATATGGTGAAAAGATGTGGAGGGGGAGTGAGAGGGCAATATTACCTGGAGTTCAGGGTACTTACTGGTCTGGTCTTTGGAAGAAAAGAATGTACTTGCCAGAAGTGTGGGCCAGAATGTAATCACAAGGAGAGAAGGGATGGTTGGGTGCTGGAGCCCACAGAAGTGGACCTGTTCCACATTGACTGAAAGCCAGAGAGTTCAGGGCTAGTCTTGTTCCTTCAAGGTTATGGACAGGTTTGACTTGTGGTGGGGTTACTAACAGACCTCTTGACCTAGGATGTGGTTACTTTGTGTTTGGGTTTTAAGATGATAATTACCTTGCTTGTTCTTTGTACCACTGATAAAGAAATCTTTTGCCCTCCCCTTCTGGTTGGGGTATAAAAGGACTGGGAAAAATAAACTTGAGGCTTACTTCAGTATTGACTGAAGACCTTCCTGAAGCTACCCCGTGTCTCTATCTGTTTCTTTTGTGTCTCTGCTTTTTTCTGAGTAACATTTCTGATCCACATGCTCTACTCTGGAACATATGAACCCATCGAAGCTGGAGCCTGGACCATTCGGGTTATGTTGGGTAGTCACAAGTGAACTTGGGGGAGGTCTTACCTGAGGTTCAGGATGCTGTCCTCCCATTCTTCTATTTTGAAACAGGGGTGTTTACTCAGTGTAATCATATGTTTACATGTATACTAGTTTCTTTTTCATTTAAAGGAGCTCACAGTTATGATACTTTGGATTTTTAAAGTTATAGACTTTTAAAACTGGATTGCATTTTATATTATGATCAGAAGTCTATGGGAAAGAGGTGGGAGATTATGGTTAAAGGTGATGTATTTAGGTATCAAGTTGATAAGGCATGGAGTTGTGATGAGTAATATTGTAGGCTTAATTTTTGGTAATTTTCCTTTCAAATTTCTGCAGCAGGCATCTTAAACTGGCATCCTAGACAACACTGTAAAATAAGAGTTCTAAATTACTTCCCAACTTTTATTGAGTTTCCTTGGGCCTTTAGCGCTGCCTCTCCAGTGCTACAAACAACATGACCTCAAGCTGTTTTCTATCATTCCTAGTGACCAGCTTGGCTCCTCCTAGACTCAAGGCTGAGCTTCTTCACTACCATTACTCTGGAGGACACATGCTCTATCCTGACCTGAATTGCTTTCATATTCTCAGGCACATATATTAAGATACTTTTCCATCCTTTACTGCAGAGCCTTTCCCTAGTTTTTTGTATATTTTTGTTTATGCCTCTCGGGTCAAAATCAATGCCTGGGGGAAACTTCAACATTTTCTTTCTCAGTCCCTGGTCTCAGCAACTTCAATTCCTGTGGGAACTACTTTCCAGTCAGCTTCTTCTTATCCAAGTCTGTTCCTTCTATTCTAGTCTCCATCCCTTATCTAAAACGGAAGTCCCACAAAACAGTGGATAAAGTTAAAAAGTACTGACTTCAGAGATATATCCAAGTCCTGGGTTTCTAACTTCCTAACCCTCCCTTATCTGAGATCCCTAAGTCTATATTATTATTCCTAATACACAATGCAATAAAATCCTATGACTAAGTATTGCATATACCTCATCTGTTATGATCTTCATATTCTTCATCATCACCAGTGCAGATTTTCTATGGCCAGAACCAGCTTAGCTCTCCTGGTAACATTCTGGAGAATATAATGAACTTAAAGAATCTTAATGACTTAAGAGTCATTCTTGCTTCATGTCATCAACCCTTAAGAGTGTGACAAGTATGCTTAGCTCCAACACTGTCACACAGCAACAACTGGCCAATAGTTCACACAACATGGCACAGAAATCCATGTCTGAGGACTCAGACGTCCCATGTCTCTGAGTAAAGATGAGTTTGAAAAGGAAGAGAAGATGATAAGATGTGGAAGCTCAGACATGGCCAAAATAATTGCACTCCATCTCTGTAGGCAGTACACTGTGTTATCCAATTTTGTGGCACCACGTGTTATCTCAGAAATATAATTGACCTCTGTCCCTTGGTCTGCAGAGCTTCCTGAATCCCTCTTTTGAAGAAGGATAAATTTCTGGACAAACAATGCCAGAGGGTAGTTTTGAAAGTATACAATATATTGCTGCATTTCCCATAAACATTTGTTTCAACAGAACTAATTTTGTGTGCTTCAACTTGTCCTGGGGATAGAATGTGAACAAGAAAGACAGGGGCATGGCCTCTTAGTTTCTCCCTTTAGCAAGTGAGATAGATCACAAACAGATAGAGACATAAATAAGAAATAGAGTTTCAGAGAATAGTAAGCTCTAATAAAAAAAGACATAATAGGCCAATGAGATAGGCAAGAGAGAGAGAGATAGGGGTAAAGGCAGAGAGATAAAGGCTATGTAGCCATTAAGAAAATGAAAACTTCTGCAGCATGAATCTGTGTAAATGAGGAGTGAAGCAACAACATAAACTAGGGTGGTGAGGAGAGAGGACAAAGGTGATATGTACTGGCATCTAGTAGGAAGTCAACAATGGATAGGTCAGTGTGTATTATCATCTACCAGGTGTCATGGACACAGTCTCTGAACTCAAGGAGACACAAATTCAGATGATCAGAAACAAATTCAAAACACTTGTGCCCAAAGAAGGTCATTTGGGCAAGTCAACTGCTACAGTCCCCAACATTCAGTGATGCCTCCCAGCCCAGGCTGCCAGGATTCACCTGCCTGAAGCTGGCTGAAAACCAAGAGACTTTTCCCAGGTGGAGCACAGCGATCTATTCCGCTCTTTTGTCAGGTCATGAATAAAGGAACATTGATCGGGATGATGGAAATGTCTGGCTTTGGTGTGAGCTATGTGCCTGAGGACAGATGATTGTAGCTGCACAGGATAACTGAGCAGGGAGAAGCAAGGCCACCTCAGTAGACCAGGGAGTGCTCTGGAGTGGAACATCTGGCAGCCTCAGCGTGCTCCAGGAAGCTACGTAAAAACAACCAAGCCAGACCATCTGGTGAGGCCACAGCAGAGTCCAGGTAGCTCGCTGCTTTTGTTCTTTCTGACTAATTGTGCTCCTGCTGGTGTCAGAGATCACTAAAGAGGAGCCAGTTAGGGAGGGTGGGAAGCGCAGGTGAACGAGGGCACATTCTAGTGTAAGCACAAGAGCATCAATTAGGACAAGCAGGAGGCAGCCCATGTGACTTTGACCTCTTCTCTCTGTGCCTTCCCAGAAACAGAACAGATTTCCCTCTGGCCTGTGTCACAGACAGCTCTCAGAGCAGGAAGACCCCTGGGCTGCAGGGTGAGTGAGATTCAAGAAAGAAGACTCCTAAAACTGTACCCCAACATTGATAGCCCAGTGTGATTCTTCTTCCAGGCAAAAGGCTAACACTTTCATTGTATTCTCTAAAGGGCCCATGACCTCAAATAGCTGTAAGTGATAATGCTCTCACAGCCTTGCTACACTGAATGTGATCTAGAGTCAGAAGCATCTCTCCAGGTAGACGGTATATGCAGTGAGGAAAGAGACCCTGGACCTGACACTGTGTCAGTGCCTCACTTCTGAGACTTCATGTGTTTGCTCCTCTTAAGTTTCAGTACAGTCTCACTCTTACTCAGAAGAGCACCAAAGCCCCAAGAAGGTGAGCACGTTGTCCAGGATGTACACACACTTTGGCTTGAATGCAGCACAGTCCAAATTCAAGCCAAGCTTTTCCGATCTGTGCACACAGCCACTGTTGAGTTGGGTCATAGGGTAAGACCACATCGAAACTTCAGATCCAAACCTGCCGTCTATTTCCAAGAAGCCCACACAAACTCTGAAACAATTTTTGAAGCACAACATTGTGAATTCAGTTCAATGGTCTCTTTTAAACATTTTTATTAAAATAGAATTGTACCACTTTCCCTGCTTCCCTTTCCTTTCTTCAGCCCCTCCCATATCCTCCCAATTCTCAAACTGACAGCATCCTTTATTTTTAGATACACATATATATTTATTTATGCATATATATGTATATGTGTGGGCGACTATATAAATATAACCTCCTGAGCCCATTTTTATTGTTTATGTGTATATGGTTTCAGGGTTGATCACTTTGTATTGGACAAAAAATAATGGGGGTTACTAACACTCTATTCCTACAAAACAGAAGCAGAAATTTCTTTAGGACTTTAGAAAAATGCTCTTGGTACACAAATAATTGCAAAACAGATACTTCTTGTTATACATCTATATTTGAACTCTCAGTCAGGTGGGGATGGTGGCTAACCTCTCTTTAAACCCTACTCCAGCTATAAGGGTATAGCTTGAGTCCCTTTTCTTATATTTATTACCCGAGCGGATCACTGGAAAATGCTCTGGTTGACATACAATTTTAGCACAGGAAACATAAAGAACAAAGCTTTCATTGCATTGAAATGCCCCTTTCACAGATGAGACAACCAGGACAGAGCTGTCCAATATTATAAAGTCCTTGTTGGTGCCTGCATTGGTACAATTTGTGTGATCTGGCTTTAACTTCCCCAATGGGAAGGGCCTCTTCTTATGTGCCTTAAATTCTCATACTCTTATCCTGTCTCTCAGCTTAGGTGTGATCACTGTACCCATAACAACATGTTATAGAAAGACCTTGGCTTTGAAATTAGAGCAGTCTTCAACTGCTAAGTACTTGACCGTGAGCCAAATATCTCAACTTTTGTGATTCTCAAAAGGAGATACCTATAGAAAATGAGGAAAATAATATCGAATGCACAGGGTAGTCAGAGGGGTTAATGGCATTGAGCAACTAGAGTACCCAGTAGGTGCTCAATGCATGGCCTGTTGCTCTTACTATATTCCCACATTAACTGTGATTGCAGCTGGGCCTGTAGGGATGGCCGGGAGTCAGAAAACCTGCACTGGTGGCCCCAGGTGGCATCCTCTGCCCTTGGGCTAGTCACATGCTCTTCCCTTGCCAGTTGCTCTTTAAAAGGAACCAATTTCACACTTCCAGATAGATCCACACTCCAAATTATGTTTGTTTTAAAATAATGAATAGTGGCATTATTATCTCCACGGCTCTCCAGGGCGCTCTGTGCTGAATGTATTCTCCTTGCATTAGCAGAGCACCGCTGCAGAGAAGAGGGCCAGTGCAAGTGGAAATGTCACCAAAGAAGTGAAAGCTAGCCCTGTTGTGGCCTACCTTTGTGGAGCCTTCTCGGGAGGCTGCCAGCAAGCCTTCTGATGCCCAAAGAGGCAGGGAGATTCTGCAACCGACTCCAAGAACAATAGACAGCACAGGAGGAAATAGCAGCCAGGTGTCTGTCACTGTTTCTAACCAAAAGAAACAGTAGTGGTTAAGAAAATCTAAAAACTCGAAATATCTTTAAATTTTTCTCAGCTTTGTCAGGCCAGTGACGGTGGGTGTTAGGGCTATTGAGAAAGCCAGGAAGGAACCCATGGAAAATGGTATCTTGTACAAAATAATCCAACCAAAAGCTGCCTGTGCCTTGGATATATGGTTGGATCAAGAAGCTGAGCTGACAGGCTTGGTCATTTCCAGGCATCTCAGTGAAGCAGGTCTAGACCGAACAGTCAGGGAGCTCAACAAGATGTTCTAGAAAACACGTGATGTCATGAAGCCACGTGGCAAAACATAGATGAATAGAAATGGATTAATTGGAGTTGTAATAGCACCTCAGTAATAAGCCTGAGCAATAGGCCAAACAGTTAATGTAATTAATGTCAGTTTCTGTGTGATTACTTAGGACTGTGTGGTCAGGACATGAAAGCTCTGCCTCCATTTATAGGTTGCCATGAAGCTGGTCTGCACAGAACAGCACAAACTGGCCTTTCCTGGCTCCCTTGCAGTGTAGCTTTTCTTTGTGTGACCTCATACAAAAGGCTGTTAACTGTTAACTCCCTGATGCTGAGGGTGAGGCTTCTGCTACTTTAGGAGAAGAACGGAATGTCCCTCTTCCTACTCTCCAGACCTTTTGGGGTGAGTTGGTCTGGAGGTCATCCTCTTCTAGGAGGACAGACTTGACCAATACGCATGGTCCCATGCTGCTAAAGAGCTAATGACAGTGTCTCACCCAACATTCTGCTGTCTTCTTGGCCTCACTTCAAAGAGAACAGTGAGAACAGCTCTGAACCACCATGAGGTTGGCAATATGAGAGGGACATTGAGTTAATGCTCCCGATGATATAAAACCTTCTAAAATACACTTCAGATGTCATGTTCAAATATAATTACTTGCTTCATCATAGAGCTAATTGACCAGCTGAAAGTTGGAGACATAGTCTTCATTTAACTTTAAATAAATACACGTTCTGCTCATGTACCACCATCCTTGACAGAACATGTGTGTTGTTTTAAGTCTAGATTAGCTCTCTGCATTATTTTTATTAAAAGAACTAACTGTTTAAGAATTAATATTTATATTTTAGGACACCTTTTTTACTTTGTGATTTTAGCTTATCCAAACTCTAAAAAAAAATCAATGTATCTTAGATTTTTCTCAACTTCTCACAGGCTCTGTGAGAATGAGCCCCTATCCTTCACTCTGTTACCCAGCATTTATCTTATGTAACTAATGCTTCTCTCTAGCATCCCTTCCTGTATCTCCCTGTGTATGTGAGTTTCTAAAACTGTGAATAACGTTCTGAGACAGAGTTAGGTTTTCAGACGACTATGACCAGAGAGCATGTCTAAAGTCAATGTAAGTCTAGGCAAGCACACTGCACTTGTCCACTCTGATCAGGGCTATGTATGGAAAGAGCTTTGCTTTGCTTTCATTTTCTGTGTGCATGTATCCTATGAGGCCCCTCACACATGAGATTTACAGGGGCATTTCACCTCCAAATTACAGGAAGAATGAGTAACTAGTACTACCTGATGTCATCATTCTTCAACCTTTTTGCAAAATATCATGAGGATATATTTGAGTAAATCTGATCCAGGCATAGTAAAGTCTATAACATAATTAACACTTTGCAGCCACTTATAATCCCCAGTGAGGACCTGTGAGATGTCTCAGCAAGTAAAAGTGCATGCCATATAAACTTGGAAGACAAACTGATTTTAGAACCTGGGACATACGAGGCAAGGAAAGAGCTGACTCATGAAAAGTTGCTCTTTGATTTCCACACACTTCCTATGACAAATGCATGCCTATATATGGATGTATATATACACACACATATATACCACACATACACAATAATAACATCAATAATAATAATAATAATAATAATAATAATAAAAAATTTAAATTCTCAATTAAAGAATCACCCACCATCTTGAGGGGCTCAGAGGATGCAGGACTGAATTTTGCTGGTATGTATGTGTCTAAACTGTCACTGTCCCTCCCATGCCATCAACCAACTGATAGAAACACAGCTACATTCCCCTAACATAGTCCAGGAGTTATAAAAGCTCTGGGGGCTCTCATCTGTGATCTTATTTCTTTTGGCCACAGCCTCTACATTATGAGGTATTGCTTGATGCCAGAGTCTTTGCTCATGACTAGAGATGCTGATTGGCTTCCTCAAGCAGCCCTTTGTGGGTGGAGATCAAACATCTACCAGGTTCCACTTATAAGGTTTTTAGCAGCAGGGTTTCTGATAAACAGGGAGCAATGATATAACTCAGCAGACTTAGAATTAGAAACAAGACATGGCCTGGAGTCCTCCATTTAAGCTTGAGGTAAGAAGCTCGAGAGGACTGGGGGTGGAGGCATTTATAAAACACAGGGAGATTGTGTTAGTTGGGTTTTTGTTATTGAAGCATACCCTTCATATACTTTAAAAGTAGAAAGGTTTATTTTGTCTCATAGTTTTAGAGGCTTCAGCCTACTGGACCCAATGCTTTAAATATCACAATGAGGCACTGAGCCATGATGGGAGCATAGGGCAGACAAATACATTCTGCTTAGTAACTAAGGAGACAAACCAGCAGCTGGTAAAGTCCACTGCAAATTCACATTCATTACAGTCAAAAGATCTACTCATAGTCCCAGCTCTCACGTTTTTAAGACCTTTCAATAACACTGGGCAGACGAACAAGTTGTAAGAGGTGGCCCCAAGGGACATTCCAGATACAAGCTATCTAAAGCGATGTTGTCTGCTTTGCCCCACCCTGGCACATCCTTTGTGAGACTCCAGGCATCCAGCCACAGCCCAACTAAAAAACCAAAGGTTCTCTGAATTAACTATGAGATGACTGAGCTCTGTCTCCATTATAAAATCTTTCTCATCCCCTACACCAAAACTCCAGGCCTCTTCTTTTGTACCTTTGATGGCTGTGCCTGCTTTCTGAAGAGATGGGGAAGGGCGTCCATTACTTCTACACTGGCCATAACACATACCAGCAGATGCTGAGGCCAGCAACGGCTGTAACTTCAGACTTGTAATTAGGTTGCTTTCAGCATACAGCAGGGAATCACGGGAGAATGCAGGGCCCCTCAGAAGTTCTGACTCCATTGACCTAGCCTGAGAATCTTCATACTTACATCCTCCTCAATGACCTCAATACTTATAGCACAACTGCAGGAACACAGAATCAGTCATGCTGTAAGTTAGGGCCATAAGAGGACTGGTCTCTTTCTCTACCTCAGAGCTGCTCTCCCTCACTCTTATCTACCAGTTTTGGCTTTCCATTACACCAGCTCCCTCAGGAAAGTCCCCTACTTAGCATAGTGCCATGTCCCTGGATCTGTCCCAGTTACTTCTTTCTTTTTTATAAACAGTATGAATATCACCTTGGGAGCTGAAGGGGAGCCAAGACCTTCTCTTCCTGGGATGTTACTTTTCTTAGTCTCAGTTCAGAGCTAAGATTCCACTTGCCCAGAACCTGCTGCCTTCCCTCTGCCTCCTCTAACCCTGCTTTTCAGGGAAGTTGCCCTGCCAACCAGGTACTTCCATGTTCACAGTTGGAAAATTTTAACACATAGAGGAAAGCGGTGAGGTTTGGGGAAAATGACATTCTGTGACCGAAGCACATTATTGTGCCACTAGCAGAGGGCATGTCAGAGCTCCAATTGCTGTAGAAAAACTAAGCACTCCGTAATGGTTCTAATTTAGCTTGAGCCCATTATCTTTCCCCCAGGAGTCTCATGCACTGGGCATTGGGGTTACCCCGAGGTGCCTGGTGGCCGTCCTAGAAGGTCATAAAAGTGGTGGTAATGATACACGATGACTTTATTAGTGCAGAGTGGCGTGTGCTTGCACACAGCCTACCTTTTCCTTCATCAGTGCTTCTTGGAATCTGCTGAGAGTTTTGATCCAGCACAGAAAGATCTAGAGAAGAAGCTAGGACCTTAAAAAATAATGGGGAAATGTGGGATCTGTTAGAGACCTGGCTGAGAGGGAGTAGCTTGCTGAAATTAGAGACTTAAAAGTAGGACTACTTGCAAAACTGTAGACAGGGCTCAGGGAAAATAAAGCAAGGGTCTTCGTCTTTCTCCTTTGGGCAGTAAGAGTGGGATAAGCCTTTTGCTTACAAAGATATACCTCACTGCAGAAATAAGAGCCTAACATGAGCTTTAACCTTTAGTACATGATATCACAGTGATATCATTGGACCTGCAATGGGACACTGTCTTTTCTTCTTCTGGGGTTCCCCATTGGACAAGTCTAAACCAAATTATTCAGCAAAGGAAGCTACTGATTCAGTCCATAGAGCTCAACTTTGCGGGACCCACTGTACAGTAGAGAGGGGCACAGGGAGCAAAATAGAGATTCAAACAGGTTAATCTCCACTGAAGAAGAAATTGTTTCTGAAAATTAGGATGTAATCCCAGATGGCAAGATAAAAAGAAAAGAAAAGGAAACAAACAAGAATTATGACTATTCAGCTAGGTGTCCCTAATACTTTTTCACATGAAAGATGGTATAAATTTTAAGTGTTAAAAGAAACAAAATAATAGTAAATGGCTTAGCCCTTGCTGCAACAAGGAGAACATTCTTATATTCAGCCTCAGAAGATGGGAAAGAAGAGACTGTGGAGACTGTCCAGTGGGTAAAGTCCTTGCAGTTCAAGCCTACAGCCCTGTGTTGCATGCCCCGCATGCACCTGTCAACCCAGCACTGGGAAACGAGAAATGCACAGATTCCAGGGTCTCACTGGCCAGATCATCTAGCTAAAGCAGTGAACTTGAGGCTCCACAGAGATCCTGTCTAGGGGAGAAAACTGATGACTCTTGGTATCAACCTCTACCTTCCACATGAGCCCACATGGATGGGCAAAATCATAAACACACAAGCATACAACACACAGACACAGAACCTAAAGAATACATAAGTAAGTAAGTACGTAAGTAAGTAAGTAAATAAATAAATAAATAAATATGAAAACAAAAAAGAAAACCATTTGTTATTAAGTAAATAGTGATCTCCTATGGTTTGGAAGGATATTAATAGTTCCTTTCGGTCTGGAGGGAAGATGGGGTGGTGCAATAGAAAGAGGGTCAGAGTAGCAGGAACACAGTCTGAATGAAGGTGGAGAATTAGAATAATGGAGGCAGGTGTAGTCAAGGGTTGGTACATTGCCAGGAACAGCACAGAGCACTTAACACTTGGGAGAAAATTGAATCAAGATTAATATGAAAAAGTAGACTGGTGCCAAATTGAGACAAATGATTTGTAAGAGGAGACACAGGGAGACACATTAAATGTTTAATCTCTTATAGGTGAATGAGAACGACTTGCTCAGTCAAGGAGGTGTTGTTTCGTCATTGCTAGGGATCCAGGTCTGATGGTACAGCCTGAAGGACAGTAAGCGTGGAAGCAGAAGTTTAATCAAAAGGCAAACAGCAAGGAGAGAAAATAGCTATGGACAATGGAGTTTAAAAACTCCATTGTTTACTTGCAAAAAAAAACCCCACAATATGAGGTCAACACCCAAGCACACAGTCACTTCAACAAGGTGTGGGTAAAAAAGGGAAAGGAGTTTTGTCTCTGAAATTTCTTTTTTGTTGTTGTTGTTGTTGTTTTGTTTTTCGAGACAGGGTTTCCCTGCAGTTTCTAGAGCCTGTCCTGGAACTAGCTCTTGTAGAAATTTCTTAACTAGCTTGCTAAAAATATGCTTTTGCCTGTGGTACTGATGGCTTGGTGTGAGAGAGACAATCCAATTGTGGAATTAAGTTATTTTTATGCATCTAAACAGAGATGAGGAATCTGGTAGCAGAGAGGATTTAATAGAGGAAACTACACTGGGGTTTTGTAAAGGACTGGAAACAGAGAAAAGAAAATTAGGACTAGAGACCAATTAGCAATAGGCTGTATCTGACTTCAAACACTCTGGCATGGCAATAGTTCAGCTGATTAATACAATGGCAGACATTCAGAGGATTGGGATGGAGGGAGTCAACACCAAAGCTTATAACTTGACAACCAGATTAAATATTTGCTGGACATTGAGAAACTCTAAGACTAAGGTGAATGAATTTATGAAGGAAAGACCAGATCTTTTCTGATTTGGAGCTCACTTACTTTTTTGGTATAGTTCACAATTTCTCCAATTATCTGGAGGTAGTGAGCATGCCTTTAGTACCAGTACTCTGGAGGCAGGTGGATCTGAGAGTTCAAGGCCAGCCTGATCTACATAGTGAGTTTTAGGCCATCCAGGGATAGATGATAGATAGATAGATAGATAGATAGATAGATAGATAGATAGATAGATAGATAGATAGATAGATAGATGGATGGATGGATGGGTGGTAGGACAGATGGACTGGTTGGCAGATGGGCAGGCAGAGGATAGATAGATAAATAGATACATAAATGTAACAAATGAAGAAAAACAATTTGGAAATGTGTTAGTTTTTTTGCTGTCATAAATTTCACAACTTTATAAGTTAAAATAACATTAATTTGTCATCTTCCAAGTCTGAAATGGGTAGAAAAGAAACTACTACCAAGGCAGTAGTTCCTTAGGTTCTACATTTTCTCTGAGCTTCTAAGGGGTGTCCTTTCCTTGCCTTCTCCAGCATGTACAGACTGCTGTCCTTCCTTGTCCTGTGGCCCCTTCACTCACTTTCAAAGACAAGTTAATGATTTCCTTACTCTTTTATTCTGAATACAGTTTACATAGGATAGAAAGACAGAAAAGTAATAAGACATGGGAAGGAAAAGAAGCTCCTCCAAGCCTGAGATCTGATTTATGTTATCACTGGATGAAATTCAAGATTTTTGATACAACTAATACAAATCAAAACCATTGTGAAGAAGTGTCTACAGAGACAATACTCCCTTTTCTGAAAGGCACTCCAAATCGAAGGGGTAAAACAATAAAAAGAATACACTTGAGGCCCCCAGGTGTATGCAACCAGTCAGCTTAGCCTTATCTGCAATGTTCTCTCATCTCCTAAATCTAAACAGGGCACTGAATAAGCCATGTTACATTAACATAAAAAATTACTGATGATAAGACAAGTACACCAGCTCATATACTTCTAATTTAAGTTAGAAAATACTTATGCAACTTCAAAAGTCATACTATCACACACACACACATATGCACTCACGCGCGCATGTGCACACACACACAATTATTATTGACACTTGACTCATCTTTCTGTTTCTCTCTCTTTTTCTCTCCCTTACCTTTTCCCTCCCTATACTTAAATCTAAAGTATATATTCTACTTCTTTTTCTTAATAAATCCCAAAGCTGGTTCATACTGGACCATTCTGAAATTCTTTTATATTATAGTTTAAGACCCTAGCCATGCATGAGAAGAAAGTACCCAAAAGTCTTTAGCCTGTTATAGCCAGCAGCATCTCCCACTACTTACAAATAAAAGGAGGAATCCTTTTATTTGTAAGGATGTCTGTAATTATACTGGACCTCGCAGATGATCCAAGCAATCTTCTTATCTCAGTATCCTTAGCTTAATCACCTCTATATCATCCTGTTTGCCATTTGAGGAACATTTTTAAAAGTCCTGAGGATTAGGATGTGAATATTTTCAAAAAAAAACATTATTTTAACCATTAGATTAGATACACTTGATGCTATTTGGATTCTCCTAGTCCAGCGTTTCTCAACCTGGAGACCATAAAGCCTTTGGGGGTCAAATGACCCTTTCACAGGGGTCATCTAAAATCATAGAAAAACACACTTGCTTACACAATGATTCCTCCCAGTAGCAAAATCACAGTTCTGAAGGAGCAGCAACATAATTTTATGGTTCGGGGTCATGACAACATAAGGAACTGTATTAAAGGGTCACAGCACAAGGAAGGTTGAAAACATTGCTCCTACTAGTCTCTCCTCCACTGTTACTCTTAGGCAGAGAGTTCCCAATCTTTTTCCTGCCCCTCTGGAATAAGGATACCATCCGCAGGAAGTTACCAGGCTAGCGCTTCTGTCACTACAATCTTCTCCTCTGATGAGTTATTTCCATACAGCAAACGAACAGCATAGATTCTAGGTTTTAGAGTGCACAGACCTTTTAATGAAGGTAAAAAGGACGCAAGGGACAGTGAGAGGAAGAACAGTGTAGAGGGTGGTTGAGCCCATTTGAATTGATTCTGTTCTATATGCTCTTTGTTTAATCCTTTGCCGGTCTGGAATAGCAGGCATTTTAATCTGTACTTTATGTCAGAGTGGGACTCAAGAGAGAGACATGACCTAGACTGAGCTACCAAGCAGAAGAACTACATGTGAGCCCTCCACAACCTTCAGAGCTTTTACTAACACATTGCCAACCTTTAACTGACTTTCCCCATGGTGGGCACGCTAGACAGCACACTGCTCTATAAACTGTCCCATGCCTTCCTATGACAGCACACTCCCAGGTGCTATTCTCTGGGCCTGGAATATTCTCCCCTCTGTACTGTATCTCTTGTTCTGTAACTTATCTGGTAGAACCTGACCTTTCTCTCCCTTGAGAACTTTTGCGACTATTCCTTTAGCAGCAGGTCTCCTACAAAATACTCTTGAACCCCTCAGTGTAGCGCATTTTTCATTATAACACGTTCAGCAGACAAAATCAAAACAGATATATTTTTCCAAGTAGAAAAGTCCATAAACACCTATATATCTCATGCAATTTTGTATCTCTAGAATCAAAATGAAAAAAATGGCTGGCATAGAACAGGAACTTCTCAATAAACGACTATCGAGTGGATGGTTGAACTCATGAATGTGTGATAGAGGGATGGTAAAGGGTAAGAGCACAGGAAGGATGGGCTGGGGATAGAAATGATTAGGAATAAATTAGCATTTTCTGATTTCTAAGTAATATTGAAGATGAATATTCTATGAACCAGGATGAGAATATGGAGTTTGATCAACATGTGGCTCTTTGCAGACAACTCAAGACATGTTTGTTACATATAGACATTTAGTTCTGTGATGGCTTACTATATTTTGCTATAAATGAGACCTGACATTGAGGAAAGAGGGTCCTGTGGTGTAAACATGATTCTGGAGCCTGACCAGTTTGGACACCATAGACTCAGCCACTTGCCAAATTTTAGGAAATCAATTATCCTCTCTGACCCTGGCTTAATTCCACATATAATTAAAATGACAAATTCCAGGTTCCAGTGTTGGCCTGAATGTGAAAATTAGTGAAGGTATTTCAATTACAGAGTACAGAGAAAACGCTCAGGAAATACTCTTTTTTTTTTCTTTATCCCAGCTTGCTTAATTGACTGGGACCAGCCTAGCATTTTGTTTTGTGTTTTATGACTGTTTTTGCAAAGTTTCCTGGCATGTTTTATTCTTAAGTAATTTTTTTAAATTTCAGGGCTAGATCTAAAGATTATTATTGTCTCCCTCAGATGCTTCAGGGGATGACTGAAGTTTAATAGAATCTCATTCCTCCACAGAGACCACCCTGTAGGGATGTATCTGGGGACAGCCATCAGCCCAAGCTGTTCTACACTCACCTTGGGTAGGAAGGAGGACAGGTGGTTCCCTTGAGCCAGCCACACATGCAGGGAGGCCATCTTGGGTTTGGCTTCCTGTCAGTACATCTGCCTCCAGCAGCTACCCTCTCCTCACAGACCAAATGTGCCACAGTGGGAAATTGTTCCTAAAAAGAAACTTGCAGGCCCTTGAGCAAAATGTTGATCCCATTACCCATCAGTCTTCATTATAATAAGAAATTAGAACTGAGAAGCACCCACAGAGAATTCAGAGCCAGCCTCTCCCCTCCCCTGCAGAGGGTCACTTCACAATTACCCCACATAAAACTTTGATAATTACAAATTGTACATAGAAAGCTTCATTTTAAGAAACCCAGCTCCAGACTCCTTCCTATCATTTCCCACTGTTTGATGGACCCGAATGAGCCCAGATAGCTACTGGAATCACCAATGGTTTGTAAGAGCCAATACCCAGTCTCAGACTGCAGAATCCAGGAAAGCACACATCCAGGTCACTTGTGAACTGATGCTCTAGCATGGGAGGGGCTTCTGCTTTCTCCAAACTTCCAAGCTCTGGAGAAAATCAAATATGCTTATGAAAGTTTCCAGACTATTAGCAGAATCACAGGAGAATGGATAGAAATCCCAACTTTTGAACCACTGATAACCCGCTGGTTCTAAAGTCGTGGGGGAGAAGCCAAAACTTCTATGTTCTAACAAGCCATCCAGGTGAAGTTCATGCACAATCCAATTTGAGAACCACCAGACTAGATTGGTGATTTCCATTTCCCACACTGACTCAAACAATCCATGCTGTCTCCATCTTCCAACTTGGCTGACAAGAGAGAAAAAACAAGCACCAAAATGTCATGTTGAAACAGTTGGGGACCACCCAAGAGTGACATAAAATGATCAGATTCTGGATAGGGGCCAAACAGGAGCCATGTTTTTCGTGCTTTCATGGAAGGCTGATGCAGGAACCTAGGCCTTACATGAAATAGCAGAGTTGTAGCATAGAGGCTGCAGACATATTTTTCTTGCAAATGCAGGCCAGGTGTTCTCTTCTGAGCATCTCCCTAGTCTGACTGGTGAGTTGCAGCAGCTGAGCCCAGGTACTGAGAGTCAGGACCAAACACTCCCCAGTCATCTGTAGTAGCAATGACTGTCCACAAATTGCAAAGCCCTTATTTGCACAAGACAATGTAGAAGGAAACTATTGACAAAAACCTTTTATTATCTAAGATGTCTCTTTTCCTTGGTTGGGGTAGCTGCTTGGCTTCTTGCTCATTTCCAGACCCCAGTCTCTCATAGAGCTCAAGCAGATGCCCCAGTAGGGAAGGCTTGCTTGTATTTCCCTGGATTTACACTCACTTGTATCATCCTTTAGACAGAAGAAGAACTCTTCTCTAGTGATGATGTGGCATCTTGTCTGGCTCAGAAAGAGAGACACATTCCTTCACAACTTTGGTGTTCCCCTAGTGACAAACAGCCTGGAATATTTTGAATTCTGTCAAATCCTGAAAGAGGAGATGCTTTGATGAAACAGATTATACTCTCCAGGAAACATAGATAAGGAAAAATAATAAAGTGAGCAAACCCAGGCTTTCCCTTCAGCTTTAACAAGGCTAGGTAATATCCTAGAAGCTCCTGTGTGGCTTACCGGTTTCATTACCCTTTCAGAGAAATTTTATGCTAACCACCCCTTTCTGTTTTCATAGATTCTGACATTTATCTACATTGCTTTAAAAACAGATTTATATTTGCTCTTCTTTGGTTTTACATAAATAGAATCATAATGTTGACTATTTTCTGGGCTACTTCTTCAGCACAATGTGATATTTTGAGGATTTATTCACACCACAATTTGTAACTATAATTCACTTGTTTCTACTGATGCCCAATATTACATTGTGTGGATATACTAATATCTCTTTATTTCTCTTACTGTTTCATACACATAAATTGCTCCCCCTTGCTGATGGTGCTTCAAACATTAATGCACGTATTTTCTCACGAACTTTCTCCAGAGTATTTCAGGATGTGTACTGATGAAATGAACTGCTAAACTATACCACATTCTCATTTTTCAGGTTTACTAGAAAATGAGCAACTGTTCATGTGTAAATGGACTTTGACAATAACCAATAATGATGAGGATGTGTATCAGAGGAGATTCTTACCTACTTCCAGCAGGGGCATATTTTTTAATAAAACTACTCTGGAAAGCAATGTATAAATGTATTCCAGAGTCAGAAACAATGCTTGGATAAAAGGATAGTGAATAAGGCATTCTATAAATCCTTAGACGGCACTTCTGGAAGCCACATTAGGATACTTAAACAAATTTGCATCTGAGTTAGAGATCCTCCACTGAACACAAGCACATCCACAGTGGAAAATCCTGTTTGCAATGGAAGAAACCATTGTAATTACTCTTCTAGCTAACTGGCTGTTTCCTCATCGAACAGGACTACACTGAGGCCCACCTAGTTCTCTGCTATAGGCAGACAGAACATTAAAGAAAGATGGCGAGGGCATTGGTGGTCACAGGAAACCTCTCTCGCCTACACCTCATGTATCCTTCATCTCTCCTGCTCTAGCTGCTTCTACTCTTGAGATTTACTGCTGAGAATATAGTGTCTGAAAGACAAAATGTCACAAACATTCACAACATTGTAATTCTTTCAACCTGATTATAGAATGATTCTCTTCAAGAGTACTCATTCACATGAACCAAACAACTGCCATCTAGTTAGTGCATCTGTGAAAGAGGCCCCAGATGAAACACAGCATAACCTAAAGCCTGAAGAAAAGTCTGGGAAGATAGTTTTCGGAGGGAGTTTGAGAAGGAAAAAAGCACCAGAGGCGTGTCTGGAACAGAAAGCATGCTCAGAAAAGAGATGATGTTTCTCTGCTGACTAATTTCTGCTGGGCAAGCTCTCTGTTCAGGAAAGCAACCTGTCACAGTGAAGGAATGTCATTGCACAAAGCCAGCCTGAAAAGTCAGGAAGGGGCAATGTGTTGTATTCTTGTGATTTCAGTGTTAACAATATGCAAGGAAATATGTGTTAAACACTGTTTTCACACAAGCTGAACGCTCAAATGCTACAGCGACAACACCAAAAAGAAATCATCAGTTTGCGCGTGCTGCACACGCACGTACACACACACACACACACACACACACACACACACACACACACACACACACACACCATTTGGAAAACCAGGGGACTGGAGAGAAGCTACGAGGCTAAGAGCATTTGTTTCTCTTGCAGAGGACTCTGGCTCCACTCCCAGCACCCACATGATGGTTCGAAGCCATCCATAAGTACAATTGCAGGGGATTCAAAGTCTTCTTCTGTCTTCTGTGGGCACAGACATGCTTGTAGTACACATACACGCATGTAGTAGGTGAAACATTCATACACATAAAAATGATTAAAAATAAATATTTTTCAAAGCTTAAAAAAGTGGATAGTTTTAAATAACAACCTAGACGGGAAGCAGATCTGACTTTCAGGTTCCTATGTCATCCAGTTAACCCTTCCAATTCCGGCATCAGCTCTAACAAATGCTGCAGAAAACAATACTTCTGTGTTTTCAACTGGAGAAAATTTTACGAAGAAAAGTTGAAGGGAAACAAATGACAAAAACATCTTTAAAGAAGTTTAGACTCTGGCCTGTTTCTTTCGTTTTGTTGAGAGGGATTCTCTGTGCATCCCTGGATATCCTGGAACTTGCTCTCTTGACCCGGCTGGCCTCAAACTCAGAGAGATCCACCTGCCTCTACCTCCAGAGTGCTGGGATTACAGGTGCGCAACTCCCTCCTTCCCCATAGCCTGGCCGACAGAACTTTAAGAGAACTCTAAAACATTTTCAAAAAGCAACAGGAAGTCATGTGCAAAGAAGGTGAAGAAATCAGGCACCGGCAGTCATGAGAATGTTGCTGAAGAGGGAAAGACGAAATAAAACCGTGTGAAAATTATAAAAAGTGGAGGGGAAATTTTCTTAGAAAGATTCAGCAGCCAGACTAAATAGGCAAAATAAATACTAACGCACCTAAACACAGGAAGAACAGTTGTGGCTAACTTGTCTAGGAAACACAACAAAAATAATGGAGAAAGTTCATAAGTCCTAAGGGGCTCACATATGAAGAGAATCACAGTAGAAAGGGGGAGAAATGAAGAAAGACAAATAGCATTTTACATCATGACAAAATACCTAATATTTTATGAAATGCATCAGTCTACAAACCCAAGAAGTTCAATGATATCTAAATAGAGTCAACGGAGAGATCCACGTAAGTCATATATTAATCAAATTGTCACAGGCCTTTTTCAAAAAGAGATTTTATTAGAAGTAACAAGAGAAGGGCCTAGAGAGATGGCTCAGTGGTTAAGAGCACTGTCTGCTCTTCCAGAAGACCTGGGATCGATTCCCAACACCTACCTGGTGGCATAGAGGAGTCTATAACTTGAGTGCCAGAGTATCCAACACTCTCTTCTGGACTCCGTGGGCACTGCATGCATACGGTATGCAGGCAGCAAAGCAAAATACCAATATACATAAAACAAATAAATAAGAACACTAAAAAGTAAGCATTAAGAGAAAAGCAAACCACCACATAAAAAGAATTTTCACTAAAACAAGGAACCAATTTAAATAGAGAAAAAGAAAAAAGCAAGAAGATAGCAAGATGTCATGTTTAGATGACATAGGGAGAAATGTCAACTAAGAATTTGAAGGCAATAAAGGCACCCTTCCAAATGAAGGCATGTCCCAATAAGCCAAATTGAGACTGTTCCAAGTCCTTCAATAGGAATTCAAAGACACTGGATAACAACTCAAAGCTGCACAACAAACTATATCTTTGACAAAGGTAAATTTTCATTTCTATGTGACTTAGATGATGAATGAATGAAATAATTATAAATCGGTGTTATTGAACACAATATGTAAAGATGTAACTTATAACAACAGCATAGTGAGGATCAAGTTATATGGAGCAGATATTGTACTTATTATTAAAGTAGATATTAATTAATACCAGATTGTCATAAATTCAAGATGTTATTTGTAACCTCCTATAATAACCCGTAATTATAATCCATGGTAACCAGTAAAAATACATCTAAAAATATGCACACAAGAAGAAATGGAAAGAGAGTCAAAGAGTATATTACAAAATTCAGACAAACCCAAAAACAGGATAAAAAATTTAAGAAAAAAAGAGATAAAAAGCAAGTAACAAACTATAAATATTCTTTAGTTAATGATTATTTAATGCATCCCAATGGATTAAATTCTCCAGTCAAGCTATAGAGCACAATAAAATAGAATTTTAAAAACAACAGAATTAATGCTTTCTATAGGAAGTTTAATTTTGACTTGAGAACAATGCTATTGTTTCAATGGACTCTTCCCTCCTAACAAAGCATGTGTCAGAAATGTAAATCTCAATGAAAACATATTAAGGAGGGAGATCAGTAAGCAGTAATAAAGACAAGAACTCTCTGCCCTGTGAATGGAATAACACCAATTATAAGAGGGCTTAATACTAAAATTTTGATTTCATGACCTTTTTTTGTCCTTCTGCTTCCTGTCATGAATGACAGCAAAAACATAAAAAGTCTTTCTAGATGTCAACTGCCTCATCTTAGATTTCTAATCTCTATAACTGTGAGAAGTAAATCCGCATTCACTATAAATTATACAGTCTATGGTAGACTGGTAAAGTAGCACAAAATGGACCAAGACAGAAATTTGGTACTGAAAAGATGGGCTATAACAGATAATAGAAAATTTTGAAATGAATGATTACAGGCCGGAAGAATTTAGAGAAATAGGCTAGAAAAAGCCTCAATAGCTGTGAATGGAGCATCAAGAGCAATTCTGTTAAGGTCTTGGAAAAAGAAATATACGAGAAGCCCAGAACATCTTGTAAATTGCTTAAGTGATCACAATCAGAAATGTACATGGTAAAAGTCATTGTCATGAAGACTTGGATGAAATGGAATAGGACGTTATTGGGAAATTGAGGTAAAGGCTATCTTTGTTATGTGGAACTTGGAATAATTGTGTCTGGGTCCTACCACTTCAAAAGTAACTGTCTAGAATATCTGGCAGAGGAATCTAAACAGAAAACCTCATAGCTCCATATGGCTGTGTACAGTAAAAGGGACAGAGACATATTATTTTAAAATGGAATTTATAGCATTAAAGTGTTCTTATTCTGTCCTCCTTTTAATACACAAGCTGAAGATATTATTTGTGGTATTAAGTAGATTTTATAACCAAACTGGGATTGGTTATGTGTGTATTATTGTGGTAATTGTAGTTGAATGTTCAATACCTCTGTGTTTAAATGTCAACACTTCATACTTAAGCATAAGAAGGGTGGGTTAAATGATTCTGAATGGTTATCCTGAGCATGTAAAGAATACAAAAGCATGCTCAGACAAGAATTCTAAAGGTATGACCAGTTGACTGCTTACTAAACATACTGGTATGGATAAACATTATATTCCTTAAAACAGTGGGAAGTGATCATGAAACCATTTTGGAAATCTTTTTTTTTATTTTTCTGCTTATTTGTGTGTAGACTGTATTGCATGTTGTATGTGCCATGCAACTCATTTCTCAGTGTCTTCCTCTACTACTTTCAACCTTTATTTATTTATTCAAGTGTTCATTTTGATATAGTGTCTTTCAATGAACCTAAAGCTCATGGCTGACTAGATTGAATAGACAGGAAGCCCCTAGGATCCTCCTCTCTCTTCTTTCTAGTATTGAGATTATAGGTACATTCCTTCATACCTGACTTTACTGGGGAATCTGAATTCAAGCCCTCATTTATGAATGATGTTGACCCATTATTCAATTCTTAGTTTAGAAACAGTTGAAACAATCCCTAGCTTCAGAGGTAAGGTTTCTATAGATGCCCCCTTGCAACCTTAGCACTCACCTCTAGGGCTAATTTAGTTGGGATTTCAATTGCTATGATGAAATGTCATGACCCAAAAGCAAGTTGGGAAGAAAAGTTTATGGCTTACCATGGTTTGCTCAGCCTGCTTTCTTATAGAATCCAGGACTACCAGTCCAGGAATTGTACCATTTACTATGGCCTGGGCCCTCTTCCACGGATCACTAATTGAGAACATTCCTTAAAGCTGGATCTCATGGAAGCATCTCCTTAATTAAGGTTCCTTACTCTCTGATGACTAGTTTGTGTCAAGTTCACAAAAAAACAGTCAGTACAAAGGCTGCCTCTGAACTCCGTTCCCCAATTTCTAATGCATATCTCTTCTCCTTTCCTATTCATGGCTCAGAATGGTCCAGGTATGGATTTTACTTCACTGTGGAGGGCATAAGTGGTCAGTGTTGGTGACATCAATGAGTTATTAACTATGCAGACATTTAAGGAAAGGAGCTACGTGTTGTGGGAACGCTGCTTGTTTGTTCCTGGCTGCTCAATGAATCCCACATCAGCTATGGAGACAGATAAGCCAACAAATATATGTCAAAGTATGTATTGGATATTCTGATGATCTTGGCAAGATATGCTGTTAAGAGTGAAATTACCAAAGATCCCGCTAGTGAAATGTGCAACTCTAGGAAATAGAATCAACTAATGAATGGATGAGAAAGTGTCAGACAAATATATAATGCAATATTACTCAGCCATAAAGAAAAATAATTCAAAAAATATGGGTAAATGACACTAAAAACAATTATACTGTGGTCATCCAGACTCCAGAAAGACAAATGTAACATGTTCTCTCTCATATGTGGATTTAGATTTGAATCTTCTGTATGTTTAACTTGAAGTACATGAAGAAGTCATGCAATTAGAGACAAATCCCTGGGAGGGGAAGTGGTATAGTTAAAGAAACGTAAAAGGGGATATTAGGAGGAAAGTTTTACCAAAACTGAACAGATAGGAAAACTTTATATAGGAACCTATGATCTTGCAACCCAAGGAGAAATTATAATTAGAAGGACATTGGAACTCATCCATCATGAAAACTGGAAACACACCATGTCCAATGTTTAAGTGGAATAAGTATAGGTGGTAGAAGACACTGGGTGTAGAGGGTAGGTTAACCAAAACTAAGGTGCATGAGGAATCCTTATACAAATCTGTTAGCATGTATGCTAATAATATTACAATATAGAAAGGAACATTTGATCTTAAGCATCCTACATGGGTGCAGAACACTGATACCAATGGACATGATTATTTAATGGGAGTCTAAGTAACAGGTATGGATATCTCTCTATGAGTCATGGAGGCCTTAGAGATACACAAAATGAGACAACGTATTGCCATTTCACATGATTTTCCTTTATCATTAACTTGTAAAACCATATGTGAGTTGATAAGCCTGTATGTGGCCATTCTGATTGGTGCTAGGATATGTCGATTTTTGAGGTATTGGGATAGAATTAAAGAGATCTGTAAGAAGGACACAAATAACGAGGGGCTATAATGGCACTTTGAATCTGTAGCTAAAAAGCTTATGTTTGAAAATTTAGTTGCTACCACATTGGTAAGAGGTAGCACCTTTACAGAGTGGTTACAACATTAGGATTCCATCCTGATGAACAGAATAATATTAACTATAAAAGCGCTCACTTCTCCACTTATGATTTATTGCTCTCTAGTGTTTGCTCTATCATTCTTCTTATCTCTTTCCATGGAGTGACACAATAAGGTCCCAACCAGATGACATCTCCTTAAGTTTGAACACTCCATTTTCCAGAACTGTATAAAATACATTTATGTTCATTATAAATTACTCTTCTCATTCTATTCCGTTGTAGAGATAGAAAATAGACAAACTCAGGCATAAATATGTTGAAAGTGAAAAGATGGAAAATATATTACATGCAAATGACAGCCAAATTAGTCTTAGAGTAACTGTGTTAACTCCAAATATAATAAACCTTAAGTAAAATACTACTGCATGGCACAAAGAAGTACATTGTATGTCTTTTAAAGGGTCAATTTATCAAGAAGCCATAATGATTACAAAATGCATGCACCAAAGCAAAGATGGAACAAACAAGAAGAAAACAGAAGAGGTAAGAACTCAGTTCTGCAGTAATATTTGAAGACTTGAATACACCACCTTTAATGATGGTTATGACATACAGACTGAAGGTAAATAAAGATGCAGAGGACATTAACAATACTACATATTAATGAAATGTGACAGGAACATATAAAACACTCAGTCTAAAAGCAGCAGAAGATACATTTTCCAGAAAAGACATATTATATTTATTCACCAACAAGACCAACTGAATTAAAAAGTATTGTTACCACAACAGAATAGATTAAAAACTACTAAGTATTGGACAGCTTGTATTTTAAAAGGGCACAAAGGGATGAGAAGTACAACACATCCTTAACCAAGCAGTGGGTAAAAAAAGAAATCCCAGCAGAAATCTAAAAAATGTAAATGAATGAATATAAATAAAATCAACATAAAAAATTCCTGAATTCAGCAGAAGCCATGTGCAGAGGAGTCCCCTGACTGCAAAACATTTCAGGATAAAGTGGTATACACCTGTAATTTCACTACTCCAGGAGGCAGAGGCAGGAGTATTAGGTTTGAGGCTAGCCTGGACTTCAAAGAGCCTGTCACACAAGGAAACAAAAACAAACAAGCAAAAATAGTACATGACTAGTTCGTAGTAGAAAACTTGCCTGTTATAGATTTAAAATGCTTCATAAAGTACAGTGGTCTAAATTTAAATCAAGAACATTAAAAGGATTATACACTATGAGCCAAGTGAGATTTGTTCTAGAAATGCAAGAGTAGCTTAACATAAGAAAACCAATCAATACAATACATTATTCAAGTAAATGAAGGGGAAATAGTAATTTCAATTAATGGAGAAAGTATTTTGAAAAATCCAATACTTTACTTTTTCATTATTTTTTTAACGATTTAAATTGGTTTTGGTTCCTGTGTGTGTGTGTGTGTGTGTGTGTGTGTACATGTGTATGGTGCCTATCAAGGCCAGAAACCGCATTAAATCCTCCAGGGTTAGACTTACATTTGTTCTGACATGGGTATTAGGACCTCAACTTTGGTCCTCTGCAAGGACATCAAAAATTCTTAACTGCTGAGCTAAATCTCCAGCCTCATCTGTGATTTTAAAAGGCACTTAGAAAAAACCCAGGAGTATAGGTAAGTTTAATATGTACTATAGATTTCTAAAAACCTATGCTTACACCATAGGCAATGACAATGTCACTAACATAAGGGAAAAGTTAAGGATACTTGCTTTCAGTGTTGTAAATATTTCAAGTTGTACTGAAAGTTCAAACAAGAGTAATTAGGCATGAAAACAACAACAACAAAAGGTATATAAACTGGAAAAGAAACCAAGTCCCTCTAATTTTAGGTAGAGGTGGTGTGACCTTACACATATAAATGGCAAAGAATCTATAAAAAGCTATGGACATTATCCAAAAAAATCCTGAACATTTCAGAGTATATATTATCAAACTGTGAAAAATATATTTTAATATACCAGTATTAAAGAACCAAAAAAAAGAAATTCACAAGACAGTTCCACCTATAGTAGCATCCATAAAAACAAATTTCCTGGGAACAGAAGTTGAGCTAGGATGCAAAGACTTGTGTAACACATTGACATCTCCAGAACTTTTATGAAAGAAATTAAAACAAAGTATAAAATGTAAGTACATTAGATACATATATTAGGAATGCTTATATATCAAAACATTACTTGAAATGACACACAAATTCAGTGTACTTCCTGTCAACATTTCAACTGCCATTTTTAACCTAAAACTTGTTTTGACTGAAAGAGGTACTAGGTGGTAAACTTGAGTCCCCTTCAAGAACATCAAACACTCTTAACTACTGAGTCACCCCAGCATGGATAACCATCTAATTCAAGATGATGTCAAACTCATAGCAACCCCTGCTTTATCCTCTTGAGTTCTTGCTTTGCAAGCATGAGCAAGCATATCTGCATACAACTATTTTTAAATAGGTGTACCATGTAATGCATTTCATTATGCCATGTACTGAGATTAAAGGCATGTGCCACCACTGTCCGGCAATTTATTCTTATTTATGACTAAAAGAAGTCTATGCGAATATTTTTACTTTGTCAATTCATCTGTTTACTGGAATCATCTAGGCTAGTTTCATATCTTGGATGTTGTGAATACAGTCCCAATAAACAGAGCTATAGGAATCTTCCAAAAGTTATTCTTAAAGAAGTGGACCATACAGCCTTCAAAGGCATATTTCAAGACATCCTAAATAGGTAAGATAATATAAGGCAAAAAGATTAAATGCTTGTGGACTCATGTTCTTAGTTCAAAATTTACATCTAAGCTATAGAAACTACTGTGGCACTGGCATAAGAGTACATACAGAACATTTAAGGAACCCAAGGCATTAACCTAGATGTCTATGTACATCAATGTTTAATCTAGAACAAAGACCCTGTATGGAGGACAATATCTATATAATGAATAACATTAAAGCAATTGAACAACACTAAAATCAAATCATTTTTACTTCCTTGTTACATCAAATGTGTTAGAGGAAGAGGCAGCTTATTGGTTCCTGGCCACTCAGCCCTGAAATAATCACACAGAAACTGTATTATTTAAATCACTGTTTGGCCCATTAGCTATAGCATCTTATTGGCTAACTCTTACATCTTAATTTAACCCATTTCCAGTATTTTATATTTTACCATGAGGCTCGTGGCCTACCAGCAAGGCTGCAGCATATCTGTCTCTGGCAGTGGCTCCATAGCTTCTCTCTGACTCTGCCCTTCTTTTTTCCAGCATTCATTTTAGTTTTCCCCACCTACCTAAGTTCTACCCTATCAGGCCAAGGCAGTTTCTTTATTAACCAATGGTATTCACAGCATATAGAGGGGAATCCCACATCACAAATGCAAAAATTAATTAAATACGAATTAATAACAAAAATAAAGGTACTTTTAAATTATCTTTCATGGCTTTGGATTTGGTGATGAATTCTTAGATATGATACCAAGTGCATGACAAAGCAATAAATAACAAGACATTATCAAGTTTCTACATATAAAATCAAATGTATCCAAACTAAGTCTGGTGTCATAGATCTGGTATACCAGTTACCCGGGAGATTGAGAGGCAGTCCTCAAATACAAGAATGGCCTGGGCAGCTGAGTAGAACTATGAAACCCTCATCTCAAAATAATATGTTTTGTAAAAGGGTATACTGGGCATGCAGTCAGTCTTTGGTAGACTTCAATCATCTGTGTGTACATCAACTAAAAAGACAGCCTAATAATGAGAAATCAGCTATATGTTATATGATATGATTTGAAGATTATTTAAAGAGCTCTTATAAACAAAAATATAAATGTAAGCATTTAAAAGGATTAAATATATGCTCAATTTAGGTGAAAGACTTAGTCATTTCTCTAAAGAAGGTATACACGCAACCAATAAACCACATGAAGTGATGTTCAACATCATTATTCATCAGTAAACTACGAACCAAACCTGAACATTGGTAACTGTTCAGATGCATTGAACTGGCAAATTTTTTACAAACAGAAAATCACAAGAGTTGGTGAGGTGGTATCCCAGATTCATGGCACATTTTTAGTGCATGTGCAAAATGCTTTAGCCTCTGTCAATTCTTCAGAAAGTTAAATAGAATGACTGTATGACTCTGCTCTTTTAATGATGGGTACATCCCCCCCAAAATTAAAATCAAAAATCAGGCAGGCCACATGTTCTGTAAAAGATGAATAGATTCATCATAGTATGTGCTGACTCAGGCTACAGCAGAGGTAAGTTATGAAGTTACTGTGCTAAGTAAAGAAGCCAAACACACCAAGTCTAGAATTAGGCAAACATTTCCTTAATGAATACTTCCAGGCAGAAGGAGAAAAGATAGGTAATTTCCAGTGACTTTGGGAAGAAAAGGCTGCTTGATGGATAGGAATATGCCCTTCAAACAAAGCCAAAATTAAATAATATTTTATAGGCGTATACAACATACTTTGATCTTATCCATCCCTCATCACTTCCCTTCAATTATCCAAAGACTTGCCAACCAACCTCCCTCTTGACTTTTATTATTATTATTATTATTATTATTATTATTATTATTATTATTATTATGGTGATGGTGATGATGATGATGATGATGGCTGGGTAGTAGTTGCACACACCTTTAATCCCAACACTCAGGAGGCAGAGGTAGGCAGGTCTCTGTGAGTCTGAGGCCAACCTGGTCTACAGAGTAAGCTCCAGGACAGGCTCCAAAGCTACAGAGAAATCCTGTCTCAAAAAACCAAACAACAAAAAAATTCTTACATAAAATATCCTGATTATGATTCTCTCACTCTTACTTTTCCCAGTTCCTCCCCACCAGCCCTCCCATCTGGATCCACCCACTTTCTGTCCCTTATAAGAACCATAATATATAACAAATGGTATGCTGGGTAAAAAGAGAGAAAAACACTAACTATATAAGTAAAAATTAAATATAAAGAAAGAAAACGAATTTTTAAGTAGAAAGAAAAAGCCCATAAGAGAAAAGGAATGTCCCAACTGTCCTGGAGTTCATTTTCTACTGACTGAGCATGTGGTCAAGCATGTCGCCAACCATTAAAAGTTTACCCAAAGACTGGCTTAGAGAAACCAAATTTCCGTTTGCAAGTTGTTACCGATTGGAGATATTTCTGGGATAAGTGTGGGTACGTAACTCCACTTCGCCATTCAGATCTTGGACCCTGGCTTGTACTGACCTGAGCAGACCCTGTGCATGCTGCTTCAGTCTCTGGGGGATCCCATGTGCATTGGTCCTGTTGACTGTGCCTTATTTCTTAATGTCCTCCATCTCTTCTGACTCTTACACTTTTTCTGCCTCCTCTTCTACAGGATTCCGTGAGCCACATGGGAAGGATTTGATAGAGTGTTCCAAGGTATCTCACCTCTACATAATGTCTGACTGTGAATCTTTCTATGTCTTTAGATCTGCTGCAGGGGAAGCTTCTCTGATAATGGCTGAATAAGACACTGATCTATAGGTAAAGCAAAATGTCATTAGGAGTCATTTTATTGCTACGTTTCTTTAGTGGAGTAGTAGTATTTGGTTTTACTCTAGGTCCCTGAGCTATCTAGTCTCAGGTTCTTGGTCATCCAAGCAATATAAGAGATGAGTTTTATCTTGTGGAGTGTGCCTTAAGTAAAATCAGATATTAGTTGGTTATTTCCACAGTATTTACACCACCATTGCTCGAGCATATCTTGCATAAAGGACACCATTATAAATCGAAGATTTTATAGCTGGGTTAGTGTTTCTTTTTCTTCTTTGGAAGCACACAGAGTACCTTCCAAAAAGACACTGGTACTTAGGGATAAAGGCTCTATGCCAGCACAAGTTCAACTTCACTATGATCAATGATTTGTGTAGGTGTTTCTTGTCAACAGTGAGGTCTTACTGTCAGTTTGTGGAGAGGAATGTATAATTTGGGTAATATCCTGAATTGTTTAGGGGTTCCCATGGGACTCCATTGACCAACAGCTCGGTTAGATATAACCCATTTCTGGTGCTGGAAGCTTCATTTGCTAACAAGAGATATTCAGTTAGGACTCTGTCTCCCCCATTATTATTCAAGTTCATTTGGATTACCTCAATGTATGTATATAATTTAGGAAGCTTCTGTTGTATTAGGTTTTCCATTGTGTTAGGTTTTAACTACCCCTCAAACAACACTTAATATTAGCTGTCTTTCACTGTGTTCCCTCCTTTGCATACCTTTTCCCTCCTGACTTGATCTTCCCACTCCACTCTCCTTGCCCCAATTTATCCATAAATATTCGTTCTATTTCCTCTTCCTAGGGAGATCTATCTGCCCTGCCTCTTTCAGTCTCTTACTTTATTCAAAACCTCTGATTCTAAGAATTGTAGCTTGGTTATCATTGACTTAACAGCTAATATCCACATACAAGTGAATGTATACCATATTTGTCTTCCTATGTCTGGGTTATCTCACTCAGATGATTTGTTCTAGTTCCATTCATTTATCTGTGAATTTGATGATTTCATTTTTTTGATGGCCGAGTTATATTCCATTGTGTAAATCTCTCACATTTTCTTATCCATTCACTTATTGAGGAACATCTAGGTAGTTGCCAAATTTTGGTTATAATTAATAATGCATCAATGAACATGGTTGATCAAGTGTCTCTGTGACAGGATGAAACCTCCTTTGGGTATATGTCCAAGAATGGTATAGATGGATCTCGAGGTAGATCAGTTCCTATGTTCCTACAGAATTGATGTACTAATTTCCATACTGTGTATGCAAGTTTTTACTCCTACCAGCAATGGGTGAGTGTTTCCCTTACTCCATGTCCTCACCACTACGCTGGAATTGTCAATGACTTGATCTTTATAGGTATTATGCAAGCAACCACAGCTGCGGTATGGTGAAGTGTCCAAGAGTCATATCAATATCTGGAAGGCATTTCACACTCTCCTTCCTATCCTCCAGCTCATACAAACTTGTCAACTTTTCTCTGAAGTTTCCTGGGCCACACATGGGAAAAGGCTGATATAGATAACCCATCTATGTCTGATCATTCACAGTCCATTATTCTAAGAACCTTGAGAAGTTATGAGTCTCTGCATTATCCACTATTTACTTTATAAAGAAAGTATTAAATAAGTGGTTTTATAGGATGAGCACTCAGTGAAAAAAATACCAATACATTCCCCAATAAAATCTATGATTTCTCCAATTACAGACTTTTGATCAAATTTACAGGACTGGACATAAACTCTTTCCTGTATATCAGGTTCCAGATGCAATTAGTAAGCAGCAACTTACTCCCATAACTATCATGCCACAACTGTAATGGTGGGAACTTAGTCTTGTAGCTCAGTATTATAGCACACAATCTCCTGTGTTGTATAAAGCCATCAATGTCTTTTGACCTCAGAATCCCCATAGCAACTTATAGAACAAGATATCTCACTATCAAGGAAAAAATTCATAGTCAGTTTGAAGATGATTTTTCAATGTCATGTAGCCAAAGTGGGTTATAACCTCAGCAACAAACTGTTGCCACTTACTTATTATGAGCAATAAAGAACACATAACAATAGTGTCTGTTCCTTTGGGGGACTGTGTCACCTTCCTGGCCAATAATCCATAGAAAGCTATCATAAACCTGGTACTGTTCATTATGAAACTCATGTCTCCTGTAATATAACATTTAAAAGAAAACTCTCATTAGAAGTACCCAGAATAGCTGGTAAAGAAAATGATTTTGAGTTAAATAGCGATGATAACTTCAGTCTAAGGCTGTTCCAGCCTGAATGCTCCCTATCTCATATAGACTCAGAAACTAAGCAAGTTGACCCTGCTTAGTACTTGGGTGGGAGTTGGTATAATATAACATTCTAAGTGTGTCAAATATGGCTGAAGTGTTTGTTTTATACTAGGGGGCTTTATGTCAGGTATCTTTTATCCAACTGAAGTACAAAAAGAAAGTGACAATTTTTTTCATTGAAAAATGCATTTTTGCCTTTGCTCCGTTTGTGCCACAGTTTTCCCATCATGTTCTGCCAAGACATTCATGGAGAGTCTCTATGGGTCAAAAGCACTTGAAATTAAATTGAATCTGCCGCACTATAGTGATAAGCGGCAAAGCAGGAACCATCCCTGCTACAAAAACAATCTCTGTTCTCCCTTAAAGCCAATGGTCTTTGTGGGCTATTTTATAAATTGTTCAAAGCAGGCACTCAAGTGGGCCACACACAACCTCCAGAATCCACGATGGTCCTCATAAAATTACTTTGTGTCTCCTTCTGTTAACAGTAGCATATTCTTCCTCCAGAGGTGATAATGCAGTACAGCATAGATCACTGGGTCTCTGACAGAAAAATAAAAGTGGGACTTTTCCAAGTCCAAAGTTTCAAAAAAATAATTACCTAAATTAAATCCAGTAATTAGTCAAAATTGCTCCCATTAAAAAAAATTTAACTGCTACAAAGTTCATTCTGTCCCAGCAGTTGGAAGGTATGGGCAATAAGATCAGAAACTCCTCTTTACAGCAAGTTTAAGATCAGCCTAAGGAAACATGAGACCCTGTCTCAAGAAAAAAAAATTCATTCTACTAAAGGTGAAACATCTTATATTGTTGTGAATGTGTTTCTAAATTTATTTATTTTTAATCAGTCTGAATAATGACTTTGTTAAACAAATAGAGGAAACTTTTAGTGACGCCTGGCCTCCTGCTCTTCCTTAAGGAACATTTTGACTGGGTTAACGGATCTGTGAAACAAACACCAGCACCTGAAATTGTTTGGAACTTCTCCACAGAATTCCTGGTTGTTTTAGATAAGCCTCGATTGCCTAAGGATAGAGATAAAAGCAATACTCAAAACACATTACTGTTTTCATGTACACAGGAAGATGGAATGACAGAATTTGTGTGACAAACACTTTAGTTATGAAATTTGGCTTGGCAGCATGTGTTTTTAACTTTCTATCTTGACACCAGTTAAATTTCAAAAAATTTGGAGCCTTTCAGGAAGTGTTTTGTGAATCAGCTCAAATGTCCTGCAGTAGCATTGAACAGTGCTTAAATGAGTCTTCTAAAGTTGGCAGGCATTTTATTAAAAATCAACTATAAATCTTCGGTAAGTACATGCAACAAATGGTTCTCCCCAAATCAGCTTTGGAGCTTTTAGCAAATTGAAAAATTTTGAAAGCCGAGCTTGTAAACAAGGAGACATTTAAATTTAATCTTGCAAAGCAAGAGTGAGACTAAACAAAGTGAGGGAAGAATTCAAATGGTGTGCAGAACTCAGTGTCCAATGCTAGGGCAGCTCTCTCTTATCGTAGCTTTAAAATGGATATTTTAATAGAGATCTTGTTTTCATTTCAGCAAATTGATTTTTAACAACAAAACAGAATGAATTTTAGATGACCTCTGATTTTCTGATTTTGGAACATCTGCACTTGGTGAAACAGTCAAAATAATTACAAATATACATAATTTATTTGATGAGATTTGGGTTGTGAAAATATTTCTCAAGGAAAAGCACACTTGATTGAAGTGTCTGAAAATATATGGTCCAAAATAGATATCAATTTTAATTTAAAAAATAGACTCATGAATCAGCTCTATTTAGCAGGATTTTCTCTGAAATTATCAAATATATTAGCACTTGTAAAGAGCACTTTCTCATTTACAAAAATTATGGACTACAGAGATGAGAGATTAATTGAACCTGCCAACAATCTGAAATGTATAACCTATAATATATGTTTGATCTTTTCACTCAATTCTATTTGACAAATAATTAATAAGCTCATATTAAAATATAATGTTCAGAAAAATGCCAATGTCATGGGTGCCTTACAAAACTGATTAAGATATCCATGTGTGGTGGCTCAAGAATAAATTGTTCTGCTTAATTTTTTCTATTTCACATAATTGATATAATGCTTGTTTAATTTTACTTTACTGAACACAGAAGACATCATTTTGTCTAAGAAATTATGAAAATATTTTTGAAAAGCATAATTTGATTTATCAACTATGGTAGTATTATAATCATTACATTATATAAAGTACTTTAAATTATGTAATTTTAGCTCATTGTTTACTTAGCCAACTCATGTATCAACCTCCACTTGCGATCCTGAGAAAATAGTCCCAGGGTACCAATGATGCATCATTATGCTATCCCAAAGAGCCATCAGGCAAAGGCAAACAAACAGTGTAAGAACGAATATAATTTGGCGTTAGGCAGACATGCTCTAGGGCCATATCAGATTTGTGGTCCCAGAACTGTATGAACATGCTCTGATTTCCTCATCTGTTACTGAAAATGATGGCTCTAACTCTGTCATGCTAGTCTTAGGGCCAGCACAAATGAAGCTTTCACAGCAGTGCTCAGGGCATGGGGTGAGCATAATAAGCATTCTTAGTTTTAACCCTGCTATGTAAAATAGTCATCATGTGTTTTCTGGAAGCAATATGTTCCAGGACCTCCACAAACACCAAAATATGCAGATACTCAAGTCTCTTATATAAAATGCGTGGAGCGTTCCTTTCATCTATTGCATGCAGGCCTGTGGACATTATCCTCTGCATAAATCTAATGCACAGTGTAAATGGTTGTTATATGGTCTAAGGAGAAACAAAAAGAAAAAAAGGTCTGCACATGGTCAGGAGCACAAATGTGCTCCAATATTTTCATTGTTCAATGGTTGAATTTCTAGATGCAGAAGCTATGGGTCCAAAGCAAAAGCATGACCCCAACTTGACCAGAATTCTCTGCTAGACATATTTTCCTTCCACCCACAGTGAGAGTGCCCACTGCCTTGTTCTGAACAGTGTAGTATGAGGCAATCTGTTGTAGATGGGTGCGTCCCGCCACCCGACTGGCTTACACCCAGGCTGGCGGGCTGCTTGTTGTCCTGGCCACCTGGCTAGCTTATGCCCAAAATAATCACATGGAAATCTGTATTAATCAAATTGCTGTCAGGCCCATTAGCTCTAGCCTCTTACTGGCTAACTCTCACATCTTAATTAAACCCATTTCTAATAATCTGTATGTCACCACAAGGCCATGGCTTATGGGGAAACATTCAGCATGTCTGACCTGGCAGCTTCATGGGAGGCGGCTCTCTGCCTGCTTTCTTCCTCCCAGAATTCTGTTCTGTCTACTCCACCCACCTAAGGCTGCCCTATCAAAAGGCCAAGGCACCTATTTTATTCAACCAATGAAATCAACACAAATGCAGAAGATCCTCCTACACCAGAACAGTTTGAGTGTGGCCACTTTGTAGCACTTTGACTTTGGTTGCTATTTATTTATTCTTTGAAAGTTTCCTGTGGGCATACAATGTGTTAATCAAACCCAACTGTGTTCCTTCCCCTCTAATTCTTCCGCTACCTCATTCCCAGTTACCTTTCCATCTCAACCTCACATGCCTTTTCTTATACACTGAGTCTATGGATGTGCACAGATGTGGAACTGTCTGGTAGAATACAGATGTAGATTCCACATCACTGACCCTCCCTCCCCCAAAGCCATCAATTGCCAATAGTTTCTCAGACCATGATGGTATCTCATGAGCCACCACCACCACTACATCCATGATGGAATTTGGCCTGGGAATGTGTTATTCCTTCTCTTCCACAAACCTGTGACATTTTACATTTTCAAATTAAGTTATCCTTTTGTGCGTTTGTAATTTTAAGACAGTGTCTCATTCTATAACCCAGGCTTGTCTCAAACTCATTATATACTCGGCATTGGCTTAATGCTTGCTGTAATCCTCCTGCCTCAGCCTCCAAGATACTGGAATTATAGGCATGAACTACCATTCCTGGCAATATCAGTTTTAAAATGTCTCACTGTTGTTACTCTGATTGCTTCCATATTCTAGCCTCCCCTGTGGCAAACCAACCTTAATCCTTACCTTTCTCTGCTTCATTTGCCAAATCTGTGGTTAAATATGGCATGCCATCAGTGAGGACACTCCTAAACATAGCCTGCCAACAGATTAGCAGGTGATGCAGACAACTTAAAGTACCCAGATGGGATTTTCAAATACTCAAAGGGAAGTTTCTGGGTTTCTCCCACCTGTGAGCCTCAGAGAGAACAGCAGATTTATAGAAGATGTTGCCTCCAACAAGGACCCAAGTTACTGTGCCTGCTTGGCTTACAATAGCTGTACAAATTACTGAGGCGACTTCGTGTGCGATTCTGCCAAACAGCATCTTTATTTGTGTGGGTTTAGGATTCTAGAAAAAGGGAGGAAAGAATGGCTTCTAGCCCAGGCATGCATTTGTATAAGGACAAAGCAAACAAAGGAAGCAGAAAAATAGCTGGCCTGAAGTTTTAATAACAGTTACTGGTAAAACAAACAGAACAGGAAAGCTAGGCTTTGGCTCTCAAACAAGATGAGTTAAGTGATTTTTGCCAAAATTGTAAATTAGGGAGATAGTTTTCCCCAAGTGCCAAGAAGAAAAATTTTATTCACAAATCCAATTCTTTACGCCTATGGGTGAAGGTAATTGAATCACAAATGGTACCCAGATTTTCAGGCAAATTTCTAACAACAAAGGCAAAGCTTGCAGGATCATAAGGGGCCTGGTAACCACTGTTTCTCTCCACATAGGCTCTTGCTGTGCATGATTTTTTCTGTATTTAAATCTGTTCACTTTATGACTAGAAACTATCTTTTCTTTCCTGCTATTCTGTTAGCCCCCAACTGCTCGTCCTATTGCCTGGCTTTGACATTCACATGTTGTGGTCTTCTCCCAACTCTACAGCTCTGTCCACATTATACCCATGTTCACCTGTGACACTCTAGTTACTTTGTTTCCCTTACTCTTTGGTGTTGGAGAATGGTCTGTATTCTGTCAATTATATTTTAAATAAACGCTGATTGACCAGTAGCCAGGCAGGAAGTAGAGGCAGGACAACCAGACAGGAAGTAGAGGCGGGTCAATGAAAACAGGAGAATTCTGGGAAGGAGGAAGACCATTCCTCTGCAGTCCTGACCCAACCACAGAAGAAGCAAAAAGTGACTGCCCTGCTGAATAAGGTACTGAGCCACATGGGCTAATATAAGTTGTAAGAGTTAATAAGAAGCCTGAGTTAATGGGCCAATCAGTTTATAACTAATGTAGACCTCTGTGTGATTTCTTTGGGACTTAATGACTGTGGGAACTGGGCAGGACAGAAACCCCAACAACAACTCTGGATGTAAGAGAAATCTATTCTTTCCTGGCTTTTGGTCATCCTGCAGCAAATGGCTCTTCTGTAGATTAGCTATTCTAATCTAGTCTCTGGACCCACTGCAGTAATTCAGCAAACTAGACTAAGCATCTCCAGTTCCCTCTAATTATCAGCTCTTGTCCTAACACCAAGCTCATGGGTAATCTCTCCATCTTGCTTTGACCATTCATTCAACAGTTATTACCTGATAGCTCATCTTGTGCTTTGTTCTAGCCTTGAAATTAAATCATGAATTGGAAATCATATCACTGTTGATGTTTATTTTCTAGATTGTTGTAAAAAAAAGTCACAAACTGTGTGACTTAGAACATGGTGACTTGTTTTGAATAGTTCTGGGGACTAGAGGTTCAAAAACAGTGTCAGCAAAGATTTTGCTTTAGACAGCTCTGAGGAGCCTTTTCTGTCTCCGTCCGCCATAGAAGAGCAGGTGCTGCCATGTCTGTGCATCTGCAATGGATGGTTGTTAGGAACTGCTCCAGTTTCCTGATCAAGAGGAATAAGCAGACGTGCAACACCGAACCCAATAATCTGAAAGCCCACAACTCCTTCCGCTACAACCGGCTGATTCACGGAAAGACAGTGGGAGTGGAGCCTGCGGCCGATGGCAAAGGGGTCATGGTGGTCATGAAACACAGATCGGGTCTGCATAAACCAGCTACTTCTTAAGTAAGGTCCACCATCAACAAGAAAGCACGGGCCACCCTGAGCAGCATCACGCACATGATCCGAAAGAACAGGCACCGCCCCGATCTGCGCATGGCGGCCATCCGCAAGGCCAGTGCCATCCTACTAAGCCAGAAGCCTGTGGTGGTGAAGAGGAAACGAACCCGTCCCACCAAGAGCTACTGAGCCCTACACCCCAGAAGCAATATAGAGTCTACTGACTTTAAAAAAAAAAAAAAGAAAGCTCTGAGGAAAATCTGACATATACCTCTTTACAGCTGTTGACATTTTCTAGATACCCTTGGCAGTCCTTAATTCTCTGTGTTTTACCCCAATCTTTGTCTTTCTTATCCTATGGTCTTCTTCACTGTATGTCTCAATGGGAACCTATGGCCTTAATCTATAAACCATTCACTGAATTTCGTATCTTTCTTAATCTAGCATCTTAAATTAACTAGTTACATCAGCAGAGACTATATATCCAAATAAGATCCTGGGAAGATTGACTGAATACTCAACTCAATATATTTTCTTTTAAAGTTGGAGTTGACTGTTGGATAAGTAATTAAGGAAATCATCACTACCCAGTTTGATGTGAGTTTTCAGTTGTAAGTTGGACATTATTAAAGTATGGAGAACAAGCACCCACCAAATGCAGAACTAAAGAAAAGTGCCCTTGAATTTTTGTATTCTTTATATCAAATTGAAGGAGGAAAAAACTTTAGTGAAGCGAACACATACGGAAATATATTGGTGGACATGAATCTGCATCAGCACCATTTTTTTGTTTACTTAACAGAGGCATAGAAGGTATCTCGAGGCATGGAAAAGTGAAAGGGGTACTTTTCTCATTTGAGCTTATCGTATGTCCATGTAGAGGGGAAAAGAGAATGAGGTTAGTAAAATGAATGCATTATAGAGAAGGAAGTTACTTTGAAAGGTTAATGATAAAGGATAGATGTTGGTAAAGAGATAGATTGCTTTCTAACTAAGTGGAAGGATTTGATGGAACATTTGGCATGGAGGTGGCCTCAGGCAGGGAACTAGAATTTAATAGAGTGGTAAGGTCCAAAAGTTGGAAGAGCATAGGTGCCAGGGAGTTTGATGGATATGTCTGTCTGTGACCAGTTGTGATATTAGGTCTTACAGAAAAGCAGAAGATGGAGTCAAATGCCACAGCCCTGAAATTGTGATGGTGACCTAGCTGGTAGTAGAGAGGCTTTGATGTCAGGATGTCATGAGCTTCAATAACCACCATGACTGCTAACTCTTGATAAATGCTTTCTGGGTGTAAGTACAGAAACAAAGATGAATGTAATAAGTAAAATGTCCCTGTGGGCACCTCCTGTTATTTTTTTCTGTTTACAGATGAGCAGTGCAGATATAGGACAAAGAACTTGCTAGTTAATGTGATGTCAGGTTGTGCCCCCTTAATCACTACCTCAATCAGTAGACCTGGATAGTTTCAATGGCAGTCTTAAAGAGCAAACTGAGGTCTAGAATGACAGTGATATTTTCCTGGCCCTGAAAAGAGCATCTTCAGAAAACTGTTAGAGATTGGCACTAACAGGACATATGGAATCTGTTTTTTAAGAGAAGGGGAAGACTCCATAAGGAGTTTGAGCTGATGGCAGTTTAACGCACAGTGATACTTCAACAGCTCCAGCTGTAGCAGAAATTCAATAGCATGAAGATGCACTTTGAAAACAGAGAAATTCTTAAACAATATGGGGTTAAAAGGTGTGTGTTTTATGATACAATAAAGACTTGCAAGGGCATGAGGTAGGCAATTTGGGCTAGTTTTAAGATGTCACAAAAGATGCTGCATAGAACTATTTATCACCAGCATGGATGATAGCCCAGGGAGCCTCCTGAATCTTTGAGATGCCACTAGATAAAGCACCGCAGTGAGCATTTTCCTGTGAGGGACAATCATTATCTCTCCAGCATTGCTAGGACACATTTATATTCATATTAAAGCTCAAATTAGATGTTCTTGGGGATATAGGCAAGCAGAAAGGAAATATAAAACTATTAAATTTCAGTGCTACTTGAATCTTGGTAGTTTAACGCCTTGACCGATAAACATGAGTGGAGAAGTATATACTAGGCTTGAGGTTAGATGGAAGTTTGGTAGATGAAGTTTGCTAGGAAGAGACATCATCTTTCTGCCATCCAGAGCCATGTCAATCCAGTCAGTGTAAGGCAAGGGATCTGGCATGAATTCACCGATATAGTTCCATGTTTTGAAATACCTTCACACCTTGGAAGAAACCCGACTCAGTTCCAAAGTCTAATGTATTTAATATGCTGGTGGAATCTATCTATTCTTTGGTACCAAAGTTTTCTTTTACTTTTCTTTGGAAACAAACCTTGTGCAGTTTTGTCTGGCCTGGCGCACAATTATCCTGCCTCTGCCTTCTGAGTGCTTAAATTGCAGACTTGTGTTAGCACATCTGACTGCAGAAGGCTTTACCTCTGCTTCTGTTGGGTTTGCTTTTGTTCTGAACTTTGATTTTAGCTCTTAAGCTCAAATCCAGGGAGTTGTACATGCTAGATATATGGTCTATAACTGTTACAGCTCCAGTCTCACAATGTTTAGGAGACAAAGAGTCACCTACGCTACTCTTGAAAAACCAATTCTACTGCCACAGCTTCTTTGTGCACTCTTCTGGGAAGCTGGGGTTGCAGGCTTTATGAACTTTCCTAAGCTTTCAACTTGTGCTGTCTTTTTTTAAATTATTGTTTTAATTGCACTCTACATTTTTTTATGCTCCCCTTCCTTTCTCCCCTCTTACCTTCTACCCTCTCTCAAGACTCCCATGCTCCAAATTTTCTCAGGAAATCTTATCTTTTGCTCCTTCCTATTTAGATCCATGTATATCTCTCTTAGGATCCTCTTTGTTGTTTAGGTTTTCTGGGGTTGTGAATTGTAGGCTGGTTTTCTTTGCTTTATTTCCAAAAGCCACTTACGAGTAAGTACATACTATATTTGTCTTTCTGGGTCAGAGTTATCTCAATCAATATGATTTTTTCTGGATCTATCCATATGTCTGCAAATTTCAAGATGTCATTTTTTTTAACACTTAGTAGTACTCCATTGTATAAATATACCATATTTTCTTTATCCATTCTTCAGTTGAGGGGCATCAAGGTTGTTTCCAGATTTTGGACATTACAAATAATGCTGCTATGAACATAGTGGAGCACATGTCTGTTGGGTATATACCCAAAAGTGGTATTGCTGGGACTTGCGGTAGATTGTTTCCTAATTTTATGAGAAATCACCATACTGATTTCCAAAGTAGCTCTAGAAGTTTGCACTCCCACCAGCAAAGGAAGAGTGTTCCCCTTACCCCTCATTCTTTCCAGCATAAGCTGTCATCAATGTTTTTTATTTTGCCCATTCTGACAGGTATAAGATGGAATCTCAGAGTTGTTTTGATTTGCATTTCTCTGATGGCTAAGGATGTTTAACATTTTCTTAAGTGTCTTTCAGTCATTTGAGATTTGTCTGTTGATAGTTCTCTCTTTAGGTCTGTACCCCATTTTTATTAGATTATTTGTTCTTTTGATGTCAAATTTCTTGAGTTCTTTGTATATTTTGAAGATCAGCCCACTGTCTGATGTGGGGTTGGTGAAGATCTTTTCCCATTCTGTAGACTGCCGTTTTGTCTTGTTGACTGTATCCTTTGCTTTACAGAAACTTCTCAGTTTCAGAATATTTCATTGATTAATTGTAGTTCTCAGTGTCTGTGCTACTGGGGTTATATTTAGCAAGTGGTTTCCTGTGCCAGTGTGTTCAAGTGTACTTCCTCTTCTATGAGGCTCAGTATGGTTGCTTTTGTGTTGAGGTTTTTGATGCATATGGACTTGAGTGTTGGGTATAAAGATAGATACGGATATATTTGCATTCTTCTACATGTTGATATCCAGTCATGCTAGCACCACTTGTTGAATATGCTTTCTTTTTTCCATTTTATATTTTTAAATTCTTTGTCAAAAATTGGGTGTTCGTAGGTGTGTAGATTGATGTCTGTGTCTTCAATTTGATTCCATTGGTCCTCCTGTCTGTTTTTATGCCAATAACGGGCTGTTTTTACTGCTGTAGCTCTGTAGTAGAGTTTAAAGTCAGGGATAGGGATGCCTCCAGAAGTACCTTTATTGTACAGGATTCATTTTTATAAAATTCTTATAGATTTACTTTACAATAATTTTATTTCTATAATGTCAGTGTGATGTTTCATATTATGATACATATATAAAAGTACATACAGTGTGAAGGGAATCTCTAAGACTAGTAAAGGGAAATACATATGCCAGTGAATAAAAGAATATTGATTAGTCCCTACTAACACAATCAATTACATGAATAAGTTAATGAATATTGGAGTGTGGGGGTCACTGCAGGTGTCATTCAGGGAAATAAGCCCTGGGAAGAGATAAGAATGAATTTGGTGCAGAGTGACTTTGTTAACCTGGATCAGACTTTAGAGATACTTAAATACTTCCCAGTGTATTTAAGTCCAGTGTAATTGGAAAACTGATTCCTGTTGTGACACAGTCTCCAATGCACAAGAAAGCACAATTACATTCAAACTCAACTCAGGATACATACCATTTCTTCCAAGAAGATGGGTTCTAGGGATGCTAACCTATACTAGCTTAAGGGTCTATGGCTCTAGCTTGGTCATAGAGGTCATTTGGGTTATTAGCCACCTCTGATCATGGGTGGAAGCTTGAGGGGGGAATCTCTGGCTATAAGGGTCATTTAGATTACTAGCCACTTCTGGTCCTCATTGTAAGATCTTGTTATGGCCTGGCCCAAGAGATAATGCAGATAACCAGGCTTTCAGTGACTTCCAATTCTCAACTTTCTGGATGGAAAAATAGGTTTTTTATCTTTCCCATTAAAAAGACAATTCTGTATGCTTAATATTCCTGGTTTCTTGGGAGATTTGTTGGCACAAGGACCTTCATGCTATTCCCAATAGTGCCAAGTGAAATTTCTCTACAAGAGTGTAACAACTTCCAAATTTCCAGGTATCCATGTTTTTTACAATTGAGTAATATTCCATTGTGTAAATGTACCACATTTTCTTTATTTATTCTTCAGTTGAGGGATATCTAGGTTCATTTCAGGTTCTGGCTATTACAAACAATTGTGCTATGAGCAAGTGTCCTTGTGGTATGATTGAGCATCCTTTGGGTATATGCCCAAGAGCAGTATAGCTGGGCCTTATGGTAGATTTCCAGTTTTCTGAACTGACTCCCAAGTGGCTGTACAAGTTTGCATTCCCACCAGCTATGGAGAAGTATTTCCCTTGTTCAGTGTCCTCTCAGTGTAAGCTGTGGGAACAAGGTCTGTGTCAGACTCTTTTACTGACTTTTGGGACTCTACTCCTCATACTGGGTTTTCTTGTTCAGACGTAATACATGAAGAAGTACTAAGTCTTACTACAACTCGATATACCATGATCTGTTGACACTCATGAGAGACCTACCTATTGCTAAACAGAATCAGAGTCGGGAGTAGAGTGGGGGTGGGAACAGAGGGTGATGGGAGGGATGGGAATGTGGCAAGCAATTAGTATCATGTGCACATAATGACAATTTGGTCATTGATAGACTTTATATAAAGGGTGTTTCCATGTCTTTTAAGATGATAATGAAGCTGAAAAATCCCTGTTGTCTAGTGTTACTATAGCTATCATGATACCATAGCACAATATGTTATTCGTGGCTTAGTGTAATGCTAGAGAACACAAGTCCATTGCACTACCACCATGTAAAATCAAGTTCATACCCTTACAAACAGTACATACTACTTGACATTGAAATTAATGAACACGCTACTGGTTTATAGGCTTTCTAAACTAGGCTTAGCACTACTTGAACATATACTCCTTCTATTTATACAAAAATATTTTAAGGTAATACAACAGGCTAAGGTACATCAGCAGCATCTCCAGTCTCCTCTTGAATGTCATATTGCTACACTAAATCAATATGCCACATCAGGCAACTATCATATACAACTGGTTTGTGTAACGCTATGCTTTTCAAACTATGAAAGAATCCCCTAATGTGTTTCTCAGAACACACTCATGTCATTAAATGACTTATTGATATATGAACATTAATAAAATGTAAAGCCTCCATCAATACTAAAAACTAATAAATAAATGGTATGTGAAGAAGATAATGTAAAATGACATATAATATATAGTTTTGAAATATTTCTATGCAAACTATTTTATTGAAAATTGAGAAACCATGACTATCATGTGGACTAAGTGGTCAATGATAATACTGCTGCTTTGTTCAGTCTTTTTTTGTTTTTATAGAACAATGGAGACTGAACAATTGATTAAAAGTGAGAGAAGGGAGAGAGGAAGAGAGAAAAAAACTTGTTTGGGCTTATGGTCTGGAAGCAAGAAAATCTTGTATCAGCTGGCTGTACTTTGTGATGATTACATGTTGCTTTAGACATGAAGAAAAAGCCAGAATGTGAACTGAGCATGTTGAAAGAAAAATACACAGGCTGAACTCCCCTGAGAAAAGAACTAATCTATTAAGGGTTCCATCTTCATGATTCAAACATCTGCCGGTAGGGTCTATCTGCTTCCTTCAGCTTGTGAAGGAACTGAGGCTCCAATACCTGGACATCTGGAGGAAACACTAAAACCACAGAAATCTGTAATCAGATATTTGTGATTCGAGAAGGATACGTCATTATTGTTCAGCTACTGGCAAAGTGTGGTAATAATAACAGCATTAATATAATCAGGAGCACACTTCAGACAAACAGAGGCTAAATGGCCCTGTGTGATGTGCTTGTATTCTTCAACAGATCAAGATGAAGAGTAAAGACTGAATTCTCATGATAATTACATGCAGTTTACAACTTCATACTGGACAATGAGCCCAGGAAACTACTATACAAAGATATTATGTGGCAATTTGGATAAGTAATTTGACCATTTTATATCTCATTTTTACACATTGTCAAATATGGGTAAATGTATTCATCTCCAAAAGTGACTAGGGCATGGAATCTTTGTATGAATGTATAAAGTATGTATATGTATATGCATAGTAAATGCCTCGTGTGTGCTCATTGATAGCTTCCTTATTTGCTGTATTCCTCTTCTTCCACTCCATGATTTATTCTTACTTTGTTGATCTTAGATTTACATTTTCTACTTAGTTTACACTTCGGTATCATATCTGCTTCTGCCCTTCAATTCCCTCCACTTCCTATGGACAGTGTCTGTGTATGTTTTTTAATTATTTTTATAATATATTCCTTTTGATTATATAGAGTTTTGTCAAGAATGAAGCACAGCCATTAAACATCTTGCCCTGTAAGCAAGAAGACATGAGTTCAATCTCCAGGAAACACATAAAAAGCTGGAAAGGGCAGCTCACATCTTTAGCACTTGGGAAGCAGAAGTAACAGGACTCTTAGATGTTGCTGGCCGGGCAATCTAGGTGAATAGTGAGCTCTAGTGAGAGTACCAATAAGAGCCCCGTCCCATATTGTAAGGTGGACAGTGCCTGAGAAGCAATAGCCAGGACTGACCTCCAGTATTCACAGACATACAAACACTCTAAATAAATAAATAATGACTAATAAATAATAAATTAATAAATTGCATGCTGTGCTAGCAGCAGCCTTAAACAGGTCATGTTACTGCATCTACTGATTGCATCAGCAGGACAGGCTGGGTGACTAAACCACATCATCTAGGTTTGGGCAAGCACACTCTAGGAGGAGATTACCTAATGTTGTGTATCTTAGAACTGTACTCATTACGAAGCGATGCACAACTGCATGAGCTCTCAGACTCGAAGCACTTCACTACCCGGTATTACGCCACAGATCTACCACAACCAAGCAAGAAAGTTGTAGTCACAGATGTGGCTATCAAATGGAATATCTTTGGACTATGAATCTGTTGAAATTAAGGTTTCATTTGGCTTCATACCCTTCCACTCCCTGCACCTTTACTTCATCCTCAGCTTTGTGGTTTGCACCATGAGTATGAATACAGGGTCATGGTCTAACCCCCAGTGCCCTCAGGCCTGGGCTGGAAATTGAAGAAGCCCAAAATAGACAAGATATTAGCTAGTGTGACTACAGACCAACAATCCATATTGGATCTTGACTTTTATTTACTGATGCTCACTTTAAGTGTCAGGTTGAATAGAGAAAAGGAAATATATAGGAATCTATCTTGTGAGATAGCAATACAGAGTTTACAATTCTATACATATCATGGATAATTACAAAAAATAAACTTGCAGAACCCATGAGTGACCCGCCTACCACCAGAACTGTACCCCTCTCTGGATTCTGTTCCCCCAAATTCCTCTCCCATGTCCACGCTTTTCCAGCTTGTTCATGGACCTGCTGTGGGGTCCTGGGTCCTGCCCCAACCCCAGTGGATTTCCACCTCTCAGGTGCATTCTGAGAGCCCACAACCAGCCCAAGCTGCACCAGCTTGAATAGACTTCAGCTGCTCAGGTGCAGGCTGCACCAGTTAGAAGAACAGGTCAGATAAAACCAGCCAGATACAAGTCTTAGAGAGATCAGCTATGTAAGGGACACACCTAAACATCAAGGCAATATATAACGTGCCCATAGCTAACATCAAATTAAATGGAGAGAAACAAAGCAAATCCGCTAAAATCAAGGACAAGACAAGTCTGTCCACTTACTTCAAATCTGTTCAATATAGTACCTGAGGTTTTAGCTAGAGCAATTAAGACAAGGAGATAAAGGGGCTACAGACTGGAAAGGAAGAAATCAAAGTATCAAAAATTGCAGATATGATAGTTTACCTAAGCTGTAGACAGAGGCTGTTCATTCATTTCCTGGCTGCCCAGACCTGAAATAATTACACAAAAACTGTATTAATTAAAACACTGCTCAGCCTATTAGCTCAAGATTCTTGTTAGCTAACTCTTATATCTTAAATTAATGCATTTTTATTAATCTGTATATCAGCATGTTACTGTGGCCTACCAGTAAGGATCTGTCTGGCATCTGTCTCCTTTGGTGGCTACATGCATCTCTCTGCCTCCACCTTCTTTACTCCTCTATCTCTAATTAGAACTCCTGCCTTGCTCTATTCTGTGCTGCCATAGGCCCAAAGCAGCTTCTTTATTAACCAATGATAATAAAACATAGTCACAGTGTACAGAGGGGAATCCCACATCAACAAGCAACCTCCAAAATTCTACCAGGGAAATCCTACAACCAATAAACACTGTCAGAAAAGTAAATGGGTTAAAAATATTAGTTCAAAGCCGGGCGGTTGTGGCGCACGCCTTTAATCCCAGCACTTGGGAGGCAGAGGCAGGCGGATCTCTGAGTTCGAGGCCAGCCTGGTCTACAAGAGCTAGCTCCAGGACAGGCTCTAAAAAAGCTGCAGAGAAACCCTGTCTCGAAAAACCAAAAAAAAGAAAAAAAAAATATTAGTTCAAAAAATCAGTAGCCCTCTTACATACAAATGACAAATAGACTGTAGGTGGAGACTGTTGTTATGTTTCCCAGCTGACCACACCCAAATCATCACACTGTTTTAATTAAAAAACTGTTTCGCCTATTAGCTCAGGCATCTTATTAAGTAACTCTTACATCTTAAATTAACCCATTTCTATTCATCTGTGTAAAAACAATAAAACAAACAAACCAAAAATCATTTCATGGTTGAAAAGAAAAACTCAAAAAAAGAGAGAAAGACAAAGTCTTTAATCAGATAGATTAGTACCAGTTCCTGTTCTTTTGGTCCTCCAGGCTAGCTCTAATATAACCACCAGTTGGGTCTTTAATTCTCATTTTGATTGAATTACTGTTGGAGCTCTAATTCTTAAACTATACGGCCAATTATGTATCAGTTCGGTAAAATTAATTGGTCCTTAGGACCTCTTTAGGAACAGGTAAGTCCACAATTTGATTTACTCACTAAGACCAGTGGGAAATATAACAGAATCCTAGACCTAAGTAGGCCCTGAAACCTTAGCACAGCTGACTCCAAGATGGAAGCATCATGCAGAGTATAAAACTTAGCATGGAGTCAGTTCTACCTGCCAAAAGAAAAACAAAGACCTAATCAATCCTTCGGAGTCCATAGTTCTGGAAAAGTCTCTAAACATACCTACTTCCGTTTCTTGTTAACTAAGTATGTCAACCCAGAACATATTTTTTGTTTGGTTTGTTTTTTTAAGAGTTTTTTGTATTTTGTTTTGTTTTGTTTTTATTTTTTAGAGGGTATATTGTTTTTATTGTTGTTGCTGGATTTTTTTTCTTCTTTTTTTTCTTTTTGGTTTCAAGATATGGTTTCTCTGTGTTGTTTTGGAGCCTGGGAACCTGTCCTAGAACTCACTCTGTAGACTAGGTTAGCCTTGAACTCACAGAGACCTGCCTGCCTCTGCCTCCTGAGTGCTGAGATTAAAGGCATGCACCACTACTGCCCAGTCCCAGAAAATGATTTTTGTGCTTAAACATTCACCCTGAGAAAGGCTCAGTTCTGTATTGGATCATGAAAAATGCTAATACTTTTTATTGGCTTAAGTCCATGTCTGAGCAGTGTTCTCTGGTGAATACCCCAAAAGTTAGGCCATAAACAATTATTAATAAATTTGAGAAGACTGAAACTTACTTACCCAGTATCTTTTCTAAGCCCAATGGAATAAAACTAGAAATCCACAAAATTTTAGAAATTAGAAAACAAACCCCAGTGCCCAATGGGTCAAATTAGAATTGAAAAGGGAACTTAAAAGAATACTTTAAAACAAATGAAAATTAAGTAGAACATACCAAAAGTTTGAAATGCAACCAAGGTAGGAATAACAGAGGATATCATAGCAGTAAACATATTATGTGCACAGAAGTATCTCCAACAGTAAGTAACCCAACCCCACCAGAAGAAGACAGAATAAAAAGCACAAACTAAAGCACAGTCACACTTTTATTGAGAAGTCTCTTTGACTCCAAAGCACAGAGACTGTACTTAACAAGCAGCTGGAATAGACTCAATAGATGGATTGGTGGCCCATGCTGCTAATACCAAGAATATCTGATTATTTTTAAAATGTTCTTCTCTATTTATAAATCTCCAGGCAGGATTAAGCTTCTACCATGATCTCTCATTGACAACAGCAATATGAGTCTAGATTATTCACTGTACTCTGTTTAGAAACAAATTCTTATTCCAAAACTGAAGTTTTCTAAGATTTATGTTTGCTGAGCTAACATTGTAGTTTTAATTTTTCATTTGTTTGTTTCCAGATATTCATAATCATGAGACAACAGGAAGTTGGAGGTAAAAGATAGAAAACTCACTGTGAAGTTGTTGGTGTCATACCACACCAGCTCTCATGACATTCTCTGCTAGAATCATGAAAGAATTGACATGGGCTAAAAACAGAATTATTTACTAAAAACCATTTTCTAAGGGCAAAAGCCAATCCTAGCCGGGCGGTGGTGGCGCACGCCTTTAATCCCAGCACTCGGGAGGCAGAGGCAGGCGGATCTCTGAGTTCAAGGCCAGCCTGGTCTACAAGAGCTAGTTCCAGGACAGGCTCTAGAAACTACAGGGAAACCCTGTCTCGAAAAACAAAAAAAAAAAAAAACCAAAAAAAAAAACAACAACAACAACAAAAAAAGCCAATCCTAATGTTCAATTTATTAATGGTCCATCCTAACTCATTTCAGTATTTCTTGGTGATGAGGGATTTATACTCAAGTTTCCTATCTCTAAAAGTGACATCATGAAAACAAAGATAAGATTGAGCTTTAAACCATAGCCCTTCGGCCTCCAAAGTGAACATCTGCCATGCCAGTTGACCTGAAGTTCCACAGTCAATCTACAGATGCATAAATATCCTGCAGAATGTCTGAGATGAAACATTATTTCCCTGTGCTCATTGGTCCACAGAATGTGAACATATATTTCACTCCACAGAGGGAAAATACAGAAAAGAAGACTATAATTTCTTCCCACAATTCTTGCTGGGTCTAAATCCCACTGGGTTTGCTTCAAAATTATTATGAGATCCTGATATTACTTCCTACTGTCCTTCTATGGTATTTGTTGCTACAGCAGGGGAAGAAGACTCTATTTTCTCACCACATCCACTGAAAGTAGGCTATAACCATGCCCTTCATCCCTTTATCCACAGTGCCTAGAACTAGTGACCCCATTTTGGTGTAGGTTTGCTGGAAATCCTTTACTTACAGATTATAGGACTGCTTACTTGTGTTTCTCTGTTAGAGCTCCAGAGACAAGCCACTGTCTCCCAGCTTCAACAAAAGCATTCTCATGATTAAAACCCAACTTGGTTTTTAATTATGAAAACGCATCCCCATTTATCAGTTTTGCTATCTATGAGATCAGAGAGAGAAGGGGAGACAGGTAGACAGACAGACAGACAGAAAGACAGACCGAGGGATACAGGAGGAGGAAGAGAGGAGGGGAGGAAGGAGGGAAGAGAGAAAACCTAAGAAGTTGCTGCTGGAATGGAAGAGAGTGAGGCTGGAAACCTCATTTTCAAACCTAGCTGTTAGCGCTGCCTGGTCCTGACTGGGCCAGCCCTGGAGGGAGGTATGTGGGCTGGCTGGAGAATTAATTGAATTTCACAACTTGCTTCACATTCCTGCTGGCACAAAGTGCCTTGGAAGGACAGCGGCATCACAGGAGGCCTACACAATGGCAGGACCAAGACTGGGCACTGCTGTGAGCTTTTCTTTATACAACTCCTGCCTCAAAATAGCTTGCCTGTTAGCACCCCAGCAGAGAACCCCTACAAGCAAGGGAGGAGGAAATGAGCTGTTTCTAAGATACATACTGGTCCTCAACCCCAGGATGAAGCTCAGGACCCGAAATAAGTTTCCTTCACAGAGCTCTAGAGCCTTCACCTTCAAAAGAGATATTTGGGTTATATGAATTTTAAATCCTTCCCAGCTGCAACATTGTATTATTGCCCGAAGAACTTGAGATTAAACCAAAGGCTTTTTGTTTTAAAACATCAGCATCTCGGCTTCATCAATGCAAACATTTCACGATACTTAGAGCCCTAGTTTCCTGCCTCAGATCTTTGTGTAATTTTAATGTCTCTCTCTCTCTCTCTCTCTCTCTCTCTCTCTCTCTCTCTCTCTCTCTCTCTCTCTCTCTCTCTCTCTCTGAATGTGTGTGTGTATGTCTGTGTGTCTGTGTGTGTTTGTGCATGTCTCTGTGTGTGTGTCTGTGTGTCTGTGTGTGTGTGTGTTTGTGTGTCTCTCTGTGGGTGTTATGTATATATGGGTGTATACAATCGCCACAGCACATATGTAGAGATAAGAGGACAAATCTCAGAGGGAGCCAGTGCTTTTCTGCCACCTGTGGAACGCAGGGACACCTAGGATGTTAGGCCTGTGCACAGCACCTCTAATGCTAAATGACCTCCCCCATCCCTGACTTGCCTTTTGCTCAGCTCTTAATGAAGAGCAGAGCACACTGCACTATCACCTAATAGACCTTAAATAGGTTGTCACATGCAATCCAACACACTGCAAAGGATGAATCTGTGTCATCACACTGATGAAAAAAGAGCAGCCTAAAAGATGACGGAAACTTGACTAATGCCAAGGAATATGTAAAGACATAAAACAGAATTTAAATTTAAACTACACAACTACAAATCCAGGGTTGTTTCCATATAACTCCTCTCACACAAAAACTAAATGATTTCTTTGATCATTTCCCTTCCCCACAGGGCTGCATACCTGGTATAGCATTGCTAGTAACTGTATTTTTATTAATGAATGGCTGGCTAAATGAATACAAGATCTATTGGTTTAAGTGCATTAGTGCAGTTGATCAGTGAGCAGGAGCATTACTGTTAATAACATTTCTTCATGACAAATCTGACTTCTTCAAATGATTTTTCTAAGAATACTTCCACATAACCTGCATTTACTCATGTATTCATGCATTCAGAAATGACACCTATAAGATGCTAGGCACTATGCCAGGGGCTGAGTGAAAGAAAAAAATTCATACTGAATACATAGCACATACTGACTCATGGGAGGACAGCCTAAATAAATGGATATGCAATCCCAGCAGGATATGTGCTGGGAAGGGAAGCTTGCTTAGAAGGTAAGGATATGTTCAATCAAGACATTATCTTCCTCCCCCTCCCTCTGTCCTCTCCCTGTACCCTCCCTCTCCCAATCCCCTCCCCCTAGCCCCACACTCTCTCCTCCTCTCCCTCCTCTGTGTGTGAGAGACAGAGAGAGAGAGAGAGAGAGAGAGAGAGAGAGAGAGAGAGAGAGAGAGAGAGCATGTGTGTACTCCTGCATACTTACACATGTGCTGTTGTTGTATTTGGTGAGATTCTTTCAAGGCATGAAGATATTAATCAAACGAGTTCATTACCTTGGCCACTAGGTTCTGGATTCAACACCATTCTTGTCCCTTTCTCTTTTGTTGAATTACTCTACTATAAAAACATATTCTGTATCTATCTAAAAAAGAAATTCTCTGACACCCACATTCCCTTAACATCTGCTTCCCTCTTTCCCTGTATAATAAAGAATCTCCGAAAGGTGCTCCGTAAATAGTTTCTTGCTTTTCATTATTTCTCTCCATCACCAACCATCCTTCCATTCCCACGAGGTTCTTTATCTGTCTCTTTCCCTGCCCCCAGATCACATTTGGAAACTGGAATTATGACACACATTTATAAAAAGTTAACAATCGAGTAATTATTACTCAAGACAAAAAGACTCAATAAAAGTTTAAAAAGCCATTGTCCGCAGTGCAGAAAGCCTCTCGGACTTTCCACACTCTCCCGGTGCCACAGGAAGTCACTGTTCTTTTTTCACCTTGACAATATTATTTATGTCACCTTCACCACAACCCTCTTACTTCACATGAGTTTTCACATAAAGCAAAATGTTTCCATTTCTCAATTGCAGTAGCACTGATCTCTTTGGAACACAGACAGGATGTTGTATGAACAAAGCACACCTGTAGAATTAATACAAACAATTATACAATGCAAAGTTTAGAGCTAATAGGAAAATGTTCAGAATTTACTACATCGTTGCAATGACATCATTTATAGCTATTTCCCCCACCAGGGAACGAATACATGATGACACTCTGTGCTTCTTCTCAGTTGCCTTTGGACTCCTGAAAAGAACACTATCCCTGCATTATTTGATGCCTATTTTGAAACTGATATTGTTGTACAATACTTCAGAATGACTTAGTGTTAAGTCGGGAGTGTAATACCAGCCCCTGGCATCCATCCCAGACCCCTGGCCTGGGAGTTGCATTGGTCTGGACTTCAAATCCCAGCATGCCAGGTCCTGACCCCTTCCTCGGGAGGGTTAGAACCGCTCCAACAAGGTATTCAAGTGGGCTCCCAGAAGGAAAACACATAAGTGGTTCTGGGTTTGAATGTGTTCCCCACGTTCCTGTCTCCCCCGCCATGCACTCAGCCACCCAAGAGAGCTATATTTAATAAAACAATGGGCATTTTAATTCTGTTTGATATGACCTAATTGGATTTCTTTGCACCGCCCCGTCTTAGGATTTTTTCTTAGGATTTTTTCTAACACTTAGGACTAGTTATATTAAAGATTTTGTCCTACTGAGTGACTAATTTTTTAACCTAATTTTTTTTTTTTTTTTTTTTTTTTTTTTGTTTTTCGAGACAGGGTTTCCCTGTAGTTTCCAGAGCCTGTCCTGGAACTAGCTCTTGTAGACCAGGCTGGCCTCGAACTCAGAGATCCGCCTGCCTCTGCCTCCTGAGTGCTGGGATTAAAGGCGTGCGCCACCACTGCCCGGCTTAACCTAATTTTTGACCCGAATAATAAATGAAAAATGTTATTCTAGCATAGGAGAGCTCAAGAAACACATGTCAGCTTACTGCACCTTTGGGCCTTATAGCTTTCTCCTGGAAATGAGATTTTTTTTCACTTTCCTTTCTACTTTTAAAATTTAAAACTTTTTTTTGAGAATTTCTTACATGAGTACTACAGTTATATCATTTTTGCCTCTTCCTCTCCCCCCCTCCAACTTCTTCCATGTACTTCTGCCAAAAAGGGACTCATGACCCCTTTTTCTTTATTAGCATTATGATATGTATTATTTGTATGTATTATGCTATATATACAATATACAATATACTATATATATATATATATTTCATTTGATGTTGTTTGTATGTATGGGAGTTTAGGGCTGACCTCTTGGGACTGGATGTCCTATGAGGGACTCATCCCTGGAGAAGACTGACTCTTCCTCACTCAGTAGCCACTGATTGCTTATAATTCTTCATCTCAGGCTGAGGCCATGTGAGTGAGGCTGCATTTGTGTTGGCATGTCAACTGGTGATACTATTACATAGGATTTGTTTAGGCAACTGTGTTGCTGAGATTTCATTGGTGCAGTTTCATGTCATGTCTAGAAAATACCAGCTAGCATAGGCATCCTTGTCTTTCGGCTCTTATAATATTCTGTTATCTCTTCCTCGGAGTTTCCTGGGCCTTAAGTATGGAAATTTCATTGTAGATGTTATCAATTGCAACTGAGCACTTCTTGATCGGTTATACTCTTTATCCGGCACAACTGTGTATTTGCCACAAAAAGAAGCTTCCCCAACCAAGAGTTAGAGACGATAATTATTTGTGGATAGTCTAATAAATAGGTATTTAGACTATATCAAGGAGACGCATTAATTTAGGAAAGTAGTAATGGTAGAGCCTCCTCTACAGTCCATATCCAGTCATGGGTACCTGGCAAGGTTTATAGTACCAGGCATTAATCCCTTCCTATTTAGTGAACTTTAAGTCCAATTAGACAGCTGGTAGTGACTCTCAAGATATAAGTGCCACTATTGTACCTTGTGGGGATATTGCACCATGTTGGTCATTTTCTCAGTCTGCAAGCTTCCTGGCTTGGCAAATGGATTCCTCCTCTCCCCTGGCAGCTCATATAGCACCTTCTGTTATTATGAGTACTAGTGCTCATACAGCGCTTCTTTGCCAGTTCTAACTTGATTCCTCTAAGTCCTGTCTCTGATGTGCAGTGTTTTCAGGTTCTGGGAAGGAACCAAAGGAATAGCCTGTGTTGTTTGGGGGATTTTCTTGGGGTCTTCTGGCTAACAACTTGAAGAGAGTTTCCCCACCTATGACAATGGGTGCTTGTTAGACACTCTATTGACTTGGGGAGGTAATTTCAACCCATTGTAGATATTCCTAACTTGAGTTATGCTTTGTGACTTTATTATCTATATTAGTTGCCTTTGAATCATTGATAAAATATCTAATAGAAACAGTAGGAGAAAGGTTGATTTGGACTCAGGATTTCAGGAGATATTATATTCTCAATAATGGTGATGAAGGCAGGGTAGTTTAAACAGTTTGGTCCATGGTGATAGAAGCTTGGCCTATGGAGCTCATTGACATCTTGACAGATGAGGAAACAGATCTCAATCCAGAAACAAAAGCAGATATAACTTTCAAGACCTATCCTCAGCTCATAGACATCTTGACAGAGGAGGAAACAGAGATCTCAATCCATAAACAAAAGCAGACATAACCTTCATGACCTGTTCACAGCTAGCTAAATCATGGATCTTTAAAGTTTCACAACACCCAAACAGTGCATCCTATTGGTGACCAAATACTCAAACATATTAGCTAGTGATATCCAAATTATTATACCACCATTCTAGATTTCTTTAAATACTGTATCTTAGTATTGCCTGATGTGCTATTGTGCAATATGAATTAAAATAGTCCCTATAGGCTCATATATTTGAATGCTTGGTCCCCAGATAGTGTCACTGTTTGGGAAGGATTAGACGGACTATTGGAGGAGGTGTGTCACTGGGAGTAGGCTTTGAACTTCCAAAAGTTCATACCATGACTCCCTTTCTGGTTTGCAGATCAGGATTTATGTTCTTAGCTATTGCTCCAGCACCATACCTGCCTGCCTGCTGCCATGTTCCCTACCATGATGGTCATGGACTCACCCTCTGAAACAGTAAGCAAGCTCTCAATTAAATGCTTTCCTTTATAAGTTGTCTTGGTTATAGTGTCTCCTCACAGCAATTTAAAAGTAATTAAGACAAGTATGAAATTATTTGTGTGTAACTTCTTCCTGTCAAAACATTAGTGCTGTAAAATCTTCCCTGTTGTAACAGAAAGCTGTAATTTATAGATTACTGCTGGTTAAAAAAAGTCCTAATTATAGGAGCAGATATCTGTTTAATCATTCTATTTTTGATGGGCATTGGGTTGTTTCTATTTTAGAATAATTATAAATAATGTCACTCAGAACACTCTTGCATATGTTCGTTGTACACATCTTTAGACACTTATTTGGGTCTAGCTAGATACACAAATGTGAAGCATGGACCTTACTTGACAATGACAAATGTTTTCCAAAATATTGAGAGCAACTTAATTTCCTACTCGTAGGAGTCGATTGCACGTCATATTTACTATTACTTAGAAATACTAGAGGTTTTGTTTGAGTTTGGTGTTGTTTTCTTTTACTAATTTATTCATTGATAATTTCATACATATACATAACATATTCTGATAACATTCAGGATCTCACCCTCTTTTATTTCCCTTTTCTCCTCACCAAACTTCAACTCCTACAAACTTCCCCTTACTAGTTTTTTCCACATTTTAGATATTAATCTTCTGTAAGAAGTAAAACTGTTTGGTGATTTTTTCCCATTTTATTTTTAATTTTTTTTAATATTTTCTCATACATCTTTTTTATTTTTATTTTTTTTAATTTTTTATTATTAAAAATTTCTGCCTCCTCCCCACCTCTCATTTCTCTCCCCTTCCCTCCAATCCCCTCCCTATCCCTTTCCAGTCCAAAGAGCAGTCAGGGTACCCTGCCCTGTGGGAAGTCCAAGGTCCTCCCCCTTCCATCCAGGTCCTGGAAGGTGTTCATCTAAACAGACTAGGCTCCCTCAAAGCCAGTACATGTAGTAGGATCAAAACCCAGTGCCATTGTCCTTGGCTTCTCAGTCAGCCCTCATTGTCTGCCACGTTCAGAGTCCGGTTTGATCCCATGCTTTTTTAGTCCCAGTCAAGCTGGCTTTGGTGAGCTCCCATAAGAAAAGATCTTGGTTGAGATAAACCTGAGCTAGTATTGAACTCATGATTTTACTTCCTCTAATTTCTAAGTGCCAATGGTCATTTAGTTTAGTAAATGTTATATTACATATGATTACATTTTCTTTGATTACAATCACAATCATAAGTACTTTAAATATATATTTCTAGGACAAATGGACAATGCTTTGATAAAGTACTCCTTAGGTCCCTTCTATGCTTTCTATTGGGTAGTCAATTACTTTTCATTATGAAGTTGATAAAGGTAGATAAACCTTCTGTATATGATGATTTAAGGCTCTCTAGAGGAGCAAAGTCTGTAGAATCAATACATATTCAAAGGGGATTTATTACACTGGATTTTCTGATGTATTCCAGCAATGGCTGCCTTAGCACTACAGAAGCCAAGAAACCAGTGTCTCCTCAGCTCATGAGGCTGGGGCCAGCAGTCCCTCTTTGGCACTGAAGGCATAGAGAATTCCTAGAAACCTGCTACTCTTCAATCCACTTTGAAAGTCAGATAAAGCTGGGTCTGCTCTCAGCAAAGAAAAACATCAGCAGCAGCAGCAGCAGCAGCAGCAGCAGCAGCAGCAGCAGCAGCAGCAGCAGCAGGACAGATTAGACTTTTCAGAGTGAGCAAAGCAAATGCGGTAAAGTTTTTCTTTTGAATTTCTTTTGTCTGCATTTACATAGGCAGACAACAGCCCACATTTAGGGTTAGTTATTGGACCTCAAACAATTCAAATAATCAGGTCAAGAAAATCATACGCCTTTAATCCTAGCACTTGGGAGGCAGAGGCAGGCAATCTTAGTGAGTTCAAGACCAGCCTGGTCTACAGAATTTTTTCAACATTTTGTTATAGTTATAGAACTTGTTATTTTCAACCCCATTTTACAGTAATAAATAAGCATATTTTATTCTAAAAGAATTATTTTCTTACAAGCTATACAAATGTTACTGCTTTCTGAAATCTATTTTTCTATTAGATGCAAAATAGTAGTAAAATCTCATTTTGTTCAACTTGATGTCCAACTGGTGCATTACCCTTTATACAAAAAAACTTTTTAAAATATGCTTTACCTCCTCCTTTGCTGTAATCAGGAATACTATATGAGTACATCTGAATGTAGTTGTTTATTATTTCTCTGGCCTATTAGGTCTTTATTGTTATATAATACTATCAGGTATTATGTAATACTGTAGTGCTATATACTGTTATATTGTTTATTGCCTCCATGCTGCCCTTAGGTATGATGTGTGGAAGAATTCTCTTTATGGATAACTTTAACCAGATCAACATGATCCTCTTATATTCCTAGCATGAAAAGACATCAAAGATGAATAGGTGTTATATCTTATCACCATCTTTTTATCTATTTCAACAATCATATTTTTTTCTTCCTTATTCTGATAGTGTGAAAAACTACATTATTTGATTTTCTAAAGTTCACACCAATAATGCTACCTTCTTAACCTAACCTCTTACAAAGCTTCATGCTTTTCTTAGATATTATGAACTGTTTTGACACAGTGAATCTTCCTTCAGAAATGAAATTGTTTTTAGGTTTTTAGTTACATAAGCTACTGTCTGTTGTGGCATTGAGTTTATTCTAGACACATGAAACAGGAACAATATGTTCTTATTTTGGTGAGAAATAGTATTTTATTCAATATCTCAGAAAAAAACTTTTCAACGTTTACCAGTATGTCCTCTTAAATTATAATCATGTTTTATAAACACATTCTAAGTGTAAATTTCTGTTGTCAAAGACTTAAAACTCAAGATTCACCTTACTTTTTTGTGTTGTCTTTACAAAGAATGGCATGGAAACAATTGGAATAGTTCTGAACATATAAGATACAAGTGCATCAAGATAAAATGGTTTTATCTATGCTTATATTTGGAGGGAATAAGTCTAACTCTTAGGGGCACTGTAAGGCTGTCTTTTTATTTTTCATCTTTTATTGGGCACCTTCAGTTCTATAAAGTGATCATGTCAGGCTTTGGTCCCTTCATTTAGGTCTCAGTGAGGAGACAGTATCTAACACCTGAATTGGTGAAGCCTCAGAATTCTATATTTTTGAAAGTTCTGTATTAAGATTGTTATTTGGGTTATTAAGTTCTTGGATAAGTCTTTAGGCCATAAACAGAAAAAGAGAGTTGTCGGTCTGGAACAAGGAAGTACTTCAGGCTATTTGGAAGGTATCAGGAAAGCGACAGCCTATAGTGACACAGGGTCAGAGAACTTGAGGTTTCAGAATCTCATGATTACAGAAAAATATCAAGATAGGACTCAGATTTAGGATAACTACATTAATGTGTTGTAGCTGCCCAGTGAAGTTCTGGAGGTCTACAGAATAGCTTTCTAGTTTTTCTTTGCTTTGTGGAGAATCCCTGTTTGAAAAGGGAATGTTGCCTCCAGTGTTTTCTGAGAGTCCAGTCATTCCCCTTAAATGGGGTGTTATAAGAATAGACAGGTGACCAAGTGCCACAGTTATGTGCTCCACAAGACTTATTGCCTTCCCTTTTGATGACTTTGGATAAAAGGGAGAATATGGAAGTGGGTGAATCTCTGAGGAGTGAGACAACCTACTTTATCTGATTCTTGTTGACAGTTATTTACTGTTTGAAAAGTTGAGTTTGGATACAGGCAGAGAGCATCTAAAACATCTCAGGTTCTTACTTTTGGATTTTCTTTGTACGCTACTATATTCATAGAGAGCTATAAGGGCCTTACATAAGTTCCCTTGATTCCTACAGAATAGAACCAGTTGTAGGGATGATATTATAATTTAACCTACCAACCTTTGGTCAAACTTTTGTTCTGCCTTGCTTGTGCTGGGGTCAGGAGAGCTACAGTAAAATATATTCTTTTCTCTAAAGTCTCAGGATCAACCTTTTAAAAATCCCTGAGTCTGTATCATAACATACGATAATTGATGGAACTCCAAGGAGGTAAAAAAAACAGGGCCTCTGGACATAGACAGGCATCCCTGCCAATTATTTTCAGGATCCTCAAGAACATCTGAAGGGTTAAAGCTCTCTTCCTCATAAGTTCAACCCAAACATTGTTAGATGAATCCGATTATAAGATGAGTCAGAAACACTAATTTGGGTCACTAACATTACTCCACTTACCCTTTCCCTTGTTTGAGTTAATTAATTGCCAGTTAGTCACACCCAAAACTTAATTACCTTCTATGAGTACCAATGAGTTTCCTTCATTCACCTCAGTCAAATAACATTGTTCTCCTACAAAGCTCTTTAAAATAAATAAATGTGAAAAGTTGTAAGAACCAGACTACCAGGACTCCTGCCTCAAAACGGTATCTTGCAGACATTACAGGATACTACACTCATGAAATCTCAACAATACAGTTTCCTAAACAAGACTTGGAGAAAGACAATATCAGTTAACATGCCAGCAAAGATGAGGTAAATCTCACAATTTCCTACACCTAGATGAAGAGCTATAATCAATTAATGGCTGCTGAGGAAAGAAAATTAGTTTTCTTCAGGATGAAACTTCTGATTATCCAATCCTGGCTGCTTAGGCTTAAACACAAGGGCATATGAGAAATACATTTGAGTATTCATAAACATATATGTTGCACTAGCTAGTTTTACATCACTTTGACACAAAGTAGCAACATTTGAGGAAGAGCAACTTTCGATTAAGAAACCTCCACTCAATTGTCCTGTAAGGAAGCCTGTGTAGTACATTTCTTTAACTAGCAATTGATGTGGGAATACCCAGCCCTTCGTTTCTGGTTCCATCCCTGGACTGGTGGTCCTGGAACCTATGAGAAAGAAGACTGGATAAGCCATGAGGGATAAATGCAGTTAGTAGTACCCCTCGCAGGCTTCTCCACCACCTCCTGCCTCCAGGTTCTTGCCCAGTTTGATTTCTTGTCGTGTCTTCCCTTAGGAATGGAGTATGACCTGAGAGTTACAGACTAAAATAAACCCTTTCTGTACCAAATTGTTTCTGCGTATGGTGTCTTACCACAGCAATAGAAACACATACACAGGGGAGCTATGCTTATGAGATTTTTGTGTATGCATATCTCTCTCTGTGTGTGTATGTGTGTGTGTGTATGTGTGTGTGTGTGTGTGTGTGTGTGTGTGTGTGTGTGTGTGTGTGACAATAATAATTAAAGAATTAGTGGTCATTAGAGTTGGGGAATATGGGAGGAACTAGATGGATGAGGTTCAAGGAAATGATGTAGATGCAGTACTCATACAATAAATTCTCAAAACTTAAATTAATAAAACCTTTAAGTTGCAGCAGAAAGAAGGTGAAAAAATTTTTTTAAGTAGTTATTTGATAAGAATGTCCTCATAAGCTCCCTTTCTCCCCTTTTGGAACAGTACTGTACATTTGGTGCTATTATATATTAGAAGTATGTGATCTTCATTTTGATTTTACATAGGGTTACAGTTAAGAAATTGCTTTGAGCCCCAGAAAAAAACTTTGAACTTTGGACTTTTAAAGTGTTGATACTGTGATAAACTATGGGAATTTTTAAAGTTGGATTGAATGCATTTTTACTTTATGATATGGTAACAAGTCTATGAGGGCAGGGAGTGGAATGTGGTTTGATAAGAATGCCCCACATAAACTCATAGATTTGAACACATGATCATCAGGGAGTGACAATACTTGAAACAATTAGGAGGTGTGGCTTTGTTGGAGGAAGTGTGTCACTAGAGGTGGATTTTGAGGTTTTAGAAGCTCAGTCCAGGCCCAGTGGCACTCTCTCCTCCTGCCATCTGCAGATCTGGATCTAGAAGTCTCAGATGCTTCTCCAGTACCATGTCTGCCTCCATACCATCATTCTTCCCCACCATGATGATAATAGACTAACCCTCTGAAACAGTAAACCAGCCCCAATTAAATGCTTTCCTTTATATGAGTTGCTGTGGTCATGGTGTCTCGTTACAGCAACAGAGCACCGACTAAGACAAAGATTGTAGTAAAAAGCAGGCAGGCCTGCTTTTCGCCCCGCCTGGCTCCCACATGGTTAGCTTTACACCCGAAATAACAACACACAAACTGTATTCATTTAAACACTGCCTGGCCCATTAGTTTCAGCCTCTTATTAGCTAATTCTCACATCTTGCTTTAACCCATATATAGTAATGTGTGTAGCACTACAAGGTGGTGGCTTACCGGGAAAGATTCAGCATGTATGACCTGGCGGCTGGCTCCATGGCATCTGTCTCAGAGAAGAGAGGCATGGCATCTGCCTAACTTCCCTTCTTCCCAGCATTCTGTTCTGTCTACTCCACCTATCTAAATCCTGCCCTGTCAAAAAGCCAAGGCAGTTTCTTTATTAACCAATAAGAGGCCTCCATCAAAAGACATTTTAAAAAGCCCCAAACTTGTTTATGTGGAAGGCTTGTTTGCTTTAAATTGCCATTCAGGTTAACCCTCTAAGCAGGCATAGTCTCCCTGCTGTGGTTCTAATGGTCAAGGAAATGTGCTTGTCCCTGGGGAGTCAGGTCTGTACTCTTCTGTGGTAGTAATGTCTACAGTAAGTGGAGCCGGGAGGTTGAGAGTAGTTAGAGGATGCTAAAACAGAATTAAACAAATCATAGCAGTGTGATATTATGAGCAGAGTTAATTAAGTTCCACCAGGCCAGGTCAACATGCAGAGCCATGGGTTCTTGTAGGTGACATTAAGCTACCACACTACCTGTGGCACTGGAGCCATGTAGGATTCTGCCATTTCCTATCATCCTGACTGGCCTCTGGAAGGCTTAAAAGAGGATTGGTGGTGTGAGAACAAATGATGGGAAGAGAAAATGCTATTGCCCTATAGACCCACTGGCACTGTGGACCCATGCAGCTGCCTGAGTATTGCCACCCTGGCTGGTCAGTGGTCCTATGACAATGGCAACGTACTTTCCCTGTGAGATCCATGCTTCTTTAGACAAGTCTGGCTATTTAAAGGCTCCTTATCACTTGAGCTGTGGGAAGAGAAGAAAGACAAGAAAAGGAAAAAGATGCCCATTTATTGTCACCACTCTGCATTGGATGTCTTTGTTAAAGCAGATGGAAACGTTCATGAACATTTTGAGTGAAGGGGATACTTATCAAATATTCTGGGGGCAAAGAGTAGTCCCAGGGATACACAATGAGTTAATAGAAACAGAGATAGTTCATTAAGAAATAGAAAGACACCTCTGAGAATGGAAGTGGGCTAGTGATCTAGGGAAAAATTCCAAAAGCACCAAGCCACCAAGCTCACATCTTTATTTACTCTGAATTTGTTCCTCCTTGTTTGCGGATACAAGCGTTTCATAGGAATGTTCCCCCTAATACTACAGCTTAGGTGAGAAAGCGTTCCAGTTTTCATTGTTAGCTATCTTCTTTCACGTGTTGACCATGATGTCCTTTCTCTTTCCCACCACATAGTCAGTGTTTGTGAAGTATAATGAGTACTTATTTTGCATTTATTAAAAGCATTGTTCTATGTATCACCTGCTCTGTTGATTCAGTTTGTTCAAATCTCATTCAGTTTCTTACTCTCCTTTGTCTACCTCTTTTATTAGTTACTGAGAGAAGAGAAACTTGCAAATGCGACTTGACTTACCCATTTCTCCTTTCTTCTTTTACTCTTTGCATCAAAGTCACAGGTCTGACACTGAAAGTATCCACACTGGAATGGGAATCGAGCTTTAACATCACGAATAACTCCATCGACTTTTGACTCATCACTTAAACTCCAGATCCGTCAATCAAAATGTCCACTCTGTGGCTCCACTTGATAATTCAATGGGTCTGTCACATATTACATATCTGAAATTCTGTTTCCCTCTTAAATATATCCTTCTTCCTGACTTTCCTCATTTGACAGATTTTAATGTTACTCCTCCATAATTCTCATCTTAAACTGTAAAATACTTTATGACTTCCCCTTCTTCAAATTGACTTGTGTCATAGCCTAAAAGCTGAGAAACCATCTAGTCTGCATCATCTGGTATTAAAGCCTGCTCCCATGTTCAGCATTGCTCTCTTCATAGCCGACATTCTGCCACATTATGGCCTTCAACTGCCTACATTTTTCTCCAACGTAGCACATGTGCTCATGTTCATCCTTATACACTAACTTCTCTTCCCCACATCAAATATGTTATTGTTTTCTTTAAAGGAAATTCCTCAGAGTGGACATTTAAAGCCACTTGTTTCAGTAGCATCCCGTTCACTTCCTTGTCCCTATTAATGTCATTCTATATTGTAGTTATTTTCGTTGTCTTCCCTATTCAAAAACATCTCCTTTCTTTCTATTCTCCCAGACCCAGTCCCACAGTCTCATGCCTAACTATGCAGCAAAACATCTGTGGCAGCCTTTCTTACCCCCTCAAAGCCCCCTTCCATCTGCTTGGATCCCACAGATCTTCCCTTTCTAACCTCCCTTCATCCATCCATTGCTTTTATCCAGCTCTCAATTTCAGCAGCACTCCCTGCTAACCTGCAGGCCAAGTCTGCCAGAAAGCCAGTATCCCAGCCTCGAACCCCAACACAGATGTTCCCTGAGAACACAGGCCAGGAAAACAGGCAGCACACAGCCATCACTCTCTCCAAAAGTCCAGAGAGGAAACAGAAAGCAAGGAATAAAAACCTATCAGACAGGGACAAATCCAGAAGTCAACACCAAGATCTATAACCATCACAAACCCAGAGGCCTAGATGCCAGCATCAAAACAAAATCAGTAACAGTCAAGGCAATATGTCTGCACTATAGTCCATCTATTCTACAAGAGCATGCTAGGAATATTCCAACATACCTGAAATACAAACAAACAAATAATGAAAAAACAAACAAGCAAAACTCCAACACTTTTTTAAAAATTGTTTTTATTGAGCTATATATTTTCCCTGCTCTCCTCTCTTCCTCTCCTCTCCCCTTCTACCCTCTCCCATGATTTCTATGCTCCCAAATTACTCAGAAGATCTTGTCTTTTTCTACTTCCCATGTAGATTAGATCCATGTATGTCTCTCTTAGGGTCCTCTCTGTTGTCTAGGTTCTCTGGGATTATGAATTGTAAGCTGTTTTTGTTTTGGTTTGGTTTGGGTTTTTTTGCTTTATGTCTAAAAGTCACTTATGAGTGAGTACATATTTGTCTTTTTGGGTCTGGGTTACCTCACTCAATATGATGTTTTCTAGATCCATCCATTGTCTGCAAATTTTAAGATAATCTTTTTTCCACTGTGTAGTACTCCATTGTGTAAACGTACCATCTTTTCCTTATCCATTCTTCAGTCAAAGGACATTTAGGTTGTTTCCACATTCTGGATATGACAAATAATGCTGCTATGAACATAGTTGAGCACATGACCTTGTGCTATGAGTCAGCATCTTTTGGGTATATGAGGAAGGTTGTTTCCTAATTTTCTGAGAAATTGCCATACTGATCTTCACAGTGGCTGTACCAGTTTGCACTCCCACCAGAGATACAGGAATGTTCCCTTTACCCCACATCCTCTCCAGCATAAGTTGTCATCAGTGTTTTTGATCTTGACCATATTTACAGGTATAAGATGGAATCTCAGGGTTGTTTTAATTTGCATTTCTCCAATGACTATGGATGTTGAACATTTTCTTAAGTGTCTTTCAGCAATTTTATGAGACCTCCTGAAACTGAGAAGCTTCTGTAAAGCAAAGAACACGGTCAACAAGACAAAACTGCAGCTTACAGAATGGGAGAGAAACTTCACCAACCCCTCACTGGACAGAGAGCGTTGGGCACTAATTGATGCTGTAAAACAATTATTAGAATAATAAAAATGTTATTTATTTAAGGGAAAAACTTACAGATCACCATCCTAAACAATAGTCCTCTGAGCACAAACAGGAAGAGAATCCAACAGCTGGAACAGGAGCCAGAATCGAGAGAGCAGGTGTATGGTTCCACTGCTTTTTAAACTATAAAAGACCATGCCCAAGTTGGCTGGTATCTTAAAGACTGTTGGCTGAAGGAGCACAATGTGCTCCCACAGCAAAGGGCTGATCTCCAAAATATACAAAGAGCTCAAGAAATTAGTCATCAAAAGAACAAATAATCCAATAAAAATGGGGTACAAGCCTAAACAGAGAACTCTCAAGAGATGAATCCCAACACTTTAAAACAGTTTTTATGAATATGATAGAGGTCCTTAAAGAGGAAATAAAGAAATCCCTTTTAAGATTGAAAAAAAACAAAAAAAAATGATGAGGAAATTAATAAATCTCCCTTAGAGGAATCCAACAAAACACAAACAGTTGAAAGAAATAAGTAAAATCATTCAAGACCTGAAAATGAAAATAGAACCCCTAGAGAAAAAAACAAATGGAAGGAATTCTGGAAATGAAAATTTTAGAAGGAAATAAAAGTTTTAGGAATCTGAACAGGAACTACAGAGATACACCAACAGAATATAAGAGACTGAAGAGAAAAATCGCAGGTGTTGAAGATACACTAGACGAATTGGATACATCAGTCAAAGAAAATGTTAGATCTAAAAACTACTGACACAAAACTTCCAGCAAAACTGGGACATTATGAAAAGACCATAACTAAGAATAATAGGGACAAAGGAAAGAGAAGAATCCCAGCTCAAAGGCTCAGAAAATGTTTTCAACAAAATCAAAGAAAATGTTCCTAATCTAAAGGAGATGCCTATGAAGGTACAATAAACACACAGAATACCAAATAGACTGGACAAGAAAAGAAAGTCCCCTTGGCACATAAAAATCAAAACCCTAAAAATACAGAACAAAGAAAGAATATTAAAAGCTATTCTGCTGGAACCTCCCTCCAGTTCACCCCACTCCTCTCTCTCAACACCCTTCCCTCTCAGAAGAAAAGCACCAAAAATTCAGGCTCCTTCTCCAAAGCTGTTAGCTGCTAAAGACTATAGCAACAAGGTATTTAAGCCCCCTTTTCTAGATCAGCCATGTGATTTTTTTCCTGTCCCCTTCCCCCACCTCACCTATGGGCCTGGAAAGATCACGAGGGAGTGCTTTGTGCAATAAACCTGGTCTTTTATTTTTAATTCAGCTTGCTCTGGTTTACTGTGTTGGCAGAGAAAGCTATTGGAGCACACATACCTTTCAAAAGCTGCAAAACAAAAGGACCAAGTAACATAAAGGCAGACCTTTTTAGAATTATACCTGACTTCTCAATGGAAGTTTAAAGCTTAAAAGGGCTTGGACAGACTGCACGCTCTACGAGACCATAGATTCCAGGCCAGACTACTCTATCCAATAAAACTTTCAATCATGATAGACGGAGAAAATAAGATGTTCCAAGATAAAATCAAGTTTAAACAATATCTATTTATACAACCATACCTATAGAAGGTGTTCAAAGGAAAACTTCAATCTAGTGAGGTTAACTGCACCTATGAAGACGCAGAAAATAATCTCACACCAGCAAAAACAAAAGAGAGGATACACACACACACACACACACACACACCACCACCACCACCACCACCACCACCACCACCAGCAACAATATCAAATAACAGAAATCAACAATCATTGGTCATTAAATGTTCTCGGTATCAATGGTCTCAATTTCCCAATAAAAAGACATAAACTAACAGAATGAGTACAGAAACAGGGTCGGCTTTTCTGATACATCCAACAAACACACCTCGACATCAAGGATAGACATCACCTCAGAGTAAAAGGTTTGAAAAAGGTATTCCAAGTGAAGTTAATAAGTAAGCTTCTATAGCAATTCTAATAACTAATGAAATAGAGTTCAAACCAAAACAAGTCAAAAGAGATAGGGAACAACAATACATAAATATCCAGGGAAAAATCCACCAAGATGATATTTCAATTCTTAACATATTCTCCTGGAACCCAAGTACACCCAACTTTGTAAAAGAAACACTACTATAGCACAACTCATGGAAACTGAACAATTATGAACATTTATGCTAAATGAAAAAATGGGTGGAGACAGAAATGAAAAAAAAAATTAAAGACTTTCTGGAATTTAATGAAAACGAATCTAAATTGGAAGTCTCATCAAAACCTTCGCACAGAGCTCAGGGAATTCCCCAGAACAGGAGGTAGAAAGATTGCAAGAGCCAAAAGGGATGGAGGACATGAGGAGAACAAGACCCTCTGAATCAACTAAGCAAGGTGCATATGAGTTCACAGAGACTGAAGCAGCAAGTACAGGATATATATGGGTATGCACCAGATTCTCTACATATATGTATGTTATATCTATTAGCTTAGTGTTGTTATGAGACTCCTGACTGTGAAAACAAGGGGGTCTCTGACTCTTCTGCCTGCTCTTGGGTCCCTTCTCCTCCTATTGGGTTGCTGTGTCCAACTTCAATACAATAGATTTTGCTTTATCTTACTATATTTTATTTTACCGTATTTGGTTACCTCTTAGAAGCCTGTTCTTTTTCTAATGATGGACAGAAAGGAAGTGGTTCTGGAGGGAAGGGAGGTGGAGAGAAACTGGTAAGAGTACAGGGAAGGAAAACTGCATCAGGATATATTGTGTGAGGGAAGAATCTATTTTCAATAAAAGGAAAAAATTATTCAACAGAATGAAATGGATAAACTGAAAAATATTAAATAAAACAAAGGTCACTTGCAATGGATTGCTGTCACTTAGTGAAAGGGGCTAGATCTGGGACTCAGTGTCACATGATTTTGCAAGGGTGGATACTCAGCACTTAGAGACATAATAGGAATCTCGTGAGAGGAAGTCTGTTTGCTTTGCCACTCTTACCATTTGTTCATGGGCTGCTGAGGTAGTTAGAAGATGGCTGAAGAAAGAACATGCTGCCACTATAATTTTCTTACCTTACTTGAATATGTGAAAGATTCTTTTGTAATGAACACTGTTACGATTTGAATTGACATATTCTCCCAAATTTGTATTTTGACCAAAGTAAGCCACTAGGGAAGGGAACTTTAAAAGGTATAGCCAGAAACCTGTTTTCAGTTTTTCTCTGTTTCCTTGTCCACCGTAATGTTTGAAGCCTCTACTGTATGCCCCTGCCACTGTGAACTCTACTATGCCTGACCCCCCAACCCAACAAGGCACCAGAAGCATGTATAGTTATAAATTGAAATTACTCTGTCCTTCCATAAACAGTTTCTGCCAAGTATTCTGCCATAATCGTACAAAAGTAACTAACAAAGAAGTTTGTATTTAGTGAAACAGTATCCTCACACATCTATCTACATACATCGCCTTTAGTGAAGAGAGATGACACAATGTTTGGTTTGGAGTCTTTACCACTTCACTGCTTTGTTTCAGAGATGTGTGAATGAAGCTGGCAGAGCCCATAGCATGAGTTTGTAAAGTCTGCTAATTACTTGCTACTCCACTGCTGTGTGTCAAGTTCTCCTCAGCACACAACAGTGAGGCCAGTAATTGGCAGTCAATACTAGCTCACTCTCGTCAAGTCAGAGGGACCACCGTCCAACCTGGCAAAGAAACACTGTTCTTGCCAGGATGTCTTGTCCCACAACTTTAGGAATCTGGAAAATATTTGGCCTGGGTTGTTCTTTACTGTTCAGTAGAATAGAAAGACTTAAGATACATTGCTCCTCCAATTATAGCAGTGGTTCTCAACCTTCATAGTGTTGAGACCCTTTAATATAGTTCCTCATGTTGGGGTGACTACTCCCCACACCATAAAATAATTTGTTGCTACTTTATAACTGTAATTTTGCTACTTTTATAAATCATAATGTAAATATCTGACCTAAGGGATTATGACCCACAAGTTGAGAACCACTGAATTATAGGGCAGCTAACTGATATGCAATGTCTTTTTCATTCTGTAGGTGAAAGTTTCTATCCTGCAAGTCACTCCTAAGCAGTCATACAGAGGCTTAATATCAATATAAATTCTTGGCCAATAGCTCAAGCTTGTTACTAGCTAACTCTTGCTTTCTAAATTAACCAGTATTTCTTATCTATGTTTTGCCATGTGACTTGATAACTTTTCTCCATACAGCATGCCCATCTTGCTTCTCTTCGCATCTGCTCACAAGTTCCAGATTCTGCCCTTCTCTTTCCCAGAATTCTAAGTTTGACTCTCCTGCCTAATCTTATCCAGCTATTGACCTGTGAAATTCTTTATTAAAGCGTTCACAACAGATAAACTCACACAATGTAACGAACATTCCACAACATTCTGCCTTTCAGAGTTCTCACTGGCCACCTTAGGAGAGAGAATAAGGGGGGAAATGGAATGTGACTTCTTATTTGTATAAGAATTTCAAAAAAAAATGAAAATAAAGGTTGGTTTTTTTTTTATTTTTCATTGTGGCTAAAATCCATTTTAATTTCCCCATTCCCAACTACAATCAGCTTTCACAAAGCTCATGAATTAGGGTTTCTATTGCTGTGATGAAACACCAAACGCAATTAGCTATGAATGGGTTTATTTGGCTTACACTTTCTCATTTTAATCCATCATTGAAGGAAGTAAGGGCAGGAAGTCAAGCAGAGCAGAAACCTGATGCAGAGGTGACGGAGGGGTGCTGCTTACTGGCTTGCTCATCATGGCCTTCTCAGTCTAGGGGTAGCACCATACACAATGGGCTAAGTTCTCTTCTCACTAATCATTAATTAAGAAAATTCCCTACAGTCAGATCTTATGGAGCCAGTTTCTCGGTTGAGAATCCCTTCTCTTAGATAACTCCAGTGTCAAGTTGACATAAAATTAGCCAGTACAGTTCATTAAATAAAAATACACAGGAGTCAATGAAGTACACTTTTAATAATTAGACAGAGGGGATGAAGAGATGGATCATTGGGTAAAGTGTTCGCCGCATAACATGAGAACCTGGGTTTGGATCCCCAGTGCCTACATAAAAGCCAGCTGAAGAATATGCTTGTCATACCAGAGTTGGTGGGACAAATCTCAGGGTATTCACTGAATAGCCAGTGATTTCTGGGCTCACTGAAAGACACTCTCTTCAAAAGTAAGATCTAAGTATAAAAGAGGACAATCGATGTTGACCTATGACTTCCATATATGCACACATGGGTGAGAGCAACTGCACATACATGTGTACACTCATGTATACATCAAACCCAAAGGGACATATACACATATGAGGAGAGAGAGAAAGAGAGGGAGGGTAGCAGAGAGGAGAGAGAGAGAAAGAGAGAGAGAGAGAGAGAGAGAGAGAGAGAGAGAGAGAGAGAGAGAGAGAGAGAGAGAAATATTCGGCTTCTCTTAACAACATGCTACAGAGCTAGAAATGTTTTTACAAAGAGGAAGTAATCAAAAATTATATATTATTTCAGTAGAAGATGAAACCAAATTCATGAGAATCTCAGATCTCAGTAACTTTTAAATTTGAAAACCATCTCCACAAAATCTAAAATTTAACAAACTGGAAATGTGACTGCAGATAAACTTAACACCTCACAAGGTTAAGTGATACCAGTTTGTTAATCAGGGAGCTACAGGTGTTTTGCCTTATCATGGGATCAGAATTTCTGCTAATTCAAACCTAACATTGGCTAAGGTTTATGGAAATAAGTTGGAGATTTAGATACTGTGGCTCCAGATTCATTATAATTACCTGGGCAAGTCTGCTTAGGTTGCAAAGTGACCAGATAATGCAAAATGTCCTTTAGGTACTGTGAGCATTGAGAGAACAAAGGCAGCACTCACCTGTCTGTAACCGATAGATATGTGAATTTGGAGAAAGCATAAATGTTCCAGGGAATGAGTGTTCAACATTTGGTTAGCATCTGGTTCTGTGGGTGTGGCTGAGCTGCCAGGGGAAAATGCTAAAAAAGAATGAAAGAAACTCAGAATGACTCTCGGGAGATTGACATATCAAAGGGGCAGGCAGCATCGGGTATCTATAAAAGCAGATGAATAAAGAGTAGCGAAGGAGTGACAAGAAAATGATAGTCTGTTTATCACATTGTCCAAGAGGAGGTCAATCGATAGAAAGTCAAGGACTTGCCCTTGAATAGTCATCTGGCTCCAAGATGGCCAGTTTCAGGGAGAAAGGTGAATGGAAGAAAGATCATACTGATGAGACAAGGATTGTTTGATAATGAAATGTAAGCTTTAATGAAATAAAGCATTTTAGCTGACTTTTGCATTCTGTATAATCTTCCACGAAGGATCTGGCACAAGACAGATATTTATTTGTAATCCTCTTTCCTCCGTGGAGTTGGGACATCTCTGTCCCTTCTGGAGAGCTGCTCTGGGCAAAACTCTTATGAAAAGCTGCCAGTTTCCTAGGAAAGCTTGGTGACTTTGCCTACATGCAACATAGTGATGGCACTGTATTAAGCAATTATTCTGGGTTCTGCTGTGGCTGACCCCGCAAGCGCACCAGGGAGGGCTTGATACTCCTGTCCCAGAAGGGCTTAGGAAAGCATCACACCATGGACAAGGCTGTGCTCAGATAATTTCACCGAGTGGTGACAGGCCATCCATTTTAAGTGCAAATGTTAGGATAAAAGAAACACATTGTTTAACAGCTGTAGGTTTAAGAGATGGTGGTTGTCAATCATGCTTTCTCATAGGGAGAAGACACTTTTAATTAGCTGGCTTGGGAAAATAACCAAAGGAAGACAGTGTTCTTAGACTGGGAAATTAGAGGTGGATACTGTCAAAATTATGCTGTTTTTCCTTGGTAACGCTAACCACCTGAGCAGAATAACCCAGTATTCTATGAGAACAAGAAGACTCACAGTCTATTTGCATTGAGAGAAGAGATTGAGTGCTGGGATCAGGGTGTAGTGTTAGGAATTACATCTCCACATAGGAACAAGACCTTTGAGACTAAGACAGTGAACGTAGAATAGTGGTTTTTAGCAAGGGAGAGAGAATGGTAAAGGGCAAAACCTGTTGGTGCCGTGTTTGCCATGGTTGAGCATATTAGAGAGCCCTTCACTGGGAATATAAACTAGAACAACTCCTATGGAATTCAGTATGGAGGTGGCTCAAAAATTAAGATGGAACTATCATATAAACCAGACATACCACGCCTGCCATATTCCCAAAAGACTCTACATCTTACTAGAGATCCTTGCACATCCATGTTTATTGCTGGACTATTCACACACAAGAACTGATAGTTAAAAAGTGACAAATAAGCACAATAGAGTTTTAGTCAACTAGTAATAAAAACGAAGTTATGGAACAGGTAGGAAAATGGATAGAATTGAAGAGTACTGTGTTAGTTGAGGTGACCTAGTCTCAAAAGGACAAAGCATTCCTATTCTATCTCATATGTGGATCCTAAATTAATGTTTCTGCCTGTATTTATATAAGTGCAGGTTCTCCCTTCTGGATACAGATGATTGTACTAGATAGGAGACAATGAGAGGAAAGAGGGGCCATCAAGAAAAGGGAAGTAGGAGAAAGGTCACAGGTGACATGAAAATAGAAAAAAAGTCTAAAAGAGCTAAAAGGGTTCATGGGAGGGGAGGAGTGAGAAAGTGTGGCAAAGAAACAACAAAAACAAAAGTTTAAAACATCATAATATAACATAGTGTTGTTGTTGTTTTTGAGACAAGATTTCTCTGTGTAGTCTTGGCTGTCCTTACTCACTCTGTAGACCAGGCTGGTCTTGAACTCAGAGATCCTCCTGCCTCTGCCTCCCAAGTGCTGTGACTAAAGGCATGTGCCACCAGCAACCAGCTAGAATATATTTTTAATATGCTAGTAAAAATAGATCTCTTGGTTATTCTACTGAAGACTGCTCAGTAAATACAACAATGTTGGGCTCATCCAAGACACTCAATTACTTGATTAGTTAATGACAAATAAATGAAGTCCACATAAGTAGAAATCTCTCCATTACATGAGCTATACATTCAATTATAATAATTTCTTATAATACTATTTATAAACTTATAATCCCATGAATAGATGAAATATTTTGAATGTAAATTGTGCTCAGTTTAGGGTGGTTCATACAGGCTTGTTTAACAAACCAGTATTAAAAAGTGAACATTGCTAGTTTTATAAGAGAATTTGGGCTCTTTTACCGGTTTCATAATGCCTGGCTATGTGAGGCCATTCCTATTACTATTGTAAAAGTTATTATAAAAATAAACTTAATGACTTAAAGTCAGATCAACTTATTTTTTTATTCTAGTATAAGTTGGAAGCCCTAGGTTAGTTTTATTGGGCTAAAGACAGTGTTGTCCAGTCTGGGTCTTCAGGATGCCTAGAGGAGAATCCCATTTAGTGTCTTTTCCAGGTTTTAAATGCAAATTGTATCCCTGAGTTCATGGTCTCTCTATCTAGAGGGCCAGCTTAGAAGCACATCTAATCCATTTCCTACTGAGACAGTTCTGCCTCTTACTGGTGAAGAGGCTTATGATTAGAATGGGCCCACTGAGATAGTCCATAGTAAAGTTTCCATTTCAAAATCATTAATTCAACCACACATGCAAAATTCTACTTTCTATGTAATAGAATATATTCATAACTTGAGGAATTTGTCCATGGACATTTTTGAGTGTCCATTTTTCTTCCTGGCAGAATAGCAGGTGCGAAAATCCTGACGTAATTGAGAGTCAAGCCAATACATTACTGTCTCTGTGAGTCACACTTATAAAAGCTTTGCTGATCACTTGGCATTATTTTGTATGCTATGAATGTCCAGTGTGTCAGGAAGGCTGCCCTCTATGTCTTCTCGGCCTCTGTAGCCTTTATAGCCTACATAATCCATATCTTCCCAGATAGTCCCCCAGTCTATTTTATAGTTATATTTTATTTATGTTTTAATAAATACGGCTTGCCTAAAGACCAGAGAGTAAAACTAAGCTACTAGAGGCCAGGCAGTGGTGTCACACACCTTTAATTCCAGTACTAGGGAGCCACCACCTTCAATCCCAACACTAAAGGGGGAATATAAGACAGGAGGAGACAGAGGCTCTGGGCTCAGTCTGCCGTAACCCAGCTTTGGTAGAGGTAAGACTTCTCTAGTGGCTTGGATGTTTTGCTTTTCTGATCTTCAGCTTGAACCCCAATATCTGTTTCTGGGTTTTTATTATTCATGCTACACTATTTATCTAAAAAGTCCCAACCATTTTGCTTTCTAGGTCAGATCTGGATAAATGCCCTCTTTGTTCCCCGTGTTTTAGTCTCTTTCTTCTAATGATAATGTCTATGCTGCCTTGGAGAGTGATATTTGGAAGGGATACTGGGACCTTGGAATAAAAAAAATTATTGCTGCTCATTGTCATTAAATTATGTCCAGGCTCTGCCAAATTGGAGTCATTTGTTATGTTTTTAAATAAAAATGTAGGAATTATTGTCTCCCTTCTTTGTCTTTAATATTAATAGATTTATCTTCATTGTCTTTGAAGACTCCATATTTTCAGTGTCTTTACTGGTCCTTGATCATTTTCATTTTGTTCTAATATTTTTACTTCAGCACAGTGTCCTTTACAGGCATGTACACTAAATTTCCAGATGACTACCAACTATGTCATCAACCCTGGCCAAGGTTTGTGGCTATATACCTAAACAACAAGACCAGGTAGCAAAAGAAGGCACCACGAATTAGGAGACATTATCAACCAAAACTCAAGTTTTTGTAATAAACATGAGCATGGTATTGACCCAATAAACAATCAATCTCTGATTGATCTGCTTGATTGTATTTAGCCTAAATTAGGCTTAAAACACAAATTTCCAAGTGTGAATTCATAGCCTTCCCTACCAATAAGATTCAACCTAATCTCCCCACTACCTGATCCTCCACTTCTAACATCATGTGCCCCCAGTCTACCCTTAAAATCTATTTTATTTCTCTCTCCCATAGGTAGCCCCTAGAGACCTCTTCTTTACCCAACCTCTCTAGATCTACCAAGTGTACTTTGATAATTATTTATTTAATGGCTAATATTCCTTTATAAGTGATTACATACCATATGTATCTTTTTAACTTTTTCTTACCTCACTCAGGATGAGTTTTCTAGTTTCATTCATTTGTCTGCAAAGTTCATGATGTCATTTTTTAAATAGCTAACTAATACTCCATCATGTAAATGTACCCCATATTGTTTATCCATTCTTCAGTTGGGAGATGTAGTGATGAGGCAGCGGGCTGCATTCCTGCCCGGCTCCCGGACGCCTGGCTAGCTTATGCCCCAAAATAACAACACACAAACTGTATTCTTTTAAACACTGCTTGGCCCATTAGCTCTAGCCTCTTACTGGCTCTCACATCTTGACTACCTCATATCTAATAATCTGTATGCCATCATGAGTTCATGTCTTACTGGGATTCAGCATGTCTGATTTGGTGGCTGGCTCCATGGCTTACTGGGAAGATTCTAGCCTGCATCCATCTCAGAGAGGAGAGTCATGGTGACTGTTTGAGGCATCTGACTAACTTCCCTCTTTCCCAGCATTCTGTTCTGTCTACTCCAGCTATCTAAATCCTGCCCTATCAAAAAGCCAAGGCAGTTTCTTTATTAACCAATGAGAGTCCTCCATCAGGGAGACATCTTAGTTGTTTTTTATTTTCTAGCTATTTTGAATAAAGCTACAGTGAATATATTTGAGCAAGTGTCCTTGTGGTAGAATGGAGTATCCTTTGGGTATGTGCCCACAAGTGGCACAGATGGATCTTGAGGTAGATGGATTCTCAACTCTCCAAGGAATTGCCATATTTTTTTCAAAGTGCCTGTACAAGTTTGAACTCCCATCTCAATGAAGGAGTGTTCCCCTTGATCCACATCCTCTCCAGCATGAGCTGTCACTTGTATTACTGATCTTCGCCACCTGACAAGTGTTAAGATGGAATCTCGAAGTAGTTTTGATTTGAGTTTCCCTGATAGCTAAGGATGTTAAACATTTCTTTAAGTATTTCCTAAACATGTAAGTTTCTTCTAGTAAGAATTCTCTATTTAGCTCTGTAACCCATTTCTTAAGTGGATTGTTGGGGGGGGGTGATATCTAGTTTACTGAGTCATTTATATAATTCGGATATTAGTTTTCTATCAGACATGACTTTGATTTTAAAAAAATCTCATTCCGTAGGCTGCAGCTTTGTCTGACTGAGAGTGTCCTTTACCTTACACAAAGTTTTCAGTTTCATGAGGTTCCATTTATTAATTGTTGATGTTAGTACCTTCACAATCGGTGTTCTATTCAGAAAGTTGTCTCCTGCGTAAATGTATTCAAGGCTCTTCCCCCACTTTTCTTCTGTCAGATTCAGGGTATCTGGTTTTATGGTGAAGTCTTTCATCCACTTGGACTTGAGTTTTTAAAATGAGGGTGATAAGTGTGGGTCCATTTGGATTCTTCTCCATGGAAATACCCAGTTTGATCAGTACTTTTTTTGCTAAATGTGCTGTCTTTTCCTCCCAGTGCATATTTCTGGCTTTTTAATTTAAAAAAAAGATTTCCATATATATTTGGATTTATAACTGGCTCTTCAATTCTATTCTATTGATCAAATTGCCTGTTTTCATGCCAATTCCATGCAGTTTTGTGGCTATACCTCTATAGTACACCTTTAATTCAGTAATGGTGATACTTCTGGCAGTTCTTTATCATTGGTCTGGATTATTTCAGCTATCCTGAGGTTTTGTTTTGTTTTGTTTTTCCATATGAAGTTCAGTATTGTTCTTTCAAGGTATGTAAAGAATGGTTGGAATTTTGATGGAGATTGCATTGAAAATGTAGATTGCTTTTGGTAGGATGGCAATCTCTAATATGTTAATCCTACCAATCTATGAGCATGTGAGATGTTTCTATATTCTGATATCTTCTTCAGTTTCTTTTTTCAAAGACTCAAAGTTTTTATATTATGAGTCTTCATATGCTTGGTTATAGTTACCTCAAAATATTTTATATAACTTGAGGCTATTACGAAAGGTGTTATTTCCCTGATTTCTTTCTCAGTTCATTTGTCATTTGTATATAGGAGGGTTAGTGATGTGGAAATAACCAGGCTAGGTAAAGGATAAAACAATCATATTTGTATTTATTATAAGGATAAAAACTCATGAAACAAGAAACGAGTTCTGCTGTGTCCTGCAGGAATCACCCAGAAAGAGAGAGCACCTTGGGAGTGCCACGCCTTAACTTAGATCCACCTCTTAAAGACAATTGACTAACAAGGTTTTCCCCATCATAGTGATTTTTCTTTTTAGTTAATTTTGTTTCAGCCACATTTTGGAAAATGTTTTTCAGCTGAAGGTATTCCCTGGTGAAATTTTAGGGTCATATATGTATAATATCATACCGTCTCCAAATAAAATATTCTGACTTCTTCCTTTCAAAACTGTAGCCTATACCTATTTCAGTTGTCTTATTGTTCTATCTAAAACATCAAGGACTATATTGAATAAATCTGGAAAGAGTGGACAAGCCTGTCTTGTTCCTGATTTTAGTGGAACTGCTTTGAGTTTCTCTTCATTTAGGTCAATGTTGGCTATAGACTTATTGTAAACTGTCCTTCTATGTTAGGTATGTCCCTTGTATCTCTAATCTCTCCAGGACTTTTATCATGAATGGATCTCACATTTTGTCAAAGCCTTTTCTATATCTAATCATAGGATCATGTGGTTTCTTTTTTTCCTTTTAGTTTATGTGGTGGATGACATTTGCTGATAGTAATGTATTGAACCAACCCTGCATATACAGAATGAAGCCTACTTGATCATGGTACATGATATTTTTGATGTGTCCTTGGGTTCAGTTTGTAAGTATTTTATTAAGCATCTTTATTGTTTATAAAGGAAATTGGTCTGTAATTATCTTTCTTTGTTGAATTTTTATATGGTTTGAGTATCAGGGTAACTCATAAAGTGAGTTGAGCACTGTTCCTCCTGTTTCTATTTTGTAGAATAATTTGGAAAGTATAGACATTTATTCTTCTTTTAAAGCCTGGTAGAATTCTGTACTAAAGCCCATCTGGCCCTGGGCTCATTTTGATTAGGAGTTTTTAATGATTGCTTCTATTTCACTAGAGTTATCTGTCCATTTAACTTCTTTATCTGTTCTTGAATTAACTTTGGTAAGGTATATCTATCAATAAACTTGTCCATTTCTATTAGATTTTTCAATTTGATGCAGTACATATCTTTAGAGAATGTCTCTGGATTTCCTTTTAGAGCAGTTTTCATTGTGTCCCATATATTTGGGTATGCTGTATATTCATTTTCGTTGAATTTTAAAACATCTTTAATTTCTTTATTTCTCTTGACCCTTTGTTTTTCACCCAGAAGAGAGTTATGAATTTGTAAGCTTTCTATTTCTGATATCCAACTTTAATCCATGGTGATCTGATAGGATGTAAGAAGTTATTTCAATTTTCTTGTATCTGTTGATACTATCTTTGTGAAACTGTAGGTAGGCAGTTTTGGGAAAAACGTTCCATGAGGTGCAGAATAGAAGGTATACACTCTTTTATGTTTAAGGGAAATGTCCTGTAAATTCTGTTAGGTCTATTTGCTTTATAACCTCTGTTTTATCCAGTATTTCTTTTTTGAGTTTTTGTCTAGCTTAACTTTTCATTGGTGGGAGTGCAGTACTGAGGTCTCCCACTTCCAGTGTCTGAGAGTCAATATGCAATTTTTGATATAGTAGTGTTCCTATTACAAACTTGAGTGCTCTTGTGTTTTGGGCATAGATGTGAAGAATTGAAATGTCATCTTGGTAGATTTTCCCCCTGGATATTTTATGCAGTGTCCTTCTCTATCTCTTTGGATTAGTTTTGGTTTGAAAGCACTTTGTTAGATATTAAATTGGGTATGACAAGGTTATTACTTAGGTCCATTTACATAGAATATCTTTTCCCAATCTTTTACTTTGATGTAATGTCTGTTCTTGGTGTAGAGATATATTTCTTGGATTGCAGCAGAAGAATGGATCATGATTTTATTCATTCTGTTAATCTGTGTCCTTTAAATGGAAAGTTGAGACTGTTGATACTAAGTTATATCCATGGCCAATGATTATTGATTCCTGTTATTTTATTTTTGGTAGTGGTGGTGGCAGTCTTTGTGGTTGTAGTATTGTTGTTGGTGGTGGTGGTGATTGTTGGTGATAGTCATGCTGGTGTGTGTGTGTGTGTGTGTGTGTGTCCCTTTTTTGATTTTGCTGTTGTGAGATTTATTTCTTGTGTTTTCTTGGATGTAGTTAACTACTGTAGATTGCAGTTTTCCTTCTTTAGGGCTGGATTTCCAGATATATATGACTTCATCATGGAATATCTTATTTTCTCCAATTATGGTGATTGAAAGTTTTGCTGGGTATAGTCATCGAGACTGGCATCTGTGGTCTCTTAGAATGTGCAGCACATCTGTCATGGCCCCTTCTGGCTTCTAAAGTCTTTTTGCGTTATCAGGTGTGCTTATTATACCTTTATAGGCATCTCGTTCTTCAGGTTAGGGACATTTTCTTCTATGATTTTGTTGCAAACATTTCCCAAGCCTTTGGTCTTAGTTTCTTTTCCTTTTTATATCTATTATTTTTAGGTTTTGTCTTTTTTATGATGTCCCAGATTCCTTGGGAGTTTAGTGTAAGGTGTTTTTTAGATTTAACATTTTCTTTGACTGATGTTATCTGTTTCTTCTATTGTATCTTCAGCGCCTGAGATTTTCTCTTTGTTCTCTTGCATATTATTGGTGAATCTTGCCTCTTTAGGTCCTGTTAGCATTCCTAAATTTTTGTTTTATAGAATTCCTTCACTTTAGGTTTTCTTTATTGATTCTATTTCCAATTTCATGTCTTGAACAGTTTTATTTCTTTTAATTGCTTTTATTTTCCTTTGAAAATGGTTTTTATACTTTCCTCTTTAAATATCTTTATCATATTCATAAATGTTGATATATTCTTTTTGTGACTCAGTTATGTTGGAATATTTTGTAGAATAGGTGGGCTCTAGTGAAAACATATTTCTTTGGCTGTTTTTAATTGTGTTTTTCTGCTGGTGTCTAGGCATCTAGATTTGGGATGATTATAGGTCCAGATTTTGATTTCTGTATTCATCTTTGTTAGGTGGGTGTTTTATTCTTTGGTTTCCTTTTCCTCTCTGTATTTCCAGGGAGTGTGATGGTTGGGGATTCCCTGTTTTCCTGGCCTGTTCAGCAGATGTATTCATCAGCAATGCCTGCTGGTATTGGAGTCTGGAATGCTGTGATGAGTTGGAGGAAGGAATGTTGGAGGAGAAAGTCTTTATAATCTTTGGTGATGGGACCAAAGAAGAAGAGGAGACCATAGCAGGTTTTCAATTATAGAGCAGGGGATGAGACTGGGGGATTGGATCTCAGTAGCAGTAGGAGATGTGTTGGTTTGTCTTTGTCCTATTTATTTCTCTGGGAAGAGTGGCTCTTAGGTTGGCAGGAAGAACTTGCTGAAGGTGGGGGCTGGAGTAGAGCGACAAGTGGGAAGGGCAGTTAGGAAGTGATAGTCAGTGGCATCCACAGGAGATGTGTGCGTGGAGGGGGCTGCAGCTGGCGCACTGCTGCAGAGCTAGGGGCAGGACTAGAGGACCAGGTCTGGGAAGACAGAGTCAGAGCTATCTTTTTGTGAGTGTATATTTACTCTCAAAGTGCACGTGCCATCTCCATTGAAGTCTTTCTTCTAACACTACATTACCATTCCTTTACTGCATTCTTTCTGGTCAAAATCTCTCTAAAACAGCAACATCAGTCTGCCAATTGACTTTTTCTGGGAAATTCTTTGATCATAGCTCATACTCCACAATCTAGACACGGGTGACCTAAAAGAATAACAGAATACCTCATTGAAAACCTCATTTAGGTGGCAGTATGCTGTGAGTTAGGACCAGTGCCTAGGGATGCTATGAACACTTCCAGCAGCCAGTACATGCTATTTTTCCCAGTGCCACACCACCTCCCGTACCATAAAGAAAGTCACCAGGTAAGTAATTCAGAGCTTTTAGAATTTCAGTCCTTGTGACCTGGGTAGCTCTGACCCTACAAGCCCTTGTTTCAAAGGAAAAAAAATTCAAAGAGTACTGGCAACCCTATTAAGTTGTAAACTATGGAATCTCCTCAACAAACTATTGAATATCTTGGCAGAAAATGAAGTTTTCTTCTAACTTGGGTGATTTATATCAATTAACAGATAAGAACTGGGATGTTTCTATCAATAAAACAGAAATGTAGTTATGTCTGCAATAGTCAGGAAATATGTCTGGAACTCAAAGGATTGCCTGAAGTAGCAATTTCTAGAAATAAGACTCAATAGAAGGCAATGACAATTCAATAGAAGCAGGACTACTAAAAACCAACATCTTTGGTAATAAAAGTTCCCTTCTGATACAGTGAAGGTGACATGTCCACCACAGGATTATCTTCCCAGCTGTTGGCACTATTTGGGGAAAAAGGCAAACATACTAAGGTGTGGGATTAAGTGAGAAAAGGTAGTTATGGGGGTTGCCTTTACCGAGTATCTTGCTCCAACTCTTTCTCTGCCTCTCACAGCCTCCCTGGCCACCATGACAAGAGCAACACCCTCCACTGCATCTTTCTGCCCAGATTTTCTGCCTAAGTGGATACTCATAAAGGAGGAATGCTGTTAACCAGAGGTCGAAACCTCCTAAATCATCAGCCAAAATAAATACTTTCTCCTATCAGTTATTCTGCCGAGGTATATGTCATAGCAACAAGAAACAGACTAACACAGCCTTAACCTTTCAGGGAAAGAATTTCAGTTGTATCTGGGGCAGGAAAAAGGCAGGGAGAGCTGGAAATGCACCACGGAGGAAACTAGCCTAGGTGCAAAGCATATCCTGGGGCAGCTGTGCACACTGTGGTTGAAGCTATTAGTTACAACCGTCTTTATATACATAAGCACTTTAACCTGTTATCTTCTACTTTCCACCTTCTCTCTTTTTTCATTCAGTATGAATTGATGCTTAAGGCTCCATCTCACTTCATAGGCCAAATGAACACCCAGGGCTTTAGACAGGAAGAGGGTCTATCATTTTCAGGTGCCCTATTATAAGCCAGATGGACATTTTGTTCCCCCTTTGTCCATAAACCAATAACTTATTATTATTGTTATGTAGACACTAAATAAAGACATAGCTGTGACAGGCACTAAGGTGGACTCCTCTGTTTGCCTTCAGACATCGTTTCACTGATAAACATCCAGGAAGGAAACAATACTAGGAGACAGAAGTAGGATTAGGTAGCTGCAAAGCCAGTGTTAGATAGAAAGACAGATTCTAAAAAAGACATGGATTGAGAGGCAAGAGCCAGGGTTGCAACTTCAGGGAATCTGTCATACAGAATCATACCGCTGGCAACAGAGTCATGAGTGAATATGTCACTCTAGGTGGAAGATTTAGACTTCTCATCTAAATCAACTACACTTGACATTCTGAACAAGAGAACTGTCCCTGGAGAATCACGGTGCACATAGGAAGCTGAAGGAGCGTTGCACAGAGTGTGATGATCATACAGAGGTACAGAGGGTGTCATCACAGAGAGAAAGAATGGGCTTAGAGCCAAGTAGTTCTAGATTGTAATTAAAATCAATCACTCCATAATTGCTTACCTTACTTGCCTGCATTTTGACTTTGAGTTCAATGTTGTGTGAGTTCAAAGCAAGTATTGGATATAAATACTGTGTGATTGCTGGCTTATGAAATTAACATATGGTTAAGAGTTGACTTGCTGGGTGGTGGCAATGAGAGGACAGCCTTAGCATGACAAAAGGCTTCTTCAGTCCCAGGCACTGAAGTACTAAGGCAGAGTGATGGGGCCCTAGAGGTGAACCAGAGACACACTGAAGATCAGATGTGAGCTAAAGGAGCAGATCGAAATAGCAAGAACGAACAGAGAGAATGTCAGAGGCAAAGTTCGTTGCACTTAGAATTGAATATAGCCCCAGGGAATGTAACAATAGTGCTATCTAGTGATATAGAAGTCACAGAAAATAACATCAAACACTAGAAGTGTGCATGTGCTCATGTTTGCGTGTGTGTGTGTGTGTGTGTGTGTGTGTGTGTGTGTGTGTGTGTGTGTGTAGGGGGTAATGATCCTACCGTTGTGAAGGCAGCCAGATTTCTCATGCTAGAGCACACAGTTGCTAGTCCAAGAAGGTACACCAGACTACAGGGAAGAGGATAAGGCAGCCAGGCAGCAGGGAGAACGATGCTCACTTGCACTACTAGCCAGAGGAGAGATGAAATACGCTTCATGAGCCTTAAGCACAGGGCAGCTGCTGGCCTGCAACTTTCCTTGCTCTGTAGTGGGGGCTGGATCTATGACTGGAAGGATTCATGAGCACTGAGGTTGTATTTGCAGAGGACGTCATTAGCTTCAAGAACTAGGAAAAGCTCCCAGGACATCTGGCCTGTCCGAATGGAAGGCATTTCAAGTTCCCTTCACAGAAGCAAGGCACATCCCACTGTGCTCTTTGCAAAAACTCCACTACAAAGTCACAGCATTCTTCCATGGAGCTCTCCCCAATTCGAACAGTTTGTGAGCCCCTGCTGATTGCCCAGGCCCAGATCCCTTCAGGAAGGAGGGAGGACTTAAGAGAAAGCCATTGATCTTAATGTGCACACTGTCTAGAAAGAAAATGTGACAAATTCTTAAATATGTATTTAAGAAACCATGAAAGTGACTGGGCCGCTGCAGACAGGGAGAGGCTAAGTTATTATTCCATGAGCTCCCAGTGCAGCCAATTGCCTGGAGTTGCCCCTGGCCAACTCATCTTAAAAAGCTGTTTGATTTGTTTTAAATATGATTTGTTTTTCTGTACTTACTGTTGGCAATCTCCAGTGTCTCCCCGCATGCCCCAGCATCACCCAGTCCATCACAAGATCTTATACTGGTGTGTGGGGATCCATCTACCAAAGCAAACATGAGACCAAAACCCCACCACGGCGTTCAAGGCATCTCTTTCAAGTCGTCTTGCCCAGGTGCCTGAAGCCTGCCTTCCCCCTTGCTTCAGTCACTGTGATGGCTCAGGAACTCGCATCCCAGAGGATGTTTAGAGATTGTTTTGTTCCCATGATCCTACCAACATCATGTTGCAAATTTCTTATGCTTCCTTTCAGCTCTGACCACTTCTGGACCAGAAAACCAAAGACTATACCCTTCTCAACCTGGAGGCCTTAAACTGTGCTCAGGACCCATGGGAGCTCTCTTTTGTTCATGGACATAGCTCACCCATCATCGGTGGGTTTAATGCAGGGAAAAGCTCCTAGCACAAACTCCAGGGCAATTTTGATTGGTGGCCTGTCACCTCCTTTAATCTCCAGCACACTCAGGGGCAAGAACATTGCAAATCGCAGAGCGTCACGCAAATAAAAATTGTTAGGAGAAAAACAGTATAGGAACTTGGTTATATTGAATGTGGTTGGAGTTACTAATCACTGTATTCTGTTGTTAATAAATTGGGTCAAAAACTATAAGCTAACCAAACCAGGCTTAGGATCACATTAAAACAGAAGCCAGACTCCTTATTTGTTGACCTCCAAAGTGTTAGGAATCAGGCACTCTGCTGGCCTGCCGGTGTCATCGCTACTCACTGACCCTTTAAAAGTCCCCGCCCCCCCCATTTCAGGTCACTCTTTTTTTTGATTTCTTCATTTTTTTTTTATTTTTCTCTTCTCTCCTCCCTTTCTCTCCCCTCCCCTTCTAGCCTCCTCCATGGTCCTCATGCTCCCAATTTACTCAGGAGATCTTGCCTTTTTCTACTTCCCTGTAAATTAGATGCATGCTTTTCACTCTTAGGGCCCTCATTGTTCTCTAGCTTCTCTGGGATAGTGAACTGTAGGCTGGTTTTCTTTGCTCTATGTCTAAAAGCCACTTATGGGTGAGCACATATGATATTTGTCTTTCTGGATCTGAATTACCTCACTCAATATGATGTTTTCTAGATCCATCCACTTGCTAGAAAAATCTCAAGATGTCATTTTTTTTTCTGCTGTGTAAATCTCCATTGTGTAAATGTAATAACTTTTCTTTATCCATTCTTCAGTCAAATGGCATTTAGGTTGTTTCCAGGTTTTGACTATGACAAATTATGCTATGAACATAGTTGAGCACGTGTCCTTGTGGCACAATTGAGCATCCTTTGGGTATATACCCAAAAGTTGTATTGCTGGGTCTTGAGGAAGGTTGTTTCTTAATTTTCTGAGAAATTGCCACACTGATATCCAAAGGGACTGGACCAGTTTGCACCCCCACCAGCAATGTAGGATTGTTCCAATTACCCCACAACCTCTCCACCATAAGTTGTCATCAGTGTTTTTGATCTTGGCCAGTCTTACAGGTGTAAGATGGAATCTCAGAGTTGTTTTGATTTGCATTTCTCTGATGGCTAAGGATGTTGAATATTTCCTTAAGTGTCTTTCAGCCATTTCAGATTCCTCTGTTGAGAGTTCTCTGTTTAGGTCTGTACCCCATTTTTTACTGGACTATTTGTAGTTTGATGAGCAATTTCTTGAGTGCTTTATATATTTTGGAGATCAGACTTCTGACTGATGTGGGGTTGGTGAAAATCTTTTCCTATTCTGTAGGTTGCCGTTTTGTATTGTTGACCATGTCCTTTGCTTTACAGAACTTTTTCAGTTTCAAGAGGTACCATTTATTAATTGTTTCTCTCAGTGTCTGTGCTGCTGGGGTTATATTTAGGAAGTGGTCTTCTGTGCCAATGTGTTCAAGTGTACTTCCCACTTTATCTTCTATGAGGTTCAGGGTGGATGTCTTTATGTTGAGGTCTTTGATCCATTTGGACTTGAGTTTTGTGCATGGTGATAAATATGGGTCTATTTTCATTCTTCTACATATTGATATCCAGTTACGCCAGCACCATTTATTGAATAGGCTTTCTTTTATCCACTTTATATTTTTTGCTTCTTTGTCAAAAATCAGGTGTTCATAAGTGTGTGTATTGATATCTGGGTCTTTGATTCGGTTCCATTGGTCCTCCTGTCTGATTTTATGCCAACACCAGTCTGTTATCAGTACTGTAGCTCTGTAGTGAAGTTTGAAGTAAAGGATTGTGATGCCTCCAGAAGTTCCTTTATTGTACAGGATTGTTTTGGCTATCCTGGGTTTTTTACCCTTCCATATGAAGTGAGTACTATTCTTTAAAGTTCTGTGAAGAATTTTGCTGGAATTTTGATGGGCATTGCATTGAATCTGTAGATTGCTTTTGGTAAGATTGTCATTTTTACTATGTTAATTCTACCTACTCCAAGGGCATGGGACACTTTCTTGTGTTCTCTTCAATTTATTTCTTCAAAGATTTAAAGTTCTTATCATACAGATCTTCCACTTCTTTGGTTAGCATTACTCTGAGATATTTTATGCTATTTGTAGCTATTGTGAAGGAACATGATTCTCTCATTTTTTTCTCAGCACATTTGTCATGTGTGCAAAGGAGGGCTACTGATTTTTTTAAGTTAATCTTGTATCCTACTACATTACTGAAAGTATTTATGAGTTGCAGAAGTTTCTTTGTAAAATTTTTGGGGTCACTTGTAAACTGTCATCATCAACAAATAGTAAGAGTTTGACTTCTTCTCATCTGATTTGTATGATCTCCTTTTGTTGTCTTATTGCTCTATCTAGAACCTCAAGAACTATATTGAATAGATATGGAGAGAGTGGACAACCTTGTCTTCTTCCTGATTTCAATGGGATCGCTGTGCATTTCTCTCCATTTAGTTTGATGTTGGCTGTTGGCTTGCTATATATTGACTTTATTCTATTTAAGTATGTTCCTTGTATCCCTGCTCTCTCCAAGACCTTTATCATGAAAGGATGTTGTATTTTGTTTGATCTTCCTGTCTGTCTGTTTGTCTGTCTCCCTGTCTCCTTTATCTCTCTATCATATCCATACTCTGAAATGGTCTTTCATGCTCCCCACCCTTGCATAAGATCTGTTTCCTGGTGTAATCTTTGTTACATGCCTTGGTCCCAACACACCAAGGCACTCTGCAGCTAAATCCTAACATTGGCTCTGCTGCTAAATCCTAGCATAGAGCCTGCAGATGACGTGCTATTTTACCAGAGCCAGAATTCACATCATCGATGTACACAAGAGACTACTTCTTCGAAAAGTGAGTACAGGTGGGTGGCAGTATTTTAGATGGTATGCAACCATAATGGGCAAAGTGCTGAATATCAGAACCATTAGACTCATTTACATAAAGGCCAATGGTCCAGAATGAAGCGCCTTCCCCCCAGGTATAAGTTTGTTAATATATCTAGCCGTCCAGTTCCAAGAAATTCATATGTATCAGTCGATTACTACATTCCAAACACTAGATACCAAATACAAAACAAAGGGATGAGGATAAAATTTTGACCTTTCTATTAACGATGTTCCAGACCATTAGGAAAATGCATACTTTAGCAAAAATTTTCACTACTGTCTGCATGTTAGAGCACATTATTAATTTTCCTCAGGTAAGATTACAGGTTTCATAGTGGAGTTAAAACAAGTTGATTTCAGAAAGGCTTGAAATGGCGAGATGTATGGAGGGCATGAGTATGGAGGGCATCACAGAGGCCGATGGAGCAAAGCATCGAGGATTTCCAGGATCTACTGCTAATGTCTGTTTAGTCAGCTCTCATCCCATTCCCCAGCTCACCAGGTACAAAGGGTCATCAGAGGTACACAAGAGAGGAACAGGGTTAAGGCTGGAGAAGGAGTTCAAGACATGTTTCAAAAAGAAACTACTGAAGCTACAGTCCAGGTTGCCTTAGACATCCTCAGGTCAGAAGCTGGCCAACAGCAGCTGTGCAGGGTTCCCAGAAGCCATTGCTGCCCATCAAACCATCCTTATCTTTGCCTTCATCCAAAGACCTTCCCTGAGCTCTGTGTCTGGTGTCCCTCACAAAAATGAAAACACTGTTTTAACATTCTTTCAGTTTTGAAACAGGGTCTCATAACTCAGGCAGTTCTGGAACTTGCTGTTTACCTCATGAGAGCCTTGAGATCATGATGCTCTGGCCTCGGGATTCCATGTGTTGTTGTTACAAGTGAGTGCCCACATACCCAACAAGAACATTCATGTCTTTTCCAGATGTTGATCTCTGACCACAGCGGCCTGCCTGTCTGTCTTATTCCTTATAAAATGGAGAGATTGCTCATAGTAGTGACCTCCCACTACACAGCTGCAAAAGCAGCCTTGTGTTCTGAGTTGCTTAGATCAGTGAGAGAGAAGGGTACACCTTTCTTCTAGTTTTCTGTTTTGTTTTTCAATTGTATTTCTATTGTTTGATTTCATAGGCAGCACGTTCTCCTTGGCACACAATGAGTAATTCTAATGCATAGAGTTTTTGCCATTTTTCTTTCAAATCCAATTCAACAAACATATTCTGGGTTCCTTCTCAAGAACAGGATGTTAAGAATTGGAACTCTAAAGAAAACAAAGTTCCTCTTTTATTCTCAAGGGATTTATGATCCAGCAAGGAAGAACATGACTCAACACATCATGTTAGAAGAACAGTACAAAAGTAATGGAAGAACTAAGTTCAAGTGGCTGAGGGGTTGTAAGAAAGACAAGCTGGGAAGCAAAGCAAGGCTTCTTACAGGAGCCAGATGCTGCAGCCAGACATCAAGAGGAAGTGATTTTAGTACTAATGGCACTGTTGATAACAACTGTTCCCATAGATGCCATGAAGTGATTATGCTGAATAACACCATATCAACACAAATAGAAAAGGCTAATATAAAAATAAAGTAATGGTCCCATAATCAAGTTACGCTAAGTCAATTCTCTCAATCTTTAATGGATCAAAAAATAGCAAATGAGTTTGAGGAAAACTGAATACAATAAATAAAGCTAATTTGATAGTTGCATTTTTGTGCTCCTCAGTCTTTTGAAATAACTGTGGGATATTGAAAATAAAATGAAACATATGCATAATAGTCATTCACAAGCTTTAACTCAGTCTAAATTCTGCGATGATATTGAAACAAAACATAAATTAGAATCAATGCCCTTATGAGCCTTAAAACAAACAAAAGAGTTGGTAAACTCAATGAAGGGTAGAAAGAGAAATTGTGTCCATATTTGGAATGGAAAAAAATAAACTTAAATATATACAATTGGTAAGTATTTTAAAAATTTTATTTATAGGGATATTGGTGTGTTACTGGTTTTTGTTCTTTTTTCCCATTTTCTTTTCCTTTTTCCAGTAACATGTTTCTACTTTGAAATCAGGCTAATGATGAATTCTTAAAATGAGGTGGCTATTTTGCTTGTAAAGTCATTTAATAGTGGGATCCTTTAATATTTGGCCTCATATGGATTTCCTCTTTCTCTTCTGAAGAACAGACAGGATTAGTTTGGGCTTCTGTTTAACTTTTAGAGTATGGATACCATTTACATTTGTGTTAGCCTCCTGTAATTCTGCAACAAATACCTATAGTTGTCAGCTTACAATGGAAACAGGCTTCTTTGGGAGTCATGATTTAGGGGCTTCATGTCATGATGAACTGGTCCATTGTTTTGAATCTGTGATGTCATGCTGCAGGAGTAGGTGGCTAGAAATCCAGAGAAGGAGAAAGAGACCAATGGCACACAATCCCATTTGATGACACATCATCAATGACCAGAAGATCTCTCAGTAGGGCCCATCTACTTGAAACCTCTGCCATCTTCAATTAGGGTTGAGGCTGGATAAGTCTTCATGAACATTCAATACCCAATTTACAGTTTCATTCTTTGCTTGTCTCTGTGGTTGGATTAAAGTGTACAATACTGATAATCTCCATTTATGTCTTCTCTTGTCATTTTTCTCCCTTTTTTGGTGTAGGGCCACTAACAAAATAAAAAATTCTTGTTCTTTTCTCTATTAACTCCCATAAACATCACATCAGTAGGGATATAGGCATACTGCTATCTCTTTCAGTAATATGTTTATGCTTTGGAATCAGACTAATGATGCTTTACTAAAATGGGGATGAAATTTTGCTCATATTTTACTTGAAAAGGTTGTGTGATAAGGGAAATTCTACGTGTGTGTGTGTGTGTTCATGTGTGTTCGTGTGTGAGAGTGTGTTTACACTTGTGTGTATGCATGTGTATGTGTATATATGACTTTATTGTACTAATAATATGAATTTTAAATTATCTACTTATATTAACATTATACTATTTTATATCTGACACTTTTCTGTTTTTAACAAAAATAATATATAAATGTATACCCACTGAGTCAAGTATATACTTATGTGTGTGTGTATGTGGACTATTAATAAGGAAAAAGAGGATATCAACTTGGGAGGGAATATAGGAGGGGTTCAAAAGACGGTAGCTGGGAGGGTTGGGGGAATGAGTATAGGGTAAAATAACTAGAATGCAATCATGCTCCAGATCCAAACAATCCACATGAGCACCCTGTAATTTCTTTTCCACCAAAGACAATTCTCTCTCAGCTTTAACTGCTAATTCTCTTGGACTATTTAAGTCCTTATCATTCTCTTAGGTTTAAAGAAAATTACTCAGTTCTTGGCAGTTACTCCAACAATGGGTCATAAAAAATTTCTCCCAGCAATTTTTGAAAGTCATTAAGACTATCATAAAAATCTCTCCTTTTGCCGGGCGGTGGTGGCGCACGCCTTTAATCCCAGCACTCGGGAGGCAGAGGCAGGCGGATCTCTGTGAGTTCGAGGCCAGCCTGGTCTACAAGAGCTAGTTCCAGGACAGGCTCCAAAGCCACAGAGAAACTCTGTCTCGAAAAACCAAAAAAAAAAAAAAATCTCTCCTTTTGCAAGCTCCCATGGAGCTTGCTTTCTCAGACTCACTCCAGGCTATGTAACTGGTTCATTCCCATGCCTGTAGAATTTGTTGCCTCAGGCCTGCTCCAGCCCAAGGGGAAGTTCTTTGCCTCAGGCCTACTTTGGCCTGGGTGGGAGGGGAGAGAAGCAAATGAAGCTGAAGATGAAAATACTTCCTAAATCTGAATCAATGCACATGAACTGCACTACGTTGTTATCTGGAATCATTGAAAGAAATGTAAATTGCTGGATTGAGGGAAAATTAAGGTTTGGGAGAAAAATCATGGTTTTAGTAATAATCCTTGCTGGAAAAAAAAGTAATGGGAATCAATTCTAAACTTGGTTTATGTTATGAATGTCAGAAAGTTTAACTAATAACACAAAAATAAAAATGAGAATAAGAAAACAGCAAAAAAATCTCTCCTTTTAGTACCCTTTGGGATTGAATCTTTTGTAAACCTATTTTATATCCCAAGCAATCAATAAAATCTCCTCTTTGTATTTTTTCAGAAGCAATTTGTAATCCCCAGCAAGGCACAATTTTCTTTACTTCTTCAAACATATTTTCTAAAGTATCTACATTTGAATCAGCAAATAAGATATCATCCACATAATGGTAAATTATAGATTGAGGAAACTACACAAATCATTTCTAATGACTGTTGTACAAAATATTGGCACATAGTGGGACTGTTCAATGTCCCTTGTGGAAGAATCTTCCATTGATATCTCTTAACAGGCTGAGAATTATTACAAGTAGGAACTATGAAGGAAAATTTTTCTCTATCTTGTTTTAATGAATGTTAATGTTAAAAAATGTCTTTTAAATCGGTCACTATAAGAGGCCATTCCTTAGGTAATAATGAAATCAAGGGAAATCCAGGCTGTAAATCTTGGTTTAATCATCTTATTTATGGCTCTTAGATCTGTTATCATCCTCCATCTTCCAGATTTCTTTTTAGTAACAAATACAGAATTCTAAGGACTTGTTGATTCTTTAATATCTTGAGCATTTAACTGCTCCTTTACTAGCTATTCTAAGTTATTCTTGTAATTATTCTTGTAATTTTTCCATTGTCAAAGGCCATTGTTCTGCCCAACCAGGCTTGTCAATCAACCATTTTAAAGGTAGGTCTGTTGGTACCTTTGAAATACCAACAACTTTGTGTCCTGCTTATATACAGCTTGAATCATCTATGACTGTCCTTGATCAGCATACTGACCTTCACTAAAAATTTGATCTTGAGAAATCACATGACCTCTAGTCCTACCTTGTTGTTCCAAGGCCCTGGTTTCCTCTCTCCACCAAGCTCTCCACTGTAATTGAGGACCAGCTTCTAATACTGCTGAAGCAAAATCCTTCCAGTCTTGTGGAATAATTCTATTCTTAGTTGCCCATAAATTTGACATCTATATTACAAATGGTGAATGCATACCATATGAAATTATGTCTTCCTTAAATCTCTATAAGTCTAACATATTTCCAGTATTCCAATTTACTTCTACACACTTATGGGGATGCATATTATCTGGCAGTTGTTGTTTTACAATAACTGAATGTATTAAAGTTGCTGTTCTAATAATCTTAGACCATTTCTCTCCAGTTTTACAATGCAACGGTGCAGTAAAGTTTGCTCTAAATTCCTCTGTCTGTGTTTGAGCATTTTTGATTTATTTTCAATTAGTAAATCTTTCTAAGGCCTGAATCCTAAGTATTCCACTTGTCATATTACCATAGAAAAACACCAAGGCTATTATTGAAAATTATTATTAATTATCATATTGATAGTAAGTATTATCAGTATTATATCAGTGTTAGTTAAATCACTAATCTTCCTATATTCTGCTTCTAACATCAAGCCTTCTAAGGTAGCAGTATATAGAGAGAGCCCTAGCACCCTGCATTATTATGTTTCCCATTTTAAAATAGAAAAATCTTTTCAATATTATTTAATTCTCTCCTACTTTCCCAAAGGATTTTCCAAATCTCTTACCAATTCTGTTGACTTCTCCAGGCAAATGACAGCCAACTGCTAATGTGGATATGTTCAGATGGCAGATGCAACAGAGCCACCTGGCATGACCCTTCTTTCCATGTGATTCTATCACCCACTGGTGCACCAATTGTCCTCTTTTTTAAATTATTGCTGCCTTTTAATGTATGGCTATCTTAATCAGCAACTGCAACTCTGCTGTTATTAGCAGCAGTTAGGCTGCAAAAGCCATAGTCTGAGGGAATTCTGACTCTTTCAAAGCTACTAAAGGAACTTAACTAAATGTCTGTCTCTCTAAGGAACTCATGATTCAAAGGTTGAGGTGAAATTCTGCTCCTCAGAGAGGCTAAATAGCAAGTAGTTCATCTCCTCTTCCTCTTGCATCTCCCCAGAAGGCCTGCCACTTCTCCACACCCCTCCTTGAAAACCCTTCTCCACCTGGTTCCCCCTAACACTTCCTGACAGCAAGTTGTTGACTCAACCTCCTGACTGCAGGTGAATTTTATTTAATCAAACACGTTTACATCATTAAATGAATGTTCCAGAGCATAAACAGAAGTAATACATCTTAAAATAATATTCTACAACACATCTTGTGTTAAGTTGAATAAAGTTTGGATCTGTTATGACCTCCTGAAGAGTATTGTCACTGTTATGGCAAGTAGTTTCAATATCACCTGATCCCATTACAACCGAACAGGATTGTTTAACCTTTTTACTTCACATGATTCATTATTCTGGAGAGAGAAACAGAAACAAATTTCACCTGGAACCCGCAGTTGACACATCTATCAGGACCCCAGAAGAATTTCCTAACAGGCAACATACAGCCAACATACTCTCCTAAGAACTAAAGAGGAAAACAAAACCAAAGAACAAAACATCCACTCAAAAAAGACCAGATATCAGCGTCTAGAATTATAATCTTTCCAATCCTGAATGCATAGAAACACAATACATACAGCCATTGTAGTATGTCTCCACTGATGCCCAGAAATGCTACCACAACAGGCCCTCCTTATTATTTCAACGTAGCCAAGACACAAATAAAAGACCCTAAAATAGCTATTGTGAATATGAGAGAGGTCCTTAAAGAGGAAATAAATAAATATCTTAAAGAAATTTATGAAAACACAAACAGTGGAGGAAATGAATAAATAAAACTATTCAAGATCTGAATGTGAAAATAAAGACAATAAATAAAACCCAAATGGAGGGAAATCAGAAAATAAAAATTTAGGAGCTTGACCAGGAACCACAGAGGCAAACTTCACCAACAGAATGTAAGACATAAAAGACAGAATTTCAGGTGCTGAAGACACACTAGAAGAAATGTATACATCTGTCAAAGAAGAGAAAATATTAAATATAAAAACCTTCTGGCACAAAACATCCAGGAGATCTGGGACCATATAGAAAAATCAAATCTAAAATTAATAGAAATAGAGGAAAGAGAAGAAAGATAGGTAAAAGCCACAGAAAATATTTCAACAAAATCATAGAAAAAATATCCCTAACCTAAAGAAGGAGATGCCTATGAAATTATAATAAGCATACAGGATACCAAATAGACTGGACCAGAAAAGAAAATACCCTCAGATGGAGGTAATAGAGCTTATTATCCAAGTAGACCTAACATGTATCTACAGAACATTTCACTCAAACACAAAAGAAGGTACCTTCTTCTCAGCAACTTATGGAACTTTCCCCAAAATTAACCACATACTCAGACACAGATCAAGTATCAACAGATACAAGCAAATTGAAACAACACCCTGCATCCTATCTGACCTCCACATATTCAAGCTGGTTATCAACAACAACAGAAACAAACAAAAGAAAGCTCACAAATTCAAGGAAACTGAACAATATGCTATGAATGCAAATATGTCATGATATAAATTTAAAAAGAAATTAAATACTTTATAGAATTCAAAGAAAATGAATACAAAATATACCCAAATTTAACTGGACATAATGAAGATTGGTCTAAGAGGCAAGATCATAACACTAAGTAACTACATAAAACAATCAAGGAGATCTAACACTAGGAATTTAACAGCATACCTGAAAGCAAAAAGAACAAAAAGAATAAACCACACCTCATAGGGGTAAAAAGCAAGGAATAATCAAACACGGGCTGAAATCAATAAAACAGAAACAAACAAACAAACTAAAACCAATATAAAGACTCAATAACCCAAAGAGTTGAGAAAACCAATAGCATTGACAAATGTTTATCCAAATAAGCTAAAATGTGTTGAAAGAATATTCAAGTTGATAAAACTAGAAAGGAAAAGGGGGAAATAACAGATAGCAAGGAACTCTAGAAAATCTTAAGAACATGCTTTAAAAGCCTAAGTTGTACCAAGTTGGAAACTCTAAAAGAAATGAATAACTTTCTTGATACATACCACTTATGAAAGTTAAAACAAAATCAGATATGCAACTTAAAATGACCTACACCACCTAGCAAAATTTTATGAGACTATAGCTCTACATGTAGACAGATTGTCCATGGACTGCCAGCACCCAAATAATGATAGAGAGACTTCCTCTCAAGTATGAAAGCTTGACCTTATCTTAGGCTTAGGCCCAACTAGTTCCTATAAATTAATCCATCTATGTTTATCTATGTTTTACCATGTGACTTGTTACCTCACCTATTCAAAGTCTGACTCCCTCTGCTTCTTACTTGTTAATTCTGTCACTCTCCTTCATAGAGTTCCTATCTCTGTCCAGAAGTACTGCTTAGTCTCTCCTGCCTAGCTATTGGTCATTCAGTTCTTTGTTAAACCAGTCAAAGGTGCCTTGGCAGAGACACATATTCACAGTGTACAAAATGATTTTTATTTTTTCATTTCATTTCAAACAACATTTTCTCCTTTCTGGTTAAATAAAAAGGAAATGTTTTAACTCTAATACAGTGAAACTATGTACAAGAAGCATAATTACCAGATAAGAATTACATTTACCATGTCTAGACTATCTTGACAACTTTGGAGAAAGTACTATACTATCTATCTTATCTTAGAGAGTCCAAAGTTTTATACCTGAATCACTTTCTATGATAACTTGTATTATCAGCCTGAAAATATCTTTTTGGACCTTAAAATATTTTCCTAGATGCACAACCTCGGTTTTTTGTCTCTCATTCTATATAAACTTTATATCTGTTTTCTGAGTCTCTTTTCTGAATTCAGTAACAAGGAAAACTGTAAGATTATAACTATCTAGTCTTCACCCCCATAAAAGACCAGAGAAGGATAAAATATTATCTTAGTTAACAGGAAGTGCAAAGCAAGCAATTCCAGAAATTATAGAAATGACAGAGACAATTGACTGCCTGGATCCAAGTTTTGTCTGCATTGTTAGAGCATCCATCTTCAACCCACAGGCCCAAAATATCTGACAGACTTTTCTGTGAGGCAGGAATTTTGAAGGACTAGCTTACCTTATATTGACAAAGTTTAGTAGTCAGTTTCCTTTGTGTTCTGTTTGTCCAATTTGAAGACCATACTATTAGCAATTAAGGTAAGAGCAGTTTTTTGACAAGTAGCTGACTTTGCCACAATTAAAGCAAACCCTATATTAATCTTCTACAATTCCCATCATTTTCTCTGAAGTAGATTGGTGCTGCCATGAGCAGATGCTTTTTTTTCACTTCATGAAAAGCCTTATGCCACTAAAACATTTTAAATGCCATATTCTATAGATCTCTGAAATATTTGAAGACCATGTATCTATCCAAAGTACATCTCTATTTGACCTTGAAAACATACCTAACATAACTACAAGTTTGATTGTTACCTTAATTATCCTAAACAGTTTGTAATGGTAGCTTTCAAGGACTAGAACTTTATAGTTTTAAGTGTATTGTAAAGATATAACAGTATGTTGTAACAAAAGTAACCTTAAATTGTACCAAAATGCAAAAATCCATACCAATGTAAAATATTTGAGACTAGCAGATGCTTTTACATTTAAAAATAGATTTAATAGTCTACTTTTTTTTACCCTATCATTCCTGTATCTCCTTCTTTCTTTTCAGAAAGAGATCCCTGAATTTAATCTCCTTTACATAATTTCCCTCCAACCATGACCAATAACAATTTGCAACTGATATCCCTAAACAATAACAAACATCCATAACCCACTGAAAGACCAAAAAACAACCAACCCATCTCTCAGGAATGTAGGCATCATTTTCTTAAAATTAATTCCTGATATCTGGAGGTGATGGAATCTTTAGGAGATCCCGATTGAATTGAGATAATGGCCATGTCCTGGATGAACTAGCTGTATCATTTATTGTCTAATCTGTGTGCAATGGGAAAGTGCAAAGCTAAACTGGTGTCCTGACTGGAGTAGTTTATGAGGCTAGACTGACTCAGTTAGCTGCTTTGAACTTGTTCTGAATAGAGATTTTTTAATAAATGGCAAGAGAGTTATTCTGTGAGACTGGATCACCTGGGCTATTTGTCTTGTGTTCATTGGTTTCTGATCTTTTGTTCTGAAAACACAAAGATCTTTAAAGGTAACATTCATATCTGCATTAACACAAGTATGGAATGTGCAGTATGTACAAATCAGGTAAAGATGATTGATTCTTTGCTCTATGTTTGAGCAGGAACATGGCATCTGTTAACTTTATATTTCTGTTTGGAAAACAAAACCAAACTGTAATATAAATTTCCATCCATGCCATATGAAATAATAACATGTAATAATAAGTCATGAGGCCTCTATAGGCAACAAAATGTTTCATGTCTCACCCAGTCTCAGAGCTGTTCTCATATAGAGGAATCAGCATATATGTCACCTGTCTTTCAGTTTTCCTTGGTTTCTTCCTTCATGTTTATAACCAAGATTTTTTAGAAGGTCTCCTCCAGTCAAATCTAAACTTTATTAATTTTGAAGAAATCTATAGCTTTTTATTTCTGGTAGAAACAAAGAAATAATCTTTTACCCAATGCAATACATTTCCTGACTTCCATTCTGAAGTTAAGTCATCCCTGTATTTTTATGGGAATCTTAAGTGTGTGAATGAATGAGTCTTGTGCCTGCTCTTAGGGCTCTTTCCCTCCTGCTCCACCCTTCATATGATAGTTTTTGTTTTTATCATATTATTTTTCTTTCTTGTGTGTTTGGGTGGTAACTTATAGAAGCCTGTTCTTTTCTAATGAGAAACAGGAAGAGAGTGGTTCCAGAGGAAGGGGAAGTGAGAAAGAAATAGAAGTAGTGAAGGGAACAGAAACTGTATTCAGGATATATTGTATGATAAAAGAATCTATTTTTAATTACAAAGGAAAAAGAAAAAAATCATCCTGAGTGAGGCATTCCAGAACCAGAAAGACAAACATGGTTTATCATTGCTTATATGTGGATAATAGCTGTTGATTCCATGATAACCATGCCACAGACGGTAGTTATTGAGTAAGCAAATGGAAGATATCCTGCCCAGCAGATGTGCTAGGACAATGGTGGTATCAAGTGTGTGGGAGTAACTAAACAGAAATTGATTTAACTTAAGGCCCATTCCATGACTTGAAATCCATACCTGATACTGGGTGGGTGATGAAGAACCTGAGACTAGAGATATCCCAGGACCTAGGCCAATACCAAGTATTACTGATGTAAATTTAAAAAAATTGCTCAGCTCAGCTATAATTAAAGAAGCTACCTCTTTCAGCAGATGGGAGAAAATAAAGAGCAACATGACCAAATATACACAAAGTGAGAGACCTTATACTATTCAGCCATAAATGGGATGTCTCCACCAAATTCTTCCCTTCAGAGCTCAGGGAACCTTGTGAGGAAGAAAAAAGGTGGAAAGTGTATAAGACCAGAGGGGATGGAGGCTAACAAAATCAAATAAACAAACAAACAAGAAAACACAAGGCCCTATAAATCAACAAAGATCAAGGCTCATGTGAACTCATTGAGACTAAAGCCTCCTGAACAGGGCATGTACATATCTGTCCCGGGTCCTCTATATTATCATTTCCAGGTTAGGGGTTTTATGGGACGCATGAGTGTGTGAACATGTGGACTTCTGATTACTATGTTTTCTGTTGGGCTCTTTTCTTTCTGCCTGTCTTGTTAAGTTCTGATGCAATCATTGTTTTAATATCATTACACTTTATTTTATTATTTTCTCTTTGAAGCCTGTTTTTTTTTTTTTTTTGTGAAGAGACAGAAAGTTAGTGGATCCAGAAAAGAATGGAGATTGGAGGAATTGGGAGAAGTAGAAGAAGGAGAAATCATGATTAGGATCTATGGGATAAGAAAAGAATCTATTTTTAATAAAAAAGAAAAAAAATCGAATTTGCCTCCAAAGCTTCTACCTTACTTAACTGAGTCTCTGAACTCCATCCTTTAAGCCCAGTGTCTATTCATCCTCTATGTTACAGCAACAGTGCCTCAAGAGTTGCACCATCGTTTGCACAGGCTGCCTCTTCATAAAGGCCCACATGGACTCATGCAGAGCTCAGCTCTCCCTATGTGCTAGTGCCTTACCCTTAAATCCTCATGCCTGCCCCTTCATGTTTCTCTATTTTGGACTCCAGCTCCTGTCCTGCCCCCAGGAAATCACTTGTTTTCTGCCTTGCTGTTTTCAATAGTTATACTTCCTCCCTTTCACTTGGTAGCTGAGTTCTTCACAGGACATACTGATACAGACATCTATTTGTATGACAATAGCCACCTTAATGGATAGTAAGAACTCTATCACTGATTCTTTTGCATTCCCTACGTATTGGCGATTTTGAATGTGTTTATTAGGCACTGGTTATTTTTCTTGTATCGTTGAATAATGGAAGTTATTTATTTTTGTTATCAGTTATTTAATCAGAAGCTCCAATTTTACACAATAACCAAGACTTAAATATGTCAGTAACATCCTGACTCTTCTCTGCCTAGAAACTTTAACAGGAGTTTGACTGAGCATAGCATGAAAACATTGCCATCAATGGCCAGGTTCAGGTCGGGGCATCTGCCCCTGGATTTAAGGGGCATTGTGGTGCATTCTAGGGCCTGGAAACTTGTTCGTGTAAATATGTGCACCTGTAAGATTACTTGACTTTAAAAGACTCAGTTTTTCATAATACCAATTCTTCCTCAAGTCCAGAAATAACCTTAAATATCAGCTTCTCAAAGCTTCATGGGTCATTTTACAAAGGTAACACTTCCTGTCTCTCTCTTCTCTCATCCCTATCACAAGACCCTTCTGACTTTACTCATGGTACTAATCCAAATACACATTTATTCCACTGACTTACATGTGTGATATCTATTTCACTTGCTGTGAAGGGTGACACCTGCCTCCCTTTCTGTGATACATGGAGCATGCAGGAAGGGTTGTGTCCTTCTCATTCTCTCCGATGTTACCTTGACAAGAGAGGCACAGACGTTGCAATGTCCACAAATCTATTGATATTGTTAGCAATATTTTCAGATCAAAAGCAATCTCAGCGGCTCTCAGAAACAACCTGGATAAAATTAAACACTTTATGCTTGGTGAAACCTTGAAATGTGAAACAAGGTAAGACAATGTCAATGCTATTGACTATTGATCTGGAAATGGAGCACAATGTAATTTGAATCAAGAAAACATGAGGGATAAAGAAAGGACATTACTCAAAATTGCCTTATAATGGCGTTAACAGGCCCTCCTTTTTTTCTTGGCAGATTGAAGAGGTAGTCAAAGGTTTGTACTTTGAAGTTGGCATAACCTGTTTAGAACCCCAGTTTTCAGTTGTGGCTGCTTGCTGTCCTCACTAAACCAAATCAATCCCTTAGGTTTCAGTAGCAAAAAAAAAGTGTGATTTTCATTGTACCAGTTCTAGAACTAAATGAGACCTTAGTCAATGTGATCTATTGTCTTTGGTGGTTTCTGGAATGGGCTTGAATTTTGTGTCTTAGAAGAAAGCTCATTAGAGACAAATATTACTTAAAAGAGCAATGAAAATTGTGGGCTTCACCTTTTTGTTGTTTTCTCTTTTCTTTCTTTTTGCTTTTTAAAAAACTGGGGATTGAAACTTGGCTTCACACATGCTGAGTAAGCTCTCACACATTGATCTATATCCTATGCCTCACATCCTGACACAAAGACACACACAAACACAGATACAGACACAGAGACACACATACACATACACACACACACACAGCTATTCTTTACCCAGAGAAGTCTTGAAATTGCAATCCTCTGCCTCAGCTTTCTGAGCAGCTGTGATTCCAAGGTAGCAGACCCGGCTAGGCTTTCCTCTTTATAATATGAGTCTGAATGACAAACTGTCAGAAATTATAGGGCAGAAATTCAAATCACAGAGAGGGAGAAGTGCACACTCATCGTTACCCCACAGGTATTGTGGGGCCCTGATCCAAAACCTACTTCAGTCTCTGTGTCCTCAGGACCAACTGGTGAACTAGGGAGGGTGCTGGCCTTGTTCCTCTTCTGTCTCCAGTGCCCAGTGCCTATCCTTGATGCTCACTTGTGGTCTGAGAAAGAAGGAACAGATCTCCAGGAAGAAGGAAAGAGGCAAGAGGGCCGAGCGCAGGCTTTCTGAGACCAACCTGGTCACGTTACTGGTGGTATTATTATATTGAACTCCTTTGCCTTCCCCCATCAGCAGCATTTCTTAAAATAACCTAAACCTATGATCCATGAAACTGAAACAGCAATGAAATCAGAGGTGATCTGATTTAATCTGATTTTGCTCTGACTCCCTTTGCTATTGTTTCTGGGGCAACTGGGAACAACTGAGAGACTGTTGCAAGTGGAGGAAATTGAGTCTTCTCTGTCACGTGCAATGTGTGCGACTAGGAGACAGGCCTGTGTTTAAAGCAAGCCTTGTAGAAGGTTCTGGAAAACATTTAGACCCAAATCTCCTTTCAGTCCTTGAACATCAAGTGAGCCATCCTTCAGTGTGTCAGCGGCATTACCTTTCTTCTTCATCACCTGTGTCCCCTCTGGCTGAAGACAGGCCTTGCCACTGGAGACAAATGTGCTTAGTAATTAGTCTGAAGCTTTGCGGAGCCAAACAATGACAAAATTAGTCTGAATTGGTTAGAAAAATTGGGCCATGAGGAAAAGCTGAGTTTATAACAATAGAGGCTCCCAGGAAATTGCAGTCTGCCATTTATCCCCAAGCTTGGCATCTAGTTGTGGATTTAAACAAACACAAATCAAAGGTACTTGAGGTACTTGAGGAAATGATGTCTGCATATAAACCTAGTTTCTGACAATATTCCCTGAACAATACAGTGTAACGAATATTGGCAAAACACTTACATTAGCTTAGTTTTTATATAGCATGTAGAGATGATGACTTAAAGTGTACAGCTGAGCATACACACAAACATTGCATTTTCTAGAAAGGGCTTGAGCCCTAGAATTTGTTATCTAGAATGAATCCCCTGTACATGCCAAGGGAAGGAGGTCCTTAGAAGAAGCCATCACCTATATTTTGGCACTGGCTAAGTGGACCTGCCCTATGTTCTGTTTGTCTGAAGTATATTTGTTGAATGTGTCCTCAGAAATGTGTAAGGTTGTAGTTTGAGTGTGCATTATTAGGCATGTTGGCAGTTTGTAAAACTTAAAGAAACCAGTTCGTTCTTTGTTGTTCCATATTCTATGTATGATTCTAGACAACTCTGGTCTGGCTACTATCTCGGGGGGAAAATGCTGTTACTCATGATAAATGAAACTACATTGAGCTGTGATGGCCATAAACAGCCTTCCCTGGAAGCCTCATAATTCATCAATAAAGCCACTCAAAAAAAAATACTTGACTAGATTATGCACTGTTGTAAAGCGATGGATGAGCCCCAATGACACAAGAAACAAGAAGGGTTACATCTTAAGAGTTCTGTGGCCACCAAACCAGTGATATGTGGGTTTCTGAAGTGGCAAGGTAGAAATGAAGATGTCATTGAAAGGGGGAATCAGTGTGCCGAGTATGTCCAGAAAAGAGCAGCACAGCAGAGCTCCTCAACCCCAGCAAGGGACAGTTACAGGAGGGACAGGGTAAGGAGAGGCTGAGGAGAGGAGAGACCACACAGCAAGCTCAGATCTATAGTCCTAACTTTCAATTTGAGACTCAGGCTGCAGATTGAAACTATTATAGTGCAATTACACATGCTTCAGAAATATGGTCTATTTAGTGAAAAGAACATAGCTATGATTCCTGGCCCCTGTGAGCAGTGCCTAGGCGAGCACCCTAGTGAGATCAGGTGATTGGGAGCATATGCAGAGCCCACAATCTGGCACTCTCAGGTAGCAACATGTATTCAACCCAGTGAGCTGCACAAACCGGACCAGTGAAGGCCCACCTTAGAGTTCTTGTCTGCCTTCCTGGTGGATCTTGAAATGAGGGTGTCAGATCAGCAGACCCTGTAAGGAACAGAAATGTGCAGGATTCCTTCCTGAAGGTACTCATGTGCTCTTGAGACAGAGGCAAACTGATGATGGTACAGACTCCTGTCTGACGCTGGCTGCTGTGGAACCACTGGAAGAGCAACAGACGAATGAAGAACCTTTGTCTGGAGTCGTGGGTAAGTGGCAGCCTCCTCCACCCATGCTTACCTCATCTGGAATACAGAACGAACTGTCTAGCACCAAATCAAACCCCCCTGCTTTTAGAAGAGGCAGGTGTACATCCAGTACATTCCAGAAGAGTCACATTTTCTGCTTGTCCATCTGACTTTAGAGAAGCAGCCTTCTGCATGGAGAAAAATCTGAACTAGAAGCAATGACCTCAGTAAGTCTTATCTCTGTAGAGTGATTTTTACTGAGGTGGGGATGAGGAAAAAGGGATTTCAGAAGACAGAGAGAGGTGGACTGAGAGCAAAAGTTCTCAAAGGACTCAGGTAGCAGGGGTCTATTAGACCCGGGGAGCTGTGCAGGAGGTTTATCCTTCATAGGCTTTCCAGGAATCACATGCTGAGGCAATTGCCATTTGGTAGCCATCAACCATATGAAGAGGGCCTGGGTGATTGTGAGGATACACTCCAGTTATAAATGTACGCTGGAGCACATTTGACTCATGTGTCATCCCATCAAATTTCAGACAGATGCTATACTACATGCTGAGTAAGATGCACCCACTGACACAGTAGTGACCAGGCTGCTATGGAGATGACCAAGCACTTTCTGATTGAATTTGAGGCCTGTTCCATAGAAGGGAATTCTCAGCTGGTACTGTGAATGTGACCGGAAGGTCATATGAAGCACAATTAATAAAACTCAGGGTTAGAAATTGGAGTTCAACCTGAAGATCTAAAAAGCCAAACAGCCAGCCACTGACTCTTAACCCTCAACCTCAGCCTGAAATGGTTATTCTGCCTCCCGGAATCTCAGAAGGAGACTGTGTCTGAGAGCTGTCTCCCCAGTCTTAAATTCCTCTCTAGGCTGGGATTAAAAGTGTGCACCATCCAGTTTCTAAGGCAATTAGTGTGGCTACTGGGATTAAAGGTGTATGTTAGCATAATTTGGTGCTTAAAGCTGACCAGTGGGACTGTTTTACTCTCAGATCTTCAGGCAGTCTTTATTTATTAAAAAGCAGTTGAAATTCCACTACACTCAGGCTCTAGTGAGGAAAATATTACTGATATTTTGTTAACAGCACAGACTATACTGATTATACTCATTTTGTCTACGCATACAGATCAATGCTTCTATTACCTTTAGTCACAGAGGATTATTTTTTCATGGGATAGGAGTTACTACAGAGATTTATCTCTGACCAAGGTGCTGTAACAATTGAAAGCTGAGTCCTAAATGGGACATTTATGTGACACACTCCAAGTTCAGGGAACATTGTAGAATAGGGGTCCGAAGGCAGGGGTGGACTTTTGTAGAACACTTTCTCCCTAACATAATATAGACAATGCACTTTTGGATCCTTGATTGCTGTGATTATCAGCACAGAAGACATGACAATGGAAACATTAGGAAGAGAAAGGAGAGCAGCAGAAATCAGAATGAGATAAGAAAGGATTGAGCAGTGTGAATATAACCACACGTATGAGATGTCATAATGAAACTTGCTATTATAAATCATTAAATGTGGTGGTTTGAGTAAGAATGGCCCCCATAGGCTCATATACTTGAATGCTTAGTCATCAGGGTGTGGCAGTGTTTGAAAGGTTTAAAAGGTTTAGGAGGTGTGGACATGTTGGAGGAAGGGTGCCCCTGCGGGTGGGCTCTGAGGTTTCAAAAGTTCACACTAGGCCCAGGCTTCCTTTCTGCCTGTGGATCAGGATGCTACTTTGCCAGTCACCATGCTTCTGCCGTACCCCCATCTAGGATGATAATGGCTTAACCCTCTGAGACGGTAAGAAAGCTCCTAGTTAAATTCTCTCCTTTAGAAGAGTTGCCGTTGTAGTGTCTCTTCATAGCAACAGAAGCCCTAAATAAGACAAAAAGAAACTAAAAATACTCACTGATCTTGGGAAAAGGGGACAAGAGCTCAGGGTCAAACACTGACCCTGAATCATATATTCTAAAGGCCATGAGCCATGTTATTAGAACAGACAGAAGTCTTCTTAATTGGAGCACAGTTTCTGGTTTTTGCCAGATCATGTCTTCTCCTGTAGTCAGAGTCAGGGTGGACAGAGGTTATGCTGGACTCCGTGAGCCTGAGGTCAGGTGCAGCTTTGTTCCTGTGATCACTACTGAGTCTAGATTCTGAGCTGTGTCTGAAGCCAGGCTCATCTCCAACTAAAGGTATGACAGTTTTGTGTTTCAGCTTCTCCTTCTCTGAACCTGGAGGCTTATCTGAAGACATGGGACTCATTTCTTTCCTTTTCCTGGGTTGACAGTTATGTCACTGTGAATGCTGGTTCCCACCAAGGGTACTTCTCTTCCACTGCAGAGTATGGACTGCCTGGGGCCCTCACTACTATTCCACGACACTACCCTTCCCACATATGAAGACACATGACTTTGAACAACAGAAGAACACATGTTGATAGATGAGAAAGACTCACTGTTAAACCATACGTGCTTTAATTTCAGTTAAACTTAACATAACAGACTATCAAAATGGATCATAAAATGACTGTCTTGGAAGACAGTAAGCAGTCCTCTTCTGTAGAGTTTCTGGTAGAAGACAGTCCCCAGTCCTCTTCTATAGAGTTTCTGGTAGCTTGGAGAGGTAGAGAACCCATGAGGAGTTGACTCTCTCCTCTTATGGCTCATGTTTATACCTCAATAACATCCAACATAATCCGAAACTATCATCAGCCAAATATGTAACATGTCATGTCCTTAGGAAACATGTACAAATAATCCAACTGGTAGCTACTGGCACCATTCAGATAGTGCGAGGAAGAAAGACTCTGAAAATAAATTGGGTAAATAGCTGGGCATGTTGTGAACTTCCAAGAGAAGAAGGGGGTCTGAAGTTGGGTTTGATTGTAGGATGCAGGGCCACATTTTGAAGAAGACATCTATAAAGCTTAACTTTCCAGAAAGCAACAATTCTGAGAAGCAAGTTGGGCCTATGTAACAAGTCTTAAAAGTGCCCGAAATTAATGCACCACTAACTTCACAACTAGGAATTTATTGCAAGAAAACCACAGCACATGTAAACTGAGATTTATTTCAGTATTGATCGCAACATCAAAAACACAAAAAAATAACCTGAAAGGGTGCAGTTTGGGACTAGTTAAGAAAATTTTCTTGGGACAAACAATGGAAAAATTATACCACCATCAAAAATTATTTACATAGAAGTCCTAAATGTCATAGATCAGTGGTCCTACTGGACTTCTAAACCAATCACAGTCCATAAATTGAACAATGCAAGGTGATCTTTATTGTTTCATCTGCAAACTAATGACTTCATCTTGTTTTAAAACTTCTAGTAAATACACGAAACTGTGAAGAGTTGTTTTTGCCAGGTTGTGAGCTCCTTGGTAAGTTAAAAAGTTTTCGTGAATTTAAACATCTTATAAAGTATATGTCATTTCCACAGATGAAATAAGCCTTCTTGGATTAAAAATCATGTCGCCTTTCCTATCTCTTTCTCACTCATAGCAACTAAAGCTGCCTTTGAGGTCAAGGTATCTGAACGTTTTTCTCTGCAATGCTTTCCCTAGCTTCTGTAGCGCAGAGGAACTCGAAGGTTAGCCAGACCCCAGCTCAAGGATAGCTTTTGCCTCCACAGAGGCAATACTGTTCCAGCCACTACTTTCAAGGTCATCAGAATTAGTTGAGATTCAGGGGAAAATCCTTATTTGGAAAATGATCTTAAACTCACAGTAAAGAATAGAGAGAAAAGATCTTGTCTTCTGATACTTACTACTTTCTTTTACACACACACACACACACACACACACCTTTGGAACCTGTCCTGGAACTAGCCCTTGTAGGCCAGGATGGCTTCGAATTCACAGAAATCCACCTGCCTCTGCCTCCTGAATGCTGGGATTAAAGGCGTGTGCCACCACCGCCCAGCTGGAATTAAGACTCTTAATAATTTTTACCACCATCATTAGGATTATGCAGGATGCAGGACAGTTGTCAGGATCAAATGAGACATGAATACTCAAGGCAATTAGAGATGCCTTAAAGAGTCTTATGCAAATGTTAAGAATGTCTATTCTTTTACAGGTATTAAAAACCATTTCCAACCATGAAATAAAAGTTGTAGAAAAGAATCTAAAAGCTACGGGCAAGGGTAGATACCTTGAACCTAAATGTGACAGAGATCATCCTACAAAAAAAGAAACAAAATGGGTTTCCTTGCTATTCAGTTCCTTTCCACTCAAAGTAGAAAGAAAAGAAAAACTCTATAGAGAGATAGTAAGAAAGTTTTAGTGAATCTGTTCTCTCACATCCCCAGGTACACTTTCCAGAAGTTTCCCCTACCCCTGAGGCTACTAGGGAGGAAGCTTCATGAGCATTTCCTAGGGCCTTCAAACTTTTCAACTAGAAGAATGGAAAATTTTGGCTTTACACAAGGCATATCACTGGCCAAGCAAAGGGTCCAGCTGTCTTGGATAGGGAAATGAATGCAATAAAAGTTTTCAGAAAAGATTCATATCACCTGGGCTCTGTAGTGAGGAGCTGTGGGCCAGATTCCTGCTGCCCTGCTCCCGCATGCTTAGCTTTACACGCGAAATAACAACACACAAATTGTATTCTTTTAAATACTGCCTGGCCCATTATTTTCAGCCTCTTACTCACATCCTGACTAACCCATATCAAATAATCTGTGTAACACCACGAATGGTGTCTTACCGGGAAAGATTCAGCACTTCTGACCTGGTGGCTGGCTTCATCGCATCTGGCTCTCTGAGGAGAGGCATGGCATCTAACAAACTTAGGAGAGGTGTGGCATCTGACTGAGCCATCTACCTCACTTCCTTCTTCTTGTTCTGTCTACTCCACCCACCTAAGGGCTGGCCAATCAAATGAGCCAGGCAGTTTTTTTTTATTAAAACAGAAGACCCTCCCACATCAGGGCTCTGGGGGGGGGGGAAGCATCAGGAATATATTCCTAGAAGGGAAGGTGGAGCTTGAAAGACAAAGCAGTATGGACCAGAGCTCAAAAAAGTGGAAAAGGAAATCTAGAGTGGGATGCAAGGGAAGTTACTTATCAGAGGAGTGGGAATCGAAACTGGTGAAATCATTTTCTTGTCTTCCCTTTAGAGTCAGTTGTTGGCCATTTAAACAAAATGTTTATTACATTCCTCATATTCTCTGTAGGATAAAATGAGTCATGAAGTATGTTGTTGCTAATAAGCGTGAATATTAAAATTTTGCATTCCTAACTATGCCACAGGGTTGTTTTCTGAAGTAGCCACTGGCCAGAGCATTGTTTGATCTGTAGTGTGTTCCACCCAAAGGAACTTTCAAGGTGCCTACTGTCTGATGACCCTCTGAGAGGGAAGCTGTGGTTGATACATTTCTCTGTTTTCTAAGGGGCCATACTTTCTCCTGAATTCCCACATGTCTTGCTGTCTACTCTTCCTGTGGTCATTTCAAGTGGAAGTAGAATCTCCTATATTGTCATTATCTACTCTTTGACCAGAGTGTTGGAGTGGGAATGGTGTGGAGCATAAAAACCAGAAATAATGTGTTTTGCTAAAGGATTACTTTCCTGGAATCTCTAGGGCTCTCTATCACATCCCCCTGGCCTGCTGCTCACAAGGACAGTCACGGGGTGATTTTATGCACATTAGTCCTCATCTTCAAGAGACAGAGTCCCAGTTCAAGAATAATCTGGGCACCTATTAGCTCTGTTTTCCTGCCAGGATTTTGTTCAGCATGGTTCTCTGCTCAGCTTCTATGTGAACATAGTCTAACAATATCTGAGAATTAGCTTGCCCTTGGCATCATTATCTTATGATTTATTTCTAGGCATCCTTCAGCCATGTGTACTCTAAGAAGGATGTGAAATCGCCTTCATTTCTTTCCTGGATATCTGGCTGATTCTTATTCATTTTGCACAATGCATTTATTTTGTTTTGTAACCAGTGGAAGAAGTGTTTCATCATTCCACATTATGTCTTAAAGAGCCATGTCTAAAGGCTTGGTTATCAGTTTGTGAGTTATTAGGAAGTAGAGGCTCTTTAGAAGAGGTAAGGTCATTGAAGATGTGCTTGTGTGGGAAGTTCTTCTGTCTATGTGTTGCTTTTATTGGTTAATAAATAAAGAAGTGGCTTGGCCTATAGCATGGGAGGAGGAAGGCAGAGTCAGAGAGAAACCCTGAAGCCACCAGAGACAGATGCTGGGAACTTTAGCCTGTAAGCCACAGCCACGTGGTGATACACAAATTAATAGAAAAGGGTTAAATTAATATGTAAGAGTTAACCAATCAGAAGCTAGAGCTAAAGTGCCAAGCAGTGATTTAATTAATATGGTTTCTGTGTGGTTATTTTGGGGCTGAGCAGACAGGAACAATACTAAGAGCTTCTGCCAACAGTGTGCCCACAAAAGGATAGTAAAACTTCAGTTTCTTTCAGGTCTCCTCGTCTGCTACCCTGACATTAACAACTTCCCCCAATATGTGTTTCTGCAATAATGCTCTACAAACCAGACACAAAAATATTATCGTCAACTAACCATGCACTGACGCCTGTAAAAATAGGAGCCAAATAAATCTTTCTTGATAGTGTCAACATTTTATCTCAGAGACAGAAAGCCATTAAAGACACACGCCCTTCTACTTACATTAGGTATCTTCTTCTTCAATAAATATTATAAGCCCTATAGAGGACTGAAGACTTTCTGATCATATCTGTATGAATTTCTAATGTGTGGTAAATAATTGGCACAAGTGAAACATACATTGAATGGATTTGTGAATGATTTATAGTTATGTTCAGAATCCTCCTTAAACTCAGTGCTCCATTTTGGATAAAAATAAGTATCAAAATTATTAAAAAATTTGGGATCTATTCCTATATGGACATTTTGTCATAAAACTCTTATTTGAGCTATTAAAATATATTAGTGAAAAGAGTAAGGTAAATTAATATATGCACAAGAAGCCTGGCCAAAGATTTTTGTTTTTGTTTTTGTTTTTGTTTTGAGAGAAAAATCTCACTATGTAGCTCTGGTGGTCAAGGAACTTCCTATGTAGACCAGACTTGCTTTGGCCTCAAACTCACAGAGATCTGCCTGCCTCTGCCTCCTCAATGCTGGGATTAAAGACATGTGCCACCATACCCTGTTTGACAAAAAAGAATTTTAATTAATGAATCAGAATGTTTAAGTACATGAGTTATTGTCTCATAGAAACCATGTTATGGAAAAGACTTGGGAATAGCTGGAGACCAATAGCATTAAGAACACATGCAGGTAATCCCAGGTACGGTGCTCAGTGAAGCTGATAGCTCATGAAGAATATCTCCATATCCACCAGATGTGACTACTTTCAAAGAAAAAACATGCTTTCTTGGTTTAAAATAAATTGTAGAACTTTTAGTATCCTGAAGGTAAAATTTGAATCCAGAGCAACAGGATAACATGCCATGAAGTTTCCAGAAAGGCAAGCACACCTGTATCTAACATTCTGTTGAGACTAATTGACTGATTACAACCTCTGTGATTGTGGGGAGCTGAAATGCTGCAGGGCTACAGCCAAAATATCACGGGATATCTTTGGAACCCTTACTAGCCATCCCTTATCCTCCTCTGTGTTTGCCCTAAGATCATTGTAACTTTTAGCCAAATCCCTTTGGATGACCCAAAAGACCACGGACTTTCATCAGATATTTTGAAATAATAATCCTACACCACAGGATTAGGCACCAGAGTGTTTATGCCAGGCCAGGATGAACCAAATGTCCTTGAAGTTGTTTGTTTTTATTTTTCATTTGACCTTTATTCAAGATTGTGGCTCTGACAGAATCTTTTCATAGTCACTGTCAAGCAATCATCTACAAGAACCATGCCTTCCTTCACAACCTCACATTCTGTTTACTTTTTGTTTTGTTTGACACAGGTGTCTACATTTTGATTGTGACAATTTTTATACTGGAAACCTAGGAACAAAATCAAATACCTCTCAGAATCAAAAGTGAAAACAGGCCAGGTCACCAGGAGTGGGGGAGAGTATTTTCTGCTCCCCAAAGCTATGTCAGGAAAAAATTGAGGAGCAAGATGACTTAGAGCCTAAACCTTAAGGACAAACTTCTTTCCATTTTGTCCTTGGTATCCTTGGCTGCACAGTTTCTCGCCTGAGTTAGATGCAGGTTGCCAAAGAAGGTGAATATATCAGAGAAAACTAGAGATGCTAAAATTTTTTGTTTAGTTAAATAAAATGTAAATATTTGAAAAGAATGTGTAAATGTCCATTTGTTATATTATAATCTCATGCTTTATCTTCATTTCTGATTGCTGTTTAATCAGCAATAGCTTGGAACATTTCATCTTTTAGCTTCCTCCTCTGTTAAGCAAGTAATGATCTATAAACAAACACTTAAATAAGGGCTACTTAAAGGGACCTTTTATCCTTCTGTAATGTTAAGAACCATTTCAAGATGCAAATGAGTTCACCCTGTAATTTTAAAGTAGGCTATTCACAATCTCTATTTACCTCTTCTGTTTAGAACTTAATTGCACATGATAAAGTATATATTAGCTTTCTGTTGATGCTGTAATAAATTACTATACTTGACAGCATAAAACAAAACTTTACTTCTTATTAGCTCATATTTCTGTATGTCAAACATCCCATTCTAAAGGGCTCAGCTCAAACAAGGTATGGCCAAGATGGATACCTGGGGTCTGTTGATCAGCAAGCTTAACTTAATGGGCAAATTCCAGCTCTCAGTTAAGACCTTGGTTCAAAAATAAGCTAGTACTTGAGAGACCACTCGGTGGGTAAGGGTACCTGTCACCAAGCCTAAAGATCTTAATTCAATCACCAGAATCTACATGATGGAAGAAAAGAACTGACTTTCATTAATTAACCTGTTTCTACCACATATTTACTGTGGCATGCTCGTGCCCTTCCCATGACCGAATAAATAGGTGTAAAAAAGATGAAAAAGAAAAAAAAGTGGATCGTTCTTAAGGAAGACAGTCAAGGTTGGCATCTGGCTTATGTGCACACTATGCATGAGCACCTGCATATGTATGCGCACATGCACGCATGTACACACACAGAGGCTCCTGTAAAGATAACCTACACAGAGATAATATTTCTTATTCTAAGACCTATCTCAAACAAGAAGGTTAAAACAACTAATGAACTACATTTATTAACTCTTCTCTCATATCTGTAGTCCTGCATTTTTTTTTATTTTTTTTTGGTTTTTCAAGACAGGGTTTCTCTGTAGCTTTGGAGCCTGTCCTGGAACTAGCTCTCTTGTAGACCAGACTGGTCTCGAACTCACAGAGATCCGCCTGCCTCTGCCTCCCGAGTGCTGGGATTAAAGGCGTGCACCACCACCGTCCGGCCTAGGCCTGCATTTTTTGAGAAAGACTCACAGACAAGATTGGAGCCATGTTTACAGTTAAAATATGTTTTGACCTCTTTGTGACCTGTGTGTAGTAAGAATTCTCGTGAACATTTTATCTTGTTTTATCTTATCTGTAAGTCCTTTCTTATCTACAAACTTGTCCAACATACCTGCAAACCCCTTTACAGAGAAAAAGATATCTTTGAGTAAAAGCATAGCTCATTTTAATTTAGAGACAGACCACATTCTTTGAACAATGTAACTTCAAATGACACAAAAAATCATATAGATTTAGCTACTATTAATGGCTATTCAAGGCCTCTCTCGTAACACTATTGTTTAAGCATGTATACTTTTCCTGCAATCAGCCTTAATGACTTAACCTAAAATGGTTTTTCTACAGCATGAGTGAAATGTTGGCTACCTAGGAGTAGAAAGAAGTTCATGGTGAAACTCCTCAGGTTGCATCTGGAGACTTGGATTTACATTTCCTGCTGCAGTGATAAAGACCACTTTCTGTTCTTCTCACCATAGGCCTCTCTAGCTTCAAACTCTGTGCATCAAGTCCTCTTAGTCACACCTCTGCTTTTCCCTTTTCTACTTTCTCCTTCAGCCATATCTTAGAGGGAAAAATTACTTACTGATACTCCTGAAATCACAGCAAGGTCTTTGGACCCGGAGGCTCAGAAGAAGCCTGTCTTTCTTCATCTTCCTTTCACCTGAGTGTTTCCTGTATTTTAATAAGACACAGAAAGGTCACCTGGATGCCTTGATGTTAACTAGTCATTTTCCTGCTCGCTTTCTATTTCCCTCACCAGGAAAGAACTAATCTGCCGCTTACTCTTCCTTTCTGCTTTCTTCTACCCTTTCCTATCAATACAACCACCCACGCGTGCCGAGTTCATTAGAGTCTTTTATGGCTCAGTTCTACAATCAAAAATGAAGTCTACCAGGACCTTTAAATTAAATGTGTTGTAGTGTCCTTTAATGATCTCTACAGAAAAGAAAAATTGGCTCCAGACTCTGTACCCCTTTCCATCTGCCCTTCCCACGACTGCTCTTGAAGAAGATACATCCCTAGGCAAGAAAAGTTAGGAAATTGGATAAAAGGAAATAAAGTGTCAGTAACAGAGGAAGAAATCAAATAAAAACAGAGGTCTTTTGACTATTTTCTCAAGTTACCATCATAGAAAAACATGAATTTCTGCAACAGAGATGAAGTTGAGTCTTACAGTGTCGGGGTGGGATGGGGATGAGTGCACTAAGACAAACTCGGATGTTTCAGGCACAAGAGAACTTAACCCAGTGCTGGAACCCAGACAGCAAGGAAGAGTTCAGGGCCACCACCCCTCAGATGGTAACCCCATAGGCTGCTTAGTTCAAACTAAAGGAACTCAAAAACAACACATACTGAGAGGGCCTTTGCCCAAATGTAGTAACTGAACGCAGTGAATTTGTTCCTTACTGAGGGCAAAGCCCATAAACACAGCTAAGAGATAAACAGTGAAGAAATGCTTAGTACTTGCAACAAGCAAAGAGTGTGCTAGCGGGAATTCTCAAAGCAAGCTTCCCAACAAACCAAGAAAGTAGGTATCATGGTTTAAACAGTAAAAACTTGCAAGGCTCTTATATTTGAATGCTTGGATCATTAAGGGGTAGCACTACTTGACATGGACTAGGAGGTGTGGCCTTGTTGGAGTAGGTGTACCCTTGTTGGAGGATTCCGAATGTTCAAGCCAGGCCCAGCATCTCTCTCTACCTGCTGCCAGATCCACATGTAGAGTCCTTATTTACTCTCCAACACCATGTCTGCCTGAGTTCCACCATGCCCCCTGCCACAATAACAGATTAAACCTCTGAAACCATAAGCAAGTCTCAATTAAATGGTTTTATGATAGAGGATTCTCATTGGCTAATAAACAAACTGCCTTGGCTTTTTGATAGGGCAAAATTTAGATAGGTGGAGTAGACAGAACAGGAAAAAGGAAGTGAGGTAGATGGCTCAGACAGTTGCCCCACCTCTCCTCTCTGGGGCAGACTGCCATGCCTCTCCTGAGGGAGAGAGATGCGATGAAGCCAGCTGCCAGGTCAGACATGTTGAATCTTTCCCAGCAAGACACTACTCGTGGTGTTACACAGATTATTAGATATGGGTTAGTCAAGATGTGAGAAAGAGGCTGGAACTAATGAGCCAGGCAGTATATAAAAGAATACAGTCTCTGTGTTGTTATTTCAGAGTATAAGCTAGCCTGTGGCCGGGAGCTGGGCAGGATGAAAAGCAGGCCTGCCCGCAGCTCCTCACTACAGTTTTATTTGGAAGAGTTGCCATGGTCATGGTGTGATGTGGGCACTCCTGTACACTGTGAATAGGTGTCGCCTTTACTGGTTAGTGAATAAAGCTGTTTTGGTCTATGAGGGCAGAATATAATGAGGTGGAAGATCCAAGCAGAGATACCGGGAGAAAGAAGGCAGGGTTGGGAGATGCCAGCAGCCACTGTAGAAGCATGATGTGAGGTAACAAGCCACAAGCCTCATGGTCATATATAAACTAATAGAAATGGGTTCATTTAAATATAAAAGCTAGCCAGTAAAAGGTCTGTGTTATTGGTCAAACAACTATAATTAATATTAAGCCTCTGAGGAATTATTTTATAAGTGGTGTGTGACCAGGTGGGACACAGAAAAGCTTTTGGCTACAACGGTGTCTCTTCACAGACTTAGAACAGAGACTAGACATTTGGGAACTTTGGGAGGTAAAGGTATAGTCACTTGCGTGGGAAAGACCCATTGACACAAGAAGTGGGCACATTTCTAAACACCCTCAGTTTAAGATCATGTATCTCCTGTTTAAAACAGTTTGGACAGAACAGTTCTGGATGGGTGACTGTGGTATTTCAGCTGCTTCTTTGTAAGGTTCTCTGGAGGGAAGACAAACATGAAGGAGGAGGAAGAGAAGAGAAGGGGAAAGAGGAAGGTAAAAGGTAAGAGGGAAAAGAAATAGGAGGAAAAATAACTTTCAGTGTGTTTGAATTAGTCAGAAAGTACCTCTCCCCTAAAATACTGGATATTTTGTCCGCCAAGAGTAATGCCCAAGGAGTTAGTACCTCTGTCTGTACTTTAAATATAAACTCACCTAGGAACCAAGTAGTTATTTCTGGCCCCTTTCCTTGGTTTTTTGTTGGAAGAGGCTGCTTGTTTGTCCCGGTCACCCAGAATGGAAATAATCACACAGAAACTCTATGACTTAAATCTCTAGCTCCTTATTGGCTAACTCTTACATATTAATTTAACCCATTCTATTAATCTGTGTATTGACACATGGCTGTGGCTTACCAGCTAAAGTTCCAGCATCCATCTCTGGCAGGCTACACGACTTCTCTCTAACTCTGCCCTTCTTTCTCCCAGCATACAGCCTAGCTTTCCCCACCTAGTCCTGTTCTTCCCTGCCATAGGCTCAATGCAGTTCTTTATTCATTAACCAATAAAAGCAACACACAGACAGAAGGACCTTCCATACCAGTTTTCTTTTAACTAAACTCATATCTTGTTTTGAAATAATAAAATCTGTCAATATGTCTGGACAGACTTTTGTTACCCAGCAGTATCCATTTCAGTGTTCAGTCCCAGTCAGTATTCCAGATGCAATAATCTATAACCACTTGTACAGTTAATATGCCCAAGAGACTCTGTCCCCGGCCTTCACATAGTCTCCAAGTGCATGGAACTCTACTACATCATCTATTATTCTCCAGACATTTGTCTGCATGCCCAGCTCTTCTCTGTCTCATTGAAATGGGGCTTTTATATAAATCTCATAAATAATTCTGACTAATGGGTAATCACACTATACTCTTGCCTCTAAGCCTATAATACATTCGTGTGTCTATTGTCATGTTTAATCTGTCTATGATTAGTTAATTGCAACAAACCTTCATAAAGTGAAGGGAGGCTCTTTCCCATCACCCCTACACCTGATAATCTTCATTGGCTGAGGCAAACTTTCACAGTCTGTCCATTGGTCAGTTACTATAAAAACTGATGTGGTTGTTTGAAAGAACATGGATCCCCAAAGGCAGTGGTACTAATGGGGCCTTGTTAGAATAGGTGTGGCCTTGCTGGAGAAAGTGTGTCATAGTAGGGGTAGGCTTTGAGGTTTCCTATGTTCAAACTACACACAGTGAGAGAGACCACTTCCTATTGCCTGCAAGCCAAGATATAGGACACCCAGTTACTTTACCAGCACCATGTCTGTCTACACACTACCCTGTTACACCATGATGATAATGGACTAAACCTCTGAAAATATAAGCCACCCCAATTTAATGTTTTCCTTTTTAAGAGTTGTCATGGGTATATACCCAAAGGACACTCAATCGTACCACAAGGACATGTGCTCAGCTATGTTCATAGCAGCATTGTTTGTCATAGCCAGAACCTGGAAACAACCTAAATATCCCTCGAAGAATGGATAAGGAAAATGTGGGACATTTACACAATGGAGTACTACACAACAGAAAAAAATAGTGACATCTTGAATTTTGCAGGCAAATGGGTAGAGCTAGAAAACATCATTTTGAGTGAGATAACCCAGGCACAGAAAGATAATTATCACATGTACTCACCCATAAGTGGTTTTTAAACATAAAGGAAAGAAATCCAGCCCACAAATCACAATCCCAGAGAACCTAGACAACAACAAGGACCCTAATCTACATGGGAAGTAGAAAAAGACAAGATCTCCTGAGTAAATTGGGAGCATGAGGACCTTGGGGGAGGGTTGAAGGAGACAGGAGAGACAGGGAAGGGAGCAAAGAAAAATGTAGAGCTCAATAAAAATCAATTTTTTTAAAAAAAGAGTTGCTGTGGTCATAGTGTCTTTTCACAGTAATAGAAGCCCAAAGACAGCTGACAAGTAAGAAAGTTCTTCATTAAGACTATATATTTATTTCTTTTTTCACTGATTTACAAATTTATATTAATCATGCATTTATATTTAAATATTTGCTCCAGTGTGTCATAGCTAAAGCTGAATAATTCATTACAGTCTGTGTAGTAGCAGACCATCCCAAAGCACTAGGTCTAAAGCCAACAGGCTGTCCTTCCTCATGGTGCTCATTCATTTTGCAGGGGAAACTGAACACTCACCTTATTTCCAACACTGGTGTGGGAACGGGAGACACCAACACATAAGACACCAACCATTGCTGTCTTCACATAAATTTGCATAGCAAGCTCCTCAGAAGTGAATTGCCATACAGATACAGCTGCTTCTAGACATGAGAAGTAAAACCAGGCTCTTCAGGATGGTTACCCTTTCCGAGCTATGCCCAAAGCAGACAGTAATCTAGCACCTATCATGTGACAGCCTGATATTTAGCCCAGAGCAAAGGCTAACTCCATGGCCCACTCCTGTTATGTAGAGTCTTCTATTGCCTCATGCAAATTCAAGTTCACCTGAGCCTGTCAGAAAAGGTGGGGGCATTCCAAAGGAAGATTTAACGTAGAAACAGCAAGGTTTATCTTAAGGATAAATGAGCTTCCAGTCATTTACAATACATAACAAAATCTGATCTTGCTTAGGACTTTGGGTAAGACAGTGATTTGAGCACAGAAACCTAACTGACTTTCTCTCTATTAATTCCATTAGGAGGATTTATAGGTAATAAAAATAAGGGAAGTTTTTATTAGGCCTGGGTTGCTATCAAGAGTGAAAAATAAACTTGAGGGATTTCTAAATTATGCCATATTTTCATCCAGGGAAAAATCAAGAAGCATGCATTTCTGACTCTCCAGAAGGGCAACCAATGGCCTGGTACAGCACGGTCAAATGAGCACTCCCTTGTGTAAAAAATTTGGAAAGGGAACTTGACAAAATCTTCTCTGGTGGTATCCACAGATGCAGGTAGGGTTCTGATGGGGACAGCTGGGAATGTTATTCCCAGCTCAGCATGGAAGACAGAAAAGTAAAGGCAAGAGTCTGCTTCCAGCAAGAAGGAACAACCTCCCTCCGGAGTCTACTGTGTCCACAGAGAGCACTGAGGACACTTGAACCCATCACTCATCACAAGAGTTGTCAGGTTAGAGGCAGGACCAATCACAGGCTGCAGCTTGCCTCCTCTCCTCCTTTCTGACCCTGGCAGTCAGTTCCAGTGAAAGCAATTGTGCAGTATCCCAAGCTGTGAGCCTGGAGGAAAAAGCCAGTGCAGCCAGACTGGGCTGTTCCATGACCATAAGTATTGCCAGCAGTAGTCCAATTTTACAGATGAAAAAAATGAGATACAACCCCAGAAGCTTCCTGGCTGTGTATAGTGTTATTTGAAACTAGGACTCTGCACATGGTAGTCATACTCTAAATGATAAATTCTTACTGTATCACATTGCCTCTCCCAGGAAAAACTCTAGACAGTACCATGACTTGAATCCAGGTGTAACTGTAAGCCATTGAGGTAGTTGGCCCTGGTACTATATTTTCCGAAGAAGAGAATACAATGAATATGCCATACCCAGACATTTCACTTTGGCCATGGAGAATTTTGAGGTGCAGGAGCTTCCATTAACTAGCCAAAATGGACTTTGGTGCTTGGTCTGCCATAAAGCCTCCACTCTTGGGTTTTAACAGTCCTGAAGAAGACTGAAAGTTGACATCAAGATGAGTTTGCACAAAGAAATCTTTTCAACTATCCCATATTTACCTCCCTACAACTTATTTTTGTGACATGGTTTGTCTGCGTCATAGCCCTGAATATCCTGGAACTCACTCTGTAGAGCAGACTGGTCTTGAACTCAGAGATCAGCCTGCCTCCCAAGTACTGGGAATAAAGGCATGAGCCACCACCAGTGTGTGTTGTTCTTTGAGTACTACTAATTGCAGGATTTGGTCTGTTGTGGTAGCAAAAAGTGACATAACATTTGAGAAGACCACACTGGACTGTCAAGGGAAAGATGCACAGCCTTGAGAAGCAGAATCTCAAGAGGGTTCAGCCTCCCCTCATCACTGAGGTGTGTACTGGATGTCACCCAGGAGGCAGCTGGTCATTGCAGATGTGGAGCAGTTCAGTTGCTTGGAGTCACGCGGCAGAGTGAGACAAACTGGTTGCTGTTACCCAAGGAAGAAAAGAGTAGAGAATGTAAAGTAGAGACAAAGACTCTCTTGCTCTCTAAAGCAAGGTGTATGGTCCCAGGCTATTCAGAGGATGAGATGAGAGATCCCAAGAGAAGTAACTCTGATTCAAACATTCAATGAACGAGAAACTTAGGGTTGGTTTCCCGTGTTGTATGCGTATGTGCGTGTTCATGTGTGGAGACACATGGAAAAGCCAGTGGTGAGATCTCCCTCTATGACTATCCATCTAATTTTGTGTATCCATATGTGTGATGCATACATGTGTTCATGTGGGTATGTGTGTAAGCATATGGCAATGTACATGGACACACACTCCCATCTGTGAAGGCCAGAGGTCAAACAAGTGTCTTCCTCTATTGCTTTCCACCTTAATATTGGTACAGGGTTTCAAAACCCGAGTTTACAAATACAACCAGGCTGGTTAATCCATGACCTCAAGGTACCTGTATGTTTCTGCCACCTGTACACCCTAGCACAGCAGTTACAGATGAGGGCTGGCACACACCGACCAGGTCTTACACATGAGTGTTGCCACACTCACCTTCCCAGGTATGTTCCAGGATTCAAACACAGTTCTCATCTTGTGTGATAAGCACTTTACCAAGTGCACCATCTCCCAGGCCTTGACACCAGACTCTCTAGTACAGGGATACTACTGTTTTTATCCCATAAAAACAAAAGATTTGAGTATGTTAGCTAAGTACTTCTCGTACTACATAGACCCATTCTACCCTGATCTACTCCAGTTAATTTTCTGCATATTAACACAGCATCTAAAGGATATTTTATTTCATAAAGAAGTTCAGGCAGTTCCATAATTTCAGCGCTTTATTCGCTGGCTCTCCATCCTGCCAGAATCAAATGCACCTTCACCTATGGTTTTTCCAATGACTTCATTTTTATTGTCTTCTTTGCCCACTAGGCTGCAGTTCCACTGATGGAATCTTCTTCCCACTTTCCAAACATGAACTGGTAGGACTTTTGCATGAACAGTTCCATCACTCAAAGGTCCCCGTATATTCCTTCAGTTCATCCCTTAGGTTCACCAAGCCCCTTTTCTCCACACGCCGTCCTGAACAACCCATCAAAACTGATGAGCCCTTCGAGCTGATTCTCCTTCCCCTGTCTCCTGCTCAGCTTTGGCCACAGCATTAGACAAATTTATCATCTCTCTCTTCTGTTTCCACCTTTGTTGCTTGCCTATAAAATATTGTGAAATGCAGTCTTCTATACCTGGATACCAAGACCAATCTTGACACAAAGAGCCAATCAATAATACATGTTATTGATCCTTCTGTTTTATTTCCATTCTCTCTTACAACTACAGCATCTCATTTCTGGAAAAAATGATAAGCAGATTTGTTTTCATAACCAAGAGAGACAAGTCACAGCTCCCCACACCATGCCACCACCACAGGCACCAGCTGCTCTACCTGTGAAAGCCGCACTAAGAGCATTTGCTTTGTCCACTTAATTTTCTGCATCTTTGCAACCTGCATCCTTCCGAGCTCTGCATCCATCTCTCAGACTAGAAGGAAGCCGAAAGTAATGGACCATTCCCCATCGGTGGCTGCCTTGTCTTTGGGCTAATATCTCCAAGTCCTGAGTAAATAAATGCATAAGTGTGGCTGTATGCTTTGCAGCCAGTGGCTGGTATTTTTATAGGCACCTGAAAAGCTTTATGATCCTTTATGGCAGTCAATACATAATAAATAATAACATACTGACAGATGATTGCTCTATGACGGTTGCTGTGATGAACCACTCAGGAGGAAGAAATAACCACAAGCAGATAGAAAAGCAAACAAAGAAACAATCTGTTGTACTGTGCCTAAAAATAAATCTGGGAACACACAGAGAGAGAGACTCATCAGTGGTTGAAATACTTTGTGACTGAGCCACAGGGATAATAGGTGTGTTTATATGCGTCCCTTTTACATAGCTTTGGTGTGCTCTGCCTGGATCTTACACTTTAGCCCTTACAGTCTCATCAAGGCAGAAAAAGCCACCCTTGGGCTGGGGACAGGGCAAGCACTGTCTTTTTGTCTTCCTTTGTGGTTTGAAGCCATGACTCAAGGGCATTTTGTCCAAGGGACATTCTGCATCCAGCAGGCCAGCAACTGGAAGCTCAGAAATGGAAAATAATTGAATAAGGAGCTGTGTGATTTTTAACAGACCCTTCTCAGTAAATAGGGAAGTGTCATATAGCTTTTGTCCCAGAAAAAAAAGAATATTACTGGATGTCTGAATGCCTGACAGCAACAGAACACATAGCATGGGAGGCAAAATTGGATTCTATTCAAACAGGATGGCTATACTGTATCATTCCATTTATAGAACAATCTTGGAATTACCAAATTATAGTGATGGAAAACAGATTGGTGTTGCCAGCACTTAGGGCAACAGGGGAGAGTTGTGGCTATGCAGAAGCAGTACTAGGTGTTTTCTGTGCTGCAATGGAAGAATTTATAAATTGACTGTGGTGATGTTGATGCAAATGTGTATAGACAAGGTGAATTCCATTCTACAATACAAGCAACCACACCACCACCACCAGACATTGTAAAAGTAACAAAATAAAACAGAAAGCTTATAGTTTAATTGGTAATATTGTATTAGTATCTATTTCCTGGCTCTGAAAATATGTTCTGGTATGTAAGGTATTGTTGTTGGGCGAAAGCCAGGTGAAACAAACATGGAAACTGTCTGATTGTTTTGGTAACTTTGCTAAGCCTTAAATATTTCAACATTAAACTTTTTAAAAATGAAGAATAAAGAATGAAACTCCAGTGCATACACCCACACACATACCAGAAACATATACATGTACACACACATACACACAAACAAACAGGTGCACACATACTCATACAAACACACACACATACATACACACATACACACATACCAGAAACATATACATGTACACACACATACAACACATGCACACACATACCAAAAACATATACATGTACACACACATACATACACACATACACACACATACAACACATGCACACACATACCAGAAACATATACATGTACACACACATACCAGAAACATATACATGTACACATATACCAGAAACATATACATGTACACACATATACCAGAAACATATGCATGTACACACACATACCAGAAACATATACATGTACACACACATACACACATACAAACAGGTGCGCACATACTCATACAAACACACACACATACATACACACATACACACACACACACATACAGATGCACACATACGCACACACATACAACACATACACACACACTCATGCACTCATGTACACACACACACATATATATGCCTCTGTTAACTCTTCATAGTCATGGATGTAATAGAAACTATTTTAAGGTGGTGAAAAGCAAATAGTAGCAAGAATGTTGGGAAAGAAGTCCAAAATTTAAAATTCCAGCAGATGGTTTTACATTTGTGTGGTGATATTTCTCTAGTAGTCCCTGGGCTGACTGCAGTTCAAAATTAGACTTAGATGTGGCCATGAGCATACCCTGAAACATGCAGGAAAGATTTCTACTTTTGGCGCTTGGGGAATCAGTGATGCTGCTCAAATCTTGCAGGAAATCCAGATATCCTCTGTATGGTGGTTCTCTGTTCTTTTCCTCCTACCTCTAGTGGGCAGCCCCAAGCAACAAAAAGGAGCCCCTCAAAGGCCTCGCACCCAGTGATATGAGGCAACTATCACTGTTACCTGTGCCATAGTTCTCTTAACCTAAGACAAAGTACAGATGCAGAGGCTCCAGCAAACAGAAAAATAAATCCCTAGGACTTCACAGCAAAAGCATGAAAGAGAAGTGTTCATTTAGAAGCTCTTAAAATCCAATGGACTTACTGTTCCCAGATGTCTATGGAGGGTGTGAACGTTAGAAAACCGTGACCAATAAACCTTGGGTTATATATCCTGGCCTCAGTTTTTATGCTGCATGGCCATAAGTGTGGTTCTAATGGGTATTCCAAGCAATTTGGAAAATTGAGCTTGCTTATTGTCCCAACGTTAGATAATCATAGGAAAGCATACACAGGACAAGATGAGCAACACTGTACGTGACTAGAGTAAGCTAATGTCTTTGAGCCCAAAACTACAGAAACCTGCTTGAAATTCATAGCTAGAGCCTAACCAAGTGAAACCGTGGTATTAAAATTCAACAGCAATGTTTGCTCTTTTTGTGCTTCCCTTTTTTCTTTCCTACCTTTTTTCCTCTCTTCCTTTCCTCTCTTTTTTCTTCATTGCATTTTTTATTCATCTCACAGGGACTCATTGTGTAGTTCAAGCCCACCAACTCAAGATCAGCAAGCCACAACCCAGCAAGTACTGTGATTACAAGTATATGTGAACACATCTGGCTTACCTACCTATCATACATTTTAAAGAAGACCCTTAGAATCAGCTATATTGATGTGGGAGAGTCTTCTGTTTGTGTTGATTTCATTCGTTAATAAAGAAACTGCCTTGGCCAGCCCTTAGGTGGGTGGAGTAGACAGAACGGGAAGAAGGAAGTGAGGTAGATGGCTCAGTCAGATTGCCATGCCTCTCCTCTCTGGGTCAGACGATGAAGCTTCAGCCCAAGATGGACGTATGCTAGAATCTTCCCGGTAAGGCACCACTTCGTGGTGCTACACAGATTATGAATATGGGTTAATCATGATGTGAGTAAGAGGCTGAAACTAATGGGCCAGGCAGTGTTTAAATGAATACAGTGTGTGTGTTGTTATTTCGGGGCATAAGCTAGCCAGGCAGCCGAGAGCTGGGCGGCAGGGTTAGGGTAGAATTCAAACTTGTAAAGCACAGAAAACCAGAAAACTCTTAATGAACACATAGCAAGACAACCCAAATGCAAAGTGCTAAGGTGGCCTTGTCAACATTCTTTGTCAAGGATGGTAGAAAAGTCATTATACGGATGGCTCAATAAGCATCAGTAAGCACTCTTGAAACAAACAATGAACCAGGAAAACCAGCAAAGGCAAAACATGCAAAGTTGGATATGGTGACACATACTAGCCAGCCAGGGACTTAGGAAGCTTAGTCAAGGGGATCATGGGTTCAAGGGCTATACAGCAATACCCTGTCTCAAACAAAACAAAATGAAAAATTAAAACAAAATATAGAACTGAAAAATGCAACAGCAAAATGCCAAACTCACTAGATGGGAAAGGCAGCAACAGCAGAAGGGGGAAATGAGATTGGGGTGAGGGTAAGAGAATCCCAAAGACTTTTGTGACATTAACAGAAGGGTACATTGTGACATTAACAGAAGGGTACACATTCATTTCATAAGAATACTATGAACAGAGCAGAATTTTGTTAAATTTAACAGCTTATTATATTCACTTCAAGTATTTAAAATATATTCAATGACTGAAGCAAAATAAATTTTTGTCTTAAATGAATAATTTTTTTTGAGACCAGGTTTCTCTGCAACTTTGGAACCTGTCCTGGAAATCACTCTATAGACCAGAGTGGCCTCGAACTCACGGAGATTAACCTGTTTCTGCCTCCCAGTGGATTAAAGGTATATGCCACCACTGCCCAGCTTTATAGGAATAATTTTTAATGTATATAGTTACACCATGTTATCAAAGCTTCATAAAATTTCATAAAGATGGGATGCTAATAGAACCTGTGTAATTGTAAATTTCCTAATGATGAATGATAACTTTCAGATAAAGTGGTAAATACTTCCACTGTTTTGAGAAACCAAGGTAACCATATTTGTGACAGTAACCACTGAATCCCACATATTAAGATATGCCATGAAAACAGCATAAAATTCATTCAGTAAAAGCAAGAAGAAAAATGCATCAGTGATATTTAGAGGAAACAAAAAATTGCACTAAACATTCAAGAAACACACTTTAACAAGGATATTCATAACCACAGGGTAAAGGGTTGAATATTGTAAGGAGGGCCTGCTTGTTTGTCCCGGATGCCTGGCTAGCTTAGCCCCAAAATAATCACACAGAAATTGTATTAATTAAATCACAGCTTGGCCCATTAGCTCTAGTTTCTTATAGGCTAATTCTTACAACTTAATTTAACCCATTTCTATTAATCTGTGTATTGCCATATACAGAAAAAGCACAAAACAATAACCAAACAAAGTCCACTCTACTCTATGTAATATATTCAAATTGTATTTGATAACTATGCAATTCCTTTCTAAATTACAAACAATAATCTTGCAAGAAGAAATAGATAGATCAGTTCATTAAAATATTAGATTAATGAAACATGTGAAAGAAAAACAATTGAAATGTGACTAAATTTCTGACACATAACCATATTATACAAAATATTTTTAAAATTAGCAGTATTTATAACAAAGTTCTTTCAGAAAATAAAAAAGAAACATTCCAAACTCACTTTTATGAAATCACATCACTCCATTCCAAAACTAATAAAGGAAGAGTACAAATTATAACCCTTTACCAAATGTGTAAAATCAATAACAGATCAGCAAATTCCATAAAGCAAGGTGATAATAACCATATTTTAGTACACTGTGATAAAATAAGATCCAACTCAGAGAAAAAAATCTGATTATAGGTTTTAAATGTTTCAAGGACAAACCATACTGAGTCCAAATAAGGACAAAATATTGTTAAAACAATTGATGATGGAGAAGGATTTGGTCAAATTCAACCTCAGCCTATAATTGAAAAAAGAAAATTCTCTCAAGTATTTGTTATCCATTTATGCATCTATCTTTAAAAAACTGCCACTTTATTAGTTAAGTTGGGGGGTTAAATTTGAAGTTTTCAAGATTCTAGAAATAAATAACCTGCCTGATATATAATTGGCAAAGATGTCTCTCCCATTCTGTAGACTATCTCATCATCCTGTTCAGTATCTCCTTTGCTGTTCAGCCTTTTAATTTTATGTAATGCTATTTGTTGATTCTTGAGATTATTTCCTGTGTCATTAGAATCATTTCCAGAAAGTCCTTACCTATGCCTAGAGCTGGAAACATTTTGTTAATATTTACTTCTAGTGGGACATGGATATTAATGGAAGCAGTGGAAAATGGGAAGTAATAAGAACAAAGTATGATATATATGTATAAAATGCCACAATAAAATTTATGACTTTCTATGTTAATTAAGACAACTCCCACAAAGTAGGAAACATTGCAAAAAAGATAAACATCACCTTCATTTTTACCTGCTGCTAACATCACATCACACTTCATAATGAAAGACTTAATAGTCTCTTAACATCTGGAAAGATGAAATTACCATTCTCACTACCCCTGTGCAACATGGTACTGAAACACTTTATTCACTGCCATGGAAAAATTCTTCACACTGTTGTTCATAACCAAACTGTCTCCATTGACAGGTAACATCACCATGATTATAACATGAAAATTCCCAAGGAAAAGAAAAAATAAACATTAGAAACCTCTAAGAATACAATGTTTCTTGACATTGCAAAAATACCTCAGTATAGAAAAGCAAACCTTTTCCTATGCACTAAAATGAAACAATTAAAACCAGAAATTCAAACAAAAGCAGTAGCCCAGCTCCAGTCAAACCAAAATACTTTGGTATAAATAATTCTAAAACTTCAAGTAAAGAACCCACCTACTGAAAACATCCAAAGGTGATGAAAAATAATAAAGGTCTAAATTAAGAAGGTCTATATGTTTATGAATTTTAAGAGTCTTTATATTAAATATGTTAATATCCTCTGCAAAGGAGTACAATATTGACTAAGATAGCAAGACCTTTGTAGTAAAGGACAAGCTGACTCTAAATTGTCCAGCTAGGACAATTTTAAAAGAGAAGAATAAATTCTGAGAATCACATTGTCCATTTTCAAACATTATTATGAGTCCATATTAATCAAGATAGTGTCATATTGGGAAAGGAATAAACATAAAAATTGATTGTTCAGAATAGAATGTCTAGCTAGAGAGCCACAAAAGAATGGTCAATTGATCTTTGACAAAGCTACAAGAGCAATTCCACAGAAGAAGTAAACTTCCAATAAGTGGTGATAGAGTGATGTGGCAGACAGACAACTCTTAACCCAGACATCACATCTTAAAAATTAACTCAAAACTAATTGCACACATAAATCCAAGATGAAAAACTAAAAATCTTAAGACAAAATATTCATAACCTAGAACAATGCAGAAACTAGAAAATTTATAGTTATTGACAACAAAATCCTGAGACATAAAAGAATAAAATAACCAATTAAACTTTTAATTTTATTTTAGAATTTTAGATTCACACAAGGCTGAAGGATGAACAGCTATAGGTTGGGAGGAAATATGTACAAAGCACATCCTCAAAAAGAACTCCAACTATAATAAACAACCTTAAAACTCAACAGTTCCAAAGCCAAGCAAGCAACATATCATTTTTTCTAACAAAGGGAAATATGATGTCAACTAATTCATCAGAGAAGATATGTGAATGGTATACAACCAAATGAAAATATGTTCAGTATTATCAGATAAAATCATGAGGAAATACCTCTGCCACCTATTCATATCCAAACTCCAAACTCTTGACAACATCTAGTCCTGATGACATTGTACATTGTTAGTGGGAATGAATATAAAGTGATATAGCCAATGTGGAAAGTAGTTGACTAGTTTCTTCTAAAATAAACATACAATTATCATGAATTCCAATATCTCACTCCCAATATTTCACTAGAGGAATGAATACCTGGAGTTGTATAAAAATCTGTACAAGAACATATGTAGCAGTTAGTTCTTAAGTGTCCGAAATTAAAGTAGCCCAAGTATTCTCAGTGAAAGACTACATGAGCAAAAGATGGCATACTCATGGTAGGAGAATATACCTCAGATACAATGGGGACAATCACTGATACACGAGGCCCAGGGTGAATCACATAAATGCTGTGCCTCATGTATAATGAGTGATAAAAGCTACTAATGAAAGCTGAAAATCATGTTATCTCATTCATACGCTACTCCAAAGATACAAAACGATTGTGATGAAAATCAGATCTAAATGATTGCTTCATAAAAGGGTGTGTGAGTGGGAGGTATAAGTATAAAGAGATAATGCGAGGGACTTATGGAGAGCGGTCGGCCAGTTCTATAGGCTGATCTTGTTGGACAAAGAAAGGTATGCATCCATTAAAATTCATCTAAATCAGTATAAAGACAGAATTGTGTTGGCAAAAATAGGCAGCCCAGAAATAATTTATGTAAGTATCTAGTCACTCACACACACACATACATACACACACTATCATTATCATTATCATAATCATCCTCATCACTATTTAATTTTCAAGACAGTGTTTCTCTGTGTATCTCTGACTGCCATAGAACTCCTGTTGTAGATCAGCTTGGCCATGAACTCAGGAATTCACTTCCCCCTGCCTCTTGAGTGCTGGATTTAAGTCACAATTAATTTTTAAATTGTTACACTAAAGGATTAGAACTTCAGCCCAATAAGAATATAGTTAAAAGATCTTAAAACATCAAAGTCTGGCATAATAATTGTCTAATAGATATCTAATGGCTGATTTCCAAAATACACACAAAACTAAAAAACAAAAAAGCAAATCATTAAATTGGCAAAATATTTGAACAGCTAATTCCTCAAGGAAGATATGCAGATGGCAAGTGAACATATGAAATAAATCCTCAACACCATATGTTATCAGATTCTGCTAAAAATCCAAGATTCTGACAACCTTTGGTGCTGGTGAGACATGAAGTCACTGTAATGCTCATTCATGGCTAGAAAGAGTAGAAATGATGCAGCCACTTTGGAAGACAGCTGGGTGAATTTTTCATCTCTTTTATTCTCTTTAGACCCACTGTTTATATGTGAGTGAGTGTGTGTGTGTGTGTGTGTGTGTGTGTGTGTGTGTGTGTGTGTTCATGTGGTCATCAGGGGACAACTTCAGCTGTCAGGCCTTGCCTTCCACCTTGTCTGAGAAAGAATCTGGTTTGATTGTTTTCCCACTTCATATGCCAGGCTAGCTGGCCTGTGAGTTTGAATAAATTCTCCTTTCTCCACTTCTATCTCCCTGTAGGAGTCCAGCGATTACTGGTATGTGCAACCATGTCCTGATCTATGTGGGTTCTGGGAATTCAATTTCAGATGTTCTTTCTTACATAGTATAGGTGAAATGAGAATGGCTCCCATAGTGTCATCTATTTGAGGGCTTGGTCTGAAGTTGTTGGAACTGTTTGTAAAGGATTAGGAGGTGTGGCCCTTTGGACAGGGTGCATCACTGGGGGTGGACTTTGAGGTTTTAGAAGCCTATCCCTTTCCCTGTTACTCTTTCTCTCTGTTTGTCTCAAGCCTTTAGATAAGATAGAAGCTCTCAGCTACTGCTCCAGTACTATGACTTCCTGCTGCCTGCTCACGGCTCTGATGAACATGGACGTTAACCCTCTAGAACTGGGAGCCTATAAATCAAATACTTTCTTATATAAGGTGTGTTTGTCATGTTGTTTTGTCAAGAAAAGAGAAAAGTAATTAAGTCACCTAGGAAGCACTTTGTCCATGGAGCCACATCACCAGCCCCAGTATGGCCAATTTTTTTACAAACTTAACATTGTCTTACCATGTAAGCCAGAATGATCAAGTGAACTGAAAACTAATGTCCCTCTAAACCCTGCAAAAGAATGCTTACTGATTTCTTCCTAATCACCAGATCTTGAAAACAACAAAGCTATTCTTCCACAGTGCATAGATAAAATGATATTCTGTACAACGGAGACATTAGTCTGACTTTAACTGAAAGAGCTAGCTGCAAAAAAAAAAAAAGACATGGAGGAACCATAGAAGGCATTAACTTAAGGAAGATGTCCATCTGAAAAGAGTACAGGCCGTATCATTTCAACTATGATTTTCTAAGGTAGGCAAACTATACAGACAACATAGAGAGGAGTAATTAGCACAGACTGTGGAAGGATGTAGGTGGAAAGGAATGTAGGGAGTACAGGATTTTAAGGCAGTGAAACTGCTCTGTATGTTACTGAAAAAGCAGACCTATGAGTGCATGGAGCAAAGATTGAACCCCGTTGAAAAGTGCAAAATTTAGCGATAATATCCAATATCAGTTAGAACAAGCACATCACATTAATTCAATACACTAATGATGTACAGCACTCAAGTTTCCCTGAAAGCCCAAGAAAAATATCTGAAAAAAAAAAACACAGTCTATTTATTTGGAATAATACATTAAAAATAAAATGTCAATTTAATTGTCTTGAAAATGAAAGAAACCAAATAAGAACTAATGTAGGCACACAACAAACAGAAAAGCACTTATATTACTATGATCTTATCTATTTATTCATAAATGTGTAAGAGCAGTTAGGATTTTATTACCATAAAAATAATTAAAATAATCAACTCTAGAAGAGGAAGAGGTTATTCTTACTCACGGTTACTGTCCCTCTTGTTTTGGGCATATGTCAGTACAGCACATCACAGCAGGAGGATGAAATAGAGTTTCTCTTGTGCAAGAGAAGCAAGCAAGAGTGAAAGAGAATTCAATACTATGATCTCCTCCAATGACCCAAGACTTTCTTCCATTAGTCCTTATCTGCACAGGTTCCACCACTGCCCCATAATGCCTCATGCTGAAGATCTATTATCTAAACCACAGTAATTTACAGCTTGTTGACTATGCAACGTCACTAAGACAGCCATCCTAAGAGTATTGCCATTTCTTTTTCTTATCGCACTTAATTACTGTCATTTAATTGCCGTGTCATGAAACTCTTCAATCTTGTAAAACTTTTTTTCACCTTCCATAATATCAGCTGAGATATTTTTGGCTAATCTCTTTCTGCTATTACATCATGAGTGTCTCATGTCTTCCACACCCACCTAACATCTCACAAGGGTGCAGCTACTAAACCGTTCCTCCTTCCTAATTTTAAAGCACACCACAGCGAACAGTGCTGGAAACAGCCATGGAGATTGTTGGAGGAGAGCAGTAGTTTCATCCTTTCTGATTTTGATGAAGTATGTGTTCATCCTCAATGTTTCTCTTATATTTTCTCTCTGAGATCCTTTTGTACAATGGTGACTTTTAACATTCTCCATTTTTAAGTAACTGACCCTACTACTTTGTCAGTCCATAGCAGTTAGATTACATCACAAGTGAAGCTGAAGCCGTCTTGTGATGTCTGCCAGCATTTCCAACTATTACTCTATCAAATGGAGCCACCAATGCTGAACTGTGGTTGCTTGCTGCTGCCTATTAATATGGAGCCTCTCCCTTCCAAGTCTGCTCCTACTTCCTATAAGTGCAATTACTTCTCAAGCTTTTACTCCAACGCATGTACATGTCATAGATATCTGAGTTTTAGAAACGTAAATCTTAAACACCAGAAAATCAATCCTCCTTTATCCGGTTTTATTAATAATTATCTACTCTCATTGTATCTCGTTTTCCACTTAGAAGCTGCTTCTCAGTCCAGATCCTTTCACCGCCTTCCATGCCTCCATAGACTCTAATCAGAAAGACAGGCTTGTGGGATGCCAGGTCCAATAGGCACTTTTTCATCTTGATTTTCTGGCCTCTTCCGGGCACTTTAAAACTTCTCTGGCTTTTGTGACTACAGATTTTATTATATCCCTCATTTTAAAAGGAAAAAAAACAGATCCTTCACAGACTCCATTGTCAGCTTTTATTCTTTTATCTTTCATTTAAATGTCACTATTCAGTCTGGACACATGGCCTTTGAAGGAACCCTTTTAGTCTTATTGAATCAATAATGGATCTTAACTGTGGTGTAATTCTCTTTTCTGAATTTCAGTTTCATAACTAATTTCCAACAAGTTTCCTCTATTTTTAAAATACATAAAATGAAATTAATTTTATATTTAAAGTATAAATTATTTATCCTAATGGTTAAATAATATCTCTTTTAATTGTTTGTACAATTATACAAGACACATCCTGGAAAGTCATTGCTGTCTTAGCCTTCTTTCTAATATCAAGCATCCAATCAGTTTCTAAGCCCTGTTTGCATTAACTCTTTGAGTATTAATATTTTCAGAACCACTTACGTATTATAAGAGCATGTTTGTACTCAATTCTATAGGACATATTCAACACACATGTTACTAATTGTTTGTTCCAAGTTGTCCTTTGATATAGTTGTCATCCAAATGACAGCCTCAGGGAGAGCCAAGACAAAGTGGGTTTGGTGTGCGTAACCACTTCTTTTGTTAGAAGAGAGAAGATGTCAGTGTAAAAAGGAGCAAGACATTTTGCTCAGGGCCAGACTGACCACTTGTTCAGGGGGCAATACTAAACCTTAGAATGGCTGGCTGCCTTTTCCCCATCTGTATGATCTTCTGACTAAAGATTAGTAGAACAATCCTTTAAAATGCTCATCTCCAGTATACGCAGATTGCTTGCTCTCTGAATAGAACACAATTTAAACAGCTTCTGGGTTTTGCCTGTGTCCGGTGACTCATACTTGGTAACACTGCTGTCCTTTGCCAGTCAGAGTAATATAAGTCAAGCCATTGTTGTATTTCATATCAATTATGAACCTTACCCTGTGATTCTCTTCTTGATTCTGTTAGATTTTTATCCTATTGGTAAGACTGTGTTTTAACAAGGAGAGTTCTTGTCATATCACTCCTTCTCTTATGTTTAAAATTTTACCTCTTAGGAGAACTAATACCCGCTCACACCTTGATTCCATAGAATTCTCAGTAGAATGCTTATTTTCACCATTTGCCATCAGTTTGCCAAATTGCAGTGTGTAGTTCCATGTCCTGTCCCCCATGCTATAACAATGGTTCCATGTGAGATTTCATGCTGTAACTATGGCGCTTCTACCCCCTGAACCCATGTTCTTTGTCATTTCTCATGCTGTAACAATGCATGTGAATCTTTGTTGCTGTTATTTTGCGCACAGTAGCTTATAGTCATGCCTTAATTTTCAGCTCTGATACAGCCTTCTCTTTTTCTGGATAAAGGTTCCTGTGATACTCTATGCATTCTATCAGCCATTGTCACAATTTGCTGTAAATGATTGCTTATTTGCCTGCTCCCACACAAGAGGCACTTCTTAGGGGAAGATTTAAAATGCTTCATCTTATTGATCTCATTATTCTTGCTGCCTAGTTTAGTAGAAAATTGAGAAGCATGTGAAGGAGAAAGTTTGAAAAGAAGAGAGGGAGGAAAAGAGAGAGTGAGAATGAATGAAGAACTAACCAAGTTCAAGTCCTCTAAGACTGTAGTTAGTTACATATAGCTACAAAAACATGAGCCATCTTTGCTGTTGTCATAGAGTTATAAGAAATTTTCTTCTACAGAAGAAACATATTAAATCTCATCACATTTTTCCATAATTTAAACAAAATGATTAGTGTACCACAGGTAGTGACAGGTGTTCCAGGCATGGTAGAGATTGCTTTACGGTCACTAAAAGACATTGCCTTAATCCTTGAATATACCCAGAATGTATAGCCTCTCCCTCTGTTAGACTGATTTTGAGACTGAGTTCCAGCACAGAAACTATGCCAAATTTTGTTGTAGGAAGGCTTCTTATTTGTTCCTGGCTGCCCAGAACCAAAATAATCACACAGAAACCATATTATTTGCAATACTGTTTGGTCAATAACTTAAGCATATTTCTGGATAACACATATTTTAAATTAACCCATCTCCATTAATCTGTGTATTGCCATGAGGCTGTGGCTTACTGGGTAAAATTCTAGCACACTGTCTTTGGCAGGGCTACATGGTGTCTCTCTGATTCGGCCTTCTTTCTCCCAACATTCAGTTTAGTTCCCTCCCACCCCACCCGCTGCCTAGCTCTACTCTTTTGTCTTATCACATGCCAAGACAGTTCTTTATTAACCATAGTATTCACAGCATACAGAGGGGAATCTCTCATCAAAATGTAACATGTGTCACCCCTGGGCCTGGTCTACAAAGCCCTATTGAGTGAGCCTACATTCTCTCTGTAAATTTGGATGGTGGTTACAATAACATCAAGGGCCTAAGGAAGAAGGGATGGTGAGGGGCTTAGTCAGTCAGGGGCTTGCCATGAATGTGTAAGAACTGAAGTTAGGTTCCAAATACCCACCTGAAAAACCTGAGAGCAGTAGCACACACTTGTCGTCTGCCTCAGGGGAGACAGAAACAGGAGGATCCTTATGAATCATTGACCAGACAGCGCAGTGGAATCAGTGAGCTCCAAATAACATTAAGAGATCCTATCTTTTAAAAATGAGCTAGAAAACTGCTGAGGAATGACATTCCAGTTTTACCTATGACTACCACTGTACAAGTACACATACGCACACATTTACACACACGCATACACCCACAGATGCAGCCATTCATATGCACACATATATATATACATACATTATGAATAGGAAAGATCAGAAATATATATGTATATGTATATATATTTATTGGATATATATATGTATATATATATGTATGTATATATATTTATTGGATTTCACATAGGTGAGAAATAATTTCTGTCTAATTAAATAACTTCGATTTGATCATGTGTGTGTAGAGGTAGTTAAAATAAAATGACACATTCAGTACATAGTTTAGTATGGTATAAAATCTGAGACCATCTTGATGTATCATTTGCTTATTCAAAGACATGTGAAGATATCAACTGATCTGATCCTTCTGTAATGAAGGACTTTATAGATCAGGGATAGAATCCTATTATAGACTGTTTGGGAAGGATGATATTCACACAGACCATGTTATATGAGTATTCAGACTTCCATGCGCTAAGTTAAATTTTGCTCCCAAGTCTTTCAGCTCACGAGTGCAAATATGGTCATGAAGAACTCTGAATCTTTTCATTGTCTAGGAAACATGAGTACTGCCTGCCTAGATTCAGGCTTTCCCTTCTTCCCCTGAGGCAGTCTCTGAAGTTGTGAAAGAACACTGTCTCAGACCAGGAAGAACAGATTTTTTTTCAATAAGGATATTCACCAAAGAGTGCTTTTGTCACCTTGGGCTGAAACGAGCTTTGTAAACTAGATGTACTGAAAACAATGTACAATCACTTTTATTTTTATTTTTTAAACTAAAAAATTTCAGATATGAAAAAGAATACACAGTTTAACAACAAAAACCCCATACCCTCCATCCAGCTTAAAATAAAACAAAATAAAATTCAATAACACGTGTATTGAAAAGTTGAATACCCAACAGTGTATTTCTCATCTCTAAGCAGATTCTGAAATTGATTTTACCCTGTTGAATATTTATTTTTTACACTATTTTACATATATATGTATTACACACATAGACACACAAACACATACACACGAATCTTTGATATATATATATATATATGTACTGATATGTATATCAGTACAGTAATATTTTAATGTTTAAAGCTCTGTAGAGTAAGACGACACTATATATGCCTTCTGTAACTAATCTATTATCTTTGATATATTCATTTTGACTATAGAGTGCTTTATTGACTCTACTATGTATTACTTCCATTGTCTTGTTGATTGACGGATTACTTCAAATTTTATTATTATAATTTTGAAATGAGGTTTTTCTGGCTGTTTGTTTATATATTTATGCTCTTATTTGTATATGTTTCACCCACTGGGGTAGATATACAGAATTGTTGTTCCAGTGGCATTTGAGTTTGCAACCTGCTAAGAGAGTGACAAGTCATTCTCCAGACAGGCGATTCTTATTTACATTCCCACCCTTGTGAACGTGCCCAGTCCTTGTTCTTTGTTGACATGCCAGCACAGGGGACATACAAGGATTGTCATTAGTCATATTCCTTTAATTTTATTTACCTGATGAATATGAAAAGTCTTCTGAGCCTGAGAATCATAGCATCTATTTATTGACTCTTGTGGGTTTGCTTTGTTCCCATCATTTATCCATAAAGGATTTCTTATTGATTTATAATAATTTTATATGCACTGCATGATAATAATCTATGGTTTCATATATTACAAATACCTCTCCAGCATGAGGCTGATCTTCATAGTGTTTATGTGAAGATTCAGAAACTTTTTTTAATTAAAAATTTAAATTCACATTTCCCTTTATTGCATACATTTTTCTTACAGTATTTGAGATATACTCTCTAATATCAGGATCATAAAGATATTTATATTTTGGCTAACATTTTTAAATTTTATTATTCACATTTAGATCTTTAATCAACTGGATTGATTTGTTTTTATAGAGTGGAGAAGAAATCTAATGTGTAGTTTTTTAGATGGATAAGCTACTGCTTCTGGAATATTTACTGAAAAAAAATCCCTTCTTCCCAAATGATTTACAATGTCAGCTCTGTCACATAGTGAGTTCCATTCATTCTGCATATTTCTTTTTAACTACCACATTTTCAGCTCTGTTCTAAGCACTAGTTATATCCCCATGATGAAATAATCATGCCCACATCTGACTGTGGGTTTCCATTCTGTTCCTTTCTAAAGTTTATAGCTTCATGACTCTGACTAAAAGGCTGATTTTCATAATAATTATAATGTTCACTTAGTCATGCTACTAAATTAGCTTCTATCTTCTTATTCCTCTTTTTCTAATATTTTGGGTCTCCTTGTTTTTTACTGTCTGCTCGTATAATACATCTCCTGAATATTCACATATCTAATAAAACAAACCCATGTGTTAGAGTGGGGTCTCTGAAAGAAAAGGGATTTCTTATGAAAGTGTTTGTCTTAAAGAAAGACTAATGAGAGGAAGCAAGATTGGGCAGGAGTAAGGTCTTTCACACAGCCCAGAACAGTAGCCCAGAGAAGGGAGCAGTTGAGTATCTTGGCACTCAGTGTTCTTGACAGTTGAGGGGAACAACAGAACAGCAGTATGATTCACTACAACTATTATATACACACACATAATGTAGATATATACATATACATTGTGTGTAATATATATTATTTTGCATAGTGTGTGTGTGTGTATGTGTGTATGTGTGTGTGTGTGTGTAAGAGTTCAAGAAGAAGAGGCCAGAGGTCACAAATCTGAGAAGGAGCAGAGGGGTTTACATGGAAGGCTTTAAGGGAAAGAAAGGAGCAATGATAAAATTATATTTTAATTTTAAAAACTAAAAATTAAAACATGCAGATTCTTACCTACTAAGATTAGCCTATGGCTGGATAAAAATGGAGCTAGGGATGTGATGGAGGACTCTCATTGGTTAATAAAGAAACTGCCTTGGCTTTTTGATAGGGCAGGATTTAGATAGGTGGAGTAGACAGAACAGAACTTGGGAAGAAGGGAAGTCAGACGCTTCAGGCAATTGCCATGCCTCTCCTCTCTGGGTCAGATGCGATGGAGCCAGCTGCCAGGTCAGACATGCTGAATCTTTCCCGGAAAGACACCACTCGTGGTGTTACACAGATTATTAAATATGGGTTAGTCAAGATGTTAGCCAGGAAGAGGCTAGATATAATGGGCCAGGCAGTGTTTAAATGAATACAGTTTGTGTGTTGTTCTTTCAGGTGTAAAGCTAGCTGTGTGGGATCTGGGTGGGATGAAAAGCAGGCCTGCTCACCCCTCACTACAGGGATGCATTAAAGAAGAATAGAGATAGAAAAGCATGAAGGGATTGTGTATTTGATGACTGAATGACCAAATTGTATTAATGTGTAACTTTATATGTATGTTACAAGATTAAGATAAATAAATACACAGTAATCAATAACTACACAATCCTAACCCTGTATATACACTTAGTCTTTTAAAACATTGATTTGTGGAAGTCAAGGAAGCCTTATAAACTGCGAAGGTCTATAATTTGGGTGGTTTTGTTGAGTGTTTGGAGCTCTCTGCTATTGAGTCAGTGTTCAGCCATTGTTCAGTTGTATATTTTAATTGCAGACTTTGGGACACTCTAATTTAGAGGGGAGTTGAGGCAGATTCACTAAAACCCAATACGTGCTGATGGGCTTAATTGTTTCCCCATTGTAGACTTATTTCTTCCTCAGCTACTACATGCATTTGCACCATAAAAAAAATAAAATCTTTTGTGTCCTAGTTCACACTAACTCTACAAGAACGTTCCTTGTTCAGACTTGTTTGATAGCCACGATGTCTCAGAGGTTGTACTTTCTGTACTGGCTGTCTTTCAGTCAGAATAAAATTTATGTTACACAGCTCAGCTACTTTGTCTTGTTTCCTGATCATCCCAAGTCGTGATCACATGTCTGAAATACCCATATGTGTATTTCCATCCTTGATACCTACCTTTTTTAAAATACACAAAGCAACTCCCATCTGACTTTTAAAATCAGACTCAGAGTCGGGAGAGCAGGAGAGTAGTATTAGTGTAAATCTCTGTCTATCTCAGTGCTGAAGAGCAAAGGAAATAGGACCATAAAGAAAGCAAATGAGAGAATAAGCTACATAGATGCTGATGTAGAACCTGTCTATTGCAGAATCCATGGTAGGTCAAGTCTTGAAAGTAAGGTCTGGTTGTTACCTTGAATACAGAATACTTAGCAATGAGCGAAAATTAATCAGAAAAGGGAGTGAACTGAGGCCGGCAAGAATCATGGAAGAATTATGCCCGAGGGACAGAAAGAAAATAATACTTGCACCCCAGGATCCTGGGAAATAGAGAGTGAGCTTGCTTCTCTGAGGCCTTTGGGGGAAGGAGGTAAAATGGCTTACACATCTCCTATGGAAATTAAACTCATAAGCCTTTTCGTGCATGGGAAAGAAATCAAAATTCTCTACTTATGCATGAAAAATAATTCACAAATGTAAGAAAATGCAAAATCTACTTCTAAATTGATAGAACTTTCAGTCTGTTTCACAAAATTAAATGTAAAGCAACCCATAGTCCTATCGCATAAAGTAGGATGTGCAAGATGTCTGCAGACAAGACATTCTCTACACTAACATAAAATAATGGATGAGCCAGCCTGAGTGCAAGAGGCACTCAAGGAAAAGTAGATTCACTGCAGTGAGAAAGCAGGAAGGAAAGGAATGCAGAGCAATGGAGAGGATTCTAAATGACAAAAGGTGATTCTCCACAAGGCAAGAAAGACAAGCATGGTAAATAGCAAGGGATTTGCTTAACCTTTATGTTTTTATTCAGCTTCCTAGCAGTGTTCCTAAGTACCAAATAAAGCAAGGACTGAAAATAAATACTTAATGATCGATCAGAGAGTAGGGAATTAAATACAATTGTTTTCTTTCTTAAAATAAATAAATAAATTTATTTACCTATTTTACATCCCAACTGCAGCTTGTCTCTTCCCAGGCCCCCTCCCACACACACACCTTGTTCTGTTCCCACCCCTCAATTTACTCTGCCTCCATTTCTATTTAGGAAAAGGCAGGTCTCCCAGGAGTATCAAAACACATGGCATATCAAGTTGTAGTAAGACTAAGCACTTGCCATTGTATTAAGGCTGGGCAAGGCAATGCAGTATAAGCAGCAGGGTCCCAAAAACCTATAAAAGAGTCAGAGACAGAGCCTATGTTGAGTCCCACAAGAAGACCAAGATACACAGCTGTTATATTTATGCAAGAGCCTAGGTCAGTCCCAAGCAGGCTCCTCCAGTAGTATGTTCAGAAACTATGAGCCCAGGATAGCTGACTCTGAGTTTTCTAGTGACCCTGGCTCCTACAGTCTATTCTCTCCCTCCTCTGTAGGATTCCCTGAACTCCCCCTAATGTTTGGCTGTGGTCTACATGTGTTCCATCAGTTCCTGTATGATGCCTCTCTGAAGATAATTGGGCTAGACTGTAACATGAGGGCCGGGCTCGTTTCTCTTTTCCAAGCTTTCTCAGGCTTTCTGTGGATGCAGTTATCCACGTGGGCACCATGTAGGGGTAATATGGTACTGCCTGTTTACTGCCCGGTCTAAACCTTAACTGCCCTATTATTATGATAATTATGATAGCTCCTGCCTGAGTTCAGCACAGTTCATCACAGCAGAGCAGAGCCTGAGCCTCTCCGGCCTCAGAGCCATTTGGTGCCCCTGAGCCACTTACAGTTCCAGGGGCAAAGTAAGTCCACATTGCCTTCAAGCAAGCCAGGGGCCACTCTGTAGTAAGTGGTGCAGGCTGCTTTTCATCCTGTCCAACTCATGGCCACCTGGCTAGCTTATACCCCAAAATAACAACACACAAATTGTATTCATTTAAACACTGCCTGGCCATTATTTCTAGCCTCTTATTGGCTAACTCTCACATCTTGATTCAACCCATTTCTAATAATCTGTATGTCACCACAAGGCCATGACTTACCAGGAAAGATTCAGCATGTCTGACCTGGCAGCTTCAATGCAGACAGCTCTCTTCTCTCTCTGCCTTCTTCCTCCCAGAATTCTGTTCTGTCTACTCCACCCACCTAAGGGCTCCCCTAACAAAAGGACAAGGCAGCTTCTTTATTCAACCAACGAAATCAACACAAATGCAGAAGGACCTTCTACACCATGTCCCCTTTTTCTGTTTAAACAAAAAGAAAGGCTTTCATTTTAACATAGTAAAAATACATATAACAAAACAGTTATCAAGCAAGAATTACAATTACAACATTTAGATCAATTTTATCTTTTATAATAACAATGAAAAACTATAACTATCTATCTATTCTTCAACTCCATCAAAGACTCCAGAAGGATATAATATTACCTAAGTAAATGAGAAGTAAGCAATTTCAAAAACTCTAGAAATGACAGACATCTCACTGCCTGGACAGTCACCCAAAGTTCTTTTGTACTGTTGAGGCACACCACTAGACACCTATCTGGTGACAGTTCAGGTTATGTATCTGTTATTGCTAGGAGTCTAAACTGGAGTCTTCTTGTAGAATTCTGGGAGAATACCATGTGCCAGGTTCTTAACTGCAAAAAGCGACCACACCTTTTTCTAGTAGTCTCTTTCTGTACTCTTTCCTTGTCCCCCCCAGCCATTGCTCATATTCCCATCCCTGCCTGCCCTAAGGCCACTCATGAAATCTCTTCTAGATCCTCTTCTCAAGGAGATCTAGGTATCCTAACATGAACTCTATTTGTTACTTAGTCTCTCTGGGTCTATAGATTATAGCATAGTTATCCTTTATCTTATAGCTAACAACCATTTATGAGTGAGTACATATCATGTTTGTCTTTCTTGGTCTGGGTTACCTCAGTCAGGATGATTTTTTCTAGTTCCATCAATTTGTCATCAAATTTGTTGATGTCCTTATTTTTAACAGCTAAGTAATATTCTGTTGGGTAAATGTACCACATTTTCTTTATCCATTCCTGGGTTGAGGGACATCTAGGTTGTTTCCGCATTCTGATTATTACAATTAATGCTGCTATGAACATAGTTGAGCAAGTGTCCTTGTGGTATGATTGGGCATTGTTTGGGTATGTGTCCAAGAGTGTGGTATAGCTGGGTCTTGTGGCAGGTCGATTCCTAGTTTTCTGAGAAACTGCCACGCTGACTTTCAAAGTGGCTGTACAAGTTTATGGTCCCACCAGCAATGGAGGAGTGTTCTCCTTGCTCCAAATCCTCTCTAGCATGAGTTGTCACTTCTGTTTGTTTGTTTGTTTATTTATTTATTTATTTATTTATTTCATTCTGACAGGTGTAAGATGGAATCTTAAAGTTATTTTAATTTGTATTTCCTTGATGCTTAGGGATGTTCAACATCTCCTTTAGTGTTTCTCAGACATTTGAAATTCCTCTGTTGAGAATTCTCTCTTTAGATCTATACCCCATTTTTAAAATGGATTATTTGGTTTGTTGAAGTCTAGTTTATTATTTATTCTAGTTATTTATATATTTTGGAAGTTAGTCCTCTGTCAGATGTGGGGTTGCTGAAGATCTTTTCTTATTCTGTAGACTGCTGCTCTATCCTATTAATGGTATCCTTTGCCTTACAGGAGATTTTCAGTTTCATGAGGTTCCATTTATTAACTGTCAGTCTTACTGCCAGTGTTCTTGATGTTCTGTTCAGGAAATTGCCTCCTGTGCCAATGTGTTCTATGATTATTTCCCACTTTCTCTTCTACATGGTTTAGTGTATCTGGATTTATACTGAGGTTTTGATCCACTTGTACTTGAGTTTCATGCAGGGTGATATATATGGATCTATTTGCATTCTTCTACATGCCTATATCCAGTTAGGGCAGGATCATTTGCTGAAGATGTTTTCTTTTTTCCATTGTATAATTTTGGCTTCTTTGTAGAAAATCAAGTGTTCATAGGTGTGAGGATATACATCTGGGTCTTCAATTTGGTTCCATTTATCCTCCTGTCTATTTTCATTCCAATACCAATTGGTTTTTATTACCATAGTTCTGTAGTAGGGATTGAAATCAGGAATGATTACCTTTTTTAACCATAACTCTGGATGTTATTTTATTATACAAGATTGTTGTAGCTCTCCTGGATTTTTTTATTTTTCTATATGAGTGTTGTTCTTTCAATGTCTATAAAGAATTGTGTTGGCATTTTAATGTTTTAATGGGTATTTCAATGCACCTGTAGATTGCTTTTGGTAAAATGACCATTTTTGCTATGTTAATCCTACCAATCCATGAGCAGGGGAGATCTTTCCGTCTTCTGATATCTTCAATTTCTTTCTTCAAAGACTTCAAGTTTTTGTCATATAGGTCTTTCACTTGTTTTGTTAGAGTTATACTAAGGTATATTATATTATTTGAGGCTACTGTAAAGTGCATTGATTCTCTGATTTCTTTATCAGCCCATTCATCATTTGTATATAGAAGGGCTTTTTTTTAGTTAATCTTGTATCCAGTCACTAGACTGAAGGTGTTTATAATCTGTAGGAGTTTCCTGGTAGAATTTTTGGGATCAATTATGTATACTATTGTATCGTATAGGAATAATGGTACTTTGACTTCTTCCTTTGCAGTTTGTATCCCCTTGATTTCCTTTAGTTGTCTTATTGTTCTAGTTAGAACTTCAAGTACTATATTGAATAGATATGGAGAGAGTAGGCAAATTTGTCTTGTGCATGATTTTAGTTTCTCTCCATTTGCTTTGAGTTTCTTTCAATTTGAAATGCTGTTGGCAATCTGCTTGCTGCATATTGCTTTTATTATGTTTAGATATGTTCCTTGTATCCCTAATATCTCCAAGACTTTTATCATGAAGGAGTGTAGAATTTTGTCAAAGGCTTTTTCAGCATCTAATGAGATGATCATGTGCCAGTTTTCCTTCCAGTTTATTTATATGTGGATTATATTGAGAGAATTTAGTATGTTTGAAACAGCCCTGTAACTCTGGGGTAAAGACCTCTTGATCATGGTGGATAATCTTTTTGATGCAATTTTTGATTTATTTTGCAGAATTTTATTGAGCATTTTGTGTCACTGTTCATGAAAAATTGGTCTATAATTCTTGCTTTTTTGAGTCTTTGTGTAATTTAGATATCAAGGTGACTGTGGCCTCATAGAAAAAATTGGCAGTGTTCCTTCTGTGTCTATTTTGTGGAATAATTTGAGGAGTATAGTATTATCTCTTCTTTGAAATTCTGGTAGAATTCTGCAGTCAAACTGTCTGGCCCTGGGCTTTTTTGTTGGTAGACTTTTAATGACTGCTTCTATTTCCTTAGTGATTGTTGGTCTATTTAAATTGTTTGATCTTGATTTAAATTTGATAAGTGATATCTGTCAAGAAATTTGTCCATTTCTTTTAAATTTTCCAATTTTGTATAGTATAGGTTTTCAAAGTATGATCTAATGATTCTCTATATTTCCTCAGAATCTGTTGTTACATCCCCCCTTTGTTTCTGACTTTGCTGATTTTAATATTCCCTCTGCTTTTTAGTTAGTTTGGATAAGATTTTATCTAGATTGTTGAATTTCTCAAGGAAACAACTCTTCATTTTATTGATTCCTTGTATTTTTCTCTTTGTTTTATTGATTCTAGGTCTCAGTTTAACTATTTCCAGCCATCTACTCTTCTTAGGTGTGTCTGCTTTTTCTTGTTCTAGAGCTTTCAGGTGTGCTGTTAAGTCAATAGATTTAGATATCTCCAAATTCTTCATAAAAGCACTTAGTGCTATGGTCTTTCCTCTTAGCACCACTTTTATAGTGTCCCCTAAGTTTGTGTATGTTGTTCATTCATTTTCATTCAATTATAAGAAGTCTTTTGTTTCTTTCTTCATTTTTTCCTTGACCAGTGGTGACTCACTATAGAGCAGTTCAGTTTCTATGAGCATGTAGGCATTCTGTTGTTTCTGTTGTTGAAATCCAGCTTTAATCCATGGTGGTCTGATAAGATACAGGGAGTTATTTCATATTTTTGTATCTATTGAAATTTCTTATGTGACATATCTTGACATACTGTAATCAAATATCTCACAACATTTTTTCTTCTGGTTTAGCTGTGTTGAATGATACAGGTCTTGCTATTGTAGGATAGGTGGGCTCTGGGAATGCCATGTAGCCTATGCTGTTGTTGATTGTATTCTTTTTTATTCTTTTTATTTTTAAAACAATCTTATTTTACATACTATTCTCAGTTCTTCCTCCTGTCCTCCTGCTCTCCACACCTTCTCTTCTCTCCACTCCACAGAAAGACTGAGGCCTCCCATAGGGAGCCAAAAAATGTAAACTGAGACTGGGCTTTTGTTTTCTGGCTGCCCTGTCCCAAATAATCACACAGAAACTATATTAACTACAACACTACTTGACCAATGGCTTAGGTGTATTTCTAGCTAGATCTTTCATATTAAATTAACCCATTTCTATTAATTTATATACTGCTAAAAGGCGGTGATTTACTGGTAAGGCTCTGGGACCTTTCTCCTTAGGCAGCTACATGGTGTCTCCTTGACTCTGTCTACTCTCTTTATCTCTGTTCAGCTTTCCCTCCTGGCTTTACTCTGCTAAAACATTGGCCAAAATAGCTTTATTCATTAACCAATAAAAGCAACACATATACAGAAGGACATCCCACATGGAACAAAGTCTGTCATATCACTTGAGGCATGTCCAAGTCTCTCCTGCCTGTATCTAGGCTGAGCAATTTATCTTTTCATAGGGAATGGATTCCAAAGATAAATACTGAGGATAAATACTGGATCCACTGCTAGTGGCCCCACAAATTTCTCAAGCCACAGAACTGTCACCCACATTCAGAGGGACTAGTTCAGTATTACACAAGGTGTTATTCGGAGTCCGTATGTTTTTCTATGGGTTTCCCCATCATGCTCTTAGCCCCTTTGCTCATAATACCACTCCTCTCTCTCTAAGACCAGACTCGAGGAGTTTGGCTCATTGCTTAGCAGTGACTCTCTGCATCTGTTCCCATCAGTTAATGGATGAAGGTTCTATGATGACAATTAAGGTAGTCATTAATCTGATTACAGAAGGGCAGTTAAGGTACCCTCTCTACTACTGCTTAGAATCTTAACTGGGGTTATCCTTGTGGATTCCTGGGAATTTTCCTAGAGTTTGGTTCTTGCTAGCCCCATAATGGCTCCCTCTTTCAAGGTATCTTTTTCCTTGCTCTCCCTCTCTGTCCTTCACATAAATCAACCCTCCTGATCCCTCACATTCTCCTCCCCACTCCTCTTCTCCCCGCCCCATTCCCCTACCACTCCTCCCCTCCCCCATGTTGCCAATTTACTAAGGAGGTCTTATCTACTTCTCCTTCCCAGGGGAATCCATGCATTTCTCTCTTAAGGTCCTCCTTGTTTTCTAGCTTCTCTAGACTATAAGCTGGTTATCCTTTGCTTTACATCTATATTATCCACGTATGAGTAAGTACATACCATGTTTGTCTTTTTGTGTCTGAGTTACCTCATTCAGAATGCATTTTTTCTAGTTCCATCCATTTCCCTGAAAATTTCAAGACATCATTGTTTTTTAGCACTGAATAGCACACCATTGTGTAAATGTACCACATTTTCTTTACCCATTCTTTGGTTGAGGGACATTTAAGTTGTTTCCAGGCTCTGGCATTTATGAATAATGCTGCTATGAACATAGTTGAATCCTCGTCATATGAGTGTGCACCCTTTGGGTATATGTCCAATGATGTGGGATTCCCCTCTGTATGCTGTGAATACCATTGGTTAATAAAGAAGCTTCTTTGGGCCTACAGAAGGGCAAGATAGAACCAGGTGGGAAATCTGAACAGAGGTATAGAGAGAGTAGGCAGAGTCAGAGAGATGCTTTGCAACTGCCAAAGGAGACACACCATATACTTACCAGTAAGCCACAGCCTCATCCTGATGCATAGATTAATAGAAATGGGTTAATTCAAGATGTAAGAACTAGCTAGAAATATGCCCGAATCATTGGAAGAACAATGTAGTAATTAATATAGGTTTATGTGATTATTTGTGTCTAAGCAGCTGAGAAACAAACAAGCAGTCTCTGTCTACAGAATGGCGCTGAAACGACCTGGGCTAATACTCATGGCCTACAACCCACTTCAGGTCTGGGTCCTGTATGCCTGCCTGGGGTTAGGAGGAAAGTATTTGAGAGCATGCCTGCTACTCAGAACCCCACCTGGGAAAGCAGCTGGATAAGGTCTGCTAGGCATACAGAGGCAGGAAAGCATGGTGGATTTCCACTGCCATACACAAAGATATTTCTAGGCCATGCAGTGTATTGCATGGCAGATTTAGCTTTTACTCAAATAAACAGGGTTTATGTGCTGCATACTCCATCCCAGAGTTGAGGTGGTGAGCACTGTAGTGATGATCTGCGGGCAGGTCTGCTTTTCATCCGGCCCAGCTCCCAGCTGCCTGGCTAGCTTATGCCCCAAAATAACAACACACAAACTGTATCCATTTAAACACTGCCTGGCCCATTATCTCTAGCCTCTTACTGGCTAACTTTCATATCCTGATTAACCCATTTCTAATAATCTGTGTAGCACCACAAGTGGTGTCTTACCGGGAAAGATTCAGCATGTCTGACCTGGTGGCTGGCTTCATGGTGACTGACCCAGAGAGGAGAGGCATGACGATTGCCTCACTTCCCTTCTTCCCAGCATTCTATTCTGTCTACTCCACCCACCTATGTTCTAACCTACCAGGCCTATAGTGTGGAGCTGCGAGCAGGCCTGCTTTTCATCCTGTCTGGCTCCCAGCCACCCGGCTCCTGGCTGCCCGGCTAGTTTTACCCGAAATAACAACACACAAATTGTATTCTTTTAAACACTGCCTGACCCATTATTTTCAGTCTCTTACTCACATCTTGACTAACCCATATCTAATAATGTATGTCACACCACAAGTGGTGTCTTACCAGGAAAGTTTCAGCATGTCTGACCTGGCAGCTGGCTTAATCACATCTGTCTCCCTGAGGAGAGGCACGGCAGTCTGGCCCAGAGAGGTGAGGCATGGTGATTTATCTCACTTAGGAGAGGCGTGGCATCTGACTGAGCCATTACCTCACTTCCTTCTTCCTGTTCTGTCTACTCCACCCACCTAAGTGCTGGCCAAGGCAGTTTCTTTATTAAAACAGAAGACCCTCCCACATCACAGGCCAAGCAGTTTCTTATTAATTAACCAATGAAATCATCAGATAGATAAAAGACACACCTACATCAGAACACGGCTCCTACCCAGCAGTCCCGGAGCTGGCAAAAAAGTACCTCCACCACATTGAAAGGCTGAGAGAGGTGGAGCCAGAATCCAGGGCTGCTTACCATTTTAAAACCACACTGCTTACCATTTAAAAATGCTCCTTGTCATGCCATGGAGTGGAGGGACACATCTTTAATCCCAGAACTCAGGAGGCAGAGGCAGGCAAATCTCCATGAGTTTGAGACCAGCCTGGTGTACAAGAGCCAGATCAATGGCAGACCCCAAAGCTACAGAAAAACCCTGTCTCAAAAAAACAAACAAAACAAAAAATATAAAATAAAATGCTCCTTGACAGAAAAGGATTTCAGATACTCAATAGGACTGAGTCAGACATAAAAGGTCTCTAAACAAAATACAGTGTGTTAAAAAAAAAAAAGTACGTAGGCTAGGTAGAGAGAAGAAAAAGAGTATAGTCAGTTATAAAAGAAAGTCTTTAAAAAAACAGAAAAAGTAATACAAAAGAGTTTAGACAGTCATAAATCAAAGGAGTAAAAAAATAGCCATGTAAAGATGGAAAATACGAAGAGAGACTGGATTGTGTATATATATATATATGTATATATATATACATACATATATACATATATATATTATTGTGATTTCTTTGAATTTTTTTGACTGCAGAGAGACATTTGACTCTGGGGCTGCTACACAAAACCAACATGAAAGTATCTTGACTTCAAAATTTGAGCCTAAAAATGTGTTGTTTTGGAAAAGAGTTTCTGCTTTTGTTTCCACAGAAGATGAGAAACTGTGGATTTCTTCCAGGCTAATGTGGTTTGATGGAACAAGAACCCATAAAAGTTCTCTGTGAACCCTAAAATTCTTCACCCAACAAACAGTAGGAAGCAGTTTGGAGAGAACTATGCCCAAATTCCTAAATGATTCTTTATAGATGTTTATTTTCACTTAAAGGGGGTTGATTGTAAATGGTTTAATGGTCACATTCAATCTCTTTCTAAAAAAGGTGGGGTGCAGAATATGATATAAAAATGTATACTTCACATTGGTATAGATCTTGGTTTATTGATACAAATTTATGGTCAATTTTGTTACAATGTGTATATGTGTTTCTGCTCTTGTGTAAGGTATTGTACAACTCTTTTAAGATATAATATATAATTTAAAAGTACAGATGAATAGATAGTCATTTATAATAGCAAAACTTGTCATGTTAGTTAGGTTTTCTAGATATATTTTGGTTAGGTAGATAATCTTCAGCACTTTAAGGACCTACATAATTGGCATTTAAAATGCTTTAAAAGAATTTAGAATTTTCTCAAAAGTGAGACATGTCTGCCTTAAGATAGGTCGATGGGCATTGAAGAAATAAGTTATGGAATTTGCCTTCAATGGGACAAGGGTAGCCATTTGGGCAAGAAATTGCTCTTGCCTGGACTGCTTGATGGCATGCTGCATGAACTAGACATGCAGGACCCACAAAAAAGTGACTGTTAAACATTCCAAAATCCTGGATGATCCTCCAGGGTTCCTGCTTCACAAAAGAAAATGCCAGACCTTCTGTGCAGGACACAGAAGAAAGCAACTGGTGAACTTTGCTAGAACAAGGTAGAACAGATCTTTGAATTTTCTGCTTCATGGAAAAGTCTACCAGATACTATAGGCCTCTAGGCTGAAGATAGATGTCCTGACATTATAGAAGAACTTTGGGTGACTGTCCAGGCAGCAAGATGTCTCTATCAGTAAATTCTAAAACTTTGGAAGTTGCTTACAATGTACTTCCTGTTTACTTAGGTACTATTATAACCTTTGGGGGTCTTTGAAGAGTTAAAGACAAGTAGTAATAGTTATAGTTTTCATTAGTTATGAAAAAAGATAAATTAGATACAAAACTTTAGACTCACAAAGATAGGATAGATGATGGAGTATTTCCCTTAATTTGCCAAATGTAAATGGGCTAAATATTATAACTAGAATTCTTGCCTGCTAATTATTTGGTATATGCAATTTTCAGAGTCATTTTGATTTGTGTTTCCCTGATGGTTAAGATGGTTGAACGATTATTTAAGTGCTTTTTGACTTTTTGAGATTCCTCTGTTGAGAATTCTGTTTTGATCTGTACCTCATTTTTAACTGGATTATCTGATATTTTGATATCTAGTTTCTGAGTTCTTTGTATATAAGTCCTCTGTAGGATTGGTGAAGATATTTTCCCATTTAGTAGGCTTCTGTTTTGTCTTGTTGACCATGTCCTTTGCCTTATAGAAGCTTTTCAGTTTTAGGAGGTCCCATTTATTAGTTGTTAATCTCAGTGTCTAATGCTACTTACGTTATATTCAGGAAGTGGTCTCATATGCCAATACATTCAAGGTTATTTCCCACTTTCTCTTCTATGAGGTTCAGTGTGACTGAATTTATGTTAAGGTTTTTGATCCAGTTGAACTTGAGTGTTCTGCATGGGGATAGGTATGGATCTATTTGTATTCTTTGACATGTTGACATCCAGTTTATGCTAACATCTTTTATTGAAGATGCTTTCTTTTTCCATTGTATAATTTTAGCTTCTTTGTTAAATATCAGGTGTTCATGGGTATGTAAATTAATATCAGAGTCATCTATTGGATTCTATTTATCCACCTGTCTGTTTTGGTGCCAATACCAATCTGTTTTCATTACTATAACTCTATTGTAGAGCTTAAAGTCAGGGATGATGATGCCTCCAGAAGATCTTTTATTGTATAGGATTGTTTTGCCTATTCTGGGTTTTTTGTTTGTCCATTCAAAGTTGACTATTGTTCTTTCAAGGTCTGTGGAGAATTGTTCTGGGATTTTGATGGAGATTGCACTGAATCTGTAGATTGTTTTTTGTAAGATTGTCATTTTTACTATATTAATCCTATCTATCCAAGAACATAGGAGATCTTTCCATTTTCTGATATCTCCTTCAATTTCTTTCTTTAAAGACTTAACATTCTTGTGTCATTCAGGTCTTTCACTTATTTGGTTATAGTTACCCCAAGACACTTTATGTTGCTTGTGGCTATTGTGAATGGTGATATTTCTTTGATTTCTTTCTCAACCCATTTATCATCTGTCTCCTGCCACATTACTGAAGATATTTATCAGCTGTAGGAGCTTCCTCATAGAATTTTTAGGTCACTATGTAAACTATCATATCATCTGCAAATAGTGAATGTTTGCCTTCTTCCTTTCCAATTTGTATCCCCTTGATCTCCAATTTTGTTCTATTACCATAGCTAGAAATTTGAGTATTATATTAAATAGATATGGAGAGAGTGGTAAGCCTTGTCTTGTTCCTGATTTTAATGGAATTGTTTGAGTTTCTTTCCATTTAGTTTGATGTTGGCTATGGCTTGATGTACATTGCCTTTATTATGTTTAGGTATATTCCTGTATCACTGCTCTCACCAAGACTTTTATCATGAAGTGGTGTGGACTTTGTCAAAGGCTTTTTCTGCATCTAATGAGATAATAATGTGGGTTTTTTCTTTTAATTTGTTTATATGATGGATTACATTGATAGATTTTCATATGTTGAACCATCTCTGTATCTCTGGGATGAAATCTACATATGGATGATGTTTCTGATGTGTTTTTGGATTCAGTTTGCCAGTACTTTATTATTTTTACATCAATTTAAAAATAATACATTCATGGAAATTGAATAGTGCTCAACTAAATCAACCCTGGGTTAAGGGAAAAATAAAGAAAGAAATTAAAGACTCTGTAGATTCAGTGAAAATGAATACACAACATATCAAAACTTATGGGACACTGAAAGCAATGCTAAGAGGAAAGTTCATAGCCCTAAGTGCCTACATAAAGAACCCGGAGAAATCTCACACTAGAGTCTTAACAACACAATGAAAGCTCTAGAAGAAAAAGAAGCAAACTCATCCAGGAGGAGTAGATGAAGCTTGGTCTATAATTTTCTTTCTTAGTTGCATCTTTTGTGTTTTGGATACCAGGGTAACTGTTGCCTCATAAAAAGAGTTTGGCCATGTTCCTTTCTGTTTCTATTGTGTGGACCATTTAAGGAGCATAATATTAGCTCTTTAAAATTCTGGTAGAATTCTATACTGAAACCATTTGGATCTAGGCTTTTTTTGCTTGGGAAACTTTTTGATGACTGGTTCTATTTCCTTAGGGGTTATAGGTCTATTTAAATTGTTCATCTGGTCTTGACTTAATTGTGGTATGTGGTACCTATCCAGAAAATTGTCCATTTCCTATAAGTTTTCCAATTTTGTGGAGTACAGGCTTTTGGAGTATGACCTGATGATTCTCTGAATTTCTTCTGTTATTGTTGTTATGTACCCCATTTCATTTCTGATTTTGTTAATTTGCATTTTCTCTGCCTTGTGGTTAGTTTAGACATATGTTTGTCTATCTTGCTGATTTTCTCAAGGAAGGAACTTTTTGTCTCATTAATTCTTGGCATTGTTTTCTTTGCTTCTGTTTTATTGATTTCATCCTTCAGTTTGATTATTTCCTGTCATCTACTCCTCCTGGATGAGTTTGCTTAGGTGGTTGCTTTTCCTCAAGGTGCAGGCAGGTCTGTGCCATTTGTGAACACTGATAAGGCTCTGAAGTTCCTCTGCGTATAGTTAGGGCCAAGGCTCCAGTGTTCACAGATTCCTTTGGGATGATTGGGGTGTGGGAATGCTGCTCCCAGGTCTCTAGGGTTTTACTGGGTGTGGGTAGGTTGTGGAATGTGCCTCTTGGAGTATAACCTAAAAAGTATGGCCTTGAATGTATCTTACATTGTCATATGGGCATCTGTGATGGAGGAGTTATTTCATTATTAATAAAGATACTGCCTTGGCCCTTTAAGAGACAGAAAATTAGGTAGGTGGAATAGACAGAACAGAATTGTGGGAAAAAGGAAGCAGAGTTGGGGAGATGCTTCAGGCAGTCGCCATATGCAGTTGCCATGATTCTCCTCTCTGAGATGGACGCAGGTTAAGATCTCTCCTGGTAAGCCACACCTCGTGGTGCTACACGGATTACTAAATATGGGTTAAAGGAAGATGTGAGAATTAACCAATAAGAAGCTACAGATAATGGGCCAGGCAGTGTTTAAAAGAATACAGTTTCCGTGTGATTATTTCAGGTGTAAAGCTAGCTGGCGGCCGGGTGGCAGGACGCAGCCCGCCGCTCCTTCTACACATCTGGATTAGGGGATGATTATAGGTCTAGGTGTTGATTCCTGTGTTTGTCTTTATTAGGTTGTGTTTTGTTCTTTTGTTTATCCTTTCTTTCTGTCTTCTGGCCTAAATGGTCAAGGGTTCTGGTGCCTAGCATATCTCCACGTCTAGTAGAATATCTCTTCTGGGGATTTGGGTCCCTCTATGGGTCCATAGATCTGACCTGGCCTCTGACAAAGGTCAAGTCTTCTTTTGAAGTTATAGAACAGGATATGGAGCTATAGTGTGTGTGTGTGTGTGTGTGTGTGTGTGTGTGTGTGTGTGTGTGTGTGTGTGTGTGGTCTGTGATTATTATTAGGCAGGCTTTAAATGGAGGCTTTAAATGGGTTTTGTGGGCAGTAGGCAGTGTCCTACAGGTGATTTCTAGGACCAGCCTGGTCTCCCATAAGGCTGCTGGGGCTGTGGGCTCTAGTATGGAGCCCAGATGACAGGGTGTAGTTTGGAGTTATTGGGCAGGTCTGATGGAGTATTAGCTGGGTGGTGTCTTACCTGGAGTTCCTAGATCTTGCCTGGCCTTTGATAAAGCTGAAGTCTTCTTCCAAAGTATTAAAGCAAGATATGGAAGCTAGGGGTGGGAGTGCAATCTGGGTTGTTGGACAGGCTTAAAGGGGTTTAGCAGGTGGTGGGCAGTATCTTCTCTGGGGTCCCTAGGACCACTCTGGCTTCCAGTATAAATACCAGGTCTAGTGTGTAGTCCCTAGTAGGCCCTAGTATGGAGTCCAGGGTATGATTTGCAGTCTCTATAATTATATTCTTCTGTGAAATTAAAATTATTAAAATTTTTAATATTCATAAAGATATAAAGGAACACATACTAAAACTCAGAAATAAAAATATATCATATTTTAAACTAAAAGGTACTATGATCAACTTTCAGAGAATAAATTTGAAAACTTTGATGAAATTAATTATTAGAAAAAAAGATTATTAAAAAGAAAAATGTAGGGATTTTTTAATAAGGAAAACTATATTCTTGGTTTCTTCATTTCCTGTTAAATTAAAGTACAGTCCCAGGTGGCTTTACATCTACCACATTTGTCCTGCTCTCCCTGTTTCTTGATTAAGGATATGAGGCAACCTGCTACCTCACGCTCTTGCCACTGTCTGTCATTTCTCTGCCACACCACACCAACTGGCTAAACCTGGCTCTGTGAGCCACAACAAACCCATTCTCTCTCAAATCACTTTTGCCAGCAGCAAAAAGGAAGAGTGAGATACAGCTAAAGCATTTGGAAGGACTTGACTTGATTTAAATAATTACCTCAGTAAGAAGAAAAGACTGAAATCAGTTATTTTGCTTTCCATCCTAAGAAACATATGGGTGGGAGAGCAAACTGCCCAACAAATAAGTAGTCAGAAGCATTTCCAATCATTAGAGATTACACAATAGAATAAGGGGGAACGATATGGTAGAATGCGTCAGACAGTCATAAAACTGGACAAAAATCTAGTAAGTGGGGTAGAGGATAAAAGGGAAATCAAATCAACAATAATATAGCTTTATGAAGGATAATAAGGACATACGAAGGGTGTTATTGTCAGGAACCATGTGCCCACCCACATCCTGCCTTTAGCAACTGAATGTCAGTAGCCTCATCATCACCAGCCACCAAATGCAATATATGTACCCTTTAAAAGGTTCCCAGCATCATCACACCCTCTTCTCTCCCTCCCTCCTTCTCTCTCTCTCTCTCTCTCTCTCTCTCTCATTATTACACAGAGGTGGACTTGCACTAAGCCCCCCTATAAATCTCTTTCATGAGACATATTGCATGATGTGATCCTTGTGGCATCCCTGAGCCCTCATCAATCCGCCAAGGCACACCTCCTTCCACAGAAATCCTAACAGCTATGGCAATAAATGACCTTAACCTTAATTATATAAGCACACTCTTGAAAAGTCAAAACTTTCCACTACCAATATAATACGAAATCTAATTTTATTAAAAACACCAATAACTATTAACAATTGAGATTCAATAAGAATCATTCTACAAGGAAAGTTTTAGACCCAAAAAAGCCTTAAACCCAATGAAATTAAAATCCAATGATGCAAACCTTATACAAGCTTTATGAGAGAAAAAAGGAAAAAGGGTACATTCACAGCATATTTTACAAAACTGACAAACAAAAAAAATGTTAACACCCAACAGGAAACATTTAAAGAAAAATAGTTACCAATCAATACCTCTCATGAACACAAACACAAAATCCTTAATAAAATATTAGTGAATCTTTCCCAGTCATAAATAAAATAGGTAATAAATCATTACCAAGTTCAATTGATTGCAGGGATTCAAGAATATTTTAACAGTTGAAAGTTGGGGATATAATTCACCATATCCAAAGGGCGAGGAAGGAAAACTCAGCATCTCAGTAAATGGAGAAAACTATTGTTTGATTAAATTTACAACCTCTTCATGATAGTAACTCAGGAAAGCAGGACTGCACGAAAGATTCCTCATCTGACAAAAGTGATGTTTACAAAGTCAAAACCCAAATAATAACCTCCACTTTAGCTCACACCATGCTTAATGGTGAAATACTGAATGCCTTCCCCTAATAACATGAAGGTCAAATATGTTAGGAAAAGAAAGAGGGGAAAAAGAAAGATAAAAGAAATAAAAATTAATTGGAAAAATATTCATTGTTGGGTAATATCAATTATATATGTAGAAAAATAAATTAATTTTTCTTCAAAAAGTATTTATAGTAAAAACAAGGACTGAGATAGAGTCCAGTTGCTAAAGTACTTGCCCAACATGCACAAAGCTCTGGGTTCTAATCCCAGCACTGCATACAACAGGTATAGTGCCACCTACTTATCATGAGCCCACCAGCTCAGGACATGAAAGCATGAAGATCAGACATTGAAGGTTATTTTGAATGCATAAGACTGTCTGAAAAATCACGAAAGAGAGAGAGAGAGAGAGAGAGAGAGAGAGAGAGAGAGAGAGAGAGAGAGAGAGAGAGAGAGAGGGAGGGACGGGGGAAGGGAAGGGAAGGAAGGAAGGAAGGAAGGAAGGAAGGAAGGAAGGAAGGAAGGAAGGAAGGAAGGAAGGGAAAAGATATAAAAACTAGTTGAAGTTGTAACTTGGTGGTAGAGTAGTTGCCACAAATGCACAGACCCTGAGTTCAATCTTTCTCAGTCAAAACAAAACAAAAACAAACAAACAAAAAAACCAAAACAAAAAACAAAACCTGGTTTTATCAGACTCGAAGTGGGCAATGTTAATAGCTCCTCAACATGCCTTGGGCACTGAGACTTCCAGCAGACAATGACATTTCAGGCCTTCAGCACCCTCATTGCTGGACAGCTCCCTGGAACTCTGCAGACAGGACCTAGACAGCTCCTCTCCAGTTCTCATTAACTCTGTTGACTGAGATCTGTAGCACTTCCATGGATCTCTGGAGTGCCAGTGGCCGCTGTCACTTCTATCATCTTTTTTTTTTTTTTAAGAAAAAGAAAATCATCATTAAGAGAGGTGCTTACACCTGTAACCATGATGCTATCTTGGCCAGAATGGCTGTCAAGGGACACATCTAGGTCTATTATTCTACTCCAGCCAGGATCAGTGCTGATGTCCTGATACCATTGAAGGTCATGCTAATGCCAGGGTTCTGGACAATCACTTGGGGCCATGTTGGTGTCGAAAGGCATTGCTGCCACCAGGGCCATACTGATCTGGGTGGCATGTTCTGCTACGGAGCTCCAGAGCTACTGCCAAGGGCTATGACTGGGCTCATGTTCCTACTTGACCTGGAGTTTGTGATGATGTCCATGGCCCGTGTTACCACAGGGGTCATAGGAACCGTGTGTTTTGAAATCGGAGGGTCATGCTGAGTCAGTCCTACCTCACTGGCCCTGGGATACCTAGCCCTGCCCCTCACTGGACATTGCATGAGGAGACCTGGCGCTGCCACCCATGGGAACTCATAGCAAGTGATTAACTTCTATTTGAAACAGGAACATATGCATGCAAGGGACACAAAATACACCTCATTATTTGTCTGGGAACACAGAATATATTCTATTTCTCTCTCCCAGGGAGACCCATGCATCCCTCCCCCCTTAAGCCCTCCTTGTTCCTTAGCTTCTCTGGGTCTGTCTGTGGGTTGAGCATTATTATACTTTACTTAACAACTAATAGCCACTAATAGTTGAGTAATTCCATGTTTGTCTTTCTGGATCTGGTTGATATCATTCAAGTTGATCTTTTCCTGATCCATCCATTTGCCTGAAAATTTCATAATGTCATTTTTAACAGCCAAGTAGTACTCCATTGTGAAAATGTGCCACATTTTCTTTATCTGTTCTTCATTTGAAGGACACTTAGGTTGTTTCCAGTTTCTCCCTATTATGACTAAATCTTCAGTGAACATGGTTGAGCAAGTGTCCTTGTAATAGGATAGAGTATCCTTTGGGTATAAGCCCAAGAGTGGTACAGGTGGGTCTTGAATTAGATTGATTCCAAATTTTCTGAGGAACTGCCGTTTTGATTTATATAGTGGCTATACTAGTTCGCACTCCCAGCAAGGGAGGAGTGGTTTAGTTGCCTAAGCGGTTCAGCCTCCAGCAGCACAGTGGTCAATGGGCATCTACCAGGGAGTCTGTGTATACTATGACATTTTTATCTGAGGGGCTTAAGGGGGAAAAAGACACTAACCACTCTCTCGATGGTTTCCTTCAGACCTTTCCTTTATTCTTCTTTTGCATTATTTCTTCTTTCTCTCATTGTTTGGTGTGGGAAGTCCTTCTGTATATGTATTGCTTTTATTGGTTAATGAATAAAGAAGCTGCTTTGGCCTGTGATAGTGCATAATAGAGTTATATGGGAAAACTAAAGTGAATGCTGGGAGAAAGTAAGCAGACTCAGTGAGAAACCATGTAGCCACTACAGGAGAAAGATTCAAGTCACCATCAGGAACCTTGCCAATAGGCCACGAACCTCATGGTAAAATATAAAATAATAGAAATGGGTTAATTTAAGATGTAAGAGTTAGCTAGAAATACTCTTAAGCTACTGCCCAAACAGTATTGCAAATAATATGGTTTCTGAGTTATTATTTTGGGTCTGGGCAGTGGGGAACAAATGAGCAGCCTCCACCAACTATTATTGATGTTTCCCTTTTAACTCTATCTTTATTATTGATGTTTCCTTTCCAATTCCTTCTAACTCTCTCACTTTTGATGTTTTCTTTCTAACTCTCTCATTCTTTCCTTCTAACTCATTTTTAACTTCCCTTAACTCTATCTCTATATTTTTCCTTGCAGCTGATATATATCACAGCAAAATCTTTCAGGTAATATAAAAATTACAATGTGGTTACATTCAGTTTTCCAAGTGAATGAATACAAGTAAAAAATAGCATGTTTTCTATATCCCTTAGATGATTAAACATTTTATGTTGTACAGGTGAAAAACAATTTATCCTAAGAATCCATATACATCTATACCCAAGCAACTTGTTATCCCTTAACCATGAGGGCAAGCAAAATATTCTTCTCAATCACATCTTTTACTGGCAAGCTGCATTTTGCAATCACAAAGAGCCAATTACTTTATTACTTATCTTGAAAGGTAATATTATAATCTTAAGCCAATACTATGTGGGTTTTATTACTATAGTTGTGTAACACAGTTTGAAATCAGGGATGGTGATACCTCCTGGTGTTCTTTTATTGTATATGATTGTTTTAGCTATACTGGGTTTTTGAAGAGATGATAGTTTTTGTCAAAGGGTTTCAGCATCTGATGAAATAATAGTTTGGTTTGGTTTGTTTCAGATTATGTATATGGTGTATTACATTGGCGGACTTTGGTATGTTGAGGCATCCCTGCATCTCTGGGCTTCTATCTCTTGTATTCTGTTGGTGATGCTTGTGTCTGTAGCTCCTATTTGCTTACCTAGATTTTCCATCTCCAGGTTTCCCTCAGTTTGTGTTTTCTATATTGCTTCTATTTCAATTTTCAGGTTTTGAACTATTTGATTCATTTCCTTCAACTGCTTGTTTGTATTTTCCTGGATTTCTTTAAGGAATTCATTTATTTTCTCTTTAAGTACCTCTATCATCTTCATAAAGTTGGTTTTACAGTCATCATCTTGTGTTTCAGCTATGTTGGAATATTCAGGGCTTGCTGTAGTAGGATAGCTGGGCTTTGGTGGTGACATATTTTCCTAGCTGTTCTTGACTGTGTTCTTATGCTGGCCTCTAGGCATCTGGATTTGGAGTAATTATAAGTTTGGGTACAGGTTTCTGAATTTGTATTTGTTGGACGGTTTGGGGTTTTTTTTAACCTTGATTTCTATTCCCTCTCTGATCTTCTGGCCTGAGTGTCCTGCAGTTATGCTAGCCATTGAGTCTTCTGGTCCAGTCGGTACCTCTTCTCAGGCTCTGGCACCCTTTGTGACCTTTGGTGTTCCTGGTGCCAGCTTTGCCTCTGGGTTTCCGGGTTTCTGGGAACTGGTGTGGCCTCTAGTTGAGCTGGGGGCATCAGCCAGAGTTGTGGGCCAGGATATAGTGATGGGATTATTGGGGAAAGGCTGATTGGGCTCTGAGGAACCTTTGGCATTCTGCCAGTGGGGGGGCTTACCTGGGGTTCCAAGATCAAACATTTCTTGTGATGCTTTTTAATGCATACCTTATTGTTTACATTTTAGTTAAACTTGACCTTTGGTTTCACCTAAGATAAGATTAAAGATTAGTATTAATATTTTACATTGATAATGAATATATTTACATGTAATTCATATGTAATTTAATTTGTGACAATATTTCAGACACTGTTATAACCTTTATACAACATTGAGACAAAAATGATGTTCTAGTTATGTCTACTTGATTACTGTGGTTATCACCATATATTTTCCCTGCTTTAAATTGATAAATAACTCAACAGTAAATTGTTACTTTGTATTTATGTAAGAAATTCTGTTTTTTTCCCAAAAAAAAAGTATTTTTACCAAAGGACTTTGCATGTATTATTAACATCCGTTTGACTAAAATTTTACTTTGGGAATTTGGAGGGATCTTTTAAAATTCTACAATTATTAGCTATCCTTTCATAAGTATTTCCCTGTTATCTTTTCCTTAAAAAATGAAAACAAATGATAAGCATTAGGACTTAAAAAGCAGCATCTTCAATTCATTTGTTTCCTTGGAGGTGTCCTTTGTAATGATGGGGTGCTCAGTGTCCAAGTCAGTCTAGCTGGGGATTTCTTCATCAAGGCAAGATGGAGGCGACAGGTCCCAAAGTCCTTTTTCAGGGCTCTCTCATGGGTTCAGCTCAGCACTTCCCCTTGGGCTGTCTCTGGAGATGGCGTTCCTCACTAACCATTGAAACCGGCTTGTATTCCAGTGAGGGAAGATCAGTTTCTGTATTATAGCAGATATGAAATCATGTGTGACACTCCCGTCCCCACTGCCACCACTGTTACCAGTGCTACCCCTGCTGATGCTTCCTCACACCTTCACTGAAACATGTTGAACACCAACAGCACTTTCTTTTTTTCTGAGACAATTATCCTTGTTCATAGTAGAAGAAATTAGCCTGGCTAAGCACGAGTGGACATGACTACAGCAGATTGTATTTCATTTTATCTCTGTCTTGTTTGCTTTGAATGTTTGGTCAGCTCTCTCTTTAACAGAAATTCAAAAGTAGTTATTTTCTTTCTTAAAAAATAAAATCAAATCAAAGTCAAGCAGGTCAGCTCTTCTGAGATTCATTCCACATTTTGTAACTCAAATGCATCCAACCAAAGCCCCAGCCATTCATTTTGATGATAAAAGTGTACTGTTGAATGGCTTTTCCTGGAGGTACATGAACAAATATCTGTTCACCCCAAATAGGGTATTGAGAAGCCACCAAAGAACAATCACACCCAAAAATAGTTTGTTGAGTCATCGGGTTTATTGCAGCCACTCTCCGTAGCCTGGGTGAGTCAAAGGCAAACCTGTATCAACAAATAGTGCACCAAAGCATAAGTGACCATTCAGAGAAGCTTCATCTTGGAGCTCTCTGCATAGCTCCTAGGCAATTCCACCACAGTCTGTCGCGCGGGGTAATCCACCACAAGTGTCACGGGGAACCGCCAGGTGAAACGGGACGGAGGGATGCTTAAGAGAAATCCCACACTAGCTCAGAATTGAGAAATAGATATTTATTTAGGGGTAAACACACAAATCATAATTCTCTGCTTGACCCGTTGAATCACGCGCTGGCAGAAAGGAGCAAGAGGAAGGAGAAAAGGGAGAGTTCAGCCCCATACTTAGTATAAGAGGCCACGCCCCAGTAGGCGGGTAATTACAAGCTGTAAACATTCCTACAGCAACAGTCTTCTCAGGGAGCCGTACTTCACTGATTTATAACCTTGGGGTCCTCCTACCTCTTATAACTTCCTACGCTTTCCGATCTTGCAAATTTTGTGAGTCTTATCAATTTCTTTCCTCCTCCAGAAAGGGAATGGTCCAATTAGAAGAAAACAGCTACACAGAAGGTGCCTGACTCTATACTTTCACAGGTAAATTGGCAAGGTAATTCGATCAATTGTGTTTAACTCTTTCTGCATGCTGTGAATATGCATTCCTCTCATTGGCTAAGAATAAAAGCTGTTTGACAAATAACCACGCAAGATAAGATAAGGAGGAACAAGCAAACTGAGAATTCAAAAGAGGAGAAGCAGAGTAGGGAGAGATGCCAGCCAACAGTCTAACAAGCAGGACAAGCAGGACGTGTTGAAAATGAGGTAAAAAGTATTGAGCCATGCAGCAAAGCATAGATAGAAGCATATATTAATTTAAATGTAAGAGCTAGCTAGAAATAAGCCTAAGTTATTGACCAAGCATTAGTAATTAATATAAATTCTGAGTGATTATTTGGAAGTGGCTACAGGACAGGGTGGATCAGAGAAACCTCCATTTACATGACGCATTGCCCCTACTACGTAGTTTTTAAATTCCACTCCACTTTGCTGTTGTCTAACTTGAAACAAATGGCCTATGTTTAAAATAATTGATTTTTATTTCAAAATAAGAAAAATGATAAAATGATGCTCTAGAGAAGTTCAGAGAATCAAATACACCATGATTTTACTTCCTTGTCCCTCTTCCTCTAAGACTTGTTATTCATGTGACCCATGATAAACTCAGAATTACAATGTAATATTAGTTAATACTTAAAAAGAAGGAAATACAGTCATTTGTTACAACATGGATAGACATTTTGTTTGAAAAAAAAACAAAAAAAAAAACCAAAAAAACAAAAACAACCTAGATCCAAAGGCAAACTTCCATGTTCTCCTTTCCATGTGCCATCTAGAGATTTTCCCAGGTTTCTTAAGATTTTTATTTATTTGCATTATTTCATGTGTATGACTATTTGTTATCTTCTCTGTATTGTACACATGCATTCTTGGCATTAGCAAAGGCCAGAAGAAGATAATATGCCAAATACTCTAGGATGGGAGATACATGCATTGTGAGTAGCCATGTCAGTGCTGGGAACTAAGTCTTCTGCAAAAGCAGTGAGGGTTCTTAGCTGCTGAGCCCTGGCTCAGCCCAGCTCCTCCCAACCCCTCCCAAGGGTTTCTTATGGCTTCTATGGCATCTTTTCACTGAAGTGTCTAAGGTGCAGAAAAACGATATGCCTTGGTGATATGAATCATCACTTCCCCAACAGATTCTAAGATGCTAAATGCCCTAAATCCCAGCACTTGGGAGGCAGAGACAGGAGGATCTCTGTGGGTTCTAGGCCAACCTGGTCTACAAGAGCTAGTTCCAGGACAGGCTCCAAAGCTACAGAGAAACACACAGAGCCTGTCTCTTACGGTAAAAATTAATAATTCTTTATGTACTGTTTGTTTAAATTTTCTAATAGGCACTGAAGCAATTCTGGAAACAAACAGACACACAAACACACACACACACACACACACTATAAGGAAAAAAGCTTATACATGAGGAGCATTTAGATTCCCTAACAATTGTGTTAATAGCTTAGACAAGACATTTATTTCTTGGTGTCTGATTCCCTTTGCCTGATTAAATAATTTGCTGTCGGTGACAATTTAGGATAGTATTGGCTAAGTGGTAACGGATTAATAATGGCTACTTTCCTTTCTTCTCTGAAACTGAGAACCATGAGTTTGTATCCCTGATTCTTTCAGACTGGGCTCAGAACAAGGGCTCATAGGGTTTAATGGATTTTCAGGAGAATCAAGGAACCCTGCGGGTCTAGACATAGTGGAGACCACAGGGGCAGCTTGAGTGCCATTTTGCGAGGACCAGCATCTCTCTCCTCCTAGGCAGGAGAGGTGGTGACTCAGTGCTCCTGGGATGCACCCATATTTAGCCTCATTTTCACCTGGATCCTCCCTGATTATCCAGCGCTGAACGTGCACTCTAGTTCCAGTTGAACGGAGCTTTTTCAATAATCAATATGGCTTGACTCCAAGAAGTCAACTATCTAAATAAGCAAAGGGAGACGCTACTTACTGGTCTCTGCTGTTTGTCTCATAATTGCAAGTACATTTGACTAACTAACAAAGGATTTTGATAAGGAAAACCAGGCAATTAAAAGATTTCATTGCTACAACCTTGAAAGCCCTTTATGCAAACGATGCCCTGTTACATACTGGGCTTTGCTATGCTCACACAAAGGTGAACTTGGGTGGCTAAAGGACTTTTATGAAGGAAAGGTTCTCATTTGGGCGGAACCTTGGTGGTACCTTCTCTCGGTATCTTTGGAAGGAAAGTACTCATCAAGACCAGCATTTCCACCCTATCGCTTAGCAACCAGGTCAGTAACAAAAGAGAGCACGCATGTTTTACCCACTAAAACAGTCATACAAATGAGCCTCCACAGCCCTCCGGCCTCAGCTCCAAGCATTCTGCACTCCAGGTTCTGGTACCTTTGCACATTTTCAGCCACTTCACTTGCAGCCACACCCTGAGGTCATATCATGATCATCACAAAAGGCAGAGTATAAATACCCGCCCACCCCTGCCAAGCTTACTACATCCCAGACTGTGCTAAGTGCTTTTCCTGCATTATCCCATTTAATTCTCCCCACCAGCTTTTGACACGGGTGCTATTATTATCTCTACTTTACAGATTAAGTAATTGAGCTCCAGGTTCACACAGCTCATAACTAAGAGACAAGACTCACACACAGGTGTGTCTCACATCAAAGTACATGATTTTTTTTAACAGTTTCACATTTTCATCTCTCTTCTGTAATCTCTAGTTTAACCTTTCGCTGCCTGACTAGAGTTTCTCCTATCACCATCCCTGGTAAAGTCACACTAAGGCAAAGCTTCTAGAGGCTGGTTTATAGTCTTCCTTGATCTTTCCAGGCCTGTCAACCGCCTCCAGCTTCTCTTCCTTCTTGGCAACCTAGTTGCCGTTGTCAATCATTTTAACTACATGTTTACCAACTCCCTCAAGTCCCCTGATTCATTAATGGTTTTTCTGCACGACTCTGATAATGTCCAGGCCTGCATTAGCATAACCACCTGTTTCTCCTTGTTGCCCTGGGAATGTAAAAGCCACTATCATAAAAATTAATTAATTAATTAAAAAATCTACTTCACATGTTTAAATTTCTCTTGCCCAGAGCTGTAGTGATGGGAGCTGCGGGCGGCTTCCCACAGCCCGGCTCCCAGCCACCGGCTAGCTTTACCCAAAATAACATCACACAAATTGTATTCTTTTAAACACTGCCTGGCCCATTATTTTCAGGCTCTTATTCACATCTTGACTAACCCATATCTAATAATCTGTGTAGCACCACAAAGTGGTGCCTTACCAGGTAGATTCTAGCGTGCGTCCATCTTGGGCTGGAGCTTCATCACATCTGGCTTCTCTCTGAGGAGAGGCACGGCAGTCTGCCTAACTTAGGAGAGGTATGGCATCTTACTGATCCTTCTACCTCACTTCCTCTTCCTGTTCTGTCTACTCCACCCACCTAAGGGGCGGTCTATCAAATGGGCCAGGCAGTTTCTTTATTAGCCAATGAAATCAACTCAAACAGAAGACTCTCCCACATCACAGAGCCACCTGTCTCAGTCAAAATACCCTGCCCTGCTTTCCTATTCCCCTCAGTAAGGTCTCTCAGCCTGTTTTAGTTTTCAGCCTACCACCAGGAAGGACTTCACCTCATTCTTACTCTCTCTCAGCTGATGAATAAGCAGTCTGTGTCACCAGAAAATTGAAATCCTTCAACATGAACTTGAGCTCTGTTCTGAAAATCCCCGTGCCCTCATTATGTCTCTACCTATTAGCTGCATGGTGAGAGTCCTGGTCTTCAGCAGGAGCAAGTACACTTAGTCACAAGGCCCAGGCCTATCTTGCCAGGAAGTTCCTCTTGTGTCTGTAGATTTACAGTCAATGGTTCTTCTCTGAATCCCTGACAAATTTCCATGACACCCTAGACAAGGCCCCCAGTCCCTCTCGACTGCTGACTTTAGTGGACACTTGGTGTTTCTATAGTGCTTCTCCTGGCCTCTTTTAGAAGTGTTCCCTCCCTTGAATTCTGTGAGGGCACACTCTTAGTCTTGAGTGATTTCTGGGTCTTCTCTTGGCCATTTTCTCATTTTGTCAGGATACACTAAGTCTTGGATGGATACTCAAGTTCTTCCTATGACCCTCTCTTCTTCCTCTGTTCACTCTCACCCTCTGAAGAGATTTGAGTAACAGGTAAAGGCAAATACTATCCACATGAATCTGTTTTGAGTTACTCCATCAGAATGCCTAAAGGTGGGTAGTTTATAAAGAAAAGAGCTTTTTATCGCTCAGAATTTCAGAGACTCAAGGTCCTAGAATGAACAGCCCCATTTGTCTGGCTGCCTTAGATAGCACCCTGGTTGGGTAACAACATGCTAAGAAGTTGAAGAGGAACTAGCTGAGTGCAGAAGGGACCAAAGGAGTGCTGTGACCTCCATGTATGACAATCTACTATTGCAAGGACCAACTCACTCCAGGAGACCAGAGCTATTGTCTTATAAGAGTAGTTCCCTTATAAACTGATGAACCTTCTGGGACCCACCTCATTCAGGTTCTACCATCACGACATTGCCACACTGAGGACTAAGCATCCAGTATAGCACCTTTGGGGAACAATTCAAATCAGGTTCAAACCATGGACATATGTAAGCTAATGAGTCAAAAAATCAATATTCTTTGTTTTCAACTCCAAATTTTAGCTAAAGGCCCAAGAACTACAAGTCAAAAATAAGTCCACTGCCTCTGCATAGTTAATGATACTAGCTAACATTGGATCAAGTCTCCTGATATAGAAATTTAAGAATCAAGTTACATTTTCCCTTATCAATTACTCCCATATACATGCCCAGCTAAAAAGAAGTGTATTCTATTGATAAAATCTCACACATTCACTCCCCAAAATTTTTATGAAATCTTATCCACATGAGGAAAATTGTTCCATCATGGATTCCCCAGACAATAGCTCTGGTCTCCTGGAGTGAGTTGGTCCTTGCAATAGTAGATTGTCATACATGGAGGTCACAGCACTCCTTTGGTCCCTTCTGCACTCAGCTAGTTCCTCTTCAACTTCTTAGCATGTTGTAATATGTACAGGGTAGAAGGAGGTGTAATCTGTGATAGACTCTGTCTTTATGGCTCTTAACACCTCATGGAGGGGCGTGGATATGAATAAAGTCAGTGAGATGAAAACTTGCATACACATCAGAAAATAATGATTGGGTTAACAAGTGAAAGCTGAAAGATAAATAGTTGAACAAATAATTAAGCCGATGTAGAGTTATGTAGCCAAATACCTGCGATAGAGACATTATAAAATATCATTGTTACTGAAAATCCAGTGTGACTAAAGTAGAAATTAATATGAAATTGTTCAAAATACAACTGTACTGGGGAAAAAGTAGGTCATACAGAGCCTAGGCCATATAAAGGAAGTATGTCTCTCTACATTATAGTAGCAGTGTTGAGACAATGAAGACAGTTATGAGAATTAAGTATGAGATAGGAATACAGATAGATAACAGACAGACAATCAACGAGAGATGAGATAGTCAAATTTGAATTTTGAAAAATTACTTTGGCTATAGCATGGCCTTCGGCTAGCTTGTTTAAGTGAAACAATGAAAGCAGGGGATTGATTGGGCACTGTATTTACACCTACGTCATAATAGGAATAATAGTATAAGAGGATGGAGTCTGAAGACTTGTGGCTAGACTGGTATGTCATTTAGAAAGTAGAAACAATGGGACACAAGGGTCTGATGACTGTGAAAAAAAACAATAAAGGAAAATATGCTTTATCAAATTCCTACAGAGGTTATTTGTTTTTATAGGGGGCTTGATGACTCAGAGGATAGAAGGTGGTTTGTAATAAAAGATGGTGCTGGGTACTATTGAGAAAACTTTGATTTCAATTCTTGAAAACTGATTTACAGAAATTTCTCACCTTCCAGGAGGAGATATGTGTTAGAAGTCTGGAACTTAGGGGAGAGAGAAGACAGCATATCAATGTGTGTGCTGACTGCTTTCAGAGCATCACTGAAGTCATGGTGCTAGTGAGACTATGCAGGGAGAAAACTTTGAGTTTTGAGTGATTTGAGAGTTGAGTCTATGAATGGTTGAGCAAGGAGGAAAAGAGTACAGAACACAAACAGAAGAAATATCTATAGAAGTAGGGAGAACAGGGGACTGTATAGGTTATGGAATCCCAAGGCAGATGTTTTGAGGAGGAAGTGACCATCGGCGCTCCCTCAAGTTCAAGAAAGACTTCTGGAAGTACCTGTATTCAGTGAGTTACTTGAAAGTGGGATTGTCAGAACCAAAGGCACACTAGAATGGCTGAGAAATAAGTGAAAGTGGCAAATCAGAATGTTTTCTTCAAAGAATTTTAATGAAAGAGGAGGTAAGAGCTAAAGGCGAATATGGAGCCAGGGCTGGACTTGTAGTTAATGGAAAGGGCTCAAACACAATTAAAAGCTAATAGGAAAATCTAGTTAACAGGAAGAATCTATACATGAGAGAATGGAGAAATCTTTGCTGTGAATTTTAATGCTGCTAGGAAGCAGAAGCAGATAGACACTAGGATCTAGGCAAGTGTGACCTGAGCTCTCAGAGAGAAATTGATTTTATTGTTGTAGAAAAAAAGAGAGATATTGGGATTGATGCTAGTCATTCACGGATTTATAACTAGAAGAGAAAGAATTCTCATACAGTTGATTCTGTCATCTTTATTTTTTCTATAAAGTTGATGTGGGAAGAAACAAAGTGAGCAAGAACTATTGCTTTCAAAAATATGGGACCCACAAACTTTTCCTTATTCAATTAGCATCCCTGCACACTATACAAGATAAATGGAAGAAGACTGAATATCAGACAGAAGAGACTGGGCTAGGGCTTTAAATATGAAGAGCAGAGCAGTGCACACACACACACACACACACACACACAGAGAGAGAGAGAGAGAAAGAGAGAGAGAGAGAGAGAGAGAGAGAGAGAGAGAGAGAGAATTGAAGAAGGGAAAACAGGAAATACCAATAGGTTCAGATTTTTTAAAAAGTCTCAACAAAAGTCTTTTCTTGTGGGCCAAGTGTCAGGAAGCATCAGCCTAGATAGACAGAAGACTTTGTATAAAACAATAGGAAAACATCAAAGAACTATGACCTCCACCTAGTCACACCAAGATAATTATGAAGTTGAGTATAGGGAATTATGGAAGATTTCTCTAATCTGAGGTGCTAACACAGAAGGTCAGGTCTTGAGACAAAAGAGCTATGTCACCTAAACACTAGAGTGGTACTAGAGGACTTGTTGCAAGTTCGGAATGTCATCTTGGTGTCAGTAAGGCCAAGTATAGACATGAAACTTTTGTCTCAACTTAGAAATAATAGAAATTCTCCCAACATGGAGAGCCAAAGGAAACCAAGTGGTGAATCTGGACTTTCACCCTCAGACTCCAAGAACCAGGAAACACCCATATATTTTTGAGACAGAGCAATGTCAGTGAGTGGAATCTTCCCATTATAACAGAAGACTCAAGGAACATATATTCTTACAATACCCCAAATGTCCAGTTTTAAGAAAAAAATACACAAAGCCAAACAGAATAATATCAGTGTATATGAGCTAGGATAGCCAGTAGATGCCAGCACTGAGATGACAGATGGCAGGAGGATATGACAGAGTTGTAACACAACTATAAATGCTTCCAGTAAATAACTAAAAATGCTTGAAACAAAGGAGAAAATAAGAGGAAAGAGACAAGAGTTGTGGGTGGAAGATGAAAGAAAAGAAGAGAAGAGGAAGAAAGATGGGTATGATACTACACACTGTAATTCCAGTTCCAGCTGCTCAGGAGGCTGCAATAAGAAAATGTCAAGTTTGAGGCCAGTCTGGCCTCCAGTGAAAGTCATAGCTCAGAAAGTAAAAATACAATAAGACAGAAAGTCTTAATAGGAGAGCTTCCACAAGAAAGCAGAAGATATAAATGGTAGTCAAATGGAAATTTACAGCAGAAAAAATAATAATATAGGCAAAAATGAATCTATAACAATGTATGGTGTCTATAGAACATTGAAAGGATTAGAGGGGGAAGATCTGTGAGCTTAAAAATATAACCATAGAAATTCAACCTCCTGAAATAAAAGAAATAAAATTGATTTTAGAAAGCTTCAAACATTAGTGGGAAAATACAAAAGACATCTAATCTTCATGCTAACAGAATAACAGAAGAAGTAACCAAGGTTATCATTGGAAAGATGCTCAAAGAAATATTGGGTGGAAATTTTCAAAATATTACAAAATCTATAAAATTATAGATTTAGGATGCTGAGTAAAATCTAAGCCAGACAAGCCAAAATTAATACAAGAATATGTACAGTATAGTCAAATAGTAGGAAACTGATGGCATAGAAATTATCTTCAGAGTTATGACAGCAATGCCTCATCTTTGAAAGAAAAACAGTTTGAATGTAGGTATGTTCTTACTAGAAACTTTGGAAGAAAAAAAAAGAAGTAAAATTTCCCCAGTGCTAAAATAACGAAAGTGTCAACCCAAAATTCTATACCCAGCAAAATACAGCTCGGTAAATAAGAGACACTCAACAGTGCTAAATTCAAAACGAAAATAAGAAAAGAATTTATCACTAGATCTATCTTTAAATAACAAACAAAAGAACTTCTCTCAATACATAGTACACGTTTAAAAGAAAGAATTTTGGAACACCATGCAAGAACTGTAGCAAGCAAGAAAACAAAAAGAGGTCCATACAATAGCTTTTCCTATCCCTTGAATTTAAACTATACTTGGTGGTTGAAGAAAAGATGTCAAGAATATACCTTCTTTTTTCCCTTCCTCCTTCCTTCCTTTTCCTTTCTTCCTTCCCTCCATTCTTCTATCCTTCATGTCTTCTCTGCTAACTTTCTTTTGGTTTCAAGCAGTCTTACTTGCCCATTCATAGCTTTTTAAAAATAATTGCTATGCTAAAAAATTACATGCAGGTAAGATCTGTCAGAAAATATGAAATGTGAAATATAAGTAATTGCATAGTTATGCTCACAGTGACAAAATGAATATCATGTGTGCATTAAAGGGAAGTGAGTACACCTATACCAATACCAGATAAAGTATTTACAGCAAACGTAACTGTTAACAGACATAATGTTATTATATAATTTAGACAGAGTCAACCCATGAAGATGTAGCAACCTTAAATGAGAGTTTATACAACAAAAACAAAAACAAACAAACAAACAAAAAACCCAGAGCTATGTATAGGCCTGCCTGCACAAAAGAAAACGTTGAGAGATATATAAGGAAAACAGATAAATTAAAAGTTGAAATTGTAACTCCACAACATCAATAGCACATCTAGACAGCAGTCAACAAGGATTTAGAAGAACTGAATGGCATGGCATTCTCAATCACTGGATCTAATCAAAATTCATAAACACATCATCCAACAACTACAGATATATTATATACTCTTTTCAAGTAATCACAAGACATACATGAAAATAGACCAGACCCTGAGTCATCAAATTAACCTTAATAAATTAGTTGTATATAATTTTCTTTGATACTAGTGAAAATCAAACTGGAAATCTGTAACAGAAATTTAGCAGGAAAAACCTCCAAACACTTAGAAACTAAATAACATGCTTCCAATTACCCATACATCAAAGAGAAATTCTCTATAGAAAATTTGAAAGACATTGAATTAGAAAATCAAAATCTGCAAAACACAGCTGAAGCTGTACTTAAGAAGGAAGAGATATAAAGGTAACTGGAACACATTAGGAATAGAGAAATTATAACATATGTATTCACCTCAAGACTTGGGAGGAAATGTCAAATTCAAAGAAAGATTCAAGATAATAACCAATAATATTTGATACAAAAGTGATGAAGAAAATCAGTGAACTAAAGATATGGTTCTTTGAGATATCAATAAAAGTGACTAATCTCTAGAAATATTGGCAAAGAAAAATAGAAAAAAACAAACAAATTTCCAATATGAAGAATGACTTATTTAATACATGGTAGGCATTGCAGACACATGATGGAAATAAAGAAATAGTGCCTACAACTCAAAGACACCTTGGACAGCTTATTGAGTTGTGTCAATAAGCATGCAATACACAAATTACAATCAATCCAATGTGAAATGAGCCGCTGGCTTTACAACTATTGCTAAATTTGAATTAATCCTTTAATCATCATTCCCCCCCCCAAAAATGCAATACTGTTCAGAAATTTTCACCAGTGAGTTTTACTAAGTATTTGGATAAACTAACATAGATACCACATTATCTCTTATTAGGAACATTCCCCCAAGTCAACAAATTAGTGTTTCTAGAGGCTGAGAAAGCAAAGGCTGCAATAAGTAAACCCAAAGACTGATAGGGAAAATCTTGCTGAGTTGGAGGGATTCAGTTTTGACCTTCTCAATCATGGCATCCTGCTTTTGGTACTGCACAGTAATTTTGCAAGATATTATCAGTGGAGAAAAATTAGATGAAGACTACAGGGAATCCGTATTATTTCCTACAACCTTGGGTATGTTGATCAGTCTCAAAAATGATTTCTTGAAAAACACAGAGTAAGAGAAAGGAAGTGTGTTTATGTATTTGAAAAGTAGGAAGAGTTTCTAGAAATTGTAAAGATTGAATTGGCCAAAATTCCAAACAGGATTCCCAGACTTCCTTGAGACTGGGAATCATGACTTTATAAACATAGCGGTCTGCCGTCTTCTGAAGCTCTAACTATGCTCCACTTTCTGAGTATAGAACTAGAGAAGACAGGTGGCTGAGTTTGTTCAGTATACAGATGTCCAAGCAGGTGCAACAAAGAAAACAACTTGTTTTTTTCTCACATCCTTCATCCTTTTTTGTCTCTTCCATCTTCTCTCCTATTGCTCTGGCTCAGAATCAGGTTTTCAACAAAACTTGGGACCAGCCAGGTTGTGGTGGTGCATGCCTTTAATCCTAGCACTCAGGAGGCAGAGGCAGGTGAATCTCTGTGAGTTCAAGGCCAACCTGGTCTACAAGAGCTAGTTCCAGGACAGGCTCCAAATCCATAGTGAAGCCCTGTCTCAAAAAACAAACAAACAAAAAAAGCTTGGGACCAAAGGAAAAGAGACCTCCAACTTTGCCTCCACAACCTTCCCACCCCATTTTGAATGGATATGGAAGGCACAACCTTGCTCATAATAAGAAATCTTTTAGACACAACACTTCTTCCATATCTTCTTATACATGAATCTATTGTAGTAGGCTCCCCTGAGAAACAGATCAACAGAAGGTGACCATCAGCAGACAGATGACAGATAGACAGGTGCACACACATTTATTTGACTACATCACATGGTTTTGAATACTTCCAAGCATATGAGTCTGAAGACCCAAGGGAGACATTGGTGGTGACTGGATTCAGTGTCGCCACAGTATCCAAAGGCAGACTACAGATGAAAACAATCCCCCTTTCCTCGTGGTATGAAGATCTTTGCTTTCTACTCTTAAGGTCTTCAACTGACTGGATAAAGCCCACCTATAAAAAGTAAGTTAGTCAGATTCCCCCAATCTATTGATTTCAAATAATGGCTTCACAGTGACATATGGGCTATCACTGTGTCAAATCTATCAAAGCAAAAGAGTAGTGATTCCAGCTATGTTGACACAAAACTAACCACAACATTGACTGTAGCTGGAGAGATTGCATCATACATAGCCCTCTCCATAAGTAGAATGATGCCTTTCAATGCTAGTGTAGTAGGTGTGAATTCAGACTGTCTCTGAAAATTACAGATAGGAAGCCATCTTCATCCTGGTCTCCACAGTGTATGCTGATAATCATGAGGGTCTCTATACATCTTTACATCTTCAGAAGAATATAAGCCCCCCATGCTGTGGTGCTTGATAATGTAGACAGCCCTGCTGTATCTTCTTAATTTTGATTTATGTCTAATCTGTTTTACCTCCTGGTTTATTCCGGGTTCTTCCCACACATCTAAGCTCTCCCAGATGCATTCATTTTCTCTTAGTCTGTTATTATATAGCTTTCTTCTACAGTTAAAACCCTTCCATTTTAAGGAAACTTATTCAGAATAAGATGTATGAAGCCAGGAGGTGGTGGCACATGCTTTTAATCCCAGCACTCGGGAGGCAGAGGCAGGCAGATCTCTGGGAATTTGAGGTCAGCCTGGTCTAAAAGAGATAGTTCCAGGACAGCTAGTGCTGTGACATAGAGAAACCCTGTCTCAAAAAGAAAAAAATGTTGTATGGGAAAAAAGATGTGGATGAAACAGCAGAATATTTTAAGACAGGATGTTTATAGCGAGCTGAAACAGCAGGATGTTCTAAGGGAGGTGAAACATTTATTCTACAGGGAGGTCCTTTAATCCAGGAAGTAAGTAAACACATCAAAATAACTAACAAGTCCCAGAAACTGATGAGATTCAGTAGACCCCTCCGTCTCCAATCTTAATGACTGAATGAGTCTACTCTTGGATAAGAGTAGAAAGGAAGAAAGAGGGACCAGCTAAGATGCCTAAAATGGTTCAGAACAACCGAGATAACCTACACAGGACCTTGTCCAGCTTGCTAAGCTGCCTGCAGAGTGTACAGTATGCTTTAGGTTTTTAGCTTTTGTGAACTTTCAAACAAGCTTGGGTGGGATTTTGTTGATACACCCATCTTTGAGACATTTCTCCTCCTGTAACACCTCACACATATCTCTGTAAGTGACTTCAATAAAAATCATTGGTTCATCAAGTTGGTCATTGTTGGTATACATACTTTTTCTGTCATCAATTTGCTTTCTAGGGTGAATAGAAAATTGTTTATCTCACTCCTGCTATAGGTGTAGTATCATACAACAGTTGTATGAGAAATCTGAAATATCTCTGGCTATTAAAATAAAATAAAGATATAGTTGTCTTTTGATAAAGAAAAAAAATGAGGTAAAGAAACTATTTCCTTCATCTTAAAGATACACAGGAAATGTCCCAAGTTCATGTTCATCCACACTTAGCCTCCTGAATATATTACTCTTAGAATCACACCTGATGCTTCCGACTCTTATCTTGGATCCCTGGGACCTGCTGTGGCTTGCTCAGTTCTCAGTGTGGGATGGCCCCTGTCCTCTAGTTGCAAGGTCTTTGTAAGGACAAAGTGAAAGAATTTTCTGGCACAAGGATATTTTAGCTACTAGGAACCAAGGAATACCACAGAGTCACACCATCAACAAGCCTCACACAAGAGATGTGTTGGAAAGAACAGAGAATGGTGGCTGCCTCTGAGTGGGAACAGAGACAGCAGTGCGCTGGGCAGAGTAGGTGGGGTTTATAGGGTTTGGGGGGCATGCACGGTGAGCTGGTGAAGCATGTGCAGTGAGCTCATGCCCAAGTATAGAGGGACACGAAGTCTTGCTTGGCTATTAACACTGAATCACAGGGATAGGAAGTTAAAGTCCTGGGTTTGGGGACAGGCCAGAGGCAGGGTGGTTTTTCACTAGCCTGTTACCCAATATTAAGTATCTGTCTCTCCATCCGGCAGAATTGGGTGCCCACTTAGCATTGTGAATGCAAGTACTATTCTGATCACTTCCTTAGCATGATCCCTGATTTATTCCCATTCATGAGTCTAAAAACTTGCCTGAAACTGAAATGATAGCCTCTCCAAGCCCATATCTTCCTCTTGAAAACCCTCACTAGGAATGCAGTGGCATTCCCCCAGATCCCATGGGTGGACTTCTGCTGACGGCTGGCATATACCTGCTAACACTGAATCAGTCTCACCGAGCTGCCAGTCAGAGGGACCTAAGACTAGCTATGGCCTCCCCGCTTCCAACAACTTGAACTTTTGCTGAATGTGCACCCAGAGGGCCTGCCTCAGGATCTCTGCATTTCTCCTGTGGGTCCAGTCCATGCTCAATTCCAGCATCAACCCTTAGACTTTACCACACTGTTTGGCCTGCTCTCAGTAACAGAAAAACTGCTAACCCTTTTAGGCTAAGATCTGGCCTCTCAGATTTTACTGCTGATGGGAGGGTGTTTAATATAGTGGCTAAAACAAAGATTTAGGGGGGGTCAGACTGAACCTGGTTGCCATGTGGATTTAAGCAGGGCACAGAAAACCCCTCTTAGCCTCTGCGATCTAGTGCCAAAGTGTTTCTGAGAGAGCCAAGTGGTGGGACACAGTCAGAGTTGAACACTGGGTCTGTTACTGAGTCACCAGTCATTGTCGATGATCAGCAGAGCTTGAACTAGAATCCGGGAGAGGATGCTTCTTAGTGTTTGCTAAGCAGCCATTTGGATTAGACAAAGCTCTGATTTGCTCTGCTTATTGATTGCTGTGGTGGAAAGGCTTACATCAAAGCCAGTTTAGTGTTGTTAATGTAATGTTACTGAACACAATGTTAGAAACACAGACACCACAGCACAGTGAAAAATTAGACTGTAGTACACATCAACACTGGAGTTACCATTGGTGTAAAAGATAATGGAGTTTATCTGTCCCAGTAATGATGTCTTCTCCAAAGCCTGCTACAAAGAATCTCTTTCTACCCACACTCACCCTGATGCCACTTCTCCACGGCCATCCACAGACAAGTGGGTTCTTCACTCTCCTGGGTATGATACTGAAGAAAGCATGGGGTGGTCTCATCTATTCACATGAATTGTTGCCAATGATTCCAAGAAGCATAAGCTGCTCAACTGAGCCATCCATCACCTCATAGTGTTGATGGTGAGCATTGCCCATAGGGAACTTTCTAGCATTTTCTGTGTCATCTCTTATCTTGAAGCTGTATGAACATCTGCTGACAAACTTTACGTCTTCGAAGTAAGTGGCCCCAGGACTTTCATTTCCATTTATTAAGAGTGATATTTCCAAGAATAACAGCTAGAAAGGCTGACTTAAAAGAAAAGGAAACATCTGCGGGTAGGTATTAAGAAATTTCTGAAGCAGCCATGATCTGAGGGCTACAATCCTCCAGGGAGCTACAAGGGGTTTTCCCAGTTACCAGTTGCCTCCTAGGTATGCAGTAAAGAAACCAGATGCCCACCACACCCCAAGATGGAACAGAACCCAATAAAATCATCAGCTAAGTTGAACTTTCCATAAATCTAATGGAACAAAAGTTATAATCTAGGTCAATGAGGGCATTCAGATCCTGGGGATCCAAACTTACAGGATGAACAGAGCTCAGTGAGAGGCATATGATGTGCCTGCTTTCCTAATAAGGAATTAGGTTGTTTTTAAATTGTATAGGAAAGAGCACTAAGAAGCAGAAGGAAAATAAAGATTATAAAATGGTATGCAGTGATTTTTATCTATCTGACAATGATGAAAAGATAGCGTGCAGATGAGAATAAGACCTGAGGGGAGCGGGGAGCTAGTAGAATGTTTTCATTAGTGATCCCCATAGGCAAACAGCTAGAAGCTGGCAGACACCCAAAAAAACATGATCTTTTCAGAAATTAAACACAGGCTCAAGTCAGTCCCATCCGTGAATAATGGAGGCTATTTATCTCATTGTAGATGCCTACCGTATGAGAGTCACTGAAGCTTGAGACTAGCATTTATGACTCTACAAATGTTCACACTCAATGTCCAACTTTCAACACAATATAGTTAGACACACACAGTACTTCTAATATGTAGTGAGGAGCTGCGGGCATGCCTGCCTTTCATTCCACCCGACTCCTGCATGACTAGTTTTTCACCCGAAATAACAACACACAAACTGTATTCATTTAAACATTGCCTGGCCCATTAGTTTCAGCCTCTTATTAGCTAATTCTCACATTTTGTTTTAACCCATATTTAGTAATGTGTGTAGCACCACGAGGGGTGGCTTACTGGGAAGATTCTAGCCTGCATCCATCTCGGAGAGGAGAGTCATGGTGACTGTCTCAGAGAGGAGAGGCATGACGATTTACTAACTTCCTTTCTCCCAGCATTCTGTTCTGTCTACTCCACCCACCTATGTTCTAGCCTATCAGGCCAAGCAGTTTCTTTATTAATTAACCAATGAAATCATCAGATAGATAGAAGACACACCTACATCACTAATATAGCAATATAAGAAGCTTGATAATCATCATTTCATCATAACAAGCACTATACTGAAAAAAGAAACAAAAACTCTTCTTAGAAGTACATGCACAGAGTAAATTATTCCACCCCAAATGTTAAACAAGCTGAAACAGGGAATAAGAACTCACCACAACAAACACATGAATGTAGAAATTTCTGTGGGGAGGGGTCAGGGTAAAAAAGTTAAACCAGTTGTGAGAGGCTCAGAGTAGAAAACTGTTAACTGAGGTACTAACTACAGGTGGCAAACACAGAGGAACCCCCAGGCTTCATGACTTTTACCTCCAGGGGCTCTATTTGGTTTCTAAGATGGGTATCAGAGAAACCTCCTTTCATGCTTTGGGCAGTAGCAGAGGAAGAGCAACAGTTGGAAAATGTCAGAGTATTCCATTCACAAATGGATGTCTTACTATGACAAATGATTTTCTTCAAGTCTGAAATATTGGAGTTTCATCAGAGCCTAGACAACTAGAAGAGAAGGAAATATAGCACTTCAGCATGACTCAAAGACTGAGTATCTGCCACTATCTGGAAGGGATGAAGGTACCTGAGATGCACTCATACAGTTCATAGCCAATGGGATAGGCTCACACAAAAATGAAATTGGATTATATGACTGTGGAATGTTTACCCTACCATCATATACTGTGCCAGATTTCTAGAGGCCTCTTTATCAAAGTCCCTTTTATTGAACATATCACTTCACTTTTGCAACAAAAATGTTATAAAGCACAAAACCCAGCATTAAGATAAAGCAAGCACCAGAATCCATCTCATGCATGTCAGGGATATTGGAATAATCAGGTCAGGGATTTTAAAGCACTATGATTAATATGTTGTTCTAGGTCAGTTTCTACTGCTGCAATAAAGACTATGCCCAAAAGCATCTTGGAGAGGACAGGGCCTTCAGGTTACAGTTCATCACAAAGGGAAAGAAGAAAGTCAGAGAAGGAACCTGGAGGCAGGGACTGGAGAAGAGGCCATTGAGAACACAGCATGCTGACCTTCCTTGGCTAAGTCAGCTTCCTTTTGCTTATAGAACTCAGGACCTCCTGTCCAGAGGTGGCAGCATTCACAGTGGTCACAGTCCTCCCCTATCAATCATTCGCCAAGAAAATACAACAAGACTTAGCCACAGGCCTCTCTGATACAGCTATTTTTTTCCTTAGTTGAGGCTCCCTCTTCCTAGATGAACCTAGCTTGTTTAAAGCTGACAAACAAAACCAGATAGCAAATGTATCTGTTATGATTCTTGTACAACAGAGAAGACATCATGTAAGAACAGGCAAAGAATGAAAGTAGAGATGTACAACTGTTTTTTGAAAGATTCAAAAGGAAATAATAGTGACCAAAAACATAAATGAAGATCATCTTTGAATAACTCATTAGTAGATTACATCTGGCTAAGTACAAATAATCTCTGAATTTAAGAAAATGTCAATGAAAACTTTCAACACAAGGAACAGAGAAGAAAAAGACAAAAAAATAGGATGAGACATCTGATATGGGATTCTCCTCTGTATGCTGTGATTATATTTTGTTAACATTTGTTAATAAAGAAGTTTCTTGGGCCTATGGCAGGGCAGAATAGCCAGGTGCGAAATCATAACAGAGATATATAGAGAGAATAGACAGAGTCAGGGAGATGCCATGTAGCTGCCAAAGGAGAAGGAAGCCAGAAACTTGATGGTAGGCTGCAGTCTCATGGTGATACACAGAAAAGGTTAATGGGCATTGAAGAAACTCATTATGGAATTTTCTTTCAATGTTGCAAGGCTAGTACTTGGGCAAGAAACTGCTCTTGCCTGGGCTGCTTGATAGTATGCTGTATAAACTGGACATGCAAGACCCACAGAAAAATGACTGCTGAACTTGCCTAAAGAAGGTTAGATGGTTCTTCAGAGTTTCTGCTTCATGAAGGAAACTGCCAGACGTTCTGCAGGACACAGAAGAAAGTGACCAGCAAACTGCCAATATAGGCAAAACAGTCTTTCAAATTTCCAGCTTCATAAAAATATTTGCCAGATACTATGGGCCCGTAGGTTGAAGATGGATGCCCCAATGTTACAGAAGAACTTTGGGTGACTGTCTAGCAGTGAGATATCTCTGTCAGTTCTAGAGTTTTAGAAGTTGCTTACAATGTACTTCCTGTATATTTAGCTAATATCATAACCTTCTGGGGTCTTTGATGGAATTGACAACATTATAGTTTTTCTTAGATAGGATAATAGATAAATTGTATATGAAACTTTAGACTCACAAAAAATATGGTAACTATAACTCTTGCATGATACCTGTTTTGTTACATGTAATTTTATTATGTTAAAATTAAAACTGTCCTTTTTAATTAGACAGAAAAGGGTAGATGATGTGGGATTCCCCTCTATATGCTGTGAATATGATTTATTACCATTGGTTAATAAAGAAGTTGCTTATGACTGTGGCAGGGCAGAATAGAGCCAGATGGGAAACCCAAACAGAGCTATACAGAGAGAGTAGGCAGAGTCAGGGAGATGCCATGTAACTGCCAAAGGAGAAGGATGATCAAATCTTACCAGTGGGCCACAGCCTAGTGGTGATATGTAAATTAATAGAAATGGATTAATTTAAGATGTAAGAGTTGCTTAATAAAAAGCCTGAGCAAATAGACCAAACAGTGTTGTAATTAGTATAGTTTCTATATGACTATTTGGGTATGAGCTGTCAGGAAATGAACGAACAAGTCTCTCTCTCTCTCTCTCTCTCTCTATATATATATATATATACGTATATATATATGTGTATATATACGTATATATATGTATGTATGTATATATATATATATATATATATATATATATATATCCAAAAACTGTGCAACAATTGCCAACCATGTAGTCAATAAATAATGGAATTCTAACAAATAAACAGAATAAATAATAAAGCAATAACATTTGAGCACTTCTAATAAATGTCAGGTAGCAGATCCCAAACCCAAGGATTTCAGAGAACTTCAGGCAGGAAGAGTCTTATTCCCCAAGTCACACTTAGCACTATCTTGTTCAAACTAGACAATAAAAATAAAGGAAAAAATACATAGCAGAGACGGAGGGAAAACAACCCCTTACCTATACAGGAGCAAGCAAAGTTTGTTCCTTGGATTACATCCAACTTATCCTTAGAAGCTATGTAATTCAGAGAGGGGTGAAACATTTAAAATATTGAGATGAAACAAATAAGAAAAAGCAAACAACCTAGACTTCTATATACAACAAAATTACCTTTCAAAGGTGCAGAAGAAATAAAAACTTCTAAAAACAAAGAAAAATTGATGCAATTTATTGCCAGTAGACCTGCCTGGCAAAACTTGCTAAAAGAAGTTTTTCAGAGACAAGGAAAATGACATAGATCAGAAACTTATATATCTAATAAGCAAGAGAAGATTTGAAAGAAATAAGTAGAGGTAAAATGAAAACTTATATACTTATTTTTTATTGATCTAAAAGACAATATTTCATATGAAATAATACCAGCAACAATGTTTTAATAATTATACCTTATATATGAATGACATGAATTAAAGTGATGATACAGAGAATAATAATGAGAAATTATTAAAACTTATGGTGACCTGTAAGGTCATGAGCTTGTCTGACATTATCTGGAAGCAAAGTTGGATTAGTTATAAACATGTATCACACACTCCAGCAAAACTACTAAACAATAAAATAGAAGTATCAATGACATGCTAAGAATGGACAGAAAATTGAGTTATATAAAAATGTTCAAATAAAAAATCACAAGAGGTGAAAGTAAAAATAAAAGAATAAAGCTAACAAATATGGCAAACAACCCATCCATAGCAGTAATTTGTTACAACCTAATGATCTAAATATATAGTTTTAAGGCATGTTGTCAGAGTAGATAAGAGAACAAGGCCTAATGAAATACTATCTTGAAGAAGTTCAAATTTAATTTAAAGCATATATAAATTAGAAGTAAAGGAATGGAGAAAGTTATAATATGTTAATCCCAATCCAAAGAATGAAGCTGTATTAATTTTGGAGCATACATCAGTAAAATGACTTATGAAGGATAGAGAAAGTCATTTTATAATGATAAGGCAATTTATTAACAAAATGCAAAAACAACTCTTATCACCCATGCATCCAACATCAGAACATCAGAATATGTGAGAGAAAAACTAGCAGAATTTCAAAGAGGAATAGATTAACTCACTATTTTATCTGGAGACTTCAGCACTCCTTTAAGGTGAATATGTAGGAGCAACAGGCTACAGATCAGTAAGATGTGACAAGAATCAGTAGCCCCATGAGTTAGTCTGCAGCAGAAAATTCACATCTAAATACTGCATCGAACAAGAACAAAGTGAAGATTCGCCTCAAGTTCTAACTGAGAACTCCCAGATAGCTCAAGTTCTGGGTGTATTAAGGAGGAGACATTTAATAAGTGGAAGCTATTCTGTGCTTCCTCCAAAGGCACAGTGGAATTAAACTAGAAATCAATAGTAGGAAGAGATTGGAAAATACCAAACACTTGAAGACTGAACAGCACATTTCTGAAGAATACATGAGTCAATGAAGAAATCTCAAGAGAAAGTCGGAAGTGTTTTAAAGAAATGAAAATGCAGTTTCTCTAGAACATCAGGATGCAGCAAAAAAAACAGACTTCTAGAGAATCATGCAGGATGCAGCAAAACTCAGGCTTGCAGAGAATCATACAGGATTGATAGTGTGTGTGAGAAACAAAGATTAGAAAGTGAACAACATATGCTTCTACCATGGGACATGGGTAAAAGGAAGTGAAACTTGAATCAACTGTAAGAACAAAGCAAATAAAAATTAAAGCAGAAATCAATGGGGTTGAAGACAATAAGTCGATAGAGAAAATCAGCAAAAACAAAAGCCAATGCTTTAAAAAAGAAAACAATTGATAAATTGTTGGTAGGCTAAAAACAAAAATGAGGAAAGAATATATTTTCAATAAAAGAGAACAATTTAAAAAGAATGCTATGAATTCTACATGCAGAATTTTGATAACCCACATGAAATAGAACAAATTTCTCACTCATCTACCAAAATTCATACAAAAGAGTAGACAACCTGAACAAAAGTAATAATATGAAAAATATAAAATAATAATTTATCAGCCTCACCTCCAAATAGCAACACCAAGATTAACTCACCATTGGATACTACCAAACATTTGAGGAAATAATTATTCTAAAACTCTACAAAATCTTCCATAAGACAAGTTGGAGAAATGCTTTCAGTTCATTCTATGAAGCCATCAGGACCATATGATTGATTTTACAAGAAACTAATAATATTGATCATGATGTGCCATATACAATCTGAGTTCAGCAACATAAAAATGACCTGCTTATTAAATGTTACTTACCTTAGATAGAAAAGGTTCGTTCCATTTTCACATGTGATTTGTTACTAATATCATTCAGTCTGTGACTAAGTTAGAATTTTAATAAATATGTATGGTCATATCAACATACTCATAAAAAGTATTTGAGGGAAACCATCATCTATACATAATTAAAACTTACAGCACTGTAAGGGTAGAAAGGAACTGTATTATCCTAAATGATGAGATATCAAAAGCTTTCTCATAGCCATAAAAGAAAAACACTTTCTCTTATCACTCCTTTTCAACATTATTAAAGACGATTCAATAAGACAAGAAAAGTAAATAATCTTTCTCCTAGATTATTTTCTGTTGCTGGAACAAAATACAGCCCAAAAATCAACCTGAGGAGAAAAATATTTGACTTAGAACTCATCATTGAGAGAAGTTGGGGCAAAAGACTTGAAGTAGGAACTGGGGCAAAAAACGGTGGAGGAATGTTGCTTATTGGTTTGCTTCCTGAGGCTTGTTCAATTTGCTTTTTTATATAAATCAGGGCACTACTTAACGGTGGCACCAACTTCATTAGGCCTTCCACATTGATCATAAGTCTGTGGGAAAATACTCCACGGACTTGCTTAAAGGTTAGTTTGATGGAGGCACTTCCTCAATTGAGGTTCCCTTTTCCCAGATAACTGTAGCTTAGGTCAAATAGACAACAAACTAGAAAGAAACCAACCAGCAGACATTCTCATGCCGTCTCTCTCTCTTTGAGGTGGGCTTCAACCTGCCACCCAGGCTTGCCTAAAACTCATGCTCCTCCTGCCTCTCCCAAATTCTCAAGGACTAGTATTAAACACATGCTCCATAATCTGGCTAAAATGACCTTAAATTTAACAATAATACATGAAAAACACAAATACTAAATTTGGGAAAAGAAACGCTAAGAACACCGCATCAATGAAGATATGTAAGTACCAAAAAAGTGTATTCCAAGATAGTCTACATGATATGCTTTTAAGGGAATGCAAATGAAAATCACAATGAGATAGCACTACATAATTTAAAGTTTCCAAAATCCCAAACAATATTAGCAGCAAATCAAAAGCAAAAGGAAGTCTCACTAACGAATAGTAGGTAAGGCCACTTTGCAATATATAATGTGGTGACTTGTTACAAAGCTAAAGGCTATTTTATATGGTGATATCAAAATTATACATCTTAGTTCTTACTTGAAAACTTAATGTCCATAAAAACAGCATAAGAATATTTATAGTAGTTTTGTTTATACATACCAATATTTAGAATCAAGATGTTCTACTAGAGTTGAATGAATAAATGAACTGTAGCGTTATACTGGTTTATTCTTGTGAACTCGACACAAGCTAGAATTAACTAGGATGAGGAACCTCAGTAGGAAAAAAAATGCCTGATTGCCTGTAGGCAGTCTCCAGTTTCACAGTCTGTAAAACATTTTCTTGATTAATTATTGAAAGGGGAGGGCCCAGCTCACTGTGAACAGTGTCAGTCCTGGGAAAGTGGTCCTAGGTAGCATAAAAAAGCAAATTTAGCAAGTCATGAAGACCAAGCCAGTGTTTTTCCATGGCTCTAGCAACAGTTCCTACCCAGACTTCCCTTCATAATGGACTACAACTATAAGCTGAAATAAACGCTTTTCCTCCAAGTTGTATTTGGTCATGGTCTTCATCATAGCAGTAGAAAGCAAACACAATAGGCACATTCAACAATGGAATAAATATTTAGTGCTAAAAATCAATGAAGTCCCAAGGTGTGATGAGACACTGGAGGCTCTTAAATGTAACTTGATAAATCAAAGTAGCCATTCTTCAAAATCAACTATTTGAGTCCATATATATTAAAATTAAAAATATGAAAATATAAACGGAGACTGAGCTTTCATTTTCTGACCACCCAGACCTGAATAACCACACAAAACTATATTAATTACAATATTGTTTGGCCAATGTCTCAGGCATATTCCTAACTAGTGCTTACATCTTAAATTAACCCATTTCTATTAAACTGTGTATTGCCATGAGGCTATGGCTTGCAGGTAAAATTCTGGCATCTTTATCCTTCAGCAGCTACATGGCATATGCTTGACTCTGCCTTCTTTCCTTTTCTTTCTCTGCTTGGATTTCCCACCTTACTATATTCTGCCCTGCCGTAGACCAAAGCAGCTTCTTTATTAACCAATGGGTGATAAGACATATTCACAACATCAGAGGGGAATTCCACATCATAAAAATAGTATAGAGTAAAAAGATAAGTATAGCCAGGAATGGGGTTGGGATAAATATGAAAATATGAGCACAACATGAGAGGACTTTAACGGCACTGAAACTATATGAATAGTGAATACATGAAGTTATGGTTTGAATATGTCTTCTTAAAACCTTAAGCATTAAATTTAATAGCTGGACTGGAAAGATGGCTCAGCAATTAAGAGTACTTTCTCTTCTTGTAGAGGACCCAGTTTTATTCCCAGAATCCTAATCAGGTGACTAACAGGAGCCTGTAAGTGTAGTTCCATGGTATCTAATGCCCTCTTCTGAGCTACATGGGCACCTGTACACCATGAGTGCACATTACCCCATGCAGTCATGCAGATATATACATAAAAATAAATAAAACTCTTATTAAAATTTAATAGTCAGTTTGAAGGTATCCAGAGGTTAGGGCTTTAAGAAGTGATTAGGTCATAAGCATTCCTTTGCTCCTGAGTGGAACTGAAGCCCTTAACATATTGAGCTTCACACAGTGTTCAGCTCATTTGCAAGTGCAGCAAGAAGAAGCCATCTTGGAGTCAGACAGCAGTGTTTAATCAGACAGCTGAGCCTGCAAAGACCTCTGATATTGGAATTCCAAGACTCCAGAACTGTGAGAAATAGATTTCTGTTACTTATCAATTTCTGAATCACCAGTATTTGATTCAGAAATATTTAAAAATTCAAGCATGAAAACATCAAAGAAAACTAAATTAATTACATTCTAGTGAGAGGGCAAAGTTGATCCATAAAGCTATAGGTAGATTCACAACTTCCACTCATCTAAAGAAATCAGAAACAGAAAATGTAGAAAAAGCAAGCCATGGAAGAAAAGAGACAGACCACAATATATGTATGTATGAATGAATGAATGTATATATAATATTATATTTATATATCTTCCATAGATATAAATTATATGTATTTTCCATATGTGTATATGTATACATATATACATATTCATACATATATGTATGTACACACACACGTCCAAATAAGAATAATTGCAATAAGCCCAGCATAGCAGCTCACACCTTTGATCCTAGCATTCAGAAGGCAGAGGCAGATGTATTCGAGGTCAGCCTGGTGTATACAAAGAGTTCAAGGATAGCTAGAGCTATACAGTAAAACCCTTTCTCAAGCAAACAAACAAAAGAATAATCACTATAAATAAAAATTAAAGCCACAATTAGGCTCCCTGTACACCCTGCATGACTTGAAAATAAAATATATGATGGAAGGCGCTGGAAAGACTGGGGACAACAGCAGCTCTCTGACACTGAAGTCAAAGCCTGGAAATCAACACAGTGGCTTCTGCTAACATATGCTGACTGCTGACAGTGACCCAACAGAAAGGCACACACAAAGTCACCCAACACAAGTACAGAAGTTGGTCCAATAATAATAATCCCAGACAAAAGCAGATCAAAAGTCTGCTAATGTTAGAATTCATGAATTATGGTATATTCATACACTGAAATCCTCTACAGAAATGAAAACGAACTTCATGAAGAAATGTTGGTAAATCTCTTAAGTCAATGTTGAAAGAAAAAGTCAAAAATACAACTGACCCTGCCTATATATATAATCAAAGAAATCTTAGAGTAGCACGCGCTTTGGTGTCACCTAGAGAGAAATACAGTAAGGCCTTGAGAGGTCTGCTCATATTTTATTCTTGTTTTGATTGAGGGCTACACAAGAGAACTCACCCTGTTAATATAAATTGAGCTGTGTAATTTTGATTTGTGTGCCTTTCTGCATATATTTTAGATTTTTTTAGTCATATTTTAACACTATAGCATTAGAACTGGGCACTTTGTGACCATATTTCCTGTACCGAGAATGGTCATTGTGGGTTGCACACTTGATCTACACCAAGCACTAATGGCAGCAGGAGGTGCTTTGTTCCCAGTTTTACCCATTCATCATTTAGGACAGAATCTCTGTCTCCATTGTACAGATTCCATATCTGTGCAAGCTACCCTCAGAGAGGTTGATGGGCCTACTTGTGGTCATGTAGCAAGAAAATAGCAGAACCTTGTTTCAAACGAACACCTGACTGATCTCAAGACACTGTGGGGTGTTAAGCTCCATGCCTCCATATTCTTCTGCGTAATATCCAGAGGAAGTCTCACAAATTACAGTTCCACGAGAACACAGTCACATACCCCAGTATGAAAAGGCAAATAAGCGCTTTCTCCATGAACGGCATACACTATGCACTTACGTCCTCTCAGCCTCAAGGTTACAAGTGTTGGGAGGCCGGGTCTATGGAATTACCTCTGTGCTTTTCTATCCTATGTCTAACTCCTCAACACAGAGGCATTCGGGTGGAAAGTGCACATGCTTTATCTGGGTTGGTAGACTCTCTAAGCGACCTTGAGCAATCCACGCAATTGACTCTGAATTTGTTTCTGCGTTTATTCTTTTTAAAGAAAGTATTTCTTTTCTTTTCTTTCTTTTTTTGTGTTAAAGCTATTTTTTATTTTTCAAAAAGAAAACAAACTATCTTCTTTCACCCTACATACAATCCCATTTCCCACTCCCTCCCTTCCTCCCATTCCCTTCATCTTCCCCACCATGACCACATCCCTCTCTCCTCAGAGAGAGGGTAAGACCCTATATCCAGGCTGAGCAAGGTATCCTTCCAAAGAGAATGGGTTCCCAAAAAGCCAGTACAAGCAGAAGGGATAAATCCTGGTGTCACTGCCAGTGGCCCCACAATCTACCCCAGCCATACAACTGTCATTCAGGGAGTCCACTTTGGTCCTATGCTGATTATTTCCCTGTCCGGCTGGAGCTGGTGAGCTCCCATTAACTCAGGTAAACTGTTTCAGTGGGTGTCTCTGTCATAATGTTGACCTCATTGCTCATAAAGGATGTATTTCTTAATGTGCCAGAGGAAGAAAGATTTGATTCTAGGAGATGATTGACATATATAGTCTATGTGAACTTCTATTTCCTTTTCTTTCTTTTTTTCTTCCTTCCTTCCTTTTTTTCTTTCTCTCCCCCCTTTCTTTCTTTCCTTCTACCCTGCAATGTTAAACTGTTTCAGCAGACATGTTGGTGGAAGCCAGTAATTTTAGCTCTAGGGTGGCTGAGGTAGGAGGCTCGTAGGTTTGAGGCCAGCATGGGCCATATAGTGAGGTCATGACCAGTTGAGTCTGTGTAGTGAAATTTATTTTTTCAATCCTTTCATTCCTTTTCTCTTTTCTCACATAGATACATCATCCCTTTCTACCTTGCTCCCAGGAATCTGGTCATCATGAATCCCACCACTGGATTCCTTTGTTCTTGGGCTTTGCAAGAGACTGGAGGACAAAGTCATGAGACCAGTGTAGACAGAGCATTGTTCCTATAGCTTGTGCCTGTGTCTTATCCTTGGAGGTTCATTCTTAGATCAGGACTCAGCTCTGGCCAGCAGCCTTCTCACAGTGACAAGAACTCCAAGCCTTTAAGTGGTAAAGCTCAGGACTTAGACTTGCTTCCCTACTCTCATCGTGGTTTTTATTCGCCTGTGTTCATCTTTCTGGATACTATCTCTTCAAATTCCTCACTGTCAAGAGGCCATCTCTTTGTTTTTCCATCTGGAATTGCTACCTGTAGTGCATCCCAAATGCAGCTTTCTGCTAGGAACAAGAAGGGCTGTCTATGGTAGGTAGCTTAGCTGGAACCAATGATAAGCTATTGAATAAGAAAGCTAATAATTCAACCATTAAGGGTTGAATGCCTCAAGTTCAAGAAGCTAAAATACAAACACAGGGAGAAAAAAAGCTGCAAAATGATCCCAACATACATATTCTCTGTAGCCCCCAACGTGTGACTTTATTTTTTCCACAAAACCTGAAAAGAATAGTTTCCATGGCAGACATGAAGGGTTGTCACCTAAGGCTCTTCCTTGAGGTCTACTGTGCAGAGCATATTACTGACTAAGACTCTTACCCCTCAGACTGCACCCTGGAGGCTGCTATCAAGGCTTTTATTCGCTTTAGAGATGTTGCTCCATAACAAAATTCAAATTGGCTTCTTCTCTGTACTCCTCCATAAGCTTGTTGGAAATTTGAGAGGATGTTGACTGATCTGCTCCAGTCAAACATTCTTCCCTCAGCGAAGCCGAGCTACTAGTCCTTTGCTACCTGTGAACAAACACATGGAAACGGGTCTCAGGAATAGGGAAGAAGGTAGAGGATGACACAGTGAGATCCCAGCAAAGCAAAGATGGGGCAAAAAGTTAGCACTACCAGTCCTGGGGCATGAACAGAAACACTACTTCCCTCCATCCCAACCAAAAAATCTAACTTCTGCCCAAGTAGGAAGCAAGTGCTCTGTACGAAAATGTGCAGATGAAATTGTTAGCCAAGCTCCAAGACTGACACCTTATGCCCAAAGACTGGTGCTCAGGGTATGTCAACTACTACAGAAGCACTCATTATGAGGGTCTGTTTATGAAGGTACCTTACAAGAACATCAAAAGAACTCAGGGCTCCAGAAACATCCTAGACCTGAGAAGACAATAGAGGGAGCAGAGCCAGGACAGTGGATACTCTTGTAAATATCCAAGTCTAAGTGACAGAGACTAAATAAAGTCTTTCTGTGTTGGAGGAGCAGCCACTTGTTGGTTAGCTTTGAGCCAAAATAATCATACAGAAACTGTATTAATTAAATCACTGCTTGACCCATTAGTTTTAGCTTTATATTGGCTAACTTTTATATTAATTTAACCGATTTCTTTTAATCTGTATATCGCCACGTTGCTGTGGCTTACGTGGTAATGTTCTGAGCATCTGTCTTCAGCAGCTCCATGGCTTCTCTCTAACTCTGCTTTCCTCCTCCCATGCTATAGGCCAAGCCAGTTTCTTTATTCATTAACTAATAAAAGCAGCACATAGACAGAAGGATCTCGCACATCATTTCTGCTCTCAGTCTACCTACTGAACGAGTAGAAAACTATATTACCCTTCATGGAGGCTCATTAGACTCCTCCCTGATGCAGGAAGAAATTTCACTTTGCTTCTTGGAAACAAGCACAAGTGAAGCTCCGCTTGTCACTCAGCACTGTCATTTGGGACCTGTCTGGTTTCCACCAAAGGTTCAGCTGTCAGAGGAACGAAGCTTATGGACCAGGGAAGCTGCAGTTGAGCCATTATGGATCGCAGAAAGCCTTGTAAATTCAGTCCCATCACTTCAATCAGAAAATCATACAGCTGTAAAGTCCAGAGCAAAATGTAAAACCAGGTCACACATTGATATGCAGTTACAACCTCATCCAAGGGGCATGGATGCATTTTCCTGTTCCTCTTGCTTGGGATTCTGGCCAAGGAAACCAGTAAGTACCCATGTGTTCCAGGCTCTGGGCTGACACTTGCAGATGTAAAGGAACCTGGCATCTCTGTTCTTCAGCTCCTTTCAAACTTCGTGTGTTGAAACCTTAATTCCCCGAAACTATTAGGAGGCAGGACCTCAGAGGTAATGAGGTCATAAATGGGATTACTACTCCTACAAAACAGATCCCTAGAGGGTTGCCATGCTACAAGAAGGTATCAACAATGATCTGGGAAATAAACACTCACAAGAAACTCCAGAGCTATGTGGAAGACATTGCCAATGTCAGAGCTGTAGGTAGAGACTGCTTGTTCATCCCATCCACTCAGATCCAAATAATCACACAGAAACTATATTGATTACAACACTACTTGGCCAGTAGCTTAGGTATATTCCTGGCTAACTCTTACATTTTAAATTAACCCATTTCTATTAATCTGTGAATCACAATGAAGCTGTGGCCTACGGTAAGGTTTTAGCTGGTGGCTGACACCTTACTCCTCCAACAGCTACAAGGCATCTCTTTGACTTCATCTACTTTCTCTCTATATCTCTGTTTGGATTTTCCTCCTGGCTTTACTCTATTAAGCCACTGGCCAAAAAAGCTTCTTTATTAACCAATGGTAATAAAACAAATTCATAGTATACAGAGGGGAATCCCACATCAAGAAGCCACCAACCTCACTAATACATTATGTAAGCAAGTCGGAAAATGTCACTGAACCTCATTTTTCCCCACTGATAACCATATATGATAGTAGTAAGCTCTAATGAGATGAAATAAAATATTCTAGCATAGAATAAACTTTCACTGAGGCCTACGAATTTTTGAGGTTCCTAACTATAGAATAAAACCAAAAAGATTATTAGCATTATTATATTAGTAAAATGGTGAGATTCAGATTAAGATAGGGTATGTTGTGGCTGTCACTATAAGTTGCAGAAGTAGGATTTTAGACTTTACTACCTCACATTTTTCATTTTTTTTAACTTAGGATCAAAAAATATGGACTTTGTTGGAATATTTTAATACACACACTTTGTTGCAATTTGCTAATCTTTACCTATCTCTGCATCTCATCTTGACCTTTGTTGCAGGATCAGGCAACAGCACCTCCCTTGCATGGCTCCCTTGTGCCCTGACAGTGGGATCTGTCCTCCTTATTCAGTGTCCTAATGGCTCTATCTGTGATGCTTTTCCTACAGTCCTCTCATGTTTGTGGCAGCCATATTGTTCTTCACTTCCAATGAACACCCAGATGGAATTATACCTAAAACAGGGAGAGTAAGATGCAGGGGACTGCCTAACATCAACACTTAAGGACAGAAACTTTGATATAAGTTTTAAGATTTCATTGAAAGATTAGGAACCCCATTATGGAAAAGAAAGTGTGTTCAGAATGTTTACAACTTCCTTAAGAATTTTTGACACTTCTAAGGTCTTTGGGGGACTTCAGGAGGATTCCTGAAACACATGAGAGAATTTCAATCCCTCTGGAGGGCCCTATGGTTTCCCCTGAACTAATACATGGCTTTGTTTTTTGAGAACAGGATGCTTCTTGGATAGACAATGGTAGGAGACGCTTGGAGGAACCACTTATCTTCTGGGTAAGCTTGGAATACTCCAATGTCCTTTCTGGCTGAGGTAGCTTCAGGGGAACAGATACCTGACCCAATTCAACTCTGAGGACAGAAATGAAGATTTTAGTAAATACCAGCCATTATAGGGCACAAGCGGATACACACTGTATTAGTCAGACCATTTGTTCCTAAAACAAAATACCTAAGCAAAACAACATAATGAGGAATGGGTTCATTTGGGCCCATGGATTCAGAGATTTCATTCTATCATGTCAAAGAAAAACAGGTATAACAGATCAGTTCACATCATGTCATGGAGAGAGAGATGGGAGGGAGGGAGAGAGAGGGAGAGAGAGAGAGAGAGAGAGAGAGAGAGAGAGAGAGAGAGAGAGAGAGAAGTTGTAGGTTTTCTCCTTTCTCTTATACTTAAGAATAAAGTACAAAGAACCCCAGTGCATGAGATGCTACTACATACATCCAGAGAGTGTCTTTTTGTGGCTAGTTAATTCTATTTGGAAATGTTCTCACAGATACACCCAGAGCTGTATTTTATTGATCTCCTAACTGTTTTTCCATCCCATTAGGCTAACAAGATTACCATAGTAAATCTACCTCCACCATTGTGACAGCAAAACACACCTCTTGAAAACATTACATTCTAGTCCTGTCCCTCAAATGCTAGTATCCATTTCACATATAACATTCACCAAGTCATCTCAAAGAGTTGCTATAATCTTAACAGTTTCAACGTTGTTCAAAACCCCAACCCCAGTAATCTCTGAGACCAAAGACAAAGTCATATCCCATAGCTCCTTTTTAGTCAGAAACAAATTACACATTTTCATGATCCAATGGCATAACTCACACAGTCTAATTCCAAAGGGAACACACTACAGTATGTCCATGAGGGTATTCCCAAGAGGGACTAGTAAAAGGGAAAGGTGTACCAAGAATATTGGTGGCATCAGCCCAGAGGCTGGGAGCATGTGTTAAAGGGATAATAGCCATAGGTGTAGAAACTTTAAACAGAAACTAGGAGTGGGACCAAAGCAAGGCTACAAACCCAGCAGGGAAGCACTAACTTTTAAGAGCCCATTGATGGAATCTGGAGCCTTGACGATGTGGAATGGGACCCAGGCTCCAAAGAAGTAACCCCTTGCAGGTTACAGCCTACGTGTCCTCTCTCTTGGGTTGGGTATGCTCATGTCCTTTCCTTATCAAACAGATGTTTCCTGCTCCTTCCCACTCTAATGCCCAACATCACCACCTTGACCCCAGCCTTGCATTTCCACACTGCCTTCTCAGTGACTGTCTGCAGGAATCCTGACTCCTTGATGGCCTCGCAGATCGCCTACATAACCTCGCACACACACACAAAATTAACATCGAATGGAGGACATTAAGGTCTGTCACTGACAAGGCCGAGCAGTAATTAGACCCCGTTGGGTCACAGCTGTAGTGACTTCTGAGTGGCTGGTTGCTGAACACTGAGAAATATTTTTTTTTAGATGGCTTTGTGCATGTGGGGTTTCCAGAGCTCTCTTTCGAAACAAACTCGTCTTTCAAATAAGTTAAAGCTCTACACCATGGAGCTTAAGATGGGTGGGTTCCAGTCAATTCCCGAGATGCCCTTGGGCATCATCATTGTTCAAGGCAAAATAGATGTATTCTCCTTAACGGCCTTCAGTAGACACACTTTCCTGGGTTCCAACTTTACATATCTTTCTTTCCTGGACAAACTGCAAGCTGTTCAGACTCATAAAAGATGTTTTTACTACATTTACACTGTGTGTGTATGTGTGTGCGCACGTGTGTGTGTGTGTGTGCACATGTGTGTGTATGTGTACCATGGCACACTTATAGAGGTCAGAGGACAACTGGTAGGAGTTAGTTCTCTTCTTCTGCCATGTGGGTCCCAGGAATCAAACTCGGGTATCAGACTTGGCATAAGTGCCTTTACCCACTGAACCGTCTCACCAGCTCTCAGACTTTTCTTCTGCTTTCTGCTCATCATTATCATTGTGGACTTGGCTAAAATCAGCCACCGATACCCACATGGCAGCCTGAATGCTGGTATGCCTTGAGATTTCTTTTCTCATATAACGTAGCTTATCCATTTTAAGGGTAGCCCTAACAAGGTCTTGTGACAAAGGTAAGATGCAGGCCGTTCCTCACCAGCATTTAACATGAATAGCCTCTTCTTTAAGTTATAATAGTCTTCAATTTCATATGAAACTTCATAAATCCAGTGTTCACTGTCTGCAATCCTATTGACATTGGTCTTTGGAAGTCCCACCAGAATCACTAAGCCCCTCTTCCAACATTCTAGAAATTCTCTCGCCTGCATTTTTAAGTGGTTCAATACCTGTTCCACCACATGCTGAACCAGTTCCTAAGGCTTCTGAATCACCTGGTTAGGTTTCATCATAGCAATGGCCTGAGTTCCTTAGTACCAATTTTGTGTGTTAGACATTTCATTGCTGCAACAAAATTCTTAGTTAGACAACTTAAAAAAGGAAATGTTTCTTTGGGCTCACAGTTCTAATCCTCCGTAGCAGGGACTGTGTGCTGGAGCAGAGCAGCATCCATTAAGGTGGCTAAGGAGAGAGAAACAGACTGGTTACAGAGTGAGTTGTCTTCTTCTTCTTCCTGTACTAAACGCAGGCTGCCAATCTATGCAAAGTCACCCACAGGTATCCAGAACATGTTTTCCTCCTTAATTGATGTCCTTAGGAAATACTTTCTGGACATACAGGGACATATGTTCCACTAATCTATGTCCTCCTCAGTATAATCAAGTTGACAATCCAGATAAGCCACTATGTCATCACCTTTACCTGTATATAGAGGCCACCACAGACAAGGTAGTGTATATAGAGGCTAAGGCCACCCATTGGTGCCCATGCCACTATACTCTGGGACAGAGAAGACCAACCTAGGCCCAGTGCACAAGTGTATCTGCATCCAGCGATGCAAACACTATAGCATCATCAGTAGAGTAAGTGTATGCTCGCCGACTCTGAGACCACACACTTAAATTTTCCTACACATAACTCTGAGTTAACAATATCTACCTTGAACCAATGATCTAAAAAGAAGAGAATTTCTGTATAAAAGGTAAAGTTCCTGGAAATCGATACATTATCAATAAAATAGTTACTGATGTGAATATGATTGAATATCTTATATAGAAACAAAATACTTTGAAGAATGGTTGAGCTTTTATGCATATTTCGGAGACTCTGGTAAAAAGTCAGGATCTATAAATTCTTCATTGAGTTTTAAAATCCCATTTGTTTATTTATCTGCTTAGTGTGGTGGTCAGAGGATGCCTTGCAAGAGTTGGTTCTTTGCTTCCACTTTGGGGCAGTGTTGACTGAACTGCCGTCTTCAGACTTGGCAGCAAACACTTGCACTATATGAGTCGTCTCACTGGCCTGCAAATCCAGGATTTTAGAGTAAGAGAGTTAAGGGATTCATAACAACAGGGTTGGCTGTGTGCCCTAAGAGGGCCGGCAGGAAAGAAGCCTCTTTCCCAGAGATAAGCCTTGTTCCTTAGCAGTTGATTGCACAGCACTCCTTGGTTGATTGTTATATTGAAGCTGTGCACTGGGCAGAAATGCCCGCAAGCATCATCTTTCTTCCTCTGGACCCTGTTTTCCAGCTCTGCATCACTCAAGCCCACAAGTCCTTGCTTTTTAAATGCTACATGCGAGCACTAGATAGGGCAAACAAGTCTGCATAGACATAATGCTTGTACCTGAGCATGCCCTAGGTCAATGTGTCCAGGTATGTATTTTTGAGTATCAGTAAGTTTCACTATATCGGTGAACACTTTTTTATTTTTGCTTTTTGAGTTTTCACACCTAGTTACTCCTGCAAACTGCGTGTTAGAATCTACCAGCCACTGAATATACTTTGAATATCATTTAATTGTTCACCTAAGTAGTCAGGGGTCCTGTTTGATGTCCCCTGTTTCAGAGTCTGACCATTGTCATTTTACATTTCCATGGTTTGAGGGTCTCTTCCTGCAAAGAAGATTCCTGCTGCCGTTGGAGCTCAGTATGCAGTTCAGACTCTGGGGCTTCACAGTTATTAGACACTACTGACAATTACCCTTTCCCCTTTGGTAGGCAGTGCCTAAAAACTTACTCACTACATCTGGGCTATGTCCTATTCTTTCATAGTCTCTTCTGACTAAAACACTGCTGAGAGAGAAAAATAAAGCAATGATTAAGGTTATTGACAAGGAAAAGAGCTATTATCGAGAATCTCTGGGCCTGAGGATAAGAATAAAGTATAAATTCATTTGTTACAAACAAGTAATGGTATAAAATGAGAATTCTCTAAGTGCTAGAAAAGAAATGCTGCCTCATTTACTATGATTGCAGCCAGGGAAGGTTTAGATTAAAACGAGAAGTTAAAATTATTAAGCTTTATCTGATCATGTCTTGCTAAACCTAGGAGCACAATACAAGGCTTTAAGATACAGGCACTCAATCATGAGCATGCAGTTTTGAAAATGAAGGCTTACTGAAAATGAAGGCAGAGGCACAAGAGAGCCAAGTTACCATATCAGACATTGTCCCTCTCTTATTATGTAGGATGCTTAATTACACTTAAGATGTAATTATAATATGTAAAAATGTTGAACTCTGTATAATGGCTTCTTATATAATACTAAACAAAGTGGGCATTAAATGAAGAAGCAGAGGCCACAAAAAGTAAATACCCATTGTGTTAAGGCCATTAGACCTGGCAGTCCTTTTCTTTTTTTGGGTGTCATTGCTCCTGTCAGAGCTTGAAGAAATATGATTAAGTATGGAATTACTTTTGCCTTGACATGATTTGTATAGAATTTAGGAGGGGGACTTTTTTTTCCCCCTTAAGAAAGCAGTTTAGAGGGTTGTTACAGCCTCCCTTGTCTGGCCCCAGCTATCTTTCTAGAAAATATGGGAGAGTCCCATCTCCTTTCTGAAGACCTTGCCCACTATATGGGAGAAACTTAGTTTACTGCAAAGGTGGAAGAGCAAGGGCCCAACATGGTATTCTTCCTTGGATTTCCAGAAGTTGAGATCTTTATCATGAAAACCGACCTTCCCAGCTCATCCTGACTTATCCAAAGCTCTTTTCTCCATGAAGTTCCAAACATCAAAGGGAAGACTGAAATGTTTCAGTGAGGCTGAGAAGTACAGACATCGGGCAGGGAGCAGAGAAGTCCAGAACAGGGAGATAACTAAGTGGGGGTGAGGGGTATGTCCTTGAGAGAAAGAAAACACAGACCTTGCAAAGGGCATACAAACACTGAGAAGTCAAGATTGGGGTCCCGTGAGATTTAAGCATGCAGCTATAAGGGTGCTCTGTAACCAGAGGGAACACAGAGATGAGAAAAGCAATACAGGCAACTGGCATGAGAAAAGATACCCATAATGCACTGTGTGTCACGGCCCAGTTCCCCCCAAGAAGTTTCCAAAAACTCACTTTTTTCAACCAAGATGATCAACTAACCAGAGTCTGGAACTGTGCCCAGGCTGTCCTCTTGCTGCCTGCTGGCTTAGATCCATGGACACTGGCTATACCCAGGATAAAGAGGGTGTGGTCTATCCCCATTCAACCTGAGACCCACCTGGGGAGAAGAGTGCCACCAATTGTGTACACTGGCAGACAGAATTCAATACCTAAACTGTAGCACACCCAGAAACAGAGTGCACTTTAATCCCAGAGAATAAGAGCATTAGGAGCAGACACGTTTTATTATTAAACAACTTTAATCCAAATGCTGATTATTGTTTGCAGTGTCTGAAGGCACAAAATATACCTAAAATGTATGGAAGAGTCTAAACAGAGTTATAAATCCACAGAGCAAAGCATGAAAAAGATACATTCTGAGCTGACACAGATAGCTGGGGCGGGAGAATCTAGGCTTTGTTGTTGTCCTCCCCCTAGATAACTTGCTTGATATCAATCGTTTCCCCTCATGCCAAGGGTAGGGAAATTAAAAAATGACACAAATATGGTAATAAGAACACTGGGAGGTATCTGGAACATCCAGAAGCATTATACTTTTCTTGCAAAGATAATCTCTTTCTCCCTCTCCTCTCTTCTTCCTCCCTTTCCTTTCCCTTCTCTCTCTCTCTCTCTCTCTCTCTCTCTCTCTCTCTCTCTCTCTAAAATACACATACATACATACACACATACACACACACACAGAGAGAGAGAGAGAAAGAGAGAGAGAGACTCTTACTCCTAAGCAAAGACATCCATATCCATGGTATACCAAGGAAACTAGGTCATCTTTGGGATACAGACAGGTGTAAGATAAGGCAGTGAGACCAGAGTTTGATTTTTAAATGACTATATATATGAAAAATTAACCCTCCAGTGCAAGTTGCCCAAAGTGCTGATGAAACGAAACCAAAGCTATGCAAGCTAGGCAGCCCACCTAGGCTTTGCCATGCACACCTGTCTCCACGGTCCACACACTGACTGGAGAAATGCTGATAAAACTCCAGTCACACTAGTATCATGGAATTCCCAGGGGCCAATGATACAGAACTGTGAACATTGTCTTGTTTTGTTCTGGTGCTTTTAGCTGACTCTGTGATACAGTAACTTCTTTATACTCGTTAACATCATTAGGGACTTTGGGAAATAGATTCATCCTGGGCCAGTAATTACCTCCATGAATATATCTCTCAACTAACTCTATAAAAATATAGAGAAGTACAGAAGAAGTAATAGACAGAATGGTGTGTTTCTCTGTAACTAGAGACCAAGATCTTAACACCTCAATTTGTAGTTCGGGTAGCAACTCCATACTTTTGGAACTGGATGGGGTTATGTTCTACATCCCAGCAGTGCAGGAGATAGAGACACCTTGGTCTTCAAAATGGGAGGAAGCAGCTTAGAGTGATAGAGCTCAGATTCCCCCTGAGGGATCATTGCTGGTTCTACAGTTTAGTTATCCCACAAAAGGCAATGGAGAGAGGGAAGATCCTTAGGTTAGCCTAGTTTTATCAAACAGGACTTCCCTGCAAATTCACCATCTCAGAGGATAGAAGATGCTTCCAGCTTGAAGGATCACTGCTGTGGGTTGGTTTATTGTCTGAGGACTCCTGGTGTTGAAAACACAGTAATTCTGGAGAAAGAGCTAGTGCTGAGATCTGGTCCTGTTTAGCCAACTTTATAAAGTGCTAAAGACATGTCTTCAAGGACTATGGATAGCTTCATTAGGACTCTTCTCGAAAGAGTCAAGCTAATTCCCTACGTGGTCCTTCTTGTTTATCCTCAATCTCCCCGTAATTTGGAGAAAATTCCCCTAACTCATTTCAGTAGAAGCCTTTTACCTGTGTCCACAATACTTCTACTCCCTGTGTCTGTAGCTACACTTTTCTTTTGATCAGAGCTATAAGCCCCAATCTAAGCGAACAGTCTTTACCTGGTTTTTTATCCCCCATCCTACAATCCATATGACAAATTCAACCTATAAGAAAGAATGTCCCACTCAGGATAGTCCCACCACTGCCTAGATGGGGTTTGTCCTCCCTTCCATAGTCTGTCGCTGATTGATTCTCCTAAGTAGAAAAAGAGTTTTGTTTAAAAAAAATCTAATAATATGCTGTCCAAACACATTGATATCAAAGCCTCAGAGACTGTGACCTCAATATGGGCATCTTTTCTGAGGCCTTGGGGACAGTTGCCTGCTACACACTGTGACACACAGTGACCTTAGCATCTTGAGCCTGATTGTCCAGCGCCATGTCTAAGACAGGTCAGCCTACAGGTCAGGGACCAGATGGGTCCACACAACATGGGCTCCAGACTCAGCACACACTGAATACGCCCAAGGACACCGAAGGAATAATGAGGGACTTGTAAGGAAGGACAAGAGGGAAAGCTGTTGGCACAGCTGCAAGCGGCATTCGGGGATCCTCCACGTCCTCTTTCCTCCCCAGCAGCCAGGAGCTTCTTCTCTGATGGTCCTTCCTGGCCTCAGAAGGGTCCAGGAACAGGGGGCTCCTTTGGCACTTCAGAATGATCACAAGTAATTTGCCTTTTTATTCATATAGAACAAAATTTACAAAGTCATTCATACAGTTTTTGTTGGTTTTTTGTTTTTTACTGACTTTGAAAATTGGGAATATTCAAAATACACTTTTACCCCACTCCATTCTCTCATTATTTACATTTATGTACAAGAAAAATGAAAGAGTCCTTGTGTGTGTGTGTGTGTGTGTGTGTGTGTGTGTGTGTGGTCTGTGTTGTCATTTTCTTGTATTAAAAAGCTCTGCTGGTCGGGTGGGTGGGCAGACGGGCAAGAGGGCAGGCGACGGTCAGATGGAGGTGCCGTGAGAGGTGTCCAGAGCCTCTGGAAGGACGCCTCCAGGCACGGGCTGAAAGGACATGGGGATTGGGGTCTTCACAGGGCTCTGTCGGAACAGTCCTCCGTTGGGCGACCTGTGTTTGCACTGAATCGTGGGCATGGTGGCTGAGCTGCTCAGTGGCAGTGGCAGGTTGCTGCTGGGCCCTGACGACAGTGTCCGGCTGGTGCCATGGCTGCTTTGTTCAGGCAGAAAGGTGCTGACCGAGAGCTGGGTGTTCTGATACTCCCGTGTGGGCTCCAAAGCTTGGCTTGGAGCCAGGCCCCCCATCTCCAGGGCAGAGAGCTCAATGGATGCTGGGGAAATTTGCTTGTGAGCAATGTCTTCATCCATGAGGCTGTTTATGCGTCGGTGCACCTGCTCCAGATTCACCTCTTTGTCCTGAAGAGAAAGGACAGGAAGGTCAAAGGACATCCGTAGAGTGGACTGAGGTCAGCTTTGCTGCTAAATCCGGATACCTGGAGCTACTAGTCTGTTCAGCTTGCCAGACAGAGTATCCCTCATTGTTCCCACCTTCCCTCAATCAGATGGTAAACCCTTGGCTATCTGGGGAATCCATACCCAAGAACACTAATCTTTGTAAAATGATGACCCCGACAGCAGGCATCAGAAGCCTCTCTCTTCCACACTGCACTCAGCCTAGAATGTCTGGCACACCCAGGGCAACCCTATAACAAGATGCTCTGAAGAACTGGCTGAAGCAGGAAGAGATAAATAGAGTGTCAGCAAAATAGAGGAAGTGATCTTGATCCCTAATATGCCCCATGCGTTTGCAGTTTGAATTCACATCTTCCTAGGCTTGATGCATTCACCCTTGCCTTACACAAAGAGGAACAGGGTCAAAGTAATTCCATTGCCTTGTGAGTCACCAACCCCACGAGTGTTAGAGGTTACCGAGAAGTCAAAAAAAAAAAAAGAAACACTGAACTACCTGACCACCTAGTTTGTGTGTGTGTGTGTGTGTGTGTGTGTGTGTGTGTGTGTAGTATCTCTAGTTCATTCCAGAGGGTAAAGCATGCCCCATTGGCAAATAGGGCATGGTGTTTAAGTGGGGAGAGGAGCAGGGGCAGAGAGGTATCAAGAGGACTTGAGGCTTCCCAAACGGACGATTCTCACCCAAGACTCTTTAGTTTATTTATCTACTAAAGAAAGAAAAAAAAACTAATTCTTCTCAAGTAAACTGATGCTACATCTTTAATGCTAAAATCAATCAAGGTGGTTGCTGTGCTTGAAAGCTCAAAGGAAATGTTGCCTGCTCCCTCTGTCCCACCCCATACCCCACCGAAGTGGACAAGTGACAAGTGTCCAGGAAAATAGCTATACCACCTCCCAAAGGAGGGTAGAAGCTGCAGGACCAATTGTGGCTCTGTGGGTGCCAATGTTCTAGGAAAGATGGTGGCTACAGCTGGCCCTTTCAGAAGTCAGACTCCAAGAAAAAATAGAGTCAAGGTTTATTTCTAAAATACAATCTTGCCAGTGGTCTAGTGTTCAGAACACATGAGAGAGAGGAATAGAACCTCTGTTTAGGTTGTAGGTATTTTAGAAACACCACAAGATGTAGAGGCTTTGATATGCCTCCAAAAAGAAAAAAAATTATCATGCAAAACAGAGGTTATCCCAGTGACTGATTATTTGGAGCTCCTATGGGGATAAGCAACAGGGCTCCCAATTAGGAGGTCACTTGGAATCAAGAACATAAGCCCTCCTCCTTTTTCATGATGCCAATCACAAAGCCAATACTAGGAAGACTCAAGACAGCATTTCTCAGGTGGGCAAAGAACTAGAGAATCCTGTCATTCATTCCTTGACTCAACAGTCTTTGCCATGGAGAAAATGAGATCACTGCTGTCTAAATGCCCATGAGTTCAAAGCTGGCATACTGGGCCTAGCTTCTGGTAAGGCACATACAGTGGTTTCCAGAACATCTCCTGCAGCAAGAACCCTGACAACATCCATAAGACAATGAAGAACTCATTGCAGGCCAGGAAGAAACTGAATAATAAAGGAGCACACTGGGCAGAGGGTGAGGGAACATTGTGGAAATTGGCTTGTTGTCATAAATGGAAATGACATTGGAAGTAACTGGATGGCCACTGGATAACACCCAGGATTCCAGTGATCTGAAACCGCCCAGTATGACTCAGCTCATCAGTGCCGGGAAGCTGCTTCTGCGATAAGAATACCTCTGAATAGCAAGTGCCAAAGAAACGTGGGGGAAAATGGGTGAGATGCTATCCACTACTTTGTCTCAATACCATTCATAAGATTCTCTTCTTAGCGCCTTCAAGGATCTGTAAGCTGTAAGTGCTCCTCAATTAACAGTGTTAAATATTAACAGACTCACAGCCAGTTGAAAATGGCCTAAGTCAACAATGTAATCACCATAAGTACCAGGCACCCTCACTTCAGCAATATGGCCCACTGGAGAGCATTGGCATTTTCTGCTTGTGTTCCGTAGCTGGGACTGCGGCTCTCTGCTGCTTCTCAGTGTTGTCAGAAAATAGGACCACAAAGTGTTTGCCCAGAAAAAGATTAAAAAATTAAAGTGTAGTTTCTGCTGACTGCATGCTGCTATTGTACCATGGTAAACGGGAACTATCATAGTTGAACCACGGCACATTAAATATAGCAAACAAGATCAAAGTGATTTATTAATTATTTTGTAGCATGGTTGACCTAGCACGGAGCAACTTTCTCCTCAATGTATGATTTATCTGTCTTTCTTGTTTTTTCTTTGCTTTATATAAAGAGAAATGTTTCCATTCTTCATATAAAAATTTTAAGATAGTATCTTATGCCTATTATTTGGGGGGTTAGTGACTTGGATTCCCTCATTTTTGATGAATTTTTGTTTGTTTGTTTTTGTTTTTCAAGACAGGGTTTCTCTGTAGCTTTGGAACCTGTCCTTGAACTAGCTCTTATAGACCAGGATGGCCTCAAACTCACAGAGATCCACCTGCCTCTGCCTCCTGAGTGCTGGGATTAAAGGTGTGTGCCACCACCACGATGGCTTCTTAAATAATCCATGTTTCATCTTTAGGGAGTCACTTGCTTTGGGCAAGTTGCTGCCTTCAGTCCATAATGGTGTGGGTGGCAGATAACATTCCCCGGTTAACAGACAGAACCATCGTACAAACAAGGTCATTAGCACATGGTGAAAATCCCGAAAAAAAAAAAAAAAGACTCAGAGGATAGGTGGAGTTTCATCCAATAGCTGTGGTACCATACCCAACCATCCATGCTGTGGCCCCGCTCTCAAGGTCTGGGCCTCAGGATAAGCTCTGGCTCTGCTCATAATCAAACTTAGATTTTCAGCCTTTTCACAGCTGCCCTGATCTGCAATGTAGCTTTTTGACATGGGATATGGCCCCTTTGTCTGAACCAACCAAAGTCAGCGTCGTAACTCAGCTGGTGAACATTTCAATTTACAGATTATTTTCATCCCAAAATGCACAAAAAGGGTGGAAGGTGGAGATACTGGGACAGAGTTTCAGATGCTTTTAGGGTTCAAGGCAACAATATTCTCTTCCCTACAGCCAGCAAAACTTGGAGAAGACTAGACAAGCCAAGTGCTCTCTCTACAGCCTATGGTTTCAGGAGAAGGAAAACTGATGAGCCATGTTGGGGGTTTCCTTGAAAGAACCGGTTAGTTACATAACCTTGCCTTCTCTTCCTTTCTGTTTTATAATTCAGTACCGTAAGGCGCCCATCTGGAATGGAAGACTATTTGCAACAGGCAAGAATCAAGCTGTCTTGGCTCCAGTTGTGTTCACTATGGATTCTGACAGCTGAAGGGAGAGCCCTGACCTTTCCCTTAGAGTCAGCTAAGTACTGGGTCAGGGCAGGTGCTCAGAGGGTAGGTCCTGTTTTTCAGGCCTTGGAAACAAAGAGATAGGAGAACTTCCTGTAAAAGAATGCCCCAGGGAGACAGAGATCTGAGAGTCTCAGACAGACAGGAAACAGAACTCTCTACCCAATGCCAGAGCAACAAACATTGGTTGGTGTGGTGTCTCAACCAAAGTCCTGGGAAGAAAAATGTGAGCAAAGGACGCCTCTTATCTGGAGCCTTCAGCATTGACATTCAAGGCACAAAATGGGAAGCAGTAGCGGTCTGGAGTGGAGGGAGGGCACAGTTAATAACCTAACCTTCTAATGCAGCTGTGTGGTCAAGTAACATCAGCATATTAAAGACTAACCCAAGGAATGGGTATTTCTCTTAGTTTAAATTTTGAGGATTTTATACAATATATTTTGATCATATTCTCCCTCCCAATTCCTCCCAAATCTTTCTCCACCTTCATGTTCTATCTTAAAAACATACCAAAACATTCCAAAAGCAAAGCCAAAATAAAACAAAGCACAATTGCATGCACACACACACATACATACACACACACACACACACACACACACACCACCACCACCACCAACAACAACAACAACAACAACAGCAGCAGCAACAACAACAAGAAATGTGGAGTGTGATTTGTGTTGTCTGTATAAGCTGAAAGAAAGATCTTGAATAGCTTCTTAACCTAGTGTAGTTTTTTTCCTGCCTCAAATTAAGAATGGATGAATCCGTTGTAAGCAGTGTGAAGCCATGCAGGGCAGATCAACTCCCAATTGTGGTTATCTATTAGCCTTTAGCCTTCCTATGTCAGGATACACAGAAAATGTTCACACCAATTGAAGAAATTTTCCAGAGAGAGCTTCCTGTGCCAAATGGCTGTCAAGAATCCAACTTCCTCAAACCAGTTGGCCCTCCTTCTATTCAAATTCTATTATCCCAGTAACATCAAGACCAAGATAAGCCCAGGGAGAAGAGGGGTCCATCAGGAGTACCCTGTACTGGTTGGTTAAGTCTGCAAGAAAATGAACAGAACTGGCATAAATGCCTACTGACCTCCCTGGAAATTGAAGGCAGCCTGCTTCAGAGTCTCAGCATCCTTAAGCTGCCTGCTTCTGTGGCTTAGCCTGAGAGCTAGAACGGAGGGGCAAGAAGCACAGGGCCAGCTTGCTTGGGGTCTTTGTTCTCTCGTATTACCTAGGCCACAGATTTAGCACAAGCAAGGTCATGTCTCCTTGGATCTTATATGTCTCTGACCAAGGAAAGGAAGAAGTAATCAGCTTAAACAAGGAAAACAGCAGGAGTGACTTGAATAATTATCCCTCTTTCAGACAAAATGATGCATTCTATAATGTTATGCAAATCAAATAATGGGCTTTTTTTTAAAAAAAAATGTGAACTACATCAGTTCACATCCTCATTATCCCAAGGCTTCAGTGTTCAGCCAGGTAATGACAGCTGTGGAAAGAGATCTGGGAACTTATGGCTGCCTTCATTAATCTACCGTAGGCAACTGACCTAGTCAAACATCCCTGAATATGAAATAAAATTTACTGACTGCATTTACCCACGAATCGACTGGATTCCAGCTCTGCATTCTTCACCCCATGTTAAGGATGGCGACAGATGCAGAAAGTGAGGTTACCAGGGAACCTCTCTGAGGCATTCTCTAGCAGAGATAAAGTTCTGTAATTAAGCCACTGTTCAGCAATGTGGAAATAATACAGTGTATTGGAAAACGGTAATTAACTAAACTATCATCTGTGTAACAGCATGTTACACATGGGACTCATTAGAACCAACTTTGGAATCCAACATCTCCCACTTTAAGGTGGGCAGGAATAAAACTAGGGCTCAGGGACCTCCCACCTGACCTGGCGGGTTGTTGGAAACATTCTCCTGTTACCACTGAGACCCACCAGGTGGTAAATGGTACCCAATGGATGGGAGCGATGCCACCAACACAATTCCTCTTAGATGTTGCTAGAAATTGAGTTTGGGTCTGAGAGTTGTGATTAGGTGGAAAAAAAGAGTTTGAATTTTGAGACAATTAAATGAGCTCAGGGGATGATCAATCATCCTGTGAAGCATTGTGGGGGAGTGTCTGAGCACCTCCCTCTCCAATTTTTCTGGTCAGGGAAATGAGAGGCAACCAACAAGCCCTTCATACGTCAGATAGGAGCAGCAGGACCCAGATGCATGAGCAGAGACTAGCAGTGAAGTGACCTGCTCAAGATGACACATGAAGAATGTAGTACTGGGACTGGTACTCATGTCCACTGAGATCCAACCCTGGGGTTCTTTTCTACCATGACAGGCTCACCTTCTTCATCATGGAAGGTTCCTGCATACCCTGGCAGAAAGTTGATGGAAGGTTTTAACCCTTGGCAGGATATCAGAAATGAATGCGGAAGTTTTGTAAAGTATAGTTTTCCAGATCGTCTTATGAAAACTGGGGCCGAGCATCTGTACTTCTAAAAAGCTCCAGAATTGATCATCTCTGATATGCAGCCAAAACTGGAAGTCATTGATCCAGCTGCAATGATTATACAACAATTTAACATTTAATAGCATTTTCTTTATAGGAGCCCAGACTGGTTTGCTCATTCAATAACTACATTTGAGCTCCTATGACCAGATGAGCTAATGTTCTTGGTAAAACATTCATCTTTGGTTCCTGGCACACAGAAAATGTTCAATACCTCAGTTATATTCATCACCCCCTAACAAGAGTTCCCGTGTTCCAGAGAATGGGCAAAGCGATTCAAATGCAGAGGTAAGGAGCTACTGGCTGGCTTGAAGCAGACAAAGGTAAAAAGTTACTGACAGCAAAGGAGACGGGCAGTGGTCACGGGCAGAGATGGCTTTGCCAAGGACCTGGTTCTGAGGTACTCAGTGGTGTGGAAGTGCTCCATGCTTCTTATTGAAATGTTCTGGGTTAATTTCTGGGATGTATTGAACTATCTGACACCTCGTCTCAGTTTTCAACAGAAGACAAAAAACAAACAAAGAAAAAACAAGTCCTGAGATTACTTTCTAGAACCTGACCCAGAGAAGAATTGAATCTCATTCCTTATTCTCAAAATCTTCTAGAAAATACTAGGTAGAAATTCATGATCCTGCACACCCCAAGAGAGCCCAGTGTCCTTGCACTGTGACAAGCCTGCCTCCGGGAGGTAGCAGGTGCAGGGAGGCAGCTGTATCCTCCCTGTGCCAGCTCTGTTATTGTCGCTTCTGAGTGATACTCTTCCGGTAATAAGGAAGCCTTCCTTAAATGTTGTTGACAAGGGCTAAGAAGACAGCGTGCAATTTGTAAAGCACAGGAGTGGAGGCAAAGCGGTGTATGGCGTTGAAGCGAGGACTCCTAGTATTCAGTCACCCGTAGGGGAGAAGCTTTGAAGGCCATCCCCACAGAACAAGAGAGATGCTGCTATGCTGCCACTGCTGGATAGCTGTCCTGGCCTTCCTTGGCCGTGTATGCCATGGAAACACAGGGCAGGACGAGCAAGACAGGGAGAAACTAGAATTCCAACTTCCAGCCCTGTGATGGATGATTCATCCCTCAATCCTCATGTCAGCTCCCATTTGTGCAGTTCTCATCTTTATTTCATGAATATTTCATTCTCAGAGCGATGATTCCACATCCCCCATAAATCTCGTGAGTGGCTCTTTACTGCGTCCCCAAGAGCTTGGTGCACTCACCTGCATTGGGTAACTACATAATTGTCTGATTCCTCAGAAAAAATATGAGCTCAAATGTGCATGAATATTAAGAGGTTCAATGCACATTACAACCCTTCCCCCAAAAGGTGTCTAAACTCGGAAGACATGACAGCACAAGCCATTAAACACAGCCTGGGCTCCACCCAAAGACAGCTTTTTCAGCTCTTAAGAAATATAGCTGGTATCCCAAAATGAAACATTCCAAGAGTTTCCAGCCAGCCTCGCCTAATTGCAAGGCTGCTCCATAAAACATGGAACGGCAGCAATGTGAAGGGGATCTAAATTAAATACCTTTATTATTTCACCACGGTTTTAAAGATATAATATTAAAGTATTGCCATCACATCCATCCTCTGTTCACAGATGATAAGGTTCAAACCCCTTGCCCTGGCATTGAGACACTGGAAGTAGACCCATGCTCCTTCCTCAGGCTCTTCTATTGGCTTTTCCTTCCTGTCCTTACTTCCTGTTACTTTGTTCAGCTTCTCCAAAATACAACTTTTCATCTCATCTCCAATTCAGTGATTTTTACTGGTTTCTCAAGTCTCCACACTCATCTCCTCAAGCCCCAGGAATATTTACTAATCACTATACACCATAACCCCCAGCTACCCCACCACATGCTGGCTAGGCCGGGCCTGCTCTGTGCAGTAGTGGTTCTTACTGCTTAGGTCAGGAGAGCCCAATCTCCATGATGGAGGCTGGTGAGCTGTGCTGTAGTTGCCCATGGGTAAGAAGTACCCTTGAAGGGAAGAAAGGGCTCCACATGGACCTTATTGTTAATGAAACCAAGAAGGGAAGTGGTATAAACTTCCTCTGAAAGCTGAGAACCTATAAAAACAGGGGAAGGTTTCCACGCAATCCATTTAAACAGCAACAGAAGGCAAAGGCTGGGCAGCCCCTACTGTGCTTCCTCTATGTCTCTGTCATTTTCGTCTCTGTCTGGATGCAGGCTGAGAGCCAGGCAAGGGGCTCACACTGTGGAAGTGTAAATTGTTTGTAAATGTATTCTCTCCTATCAGCAAGTGTACATTTATGCAGAAGTGAGAAAGCAAGAAGAGGTCCTGCCAGGGAAGAAGCAAACAATTTGTGCTTTCACAAGCTGGACATCCCTTCATCTTCTGTGTTCTCTCTTTGCTTGAACCATCTTATTTATGTCTGTCTCTGTCTCTGTCTCTGTCTCTCTCGGTCTCTATGTCTCTATCTTTCTCTCTCTGTTTCTCTCTCTCTTACTCCGTGTGACCAATCTGGAATGATCACCACACTAGGGGCTATGAAGGTAAAAGAATAAAAGTAGACAAGACCCTCCGACATGAAAATAAACCTCCCTTGCTAACCTGACCTGTGCAGCATTTGTACAGGGGAAACCAAGAGGATGACTAAGGAGAAAGCCCAGACATGGAACAAGACAACAGCACAGGTGGGGATACAATGTGGGTCAACCAGTGTCCTTTCTGTCTGTCCCATCTTTCCTCTTCCTCCTTAGAGGGGCCCTGGGACCACCCACCATACCTGTCTGAAGATGCTTTTATGTCCAAAGCCCCGGGTGATGGCAGCAGGAAAGGTGCCCTAGCTTTGGTATGGGGGAACTGACAAGATTCTGCAGTTGCCGAGGACACTGGGGCTTCTTCTTTATCTGCTCATTAGTAAGTCAGGGTCCCTTCCTTTTTAAATATAAAAAAAAAAACCCCTTTTGAATAAATAATCATTTCCCAACTTAACAAAATACAACTTTGGGTAGAACCATTAAACTCCTCTCCCCCTTTCCTTCCTGTGGTTCAGGGATTACAGGAGAGCCTTCAAGATGGTAGAAAAGCCAGGCTTCCTTCTTTCTTTCCTTCCTCCCTCCCTTCCTGTGGGCACTTTAGCGCTGACTCAGCAGTGCATGCCATTAGAGAGCAAAGCACTGACTGAAAGAATAGAGGATAGGAGGGACAGGGAGACAGCCATTGCCTCCCTGTCAGAGGGACAGGGAGACAGTCAATGCCTTCCTGTCAGTCAGAGGGACAGGGAGACAGCCATTGCCTTCCTTGTCAGAGGGACAGGAAGACAGCCATTGCCTTCCTTGTCAGAGGGACAGGGAGACAGCCATTGCCTTCCTTGCCAAGGACTCCCTTGCAGACTGATGGGTAAGGGTGCAGCCAGACAAGCAGTTCTTGGAAAGAGATGCCAGGCATCTTTGCTACAGAGGTACCAGTTCCCTGCCTATACCAGGCTGCGTGAGATCATTCACCTCTTCCCCGCTCCTACCTGTCTGTGGTTCCTGTCCCAGTTTGCTTTGCTTTTCTCTTTGACCTCCCACCTCTGAAGACAAATAATGAACCTGTGGTCACCTGAGCCTCCAGTACAAATGAAACCAGGAACATCAGGCAGGATTCTTAATAACGACTGCTTTTGGACAGAACGCCAGCTGCTTTACAGTTTCCTCTTGGAGATTTATCTCCAGAGGCCTCTGAAGAATCCGTGAGCCAAAGTCTGATCCTGGATGAAGCCCGCGTGTGTTTAGCAGGCAGGGACCACACATGGATGGAGGACCAGAGCTTGTCCTATAGATGCCTATGTTTGCTTCTGTTGGCAAAGCATCATCACAACACGATGCTCTCTGACACCCTCTTTTAGGGGAATTCCCTTTATGGTCCATTTAAAAAACCAAATCAGAAAATGACCTTGAAGAACAAATCCCCAACAAGATGGATGTGTCCAGGGACAGAATCACAGTGGCTGGTATACATAGTGAGAGAAATACCCAGAACCTAGAGTCTGGAGTTTCTCCCAAAGTGGTAAGGCTAGGCCTTGTGAGAATGGGGGAGGGGGGCGAGAAAAGAAAGGGAGACAGTGGACAGGAACCCCTTGCCTACTGGGGACACGGGACCTATGACTGTGTGTGAGACACCAAAGAGAACCAAGAAGGAATGCGGGCTCCTCTCTTACCCTACAGGTGGTCTCTCCAGGTCAGGGTGGAAGCACATGAGTGGGGCAGGGTGGGGAAGGGCTCTCTGGCGCTGCCCACGCTGTACCTGCTCTATAGATAAATACAGGACTTTAGTGGCCATGGCTGGTCCCTTGGCACTTTGTTCAAACATGAAAACACCCCCTGCATTTTCTCTTGCTTTATAAACAAAATGAAATGTGACATATTCCCCCAATATCCAATGCTGCCGTGTCAAGACAAGGTGACTCTGATCAATACTAACTAGAAGAAAGCCACCCACCAAATAAATGGCCCAGGGAGACACCCTGCCTCTGTACTATGGCAAGACTATAAGGACACCAACCTCTTTGGGGGTCTCCTGGTGGCACCGGTTGCTGTTCCACCATAACTCTAGAGCAGCCACAAGGCAGGCAAGAAGGAGGCCGATGGCCAAGATGCAGAAGACCCCAGCAAAGCTGTGCAGTTTAAGGGATTTGCCCTCAGCCTGGGCACTGGAATGGCTGGTGAGGTCACAGCGGCCTGTGTGCGGCCACCACTTCTGCTTGAGCACATCCAGGTCCCCTGTGTCTTGCAGCTCCAGGATCCTGTAAGACACAACACAGGTGAAGCAGAGCCACTGACTTCCTCAGGTTAGCCATCGGGTCCTGTCAACAGCCTCCCATGCTTACCCTGGAAGCATCACAGTAATTCTCAGAGCTGGGTTCTTCCCCAGTGCCTTCTTCACCACGCACCCAGAGTGCGTCCCTCAGAACATACAATAGTAGGTTTTCCCTCTCCCCGTCCCCTGAACCAGTGGCAAATGGTTCAGCGACTTAGTATGTCAGGTCCCTCACGTGGATTGCTGAGAAAGTTCTCAGGATAAACTTGGGGCATGCAGACATGAACTAGGGAAACCCATGGAATGCAGATTTAGTATGCTCACAGTCATAAAAGAAAAGCTGTCCATAAAATTTTAACATCTGAAAGTCAAACATCCTTAATCAAGGACCTGGAAAAAACACTTCAAAGTCTGAAACTTTTTGCAGATCTGCATGATACCACAAATGGAAAATTCCACATTTGACCACTTACATGCTAATAAACACAAACTTTATTTCATGTACAGACTTATTTAAAACATCTCATAAGATTACACACAGACTATATGTGAATGATACATATGAATCATAAATTAATTTCATGTTTATACTTAGGTCCCATTCCCAGTTATTCCATTACATACATGTAAGTATTTCAAATCTGGAAAAAAATCCAAACTCTTAAGCTCTTATTGTCCTGTCCATTTTGGAAAAGTGAAACTCCATTTGTCTACCCTGTCTGTCCTAATGGGACTCATGTTATTCTCCATCATTTCATTTAGGAAGATTCTGTGCCAAGAACGATGCTGGAAGCTGCCAAAGCTTGTGGTCTAAAGATGCACATGTCAACGGTCAGTGTGAAGACCGAAGCGGTGATGGACAAAAGGAAACGAGCGGAGAAATGCCAGGGAGACGCACGTGCCAGGGGTTTCTAACTGCAGCCTCAAGAGGAGTGTGTGGAGCAGACAGCAGTGGAGGAAAGCCTGGAGGACGATGGGTCATGCAGCAACAGTGGTGGTCCAGTTGTTTCCTTAGGTCCTTGGGCAGTGTGTAGCCAACCTCTATACCTAGCAGATCTTTCTGAATCTTAGAGGCCAACCTTCTGGGATTAGTAGTCCTATTGTTTTACATTATAGCAAAGGAAATCAAGGCACAGAGAAGTGAAATACCTTTCCAGAGGCTGGCAACCACTGGAATAGGTGTGAATACCCTGTCTGGTACAAAGGACTCATTGCAGTTTGCCAGCCACAACACAGAGTGAAGCTGTGGCATGGTGAATGAGGAAGACGGAGGCATAGGATGAAGACGAAAAAGCAGACACACAGAGATGCGCTCTAACAGAGTGTGAGAGGGGGGTCTGACTGCATAATGGTGGGACAAGTCCTCATGTTGGCTTCTACCACTGTGGTGTTTTGTGTGCTCCTTCTGTAACTTTGAGCTCTGCACAGTGAGAGGGCCAGGTATCATGGGTGGCTTGCAGATTCAAAGCAGACAAGCCTTTCCATCTGATGGGTACTTATCTATGAGTCTGGTCCATGGAGATGCATTTAGTTCACAGGCGTATGCAGTTAACGAACTGCAGAAGCTCAACTCGACAGTTGTATAGTCTCTGCACTGGACTTGCATCTATAGTTCTGAGGCTGGGCCCACATATTATGCCTGAGTGTATCCCAGGTCCTGTCTCTATCATGGGCCAGCATGGTGTAGCCTCTTATTATCTGTGAAGGACCCATCTCAGGACAGAGTAGACTTTGATCTCATCTGTGTTTTACTGGATGAAGGCCAAATCCTGCTAAGCCTCACTGATTTGTGGTTCCCATTCTAATGAGTAGGGCTGCAGCTTTCTATGTTTGTCATGCGCAAGCTTAGTAGATATCAAAACAAAAGCTACTTGTTATCAGATATTTGTCCTGTCAACGAATGTGTGAATGCATTTGCTGAATAATGAACACAAACTAAGCTGGAAGGGCCATAGCGAGAATATAAAAACATCCAGCAAGAAATCAGGGCAATGATAATCCCGAAAGGCTTAGAACGTGGCCATGCCTGGAAGGACATGGTCCCTGAGGTCACTGATTTACATGTGCATTTTTGTGTTTTGTGGCTGTGCTCAGAATGTCCCTGGGAACCACAGCTCTCTGCAATGGCACGGTGGATGATGATGAACAGGACCCTACAGTGTCTACCTCACTATCATGCATGGCTTTGGTCATCCAAAGCTGTGTGGCTGTTCACTGGCCTTGTTAAGTCTCTGGTGGCTGGGGTGAGTAGGGCGAGCTTAATGTAAGTTACAGACACTGACAGGCAGGTATCAGCCTGTCCAGGAGACTCATGACTGAAGTACTGCTGACTCCTCACGAAGACATCAGACCCCTTTGTTTGTAGATACAGATGTGTCACAGAGAGAGATTGATTCTAATCCAGATTCTGAACCTCTCAACCCCAGCTCTCTCATTACCAATATCTGCGATTAGATACCCATCTCAGTGGCCATTAGCTTATAAGCCGGTGAATAGTAACAGGTTCCGTAAGAACTGCATGGTAGTCGTGCAGTTGGGTGGCCCTGCTGAGCAGCTTCTTATCAAGTCAGGAGCTACCTCTTATTGAGAGAACACCGCAGGGAGAAATCATTTGCACTCCTTGAATCTGCCTAACTGCATGCGGAGCAATGCTTCATATGCTTGTCTTACTTCCTGAAGCCTGAGCACTGAATCTACCTGACTGACCCAAAGATGTAACTAGAAAGTGTCAATGCTATTCTTCAGCTCTGGGCCATTATTGAACTGGGGGCAGGGGCATGCTCTTTCTGTGACAACAGGCTGTTATCCAAAGGTCAAGTTCTGACCTGGGAGATGGTAAGGCCCTGAAAGGACCATAGGATCTGATCTCCTCACCATTTCTGGGCAATATCAGGCATGCTGCTTAAATTTTTCTGACTTTTTCTCCTTACAGTTGTATGCATCTTTTTACGGCACATTCTATTTCAGAAAGAACGTGTGGCGATTTACAGGAAAACAGGGAGTAAAACAAAACAAAGAACGAAACAAGAATGCATGAATATAGACACAACAGGACAAACAAGCCATGTGCACGGAGTGCCTTCAAGAACGAGGCTAAACTAATGTGCACTATAACAATCTATACTCCTTCTTATGAGGAGCCAGAGCGATAATAGCCATTTCCTGAAGCCAGTTGCTCTATTTTCCAGACAGATATAATTGCAGGTACTTTGCTTTATTCAATAGTAGTGGAGCCTGCGACACAGTAGGTGCTCAATAAATGGCTATTACGTTGCTAAACACTTATTGAATGCCCACTCTGCATGCTGTGGTCTGAAAGACTGTTTTAGCACGTAACCCCCATACCACATACACTTACTTCTACAGCCTAGCCTCTTCCAAGGCAAAAAAATAGCTTGAGACCTAGTATGAAGGGAAAGGCGACCACAGAAATTCCAGATAAGCCTGGGATCTGCTAGTTATATAGTGTAGGCCCGCACTCAAATGGCATGGCGTGTGGCCCCCTGATTAGCTCCCTTCATTTCTCTGAGGCACATTCAAGCTGAAGGCAGTTTACAATGGACTTGAGCCTCTTCTAGACCTGCTGACAGCAGAGGGTTAGAAATAATGACTGGAGAATTCCCCTGAAGAGCAGATACCTGTCTGTTGGAAGGAGGAAGGCTACCAGCTCATGGGGAAGCTGTGCTGTGGAGACAAATAACAATATTGCAGGAGGTCAGCACAGTCCTTGGAACCCATCGTCTTCTGACGAAACTATGAAGGGTAAATTTTTCTTAAAAGAAGAATAACAAGTCTGAACATTTCAGTTTTGTTTCTGTGACCACTGTAATGGGAGGGAGAGGCCAGAGGGTCCCAATAGAGACTTTCATAAGGACTCCATAGCCATGCAGGAAAAAAGATCTGTACAGACCTGTATCACAGCTAGCTTCCTCTCTGGTGCCCAGCCCGAACCCCATGCTGGTTGTGGTCTACTAACCTATGAAGTCATGTAAAGAACATTTAACTACTTCTGCTGTAAGCACTGCAGCTTAGATAGAAAGGGATCCTGGCAGTTGGGAGTCAAGGAATACCACAAAGTCACACATTACAACAAATCTCACACAAGAGATTTATCGGGAAGGAAAAATCAGAAGGGTGGCTGCCTCTGCTCGGGTGAGAAACAGCTGAGAGCTGAACAGACGGAAGGACTTATATAGTGTTTCTTAGGGATAGGGTGGAACTTTTCAGGGTGAAACTTTCCAGGGTGGAGATTGGTGGGATTTCAAGTCCAGAGATTGGGCTTTTTACTCTGTAGTGTGGGGGCAGCAATTACAGAGTTCTGTGGGTAGATCCTGACAGTAGGAGGAGCTCTGTTTGCTATTGGCAAGTGGCTATTGGCAGTGGAGGGGACCAACTCCACTTCCCTGACTCATGTCTGTCTTCTCCATCTGGAGGATTTTCAACTGACATTCTCAACCTCATTACTGTTCTGATCATTTGACCGCACAGCAGAGATCCAAGCTTCCTAACTAACATCCCCTCTCTTCTTTCTCTAATATACTGGTAGTATATTGACTCATTTCTGCAGATTTACAGAAGAAAACTGAGCAGTTCTAGTTCATGGGCCTCCAACTTCGCACTAACGGGTCCCATACATCCATGAGCACTGTCTTGAGACTCACTGTTTGGGTGCTGCTGCAACATTGGCCTTATAGGTCCCCTTACCATCTGCTCTACAGTGAGTGGTGTTTGCAGATTGATGGTCTGTGCAATCACCTCGAACCTCCCATCTAAGAAAACAAACATGCGTATTCTTCAGAAAAGCCATTGTGTTCTGAATTCCAAAGAGAAGCCATACCTTGAGTTTCAGCAACTGAGAAATACTTCTCTGTTTTCACAGCTCTCCGCTCCAGAGGGCAGAGCGAGGGACCTAACACGTGCTTGATGAAGTTCTGCAGAGAGCCTCAAGCCTCCCTTAACTGCTCCTACCCCTTCACCAAATTTTGCAAGCATGCTACTGACTAGGGTTGCAAACCCTCCTTCTCAGCCTTGTTGGGTGGAGCCAAGGCTTACTGATCCTGGGCAGGAGGGTCCAATAGAGAATTCCAGGATAGGACAGGCAGTGGGATTTTTAGATTCAACAGTAACATGGCCCCACATCAGAGCTCAGGAGAGCTGCAAGTGTAAGGGCCAGAACTCTCTCCCTTTCGCCCTGAGTTAGAATGGAAAAGAGATGATCTTCAACAATTCTACTATATCCACTTGGATATCCTTCAGGTGGATAACACAAAAATGCTGGAATTCATCTGTTGATCAGGCAACTAAGGGCTACCCCTAACTGAATGGACTTGTCTATGATAATGTTTCTGCCACCTCTCATTGGTTGTGATGGGCAGAGCCTTTCCTTTTCAGTGACTGCTATCTAATTCTTTCTATCAGTGGGATACCACATCACAGATATATGCAATCTGAGGGTCCAATGCTAGACCTCTTTAGAGACAAGATAGAGTGTCTGCTGGTAAACTGCCTGCTAAAAAACAGCCATTGAATTTACCTATATCTTTCAGTTCTACCTTCCCTGCTTAAAGTCGGATCATTCAGACCATAGGAAATACTATGACAAAAACCAGTGTGGGGGAATAAAAAGAGAATGGCTCTTAATAACTTCATCGTGCCCAAGAGTCTAGAGCTAAGCAGGCTCAAGGGACAAGCTCATCCTAGGAACCACATGGGAGATGAAACATGAATACGAAGTAGACATGCTACATTGGTTTCTGATGGAGGCACCCATTCAGTTCCCCAAGGTTGAACACTTCCTGTCTCCTTAGCCCCATGGCCTCTTTCTCTAAAATGCTCTCAAGTTTCTCTAATATTAATGAGCATAAATCAGAATTAATTAACTCTCAGAAGGTGGCATAGAAACCCAGAAGCCTATGTTTTAATGTGGAGAGAGTGGGGAATACAGGAAACGTGAGGTTGTCCTTCCTCCTGTCACAAACAAAGGGCCAGGTCTAGATCTTGCCCCAGTAGACAGCAGCATCTCCTTCAGCCGGGAAATTGGATGCAAGTCAATAGGCTCCATCAGGTCACATGTGGCAGACGTGGAGACAGACGTCTGCTTCTCTGACTCTCTTCTTTGCATCTCCACATGGACAACTCACACTTTGAAGACACACTTTAAAAAGAGATTTCTAGGTCTCCTAGATCCTACTCGGAATTTATTTATCTGTTTGACTCCTTTGACTCTTCCTTTGTGTCTCTGCTCTCACTACCTCTGAGAAATCCTTCTGGGACCTATCAGATGCCCTTTTCTGCGCTTTCCCACCCCCAATACCCCAATTGGACTCTGCACTGGTATCACCTACCCACATCATAGTCCCACCCACGGTGTTGCCTCTCTTGAAAAGGAGCATGAACTTCCTACTTTTTATCTCAGTACCTATGCAAGGCCCAAAAGGAAGTGTTGAGGTGCTTAGGAAGATGTGAGGACTAATAAATTATTCTGGCTCTTAAGTCATAACAGGAGGTTATCCTTCCATCCCAGCTGCCAAGGTCCCAAGGCTGCTGGAACTGTCTTGATGACTGTGCCTACCTCTGGGAGAAGAGGTCCCTGTAGGGGCTGCCATGCTGCAGGGCAATCCCGTAGCCCTTGCTGCTGATGCTGTTGCCGATGACAGTCATGGAGCAGTCGTCATCTGTCAGGGCTGCGTACTCCACCACGGCCACATCCCACAGAAAGGCGTAGTTCCCCTTCTTGGCCTGAAAGACCCAAATCACCATGAAGTCCAACCGAGCTATTTGGCCACAAGAGTTTGAAGCAGTGGGGCATCTCAATGGTTGAGTTGGAGGGGTCCCTCTAAGTGGTCCCATTCAAACTCCACAACAAATTCTCCTAGCATTTCCTGTGGATTGTGAACACAATACCAGATGATATCATTCATCGTAGCAGGTTCACAGAGCAGGCAGAGTGGAAGAGTGGGAGGTGGGTCACAGAGATTCACTTCCCACATTATGACACTCACCCCTTCGGAGTACAGGGAGTAACACTCAGTGGCCTAAGATTTTCAAAGCAGAACTGTCGGGGGCACATGATAGTACCACAGGGGTAGGGAAGAATCTCTTCCCTGGAGAATACAGATGTTCGAGGACTGTTATAAATTTTGTCCACTGACTTTTATTAAGAACCCAACTGCTAAGTCCTGCTTACTGTGAACATGAGTATGGGTTCAGTGACCCTGGGTAGTCATGATGGAATAGCAAGTAAAAGAACAGGTTAGGGCTTGCTATGAATGGTAGGAACCCATTAAGGACAGGAACCTGATGGTTACAGTAACATGCAATGCTTCTGCCACTTGCCTTTAACTACATTTACGTGAGGATAAGCATATGCACAAATGCATGCATTCATACACAACACACACACACACACACACACACACACACACGTCTTCTCTGTTTTTGTTGGCGGGAGGGGGGAGTTGAAGCAGGATTTTACTATGTTTCCTAAGCTGGCTTTACATTTGATCTTCCTGCTCTAGTCTCCAGAGTGCTGGGATTGTAGGCGTGGAAAACTGTCCAGCATGCTCACATATATCTGTGCTGTGCTGTGCTGTACTGTGCTGTGCACGTGTGCATCACTCACACACAGGAGGCTTCAGGCATCAGTACTTTCAAACAGTGTGATGGTTGTAGATTCTATTACTGGGGATCTATCTGCATCCACAGCTGAAGTCCTACCCCTCAAACCCTTCCACACTCAGTTCTATCTTGAGCCGTGATTCTAACTTTGACTAGAATTTGGGCATTCAGGAAGACTGTGAACAGCTTTTCTTCTTCAAAGGAGACATTGTCGCTTGGCTTTCTTAAAATACTGCATAACATTCTCAGTGTTTCAAAGTGCCTAGTTTCCATTCTCTGTGGAGCACACAGATGCTTCTTGCCTTGTTGCCCCTCCCAGTATGGCTCACATTGGATGTTATAAAGCATAGGTAAAGGATTGGTAATGGGGCTGAAGCACCACATACAAAATTAAACCAAGCTGGCAAGCTGTAGGCTTCTTGGTACTGTCCAGGGCATTGGTCCAGTTTCTGCTTTTGCTGGCTTTTCATTTCCCCTAAGCTTCCCCAAGAAGTATATGGATGCTCAGGCAAAAATCAGGCTTCTACTTCTTTTTCTTTTGGGTGGGGGAATTTAGGCACTGAGAACGGATCTTATTCTATAGCACAGATCCCATGATCATCCTGTCTCAACTTCCAAAGTAGTGGGCTTACAAGTATACAACATCACACTTAGCAAGATTTTTCTTTTTTCAAGACCCTAAATGCCCATGACCTAAGATGTCTTGTTTCCCATCAGATTCTTTCCATCACAAATATTTGTAGGTTAGAATGTGATCTTTGGATCAGGAATTGGCTTCCTGCAGCCTTTCACACAATCTTGTAAGAAATGACACACACCTATGCCACCTATTACCTTTCTCCAGGGGAAGCAATTCAAATATTACACCAAGGCCTCATTCCTTGGTCAATCCAATCCCAGAAGTCTTAAAAGACTTTGACTCAGGTTGCAAAAGTGCACACATCTCTTTCCCTCCACATAGGAAGATAACAGACTTTGTAAATTTTTTCCACTGGCAAACAAGCTTTTCTATGAAAAGATATAAATTTTCAACCTCTTAGTACCAAGTTTATCCACAAAATGTTAACTTATGACCTAATATTTGGTTTTAGTTAGACTAGGAAACATTTCACATCCATGCTCGCAATTCAACATGACAATCAGACACGGCTATTTGTACGATTTCAAAAGGGCATGTCATGTTGAAGGAAGAATTAAGATCAGCTTCCTTTCTAACTCTCAAGTGATATTTCAAGATTAAAAAACAAAAAAGAAAGAAAGAAACTGGCTCAGGCTAACCGGAAACTGACTCTAGAAAAGCCCCTGTGGGCATTCCAAAGGGGCATCTGGAATTCTTCAGGCCACAAGTTCATGAGCATGAAGTGTGTAGACTCACAGATAGGCAAGCACAGACATGTGGGAGAAGCCCGCATTTACAGCCCTGTTGGACTAGGCCAGGCAGGGCACAGCATCAGAAAACACGATGACAATGCCCCTGCCTCCACTCCATGCTACACACTAAGGCTTTTCTCCACAAGTAAGTGGTTGCCTTCTTGAGCAGATGAGTGATCCCAGAGACTCAATGTCCCTATTTGCAAACACAGACTAAATTAACCAAGGTCTTTCTTATTTGCTCAAGGAAACATGTGGTTAGATTCCTGATCTACACGACAGTACCATAGCATAAGGACTAGTAAAAGTCTGTGTAACAGGACCCAACTGCAAAGGGGTAGGCCAGAGTCTGGATCTCTCTGTACAACATATTTTTAACATAATTTTAGCTAAAAAAAAAATCTTGTTTTCTCAGTACCCCCAGAATTCCATGGCGCACTCCCTTAGTCTCATGCTGAGTAAAATGTAGTACCAAAATTTCCCCATAAGAAGAACTTTTTGTGTGCAGGTATCTCCATAATCTTTCTGGTGTATCATCAAGACTATATGAGATCATCATGCCATCATCAATGCGACTACGCACTGTGAATATTTCAGATATAACTGAAAAATGTCAAAATAGCTGGAGAGATGGATCGGCCAGTAAAACATTGGCTATGCAAGCATGAGGACCTGAGTTCAGATCCCTAGCATTTGTGGAAAATGCTGGGGACAACATCATGAGCCTACAATCTTACTGGTAGGGAAACAGAGACAGGGTTCCTCATTCCTTGCTGACCAGCGTGTCTAGCCCCATTGGTGAGCTCCAGGTCTCAGTGAAAGAGATTGGCTTAAAAATAATACAAAGAGCAATTGAAAAAGATACCCAGTGATAAATTCTAGCTGCTGCACACACACATCCATACATATACATGTACGCATGTCAAGGCATTCATACCAGTCATAGCTCTGTAACCCACATGCAAACCCCACTCTTGATCTTTGTAGAATGATTTCCTCCTTTGATTTAAAAATTCCAGGATGTAGTTTCTGTAGGGTTGGAATAAATTTTCTACACACATCCTAATAACTAGGACTCTACCTCTTTATTAAATGCTGCTTGGATACAAGGTTGGCTTGACCATATGGGAGACACCTACTGTTTTAAGTTTCTAAACTCCAGAAGAGCCAAAACTCTTCTCTTTCTCCTGTCCCCCTGTCACAACCCTCTCTCTCTCTCTCTCTTTCTCTCTCTCTCTCTCTCTCTCTCTCGCTCTCCCTCTCCCTCTCTCCCTCTCTCTCTCTCTCTTCTGAGTGTTTGGTTTGACTGTAAAATGTCCCCCACTGGCATGTGTTTTAGACATTTATTTCTTAGCTAGTGGGGCTGTTTTAGGGTACTTTGGAACTTTTGCAAAGTGGGGTCCTGATGGATGCATAAGTTACCAGCAGCAAGCCTTACCCAGGCACCGGCTCCTGCCTTACTCTTCACGTCCTGGCTCAGGTGATGTGAAGGACCACTGACACATGCCTCTACTAATGAGCAGACACACTCTGGCATTCTTCCCCAGCTCACTAAACCAAAGTCCTCTGAAACCGAGAGCTAAAATAGTGTTCCTCCTGAAGCTGCCTGAGCCAGACACTATGGTCCACCGCAGTGGGAAGGTAATTTATAATCCACGCCCGTGTTTCTTTCCCCTCTGCTCCCTCATTCAGCTTACCCCTGTTACATTAGGACAATGTCTCTACACTCTTTCTCCATTCTCCATGCCTGGAGCTCAATTCAGAAAGCTTTCACCCTAGGATACAGTGTTAATGACTTATTACAGTGACTTCTTTCAATAAGGGATAGTTTTAGACTCTTGAGAAGACTGAAGAGAAACAGGAATGTAGCCTGTTTTCAGCTACGCAACATTCACATAGAAGATGAACCAAACTACCTCCCGGCAGTATCCCAGAGTCCCGACCCTCAATGTCCCAATGGATCTTTGAATTCACTATTTTTACAACTTCCTATTTTTACTTCCTTCTGCCTGTGTCTTTCAGTATGGTCCTTTTCCTACTTCCCAGGAGGCTGTGGTGAGTTAGGGAAGGCAGTGTCTGCAGCAGGCATGACAGGCTGTGGGTGGTCCAGAAAGAGAGTGTTGCCATTACTTCATAATGCCTAAACGATCAAAGTGATACTACAGCCTTTTGTTCTACTATTAACACATCACCAATCCAAGCACTTATTTCACCCTTTCACTGGATTGAATTACCTTTAGCTGGCAGTCCATTTATATTATCAAATGTATTCTGAATTTTTAATCGCGGATTTACATGTATCATTCAGTTCCTGAAAAGCTGGGCAGCAGACAAAGGCTGTCCATGCAGTCTAATGTTCTTCGAGCCCCTGCCTCTATGCACAGCTTAGATGGGCATACACAGCCAGTTCCCCAGTTTCTCATGACCCCAGAAAGCTCCTTAGGGTTAGCTCTGGGGTTCTGGGACACAAGTCCAAGCTTCTTTAAAGTGCTGGAGAAGGTATCAGTAGATTTTTTTTTAAAGAAGAGATGGCAAAGTTAATATTGCCTCGAAATACAATGCAAACGGCTCTACAGTATGATTTTTAATTAATAGTGACCAATATCAGTGGAATTATTGCAAAAATGGGATTATCTTTCATGGTTACTAGCACCAGAAAATGATAGCACTTTGGAAAGTAATGCAGCATTATATAATGTGGACATTTAAAGTTATATCTTTTATCCTGGCAAATTGGAATTTAACCTAAAAAGTAACTCAGTATTCACAACTGACACTAAAACAAACATGTGACTATTTTAACTATTCAGTGTCAGGGAAATAAGTTAATAAATGATGGTTTATGAATATGAGATCAGTGCAACACACGCTAACTTCAAAGATGGAAGAAAAGCTACACACACAACCCTGAAGCGCTTGGGAATATATTCCTCAAATCTTAGCCTGCTTCTAAATATTTTACTTGCTATTTTTTTCTTCTCCTTCCCAACATACAACATTGATTAACTAATTAATTAGAACAAAATAACAATAATTGGCTCAAGCATGAAAAACACATGGGTGAGGATGTTAGGGAGAGGAAGCCGAATATCTCTGCCAATCAATAAGGTCAGTAAAGTCAAGGGCACGTGGGACTCCATTACCAGAATACAAAGCAATGGCAAGTGGAAGACTCATGGTTTCTCTCCTCTGAACTACCTTAGCAAACAGATCCCAGCTTCCTCTCTAGGGTCCAGGAAGGCTAAAGCTGAGAATAGAGACAAGAGGTTGCCTGGCCCCACCCTAAACATTTTTCAAAATAAAATCAGCCTATAATATTGAGGAAGGTCAGGCATCATGGACACAGCCACAAGTGAGCTGAAGCATGGCGACTCACTTGCTCTCCCCTGTACCACACTGGTAATAAAATGAGATTGCATTGCCATGTATTGCTCCATTGCTTCCATCCTTCCTGAAGCTTACTCAGAGAGCCAACTTTCAGGGCCATCAGCTTTTGAGTTAAGAACACCGTTGTGTTCTTCTATTTCATCCTAAATGCGTAGAGAAGGGTGAGTGATACCATGATGCTCTGTCAATCAAACAAGAATACTGATGCTGCCAGAATCATTTACAAAGACCCTGGAAAGAGATGTTGAAGGAGCTGGGCATCTGCAGTGTTGGGAACAAGTTACTAGGGATCACGACTTAGAAGTCCAATATCTCTCAGCCACGGAATTATTCTCAAGAGTAGAGTCTCACACTCCTTTTCCAGATGACATGACCAGGGTTCTGGAAGAGAAAGCATCTTATTCCAAATAAATGAACCATGGAGCCAGACCACCATGGGTTCCAGCTATCTTCAAAGACATCTTTGCTTTCTCTGCCCTGCTTGAACTCATGAAAGGGAGATTAAAGAAAAGATTCCCCAGGTCTATGTGTAATGGAATTTTATTTGTGTTTTAACCAATAAAGCTTGCATGGAGGATCAGAGAAGCACACTGGCCAGTCTCTAGAGAGTTCTTACCTCTACCAATGCTCAAACCAAAGAGGCAATCCTGTTCTCAGACTGTCTCCTCCTGCCTTACATTCCTCTCTCCACCCAGCCATATCACTCCTGTCTCCACCTCCCGAGTACTAGGATTAAAGGTGTGGGATCCCAAGTGCTGGGATCATCTTTGTGTGAGCTCTGTTTCTCTTTCAAACTGGATCAATTTTGTGTAGCCCAGGATAGCCTTGAATTAACAAGAGATCCATCTGTCCCTCAAGTCCTGTGATTAAAGGTGTGTGCCACCAGTGCCTGGCCTCTAGTGGCTTAGTTCTGCACTCTAATTGTAGTGGAGGGGCTGTGGGCTGCATTCCTGCCGCCCAGCTCCCAGCCACCAGCTAGCTTTATCCGAAATAATTACACAGAAACTGTATTCTTTTAAATACTGCCTGGCCCATTATATTCAGCCTCTTATTCACATCTTTCTGTAGTAATTAGCTGTGGGCCGGCTTCCCGCCACCTGCTAGCTTATGTCCCGAAATAACAACACACAAATTGTATTCTTTTAAATACTGCCTGGCCCATTATTTTCAGCCTCTTACTCACATCTTGACTAACCCATATCTAATAATCTGTGTAGCACCACAAAGTGGTGCCTTACCAGGTAGATTCTAGCATATGTCCATCTTGGGCTGGAGCTTCATCTCGTCTGGCATCTCTCTGAGGAGAGGCACGGTGGTCTGACTAACTTAGGAGAGGCGTGGCATCTTACTGATCCTTCTACCTCACTTCCTCCTCCTGTTCTATCTACTCCACCCACCTAAGGGGCGGTCTATCAAATGGGCCAGGCAGTTTCTTTATTAGCTAATGGGAAGCCTCCATCATCTAATCTTCAGGCAAACTTTATTTGTTGAAATACAAAGGATACATCAAATTGGCCCTTGGACCAATTCCCAGGAGAGGATGCTGATTACAGCCTACATGTGGATAACTGCGCATGTATTTCTTCAGCTTTGCAGGCAAAGATGCTTCATGGAACTTATGTCATTCTAGTGGAAGGAAGGACACAGGTAGGTGCTATTCCTAGGGATTCTTTGGATAGCTGATGCAGGTTCATTTGCTTAAGCTGCCCAAGGAACATTCTCCCTGCCTTTTCTTGACTCTCTCTATAGGCAGAACTAGGCCTTTTGACTATCTAAAGACTGAGCTCTTACAGTCATATTCATACAATGGAAATGCATTGCCAGGCACAGCCTGAACCCTGGCTGCTGCTATACCTACATTACACACTGTGCCAAATCACAAGAGGCACCAGGAAAACCCAAAGACCATCTGCAGAGAAAAGGAAAATTTTATAGCTTGCTGATATTGGAGCGTGGGCTGGCATGATATTTCTAGAATGGCGATTTGGTGAGGAGAATTGCATGCTTTTCAAATCTGCATATGCAGCAGCTCACCCCTTTGGATTCAGTTTATAGAATTACTTGGATGCTGAAAGTATATTTGTGCAAAAAAAAAATCAGAGCAACATGTTAAACTAACAAGAAACTAGAAGCTAAAAGCCCAATGTTTGAAAATTGGGTAGGTAAATGATAGCATTACAGTATGAAATATTATCTTTCTTTTAATATATTGTTTTTAAAGTGCACTGATTGCTGAGAAAAGTGTGCAGGGCAAAAAAAAAGTAAAATAATAAAAGATGGAGCTGTAGCTAATGAATTAGCAGGAGCTTCAGAGTCTCAGTGTATGGTTTGAATCCCAGGTGCATTGCTTGCCAGCTGTGTGCATAGAGATAAAGTTGATTAACGCCGCGGGCCTTGGTTCCACGGGTTATAAAATGGACAGAGCTCAGATGAGGATTAAATACTTCAACATACACGATATGCTTAGGGCTTCGATAAATAAGTTACAGCTAATACTAGAATATGTAGTAAAGAACAGGTTGTTTCAACAAATGACATCTCTTTTCAGTGACTACGTCAAAGGATCATATTTACAAAGAGTTGAATCAACTACCAAGTAGTAACAATGGCCATCTCTGAGTCATGCCATTATAGGAGAATATTTAAGTTTTTTTCTTCTTCCCATGCTTCTGGAGCGAAGCAAGGCTTTCCTTTGTGATTGCAGATGTCTAAGAGGGTCTAAGTTTTAGGAACTCAGTCTTATATCTTGAGCCCTATGTAGAGAATGGTGGCAGACGAAGGTCCTCCTGTCGCCTCCAGCTTGGAAGCGAACCTACATTCTCAAGAGCTGATTGGATTTTAAGAGACCTACCATCACATTCCATTCCAGAGTGCAGAATACTGTGCCTGGGACACAGTGAGGGCTCGACACCTCCTCTGCCTTTTTTCCCTATGTTAAACCCTAAAAGGGCTCAGAAGACATTCGTCAGCTGGGAATGAAAAACATTTTCTTCCCACTCTCAACCTATCAGTCATCTGCCACCTTCACCACGCCACAGCACACATTTTATGATTCTGCATGTGCGTGTGTAGCAAGGGTGCACATGTGTGATAATGTGTGCATTCAAGTGTGTGAGAATTGTGTGTGTACATGTTTTAGTGAGGGGGATGTATGACGGTGTATAAACGTTTGTATGTATATGGCAATGCATGTGTGGGGGTGTGTACATATGGTAACATGTGTCAGAATGCATGTCCATGTGAGTGTATTATGAGAATTGCTTAAGTATCGATGTATGTAAATGTGGGAAAATGGGTGAATATGTATGTTGTTATGTGTGTGGAAATGCCTGTGTACATGAATGTGTATGGGTATTTTTGGTAAACTGAGAACTCTCCGCATTCCAGAACCAGATGCTTCCCGAACCCATTTTCAGTGACAAAGTGCTAGCAGCCACATCATCACCAGCTGCTGAATGCAACACATTTCCACTGTTGCCATAAGTCATGGACCTTTTATAAAGCCTGTGGCAGCATACACTCACCCCTCACACCCACTCAAAGGTGGCCCTTTGTACTCTCCTCCCCCAATAAATATCTCTGAGAAAGGTCTGTTGCAAGGTGTAACTGTGGCATTCCTTGGTCCTCTGATTTAAAAAAAAAAACACTAAGAGGTATATGTGTGACTCTGTGTGTGGATGTGTGCGAGCCGCTTAAATGTGTAAAAGTATATAAGTAGATATGCAAATAAGAATTATGTGGGTGTGCAAATTATATGTGTAGAAATGTAACTGTGCATATGTTTACATGTGTAAATATGAATGTGTGTGTATAAGAAAGAAGAAATGAAGTGAGATTATGAGCATCAAAATTCCCATAGAGGTAGCAGTGAGTATTTGGGCAACCAATCACTAGAGAATCATGAAAGGTGCAAGAACATTCTCTTTCTTCTGGAAATAAGGAGACTTTCTTTTTGATCTTCCAGAATAAAGAAGTAATTTCAAATGACATGAAAACATAAAATAATAGAAGGCTACTCACAAAACCCAACTAGGTAAGTAGCAGGTATCTAAGGATGCAGGTATCTATGAGTTCATTAACCTGTCCAAGATCTCATAACTGGTTAAAGATAGATGCCAACACCAAACCTAGCTGTTGTGACTTAATTATCATAGTCCGTTCATTGTATCATGCTACCGCTTCTATAAGTGAGCATTTGACATCATTGAGGTAAACTTCAAATCAGACCTGAGAACTATACCCTGAGGGTAGAGAGGTTTGGCCGTTAGAAGAAACCTCCCCTTGATGCTTCTCCAGTCACACAGGTTTTCAGTCACGGCAATTCCGATGATGCTGGGTAGAGAGAGAAGCAGTAAAATCCATGTGCTCACAATCAGTGGCAGGATGACTATGCCTGGGGTTTAGGTTCAAGAGCCTTATCCTCTAACCCACTTGCAGCTAAGAATTCCTTTATGGCCTTTGCTAAAATGTCAGCCTTGATTGACATAGCTTGCACTGTGCCCTTTAAGCACACTGAAGAACTGCGAAATAGGTCACAACTGACTACAAAGATATAAAGAGTCTCCCATTCTGCACAGCTGAACAAGGCCCACAGCTTTGCCAAGAGAAGGAATGCTGGAAGTACACCAGGTAGCTGACTGCCGATCTGACTAGGATGCATGGTTAAAGTCTGTACTATCCTGATGGAGGCTCCGTATGAAGCCCAGGAATGTGGCCTCTGGACACTGCTTAAAATTTTTTTTTCATTGTTTTTCCACATAACTGAGGTCTAGAACTTGAACGTCACGGAGTAGGCCCAAGTCCTTTGCTTTGTGAGAAGACACAGATGTGAGAGATACACACTTATTTTGGTATACCTGCTATTCTTGCTGCCCCTCCTAATTTGATAATTAGTAACCCCCCTCTCACATTCCTTCATATTCATTCATTCTCTCTGTTTTTCTGTTCTCTCTTTCTCCACGCTCTTGTGCCCTCCCTATCCTTTCTATCACACACACACACATATACACACACACAGATACACACACACACAGATACACAGACACACACACACAGATGCACACACAGATACTCAGACACACACACACAGATACACACACACACAGATACACAGACACACACAGATACACACACACAGATACACACACACAGATACACACACACAGATACACAGACACACACGCACAGATACACACACAGATACACACACACACACACACACACACACACACACATACACTACAGTTTTAAAATATAGGGCTGCCAGCAAATCTTAATGCCACTATGATGTTGGAGAGTAAAGAATTATCAACTCTTTAATAAATCTACCCATTTTGTATGTAAAGTCGCTATTTCTTCTGAGAAAGTTGATGGTGATACTAACAAAATACAGGATGATGGAAGGAGTTCAACAATTTTATTAATAAATGAAATCCTACTGAGTTTGCCATTTTCGCATTTGCAAAATGTGAACAGTGCAAATACGGCCCCTAGCGCCCCTGTGAAGATGAGGTATATCAGCCCGTGCCACCCACACCCACTTTCTTTGGAAGTATTATTGTCCTCCCTTTCTCTCTTTTTGCTCCTGGACAAACAACATTATGGCAAGAAAATGGAGATAAAAATAAGCTTAGCAAAAATGGCCAACAAGCTAGCTGACGCAATAAATCAAAATTGTTTTCATCAGCTATTGCTCCTTGATTTTTATGTAATCAAATAACAAAACGATTCCCTTCAAAATGCAAAAACTTAAGTCATAAACCCAAAGCAATAATATTCAGTGGAACAAATAGGATGGACTATTTCCACATTTACAGCCAGCACTAAGGGGAAGCACATCAAGTTTGAGTACAAAGCAAATTACAGAGCAGAGGAAATCTGTAAAATAAAATCAGATTTAAGGGGAGTCAACATCCTCCTACCTCCTCTAATGAGGAGTTTGAAAATAATCAAAGTTAGCATGATGGCATGGATATTGGTTTGAGCTAACCCTACCAAATTATAAAAATTGCAAAAGAAAGTAATTGAAGAATTCATAACGAGATTTGCTTGGCAATGCTCAAAACCCAAAGCAAAGTAATTTAATAAGGGAGACTCAGAGGGGGCTTTCCTTGATCTTTGGACTGTATTATCCCAAACCAATCACCATCAAACAGAATAAAGCAGTAAGGGGTCATACATGGGCCAAATCAGCCAGTTGTATGTTAAAAAGCTTCAGAAAGAGAGAGAGAGAGAGAGAGAGAGAGAGAGAGAGAGAGAGAGAGAGAGAGAGAGAGAGCAAGCTTCACTAGGTCCAGGGCAGAGGACTTCGGCCCTTTCTTGACCATCACAGCCCTCCTTGTTATCCTTCTGTAGGTACCCCAGCTACCCTGCTCATTCACACGTAAGACAGAAATGTCCATGACTGTGCCTATGCACTTCTGCTTTTCATTCACTGAACATTTAGTTTGTTTGCTTTTTAAAAGCATGCGTAATTTCAAAAGTTCCTGTGTTATTTCTGTCCACCTTCCCCTAGGTCATTCCTGGGACAGACAACAGCATAAAAAGGAGCCTCACTGGAGAGCAGCTGTGTCCTGAGGTCTGTGCCAGGCAGGGCACTGGGGAGTGGATGATATCTCACTGGGCCCACAGTGCAGTAAGAGGGAGGGGCCGGAAGAGTGGGTGCTTCCACTAAAGCTTGGGAGACAGCCAGCCTTCAGCCTGGCCTTCAAAAAAAAAAAAAAAAAAAAAAAAAAAAAAAAGCATTCACCACAGTGACCACAGTGTTAGGTTCTTTGAGAAGAGGACCACTCGGATGCTAGTAACAAGAGTCATGTCAGTGGCAGGCGGAAGCCAAGGCATCGTTCTGACTACGTTTCTAAGAGTCTCAGGTTGAGGATGTGGGACTGAAGCAGAACTAAGTTTAAGCACTGGGTGGGTTACAGACTCAGCCTGTCAGGACGTCCCTGGAGAGCCACCCCACTTCCTGTCCATTCTAGGCCTCTCTAATGTTAGTGAGAGTACGAATCTCCATGTTGTCCCAACATGGCTTGGGGACCCAAGGAAGGTCAGGAAGTCACTGACTAAAATAGGAAGGAGGCAATAATATCTGGTTCCAAATCAAACTTATACCTTCCATTTGGCCTTACATTGATTCTTGGTGTTAGTCTGAATGCATAATATCCACTTTTACATATTAATTAATCTCACCACTAGGAAACGAGTCAACTAATGAATAAATGTGTTGGGGCGGCTGACCAATCCCTTGTCTGAGGGGCGTGGCCGCTCCAGGGGCAAAAGATACCTTTAAAAGAACTGGGTTTGGGATAGGCCCGGCCCCTTCTTCTTCCGCTTGCCTTCTTCTTCCGCTTGGTTCTCTGCGTTGTTGGAACCTCGGCTTTGTAAGTGTACCCCACTTTCTCCTTTTATTAAAACTGATTTATTCTAAAAAGGCTATTTTGGTTATTTCCAATCCCCTCCGACCGCTGCATCATAAATGGACAAAGATATGAAACACTTTAAACAGTATCACAGAATATGTATCTGGGGAAGAGGCTTCGTGCTGGCTTATTTTAATGATAATTTGACACAAAGTAGAGTTATCTGGGAAGTAGACCTCTTAATCTCTTAATCAAGAAAATGCATACATAGAATTGACCTATAGGCAAGTCTTTAGAGCATTTTCTTGATGGATGATTGATGTGGAAGGGGCCAGTCCATTGTGGGCAGTAACACTTCTGGGCTAAGAAAAGAGGCAAAGAAAGCCCTGAGGTAAACAGCACTCTTCCTTGGCCTCAAGATAAGTTCCTACCTCCAGGTTCCTGCCCCAATTTCCCTCAGTGATGAACTATTACCTGGAATTGTAAACCAAAATAAACCATTGTGTCCATAAGTTGCTCTGGTCATGGTGTTTTATCACGACAATAGGAGCGCCAACTAAGACAGGCTTATATGTGTATCCTATGTATCGTTTGTCATCCTTGAAAAACTGTAGACTTTTAACCATAATCTCAGTAAATTACCTCCAATGAGCCCCAGTTTGTGCACCACAGTTTATGACGGCAATGCCTAATCTTGTCCAGGGAGGTAAATGTATGTAACAGAAAATGGTTTTAATAACAGTGCAGTTCCAAGAATAATGAATAAAATCAGGGGAAAACACATGAACACATGCATGCGTACGAACGTACACAAAGACAAAGAGAGTACAAGCAGTGAGATGACTCGGGATAAAGGGGCTTGCTGCCAAGGCTGAGCATCTGAATTTCATTCCCCAGGACCAATATGGTTGAAGGAGAGAACAGATTTCTGCAAGTTGTCCTCTGACCTCTACCTGACTTCTGTATACACACACATACACATACAGACACTCCGAAATAAATAAAATGTGATAAAAAGTAAAAAATTATTTGCCCTAAAAATAACTCACAAAGATTTAATGGGGAAAAAGATGATGAAATCTGAATTTTTAGGGGATGCTCTGCTCTTGTTCTTGTCTTTGTTTGTTTTGTTTTGTTTTGTTTTGTGACAGAGTCCCACAGTGCAGCCCAGGCTGGCCTGGGGCTCACGAATTCTGTTGCTTCCCTCTTCAGAGTGCTGCCATTCCAAATCTGAGGGGACTCACACACTTTTGAATTTTTAAAAATTCCCTCAAATAAGATTTTCTATAATTCATTCAACCTCTGCTTTTGGTAACACTCAGCATTATTTTGCAAAGGCATTTTAAACATTCATACCTTTTTCTATACTATGACTTTGCTTTTGAAAATTAGACCTACAGAAATAAATCTAGTAACTGTTGAAAAAAGACATTAGGCATGAAAATGTTCCTTACAATATTTATATGTGCAAAAAAGTCGAGTTTATCCAAATGAGAACCAAGAAGGGAAAATTTAGGTAAATTTCCTTATACCTAATTAACAAAGTGTTAGTTAGACAACGTGACCTAGCTTTACAACAGTAAAGCCAAAATACATTTTAAAACATAATAAGTATGTAAACATTTGGTAGAAATATACAAAAGATTAAAATAGAAATTCCTGGATTCAGATTTAGGTGGTGGTAAAAAGGATTAAATTTGGCTTATTCTGCTTATTTTAGTTTTATTTTTTGGCTCAGTTTAACTTTTCAAAATTTTATTTTATTATTTGTGCATGTGTGATGTGTGAGTCTGGGCACCACACGGGTGAGGGCATATGCACAGAAGACAACACTCAGAACTCGTCTCTCCTTTCTGTACAGTCTGAAGAGATCTAACCCGAGTCTTCAAGCTGGCACACCAAGTGACTCTTATCTGCTGAGCCATCTCACTGGGCTTAGCATTTTCTTCCTTTCTTCCTTCCCTCCTTCCCTCCTTCCCTTTTTCCCTCCTTTTCTCCTTCCCTCCTTCCTTCCTTCATTTTATTTTTTTTTAGCATTTTTCTTAATAATTAAATACTATATGTGAATTATAAGCATAACTGTACGTGTAAACCTATATATTTTTGCTATTAAAATCACTTATTTTAATACTGCCACAGATTGGGGATGGCTGTGCATGTGGAGTTTGGGTGCACCACACAGTTACAGCTGGGAAAAGGAGCTCAGGAACCTTTAGTTGCCGAGGTCTCTAGAACTTGGGAGACTGAAGCCTACGAGCAGGAGAAGGGGTTCAGAAGACAGCAATTGTGAAGCAGGGAAAAGATCATCACCTTCATCCGCCTACAAGGGAACTGGACGTTTGTTTAGTGAAGATACAAATGGGCGTTGTTCACCCCGAGTTCAGCTTCCTTTTCTGCCTCTCTGAATTCCATTATCTTTCTGCGTGTTTCATTTCCTGCTTGACCGTTTTCCCTTGCAGTCTTATGCTTTTCTCTACAAAACAGAAAAGCACAGAGACATGTGGACTGCACAATGTGTGTGCCCAATAAAACCATTCCAGGACGACACCAGTCTCACTCGCTCAGAAAAGAAATCCCTGCTCTGTGCCCACGGTCTTTTCAAAACCAAAACACAGCCATTAGTTTCTGTCCACTGAATTCAGCAGGGACACTTGGACATTAAATTTAGTGTGAAACCTCACCTCTTCATCTAAAAATGATTAATGTGATATTTTTATTTTGAAATTTTAACTGATACATAACAACAGTATGCACATGGAATGAGGGACTATGTCATGCATGATACCTGTACATGCTACATAATGTTCAAATCAAGTTAAACATGCTTGCCACCTTAAATATCCATCATTTTTCGTGACAACACTTTCTAACTCCTCCCTCTAGCTTTTAAAAAATGCACAGTACATTATTGCAATCTACTGATCCTTCATAATTTTAAATTAATGAGAATTTTTAAAAATATATAAAATTTAAAAACTTGTAGGGAGTGCTGAAAGTAAGCAGATTTATTGCTCATATTAGGAAAGAAAACATATAAAATTAATGATCTACAGCCCAATATTAAGAAACTATATGAGTACAGAGAAAAATCATAACTAAAAATCAACGGAAGAAAAATGGTTTTAAGAAAAGCTAAAGTTAAAACGGAAACAACAAAGAAGATCAATGAAGGAAAATTTAGCTAATTTTGGTTTTCAGAGCAAAACATATTCAGGACTCAGTAATATAAGGAGATATATTTTTATCTAATTTGTCCATACATTAAATGTTATAGCTATCAAAATCTCAACAATTTTTTGAAGAAACTGACAAGATAATTCTAAGATTTAAATAAAAGTCAGGAGTTCAGAGGTGCAGAAACAATTTTATGTGAGAAGATGAAAATATTCGTGCTTCTAGCTTATAGAATTACTGTAAAACTACAGTTATCATTTTTGTACTGGTATTAGAGCTGACTGGTCAAAAGCAGACATAGAGAATCAGGAAACAGAGAAACATGAATATTGCCTGTGATTATCAAGAGATCTCAGCTATGTGTTGGGCTAGCCAAGGATTATTGTTATTTTTAGCAAATGATACCTATTTAAGTGAATATATTATAGACAATAGATAAATCTGAACAGCTATCTCATTCCAAATAAAACATACTTTAATACTAAGTATTAAATGATACTAAGTATTAAAAGTTCTAGAAGAAACTTTGAATGTTAGATTAGGTGATAGGTTTTAGGCAGGACACAAGTATTAACCATAAAAAATTAAAAACTTATATATAGTATTTTATCAAAATTAAAATTTCCTGCTTCTCAAAAGACACCATTAAAAAATGAATGGGCCAGTTACAGTCTGGAAATTATATTTGTGGCACTTATGTTTCACTAAGGACTTATAGTCTGAATATATTAAAAATTCATATAAATCGGCATTGAAAAGATGAAAAGACCAATAAAATTTACCAAAAGGCTTGAGCTCCCACTTCTGAAGAAGATGCATGCCTGTCCAATAAGCACATGAACACAGTTAACATCAGTAGCCACCAACTTAGAGCAGCCAATGAGGTAGTTCTTCACACCCACTGAACTGACTAGGATTTAGCCAAAAAGTTAAAATTGACTGTAACTTCAAAGCCAGTCACAAAGACTAGCAACACTAATATTGGTTGGAATGTCTAGAAATCTGAGCTTACATAAGCAGTGTGTTGCCCATGGGTGTATGAAACAGCATAACACCAGACAGGCATTTCTACACAATAACAGACCCACACCTACTCCATGACCATGCAGGTCCACCACTATGCATCCAGCGAAGAAAAATGGAAACCCAACTCCACATAAGACTTCTGTAAAAATGTATATTGCCCTATTAAAAACAGCTCTCTATTGTCAACACTGGAAATGTGCTCCAGGCAGAGTGGATAAACAAGTTGAGAATTATTCTTCAAAAGGAATACTGTTCTAAACACCAAAGACAAAAGGAAGAACAGTTACAAAGTGATCATCACAGTGCCATAGGCCAGTCTTACAGAAACTTTGTTGGGTGACACAAGGTGAATATGAGTATTTATATTCTGAATCCATTTCTAGGAACCACGAGAAAGGTAAATGTAATCCTGCAAATTCTGTGTGTAGAACATGACTAGAGAACATTTGAAGGTGATGGAAATGTATATTTTGCCTAAACTCCTGAGGTAAACAACATATGTGTGCATCTTATTCTATGTATGCCAGTCGTTCCTCCTGAAAGCCTGAGGGGTGCTTGTCTTTGCTTAATTTTCTCTTCCGAAATTTCATCTTCCTATGGCAGATGCTAAGACAAGGTCCTGACATCTACTGAATGCCTGGGTTTACACTCCTCACTGGTTTCTTTCAGCTGTACACATTGGCAAATCAACATCGCAGCTGGGCAGACATTCCGGAAGTCTCACCAATGATTCAACAAGGTGAATTCAACTGCTCAGAGCCACAGATTAAATTACATGCAGTTTATACTCACATGTAGAACTCCTAGGCAAAACCCACTCACACTGCCTTTCTATAATGAGCGAATAAGGGAATAAATGAATAAATGAATGAGTAAAGAGACCATTCAACCTGTAAAATGGATAAAGTGCTGCAAAGCAGACACAAAAGGTATAGAAATGAAAAACTGATCATCCAATGTGAGTGGCTTAGAAAGAAGGATGCTCAGAGAACTGCACCAGACTGGCTTGGAAGCAAATGGAGGACATAATTTAGGTCCTAAAGCATGCAGTTAGGTATCAGTAGTTATTGCTTTCTACTGCCTGTATCTTGCCAGCCCTGTTCTTATTATCTATGCCGAACTATCCTGGTCTTTTAATCAAGCATCCCCAAAAAGCACTAGAGGTACCCCTTTGGGAGAAGTATGCCTCTCTTCTCAGTAGGAAATTCCATTATGACACAAAACCAGGATGCTGTCACATACACAGCCATCGCTATTACCTAGTCTGCCACAGGTGGGTGCTATGGAGTTCTAAAGTTTCCAGTCTTCCAGTGGAATGCTGCAGTGCTTCTGGGGACCACCTCCCCAACCCCTCACAGAACTGATCCCTGACATTGCAAGGAGTGCACAGAGTGAGAGCAACCCTCATCACAGAGCAGAAAGGAAGAGAGCAGGAACCACTGCAGGCAGGCACTGAGAGGTGTACCCAGTCAGGCATTAGATAGACAGAGAAATAAGGAAGATGTGTGTTCTATTCTCCTTGTGGTTTTTTTCTTTTTTTTCTTCGTGACCTCAGTGATATGCACCAAGAAGAAAAGAAATACTGTGAAGACTGTGGCCTCAAAAACTACTTCCCTCCCTGAAAAATTACTGTCTCTAGCCACAAGGTCCGAGACAAGCTACTCATTTATTTATTCAAAAAACTCAATGAGCTGTAAAGATTGACATTTAAACTATCAACACTATATTCCATATGACAATGTTATTAAATATTAGATCTGATTTATGGAAAGGATTAGTCGTTTGACAATCCAGATCAGCATGGCACTGCACAGACACTGGGTTATGTTGGATGTCACTTGCTGGAGCTGATTGAACTAAAGAAAAAAATATATATTCCCGCCAGCAACATTAAAGTCTAGCTTCATGAGACATAGTTATTATCATATAAATTTGAACCACTTGGGAGCTCAATTCTGCATTTCAGAATCCCTCTGATTGATAATTTTTAATAGTTTAAGAGTCGAAAAATAAGACCACACATCTAAATAACCTTTGCTATGACACACGGAAGGATGGATAATATTGAAAATGGAAGCTAGGCATATAGCTTGCTAGTGTAGCATGCACGTGGAAAGGAAATGAAAGCCCTGTATGTGAAGTGCAAACACATTAAGGGAATGGAATGGCAGGGCTAGCCTGTGTGAACAGGCAACATTGGCTTAGTGACTGCTCCATTCTTGTCTGTGTAACGTTGGGCAGTCATGCTTTCTTAGGTTAAAGTCCCACTTTTACATTTTGGAGACAGTGAAAGTTAATTAGCCTATTTAGGATGTAAACAACAGTGTGTGTAAGTCATTTGGCACCATGCCTGGTGCTCAGAGAGTGTGCAAGGGATGCCAAGGTGAGATTATACCAGGCTAGCACAAAATTTGGTTATAGTATAGTGAGGGAGAAGTTCTTATGTCACCTGAGATGAACCGGAAAGAACAACAACAACAAAAAAGCACACAGTGAACACGTTACTAGAAGGTGTAAAGGCACAGGCAAAGCCACTAGAGGTACCCAGGAGACCCTGAATAGTGCAGAGCTAGATGAGGAACTATGAGATGTGGCTGTAAACAGCACAATGGTGTAAAACTAAATTATGAACTAGTCAAAGGGTCTGTGAACTCCTACATGGTATAGGGTTGTGCTGGATAGTTTTATGTCAACTGGACACAAGTTAAAGTCATCTGAGAGGAGGGAACCTCAATTAAGAAAATGCTTCCATAGATGGGACTGTACGCAAGCCTATAATGGCATTTTCTTAACTAGTGATTGATGAGGGAGGGCCCAGCCTATTGAAATGGTACCATCCCTGGACTGGTGGTCTTGGGTTCTATAAGAAAGCATGCTGAGTAAGCCATGAGGAGCAAGCCAGTAAACAGAACCCCTCCACAGCCTCTGCATTGGTTCCTGCCTCTAGTTTCCTGCCCTGTTTGAGTTCTTGTCCTGGCTTCCTTCGGTGATGGACTACAGTGTAGAAGTGTAAGTCAAATAAACCCTTTCCTTCCCAGGTGAATTTTTGTCATTACAGCAACAGAAACCCGAATTTAGACAAGGGTTAAAACATGAGTTGCTGGGTAGTGCACAGAGGATGAATTGCTAAACGTACCAATGAGCTCCTGGGTGGTGGAGCACTAGATGATGAGCCACTTGAGGAACTGATGAGCTCTACAATGGTGTAGAGGTAGATTACAGCACTTTCTAGGCCCCCATAAACTTCCAGATCATGCAGAATATTGATGATGAGTAACTAGCAGTGCCTATGAGCAACTGAGTGATACACAGCTCTGCTTGAGCCAACAGTCATGAATTTCTTTGGTAAACTAATAGATAATAATTATTTTAGGCTTTAAAAGCCATATGGTCTCTATCAACTCTGCTCAATTAGCAAGATATAAGACAGAAATGGAATCTAAATGAATGGGTGGAGACATCTTCTAGTAACATTTTATTTACAAAAAATATATTTGGATTATAACCATATGGCATAGATTTGCCAATCTTTGATGAGTCTTTATGGTTTCTTACATTTTTCTTTAGTTTTGAGAATTTCATATATGTGTATGATGAAATATGATCATAATATAGCCACATTTCTTCCTTCCAACTCCCTGTATTCTCCATAACATGCCTCCTTCCCAACTTCATGTACCTTCTTTTTTCACAACCCACTAGGTAAGTCCATGGATATGGGGCATTCCCTGGAGCATGGGAAATCTACTAGAGGCCACATCCTCTATAAATAGTGATCCTCCTTCCCCCAACAACTATCCTTTGCCAATAGTTTCTTAGTGAGGGCTTTGTTCTGGAGACCATCTGTCCACCTATGCTGGAACTGTCACCAGCTTGATAGATCTTGTGATGATTGCAATAGTCTGCTCCTGTCTAGAACACAGCACTTCCCAGCACCTGGCCCTAGTCCTCCAGTCTTTGTGAGAACTCTTCTGTTGTCTTCGGATCCTTGGTGGTGGGGGTGGGGGTGGGGCTATGGGCAAATTAACTGTGAGGTGGGAATGCTGGGTGCAGAAAGGCTTTTATGCAGAGAAGAGTGGGTGACTCTGGTGGAAATCAGGAGGTGAAAAATAGGCATAATTCAAAGGAAGGAAATGTGAAAAGCCACATAGAAGTCTACTATCATGCATCCCAAATCAAAGGAAAAATAAGTTAGATGATATTAGAACACATGTGAAAAGAAGAAAGAGGGAAGAATAATGCGAGCTAAAGGATTAAGCATTGATGGTACAGTGGGATAGGGGAGAGGAGGGCATGGGAAATGCTTGAGCCAAAACTAAGGATGTGTGGAAACTAATTTCAAAATACAACCTAAGAAAGAATTTCAACAAAATTACCCTGCAGGTGCAGAAAATGGTGACCCCTTAGTCTTCCTTTGGTCTGCTAAGTATGTATGGTTGAGAAGAGCGAAGGCTGCCTCACCCCCTCTCTCTACCACGCATCCTTCAGGACCAGAAGGATTCCCTTCCAGGAGAAGGCTATGAAGTCATAAGCCGAAAAATCAACCTGGCCACGTTTTCCCTGCTCTTCTGTCGGAGAAACCTAGGGCTCATAACCTGCTAACAGAGAGCAGGAACTGTGGGCTTAATTCATCTGCCACGGCTCCTGCAGACAGCAAACAAATGACTCATTCAGGAAGAGTGCAATTTTATTGAGATGACTGGCAGTTTTGCAAAATATAAGCATTGTAGTCTTTTCATAAATAAAAAAAAATTCCTTCTCTTTCCGAATTGTTCCTTGCTGTCTTACTTGCAGCCCAGAACAGCCTGTGTTCTTCCTTGCCTGAGCAGTGTTGGGCAAGAAGCAGTAGAACTCAGTTGCAGGGCAACCAGGACAAAACTTTTCCAGCTCTGCTACTGTAGAAAAGGGATTGCTTCTTTCTAAGCAATATCCTAGGCAAGCTGGTTTCAGGTCATTAAAAGCTGCAGTACTTCCAAATAAAAAACAATAGCACTTCCCCAGCTTTGCCCGGATACTAAGGTCCTTGACTTTAGTAGCAATTAGATATGGCTCCACTTTTGCACACTGTCTGGAAATGGCGCCAGAGTCACCAAAGAGCAACTGGAAATTAGAAGTGTGATTGTCCTTCTGTGGCTAACGGCAGCTCCAGAAAAAGTCCCTTGGAAGGCATCTCTTAGCCTTAAAGGGCAGTCTGCAGGGATCAGTAGCAAGCAGGTTCTGACTGGCGTTTGGAGAGGCTGCTCTTCTAAGGGAGGTTGGGCTGCAGCCCATGTCTTCCGACTTGTCAATTCTCCCTACAGAGTTATACTTATGACATTAGGGACATGGTCTGCACTTAGAGCATAACCAGAGGTAGTCTGGTCTGCTGTCGCCTAGCGACCCGTAAGGTTACCAAATACATCTTCATGCAGGGAGGGATAGCTCCACAGTGCAGAGAGGAAGCTTTTCTGTCCAGACCTTACACACGAACCAGTGAAGGGAAGAGATCTGGTAGGGAATCAGAGCTCTTTTCCAATTTTTTAAAAAAAGTAACATTCTTCATTTTCTGGTAATACTAAAAACTCATTTTTATGACCCTGACTATAAAAGCCTGAACATTTATTTTCTCAGTGCTGGCAGACAATTCCCCCCTTGGAGATTCAAATGTGGGGGAGGGGGGAAGGGAAGGAAGTTGTGACCCTGAAGCCAGATTAGGTTTTATAAGATGATGTCATAAGTATAATAAAGATTCCAAAAGAACAATGTTCTGTATCTTGAAACAATGAGCTTGGATAAGGACTCTTTATTTGCATCTTTAACTGTTTACTCATGAGCAAGAACAATGGACTAGGGCTGAGGGGAGTGGCATCTCCCCATGACTGATCTCCAGATCTGTCACCTCCCAGAGGTTTTTTTTTTTAATTTATTGTATATGGTATTCTGCCTGAATGTATCCCTGCAGGCCAGAAGAGGGCACCAAATCTCACTACAGATGGTTGTGAGCCACCATGTGGTTGCTGGGAACTCAGGACCTTTGGAAGAGCAGGCAAAGCTATTAATCACTGAGCCATCTCTCCAGCCCCCTCCCAGAGGGATTTAATGGTATGTGTTGGTTGTCCGACACCAAAGCCGGCATACAGACTAAACAGGAAAGGATGGGCACATCTGGAGCCAGAGTTGGCTTGATTTTGTATGGATTTATCTGGATGAGCAGATAGATGCATAGAATTATATTAATCATATATACCTTGCTTTAGGATATCTGTTCATGATTCTTTTTGATAACTGAGTCATTTACTACTTAATATTGTGCGACATGAAAAAAATAAAACCACTGCTTATCCAACAGCTAACAGTGACATTGACTTACTCCAACAGTAAGAAACTGTTCTTCTTCCTGCTCCCCATGTCTCCCATCGGCAGAATCACCATGGTGACTCTTGTATTTTATCATTACTTTGGATGTGTATCTCAGAGTGCTTTATACATTTTTCAAAACGGGGTGATGGTATGTTATTTTCTATTAGTTGACCCAGATGAAATTGCCTATAATGCATTCTTGTTCAATATTACACTGCGAAGATTCATCTACACCTTTCAAGGCAACTGTAGTTCATCCTTTTTATTGCGGATGTTTTTCTCCATGTTATGGGTCCTTTGGATTGTTTCCAGGGTTTGGGCTAATGTTACCATGGCCCTTCCTGTCTCCAGGAGTTTGTGGGGACATTAATTTTTGGCCGATACACAGAAGTGGAGCCACAGAATACATGGCATCTCATTCTATACAGAATGGCAAACCCTTTTCCAAAGGGGCTGTATTGAGTACAACCCCACCAACAATTAAGCACCTGTTAGACTGTATCTTCTCTACCACCTCTCATTCTGCACCAGGCTAATTGGTGTAAAATGATGTATCTTTATGATCTTAATTTGCATTTCATAAAACACTAACGACTTTAAGCATCTCTTTCTGTGATTATTGGCCATATGTGTTGCTTCTCTGGGAAACGCCTGTGTAAGACTTTTGCCCAGTTTTCACTAAATTGATTGGGCTTTCCTTTTTGGTTTGTAGAAGTCCATCATATATTCTTTTTACATCATATATTCTTGATAGTCATCATATATGACCACAAGTGTTGTAACTATTCCATCCTTAAAATGTCTCCTGATAACTAGCTACCCTTTTCTTTCTAAGAAGTACTAAATGTAGTGCTATTTTACTGCGTCTTTGTAAGATCGTCCATGAGAATTGACTCTTTCTGAGATACAGAGGTCAAGAAAAGGAACTCCAAGCTGCTCACTTAGGCCTCATACTCACAAAAAAGGCAGTTAGTGTGCCGGGCGGTGGTGGCGCACGCCTTTAATCCCAGCACTTGGGAGGCAGAGGCAGGCGGATCTCTGTGAGTTCGAGGCCAGCCTGGTCTACAAGAGCTAGTTCCAGGACAGGCTCTAAAAAAGCTGCAGAGAAACCCTGTCTCGAAAAACCAAAAAAAGAAAAAAGAAAAAAAAAGGCAGTTAGTCAACTCTGTATTCATTATCTCCAAATGAAGTCACCTGCCACCACAAACTGGATGTCACAGATATAAGAGAACCTAGGAGCACAAGGCTGGAGATCTTGTATAGCGCAGTAGGAATTAAGAAGGGCTAATCTTGTAAGCATGATAAGGGCACAGTTACATAACATTTTATTATTCTGGTTAAATATAAAGACTTAAAAAATCTACCACATATGTTATAGACTCTTAAGTCCCTGCAAATAGATGTGTAAGAACGTATTCCCAGTTAGGATCTAGCACACATTGAGGCCATGAAACAAAAACCACATTCTGCCAGGACATACGAAGATTCCCACACAGAGCTGAGACCTCTCCTTTTCGATGTCCTAGGCTTCCCCTGGGATGGATGGGACTGGAAGGTTTGAAGGTGTGGTGCTAATCTCACGAAGAGTATAGCAATGTCAGTAGGTGGCCACGGAAATTTGCCCAAGTTCAGTTCACATCCTTGGCACAGTGCAGCATGGCCAGAAGGTTTCTGAATCACCAAGAGGAGGATTAAAGTGTGTGCACGTGCGTGTGCGTGTGTGCGTGTGCGTGTGCGTGTGCGTGTGTGTTGGGGTGATAGCAGGATTCTTCAGGTAGGGAGGGGAGAGAGAGAAGGATAAGAGGTAACGGTGAGGCTGCTGGGCAGCAAGACTGTAGTATTGCCCTGGGGCCACTCACAGTTTATAAGTGACCTTAGGGACAGTGGCTGCCCCAAGCTAGGATTTCTGGACTGAAGGATGCCAATGGCAACAGCAGCAGTCACTCACAAGACACCTGCATTTATCACACCACTTTTCTTCCATCAAATTTTAAAAGTCACAGACTAAACACATAGCAACAAATTTCAATCCTTAGTCTCTATGCCAAGGAGACAAGGAGTCTGAGTCTAATCATAGTGAGACTCTGTGTCTCCGACCTTCATTGGATGATATAGCAACTCTCAGAGTAAGTCATTGTAGGAACCTGGCTAAAGGAACAATGTCTGACAAGCTACTCAAGACAGTAACTGTCCTGGTTAGATTTTATCGTTAGCTTGACACAGCCTAGTGATACCTGAGGAAAAGGAACCTCTATTAAGGAATTGACTCCAATAGATTGTCCTGTGGCATTGTCTGTGAGGATATTTTCTTGATTGGCAGCTTAAATAGGAGGGCCCTGCTCACTGTGGATGGTGCCATCCCTGGGCACATGTGTCCTGGGTTACATAAGAAAACTGGCTGAGCTTGCCAGGGAAGCAAGTCAATCAGCAGCATTTCTGTAGTTTCTGCTTTAGTTCCTGCCTTCTGCTTCCTGCCTGACATCCCCCAAAGACAGACTGTAACCTGGAATCCGGAGATGAAAAACAACAAAAACAGCCCTCCATTCCCAAGCAGCTTTTGGCCATGGTGTTTATAACAACAGAAAGGCAAACCAGAAGACGACAGGCTTTCTCTGACCTTCTACTCTGGCTCTGGCCTCTTCCCTCTCCAGTACAGGCTCCGTCCCAGAATCACTGTCCTTCCCACCATCTGCAAAACACCCCTTCTCCATAGTACAGCCCAAAGATGTTCATCGATCATCTCTGCTCCATGTGGCCTTCCCTGTGTTAGCATCTCGGGCCATGCGCCATGGGTACACCTGTCCCGAAGGTTCTCTTTGCTCATTTGGAGCTCTGTTTTCACCAAGTGCTTTCAGCTGTAAGGGGCAGGTTCATGGTGCCACAAGATGAACTGCAAATGTGGAGAGAGGCACGAGGCTCTGTTTTAACCTCTCTGCCCTCTCCTGACCAACTTTCCCGCAGAAACCTAGACAGCATCTACTGCACAGCTCCTCTGCTTCTACAGCTAAGAGTGAGCATCAACTTGAGCAATAAGAGGATGGATTACCTACAAGCAGATGCCTCTGGGAAGGTATCTCTGGTCTAAAGCATGATACAATTCATGGCCTCTCTTCCAGTTCTTGCACCCTGATCCCAGTTGTGCCTACCTTTCTGATGCCTTCTGAAGGACTGGATACACAGTTGTCGGCACCTCCATTCTTGCTTATGGTCCGCCAGAGCTCAGCAAAAGTGCTATCCTGCTCCAGGGGATTGGTACCCTTGGCTCTGAAGTACTCGTATACAGCAGAATCCCGCACAGTGCCATAAGACATCTCCAGTTGCTTGGACAGGTCCTGAAACGTCCTAAAAGGCAGAGAGAGAGAGAGAGAGAGAGAGAGAGAGAGAGAGAGAGAGAGAGAGAGAGAGAGAGAGAGAGAGAGATTGGTACTTGCTGCATACTACACATTGTAAGGATAAAACGGCTTGTGAGCCCCTCCTGAGTTCTAAGTCCTACAATGACCCATTAACCACATTCCTCACACCCAGCATCCAAATGTCTCAGCTACATTTCCTCAGTAAGGTGACCGAGCATATAAAGCCAGGCATTGTATTGAGATCAAGGCATGAAACAGTAAGTCAGAAATGATTCCTGCCATCAGCAAGCTTCAAGTCTAGCTACAGAAATATACATAAAGGCAAGAAATCACAGTATAACAGAGTCAGGGCAGCACAAAACACAAATTACTGGTGTTTCTGCCCTGCGCACCAAAAAGCTGAGCGGGCAGGATGGATGATGCAGATGACTAGTCCTGAGACTTCGGGTTACTTCGGCACAAACACACACTACGATCCTGAATCAATTAACAGATGTCTCCTCCAAAACTTGCAGATAGGCTGGAGTTCCAGCCAATTAATGATGCTGAGCACCTAGTAACCAATTTGAGTGGTTCTAGCAAGACACGGGTTAGAAGGCCAGAGTATCTCGGGAAGTCCCCTCAGCAGCCTGGAAACAGACAATTACACAGGGCTCAGAGAAAAAGGCTTCTTTCTGAAAAGAGAAATGCATATACTTCCCGACTTTCTGCAGCAAAGCCACCCTGAACTGAAAATGCCACTAAGTTGAACATGTGTTCATACAGCTGCTAACTCTACTGTGTCTACATCACTCATGTTATCATACATGGAATTCCAGTAAATAAAGTACGAGATATCCGCTACTTATTTCATATGTGTACATGTGTGTGCTCACACACGCATATATAAACCTGTCAACACAGCACACTATAGAGGATCAGTTTAAATCCACGGGATCACCTGGCCCACTTGGAGATCCAGTCACTGCTGCCACCCAGTCCCACAAGAGAGAATCTTTCCATATATCACTAGCCTGGGAAGAGATCCAAACTCAACATTTAAAATACAGTTTTTAGTGCTTGTTATTTTCACCCCATTAGGTCATCAAAGACACTTTAGTTGAGCCACTGCTAAGTCAGGAATCCTCTGTAGTGAGGCAGGAAGGATGAATGAATTAGTACAGTACTCTTGTTTGCTATTTGAAAAGCCGTGCCTATCATGACACTTAGAATGCCATATACCAGGCCAATTGACAAAATTTTAAAAGTCCCAATGGAAATTCAGGCTTTCTCTCCAGGGTCTGACCAGATCAGCTTTTATCTATTTCTCTTCCAAAATTCTCAGTATCTCCTCTATCAAACCATACCATTACCTGTACCTCTTACCAAGTCTTTCACCAGAAGAGGCAACCCAACTGTCTTATTTTGCTTTTCTATGGATGTAATACACAATCTGACCAAAAGGAGGCTGGAAAGGAATGCCTTTATTTCTGAAGTGAAGACAGATCAGGAACCTGAAGACAGGAACTGAAGCAGAGACCGTGGAGGCATGCTGCTTACTAGCTTGTACAACCCGGGACCACCTGCCCTGGGATGGAACCAGCCCTAGTAGATGGAACACTTACACATCAACCATTAATCAATAACCCCCCCCCCCCCAACTGCCTTTCCTACAAGCAATCTGACAGGGGCATTTTCTTAGCTGAGTGGCCGTCTTCCCAAATCTTCCAAACTTGTGTCAATTTGACAAAACACTAACCAACACACCAACCAATCTTGCCAGGCTGGCTGATTTGTACAATTTCTGTTCATGTCCAGTGATTTTCCCTGTCCCTACTTAGCACCAGTACCAACCTGAAAATAAGAGATGCCACCCATAGCTATCAGGCTATGGCTCTCCCTTAGCCGGGAGCCCCTTTATCTCAGTTATGTACCTATGTACTTCTACAAATCTAGCTGTAAAGTCATCCTCAGCCCAGGTATTTCTATGCTGTCTCCACAGCTTGAAGATTGGCTGCTTGTCTTCTTTTCAGGCCCTACCATTACTAATAGGATGGGTCTGGGCAAGTTCACTGATATCTTTGTGCCTCAGTTTCCAAACCTTAAGATGAGGGCTAGAGGTTGAGCCTGCAGCAGTGGGTTCTTACTGAGGATTAAGGAGGATTTATGCTCAGGACAAAGAGTGGTACCTGATGGGGTCAGTGCCCCAGAGCTGAGTTAGTATTCTGTGTATGAGTCCTACCAGAGATAAGACTTTGGAGGCCTGGAGATGAAGCAGTTCCAACACTACCCCATGGCCCTGGGCCCAGGGCTGACAGCAGCCTGCACAGCAAGCACACAAGGGCCAGCATGGTGTGGTGGCACACTCCACTGCATTACCCTGGTCCTGCTATGTGGGCTAGAAACAAAGCTCGCGATTCATCTCAATACATTGCAGATGAAAGGAGACATGAAATAACAAATTTGATGAAGAAATCGTTCTAATTATTGTTCATTATTTATATCTAATTGAAGCAAGATGTTCCTTTGCTTGAAGGGCCCCAAGGGTTGTAACTCTGCCATAATTTGCCTATAATAAAAGGAGGGGAAATCGTCTTTCTCCTACATTCTTTTTTAATTTTTCTCATGGTAATACAAACAAACACAGGCTTTGATGAATGGGAAACATCAGGATGAATTACACAGTTGAGTCTAAATACTGAACTACTCTAAATTACTGCAGTTTCTACAAGTACGGAATGAACGCATAACTTCCAGGAAGCTCTGATCGCCTGCATTATCTCCACATTTGAAATTGAGATTTCCTCCATCCCGTGTATTTATTTATGATGGAGCTCCTGGACAGAGACTCGGGGACCATCAGGGACAACAAGTAGGCAGCCTGAATGTTAATGGCTCTCTCTTCCTTTCTGATCCAGTGTAGATTATTGTTTCCCCTTCGTCGAGCATCCTCTTCCTCCTGCGAAGCTTTACCTTCTGACTCACGGCCTGGCCTATCTCTCCCCTCCCACAGCTGCAAGTTGGGAAGCAGAGATCTCTCCAATCTCAGATGCACACTCAATCAGCAAAGAATTCCAAGTTCTCTTCCCTGGCTGACACAGCACAGTCAATCATTGTGTTCCCGAAAGCCTAAGCCTAAAACGGGTAGCAGAGGTGGGCCCACCTAAGGATACAACAAAACTATCGCCTCCCTGGGCAGTCGTCCCCTTGTCAGAGTGCAGAGTTTGGGAAAGGGCATACAGGGAAGGATAATGGAGAGCAAGGACAGCCAGTCAATGTGGTTGCCAAGCCAGCATTGGCAATCAGCAAGAGGCAGATGTTGAGGGCAGATAGGACACCCATCCAAAAAAAAAAAAAAGTAAAGGAGTTTCACCAGGAGAGAGCTGCACTTGCAGCACATACAAGTAACCTTTTCTGAAGCCACTCTTTCTGGCAAGAAGTGACTACAAGCGTCCAGGCTCTTACAATGTAAGACAGATGGAGGGCACGCGCACTCATCACAGGTCAGATTCCTGTCAATCCCGTGCGTACCACGCACTGTGCGAGATAAAGTCGCTGCACCAGCTATTGCCCCAAACAGTTGCTAGATGCCTAACAGGTCACACACAGAGACAACTAAAACAAGAGATGAATAGTGAGACTCTCCCAGAGGTTTACAACAGAACATACAAGAGCAGCTGGAGAAAAATAAAAACAAACAAAACGGCACTGACCAAACAGTAAATGGGAGTGAAATGCAGTACAAATGGGGCATCCTTGACAACTAAGTGGCGAGGAGCCACTAAATTGCGAGCCAGACATTCAGAAAGGGTTCCCTAAAGAAGCATTTGGCTGAATTGTGCAGCCTGGGTGGAGGCAGTCAAGGAAGAACCAATGAGTAGGACACTCTAGGAAGAGAAGTTACCTCTGTGGGTCCTGACAGGTGAGAGAACGCAGTTCACCTGGGATGCCCACCTCAGAGCAATTCTAGCCAGATAGAAGGGAGCTTAGCTTTAGCAAGCTGGCGGCTCTGGATGCAGTCCTGTCTCAGAAAATCCCAGTCATCTGACGCACTCCATCAGCTATCCATCTGATGGACCCCATCAGCTTTCATGGGGTCTTTGAGGCTGCAGTCTCGGCAGCCCCCTTAGCATTTGGAGAAATGGAAATGTTTGATCATCATCCCAGATCTAACCTTTCAAAAACTCTGGGGCTGCTGCTAGGCAGCTGCGATTTCACAGTTCTTCAAGTGATTCTAATGAATTAAGTTCTAGAAACATAGACCAAAGCAACACGTTTAACAGCTGAGGTCTGAGCTTCCGTAGGTCATCCCCGTTTCTCAGGAATGATGAATATGAACAATCACAGGCATACGTCCAGCACAGATGTATGTGCGTGTTCATACGTACGTGTTTAGTATGTGTCTACTCTTCTGTTAGACTGACAACAAGTAGCCCCCTGTGTTTGAACCATTGTGCCCACATGGCAGAGTTAAAGGTGGTATGTTGCTACATTTTATATTCTAAAAGACTGGACTTGGGCTGGACCTCACAGTGGAGGTAATGATATACCTCAAGGTCACTTAAGACTTAGCTAGATATCCGGCAGTATATACACCTATTTGTTTATTCTGTCCTTAAGAGAACAATGCAACAATGTAACTTGCCTCGGATTTGTCATGTAATCAGATGACAGAGCCTAAACTAATGCAGAGTTTTAATCTCAAATTATGGACTCTTCCATGCCTCTAATTCAGAGCAGTCGGTAGGAGTTAAGCCTTTGTAGAAAACAGCCAACAGGTCAAGAGTAACCTTGTACAACAAAACCAACTCATAAGCATTGGAAGCAGCTTATAGACATTGCTTAATGACAGCACATTTGCAGTACTGTTTGTTAGCTGAGTCAGTTAGGGTCAGTGGGGTCAGTAACTTAATCTCTTAGAAAACTCAGTTAAACTTTTCTGTAATGCATCCCTCATTCCTTCCCAACGCAATGCTGTCTGTGCTGTTCAATAAATGCAAAGCAAAGCCTTTTGTTAGTCACCCAGGCAATCGGGACAAACATAATTCACAGATCAGACACAGACTACAAACTAGCAAATCACTACAAACTACAGACCAATGGAAGCTACAGGGAGAAAAGCAGAGAATTCAAACTTCGGCTAGTTCTCAATCAAGTTAATCTAAGGAGAAGTGCTAAAAATGTCTTTCCTCAATGTATCACTGACACATTTTGGAGCCTCTGAGGTTATACTTAATGTATTTAGCCAATACAGAATAGTAACTAGGCTGGTCACACTGTGGGAAGAAAGCATGGATAGGAAGAAAACGTCGGCTTTCAGGATCACATGATCAAAGCCGAGCTCTGCACCTGTCCCAAGGAAATCAGTCCATACCCCAATTTATTTCTATCTCCCTACCAAGGAGCAATCCTTCCTATCACCACCACATCAGTAGTGCCTAGTCCAGGTATCCAGGATACCTAATGGATGTCTAGGGGATGTCTGAATTCAAACAGAGCGTGGAGACACCAAAACTCTAACTTGCTTTGTGAACAAAATGGCTTCTACTTCAAAAAGACCACCTAGAAAACTACAAAGCCAGGGCAAAGAATTTCTGGGGAGAAATGGCTTCTGAAGCATCAGTCCTGGGCCCCTTGGGTTTTAGTCAGCTGCTAAAATGCCACAGTGCAAGCACGTACATCTTGCGACTTCCAGCACCTCTGCTTTTCTCCTTCCTTTGGAAATCCTCCCAGGGCAAAGCCTACCTCTCTTCTTCAAGTTTACAGATGAGCCAATGTGTTCCGCTCAATGGCTCTACTAAAGCTCTCTTTGGAGCTTGTTTTCTGCGTCTCCCACCCTGAGCTGCTGACCAGGGTGGCAGGAGGATGGGGAGGTGGGGCTTCCCCATTGGAAAGCTGACAAGGGTGAGCATATCAAGCGTCCTAGTCCTGTGAGCAGATTCTTCCATTTGCCCACCAGCCTCTAAGGAGTTGTTTAGTGTCCCTTTTGTCTCAGCCAAGGACAGTCTCCCCAGAAGCCTCTGGCCTTGCTTCCTCCCCACACCTTCCCTCTAAATCACTGTCACTACTTCCAGATACATTTTCACTAACAAAGAGATAAATGTGTTTCCAACAGGGGAAAAGTCAATAATACAGAATCTGTAAACACCACTTTGCATGACAACAGAAATATTTACATTGGCAATGAAGATAAATACAGTTGCCACAAGCAGAAGCAATGTACAGTACATGTAAAGCAGATTTCAACAACCACAGGAATGCCATAGCCTAGAACTGCATGATGTAATTCCAGAAGGTCTGTTCTTACTACTCTTCCTACAGGAGAGCAGTGGCCTACAGATGCAGGAGGGTGGGCACACACATCCCCACAAATGGAAGTCTTTACTCCTGTGTGCAGATGTGTCCACTAACATCCTAGCACTCGCAAGTCTGTCTCATTTCTGAATCTACCCAGGGAGGAGAGTGACAGCTGAGGTAAATTCCCGGGCAGGAAAACTGTCCTAGGAACGAAGTAAGGGCCACACCAGGATGAAGGTGCTTCTGCCCAAAACAAGTGTAGAAAATAAAAGCGAAAACAAAAATGGCAGCCAACAAATACCTGATCTATTAAGTGGAAAATAATAATTTATTTATCAACTTTTATAGCATGATATTAAAAATTACTTTACTTTTTAATTATTTTATTATGGCTAATTTATCATTAAGGTTTATTATACATGTAGCTGTTTAGAAAACATTGGCTTATAGACTTTAGCGCCATTTTTCTGTAAGCATCCATTTTGTATCTTGAAAAGTAACTCTCAAAGAAGACATTGTATCTTGTGATGAAGAGGTACCTTCCCCCAAATTGTTCAGAAACAAGAAAAACAACTCTCAACATTTATAAACAGTATCTACTTCACCTCTCATGAAGAATAATCATTAGTAAACATAAAAACACAAAGAGGGACAGGACCAGCAAAGAGCACTTCCAAGGCTTCCAGCTCTATCAAAAACCTTCCTGCAAAATTTGCATTTGTATTATATGTAAAAACGTGACCCTAACGATTTTTTAAATCCCTCAGATATGCAAATGCCAGTTCTGAACTCCGAACTTAGCTCTACACTCTCTTCCACGTCCTCTTTTCCTCCTGGCTAGGCCTGCTTGCCAGTTAAGACCCATCTAAAAGACAAAGCCTCTCTTCCTGCAGTCTGCCAAAGGTCCACTCTGCACCTCTGGCGAAATAGATTCATTCACACAGCTGTGTCTTTAGTCCCAAGAGCCCAGAAGAACTTAGAAATTACAAGGCCAGCTCTCCCTTTCCCCCACTCAGGGCTCGCTCCGTGATAAAATCCCCACACCGGGCAGGCTAGCATTTCCTCCACTCCAGCTACTTTCAATCAGATTAATCCAGGCCTGGACCCTGGAAGGGACCAGGTTCAATGATGTGAGATCTGAAAATAACCTCAGGGAGATTAGGAAACCGCAGTCCTGGTAGAGAGTGCAGGCTGTGCACGTGGCAGAATCATGCTTTTTTTCTCTAAGTCAAGCCTGCAGGCTTCTATTGTCCTTGGTGAAAGAGACTCATTCCTCCTGTAATTATAGTTGCTGCCCCCAGTAGCCACAGGATACTGTGCTTGAGAAGTCTAGTGTGTAGGAAACCCTGTTCACTCAGATCTTCCAGTCTGCTTTCAGGCACATTGCCTGCTAAGCTGTACCCAAGAAATCATCTCAACTGTCACATCTTATAAAACAAGTCAGTCCTAGAGCTGAGGAGATGGCTCATCCACAGCACTTTCTACTATGGACTGGAGTTTGGATCCTCAACACTCAGATAAATGCTGGGTCGCTGGGGTGGCCTTCCTGAAATCCCAACATGTGGGCAACAGAGACAGAGAGTACCTGGAACAAGATGACTGCCTAGATGTCACAAATCAGTGAGCGCTGGGTTCAACTGAGAGACCTTGCCTTTTATATAAAGTAGAGCGCAATCAAAGGAGATATCTGACATGAAACTTGAGCCTTCGTGTGCATGCACAAACTCATGCACACTCATATATACATATGTGTACAGACACACTTGCAAACATGAATACATACAAGCATGAATACACACAAGGGAGGGAGGGAGAAAGGCAGGGAGGAAGGAAAGAAGGGAGGGATAAAAAAAGAAAGGAAGGAAGGATGAGCCCACATCCACTAGATTCATGTCTCCTTCTATATTCTAGGCTGAATCCTGTCCTGATACTTACCCACTGCACCTCATGTATTCTATGTTTCTCACTCAACTGTGAGCTCCCTTGAGCATGAACTACATCCACTTGGTAGAGAGCAGTAGAAGAAGCAGCTATGAGTTAAACCTATTCTATGCCTGAAGCTCAAAGGCTGAACATGGCTAACGAAAAATCCAGACTGGAAGCTAGCATGGCAAAGGGTCTAACTTTAGAACCACTAACCTCCTTGCTTTCAAGTGGACCCTTGATGCTGCCGGACAATCTTCTAAATTTCTCTGCACAATTGATCCTCCCAGTCTCTTGGATGACTCCTACAAAATGGCCTTGCTTATTATTTCTTAAGAAAGCAAAAGCCATCAGCAAAGAACTTAGCTTTATTAAAGTGCTCGGCTTTTCTAAACCACAGAAAATCTACCCAACGTTTTGTGCTGGCACCTCTTCTCGTGCTCCTACTTAAGTGTATCCATGTTTGTCTCCTGGGTCTGGGACTTGCCTATATTCTTAAAGTACATTGCTCTTCCAGTTGTCACCTCCGTCTCTTATATTATGAAATTACTTCTTTATATGGATCATTTCCATGAGCTTGAAAGCACATCTATCTTCTATCTTAAAAATAAATAAAGAAATAAACCTTGATACTGCATTTCATTCCAAGCTCCCACCAAGTCCCTCTAGAGAGTTATCTATGGTTATCATTTCCATAACCCTCTCCCATTTCTTATGATTTGGACTTACCCATTTGTCTAACCACTAAACAAAAGATGATTTTCTCAAGGTCAATGATTTTACAACTATAGAATCCCTCTCCTTCCCACATCAGCAGTATATAACAAATGATCTTTTTTCCTTCCTAAAGCTCTTCTTTCTGTGGGTTTCAGAACTCTCTTGTAGGAATCTCCTTATTCATGCATTTTCCTTGTTCTTTATTTTTGCAGACTGAGTTCTGGAGTATTCTGGAGCTTGAGCATCAGATCTCTTCTCTGGTACAAATATCTGCCAGAATCTGAAGTCCACTAGCGAGACACACCTCTCTACACTCTGGACTTACCTTAACTTGCCCCCACTGGCTCCTAGAAACTTCCCAAGTAACAACTCCATTGAGTTGACTAATGTGTTCCCAAACTAAAGATGTTCACACTCACACTTTAGGTACCAACCTTTAAACCCAGAACAAGCCTGTGTATCCTTCCATTCTCCCATCTCAGCCAAATGCTGCTCTTCCTGGTTGTCTTGAATCTCTGAGAAATGTCACTGTCTCAAAGAGGCCTTTGCTGACAAGCATGTATAAAATACCTACCCCTTAAAGTGTATGATAAAAATAAATGTACCCCAACCTGATAAAAGGTGTTTGATGTCAGTTTTGCCCTAAGAATGAGATGAGACCTGGCCACTTGCTTGTCTGCTATATCACCAGTATCTATAACTTGGCTGATGAGTTATCTCCATTTGTTGAGGACTGAGAGATTTTCAGAGATTGGCTGAGAGAGAGAGAGAGAGAGAGAGAGAGAGAGAGAGAGAGAGAGAGAGAAGAAAGAGAGAGACATTAGTTAGGTCTTGCCTTCAAAATGTCTAAGTTCGAAATACTATTGAGAAGGGTCTTCCTTGTGGACTGGCCACACCCATTTCGTCTTCAGGGGTGAAGGCTTATCAATGGCTTGGATGACTAAATCGAAGAACTGTGATATCAGAGCTGGGGGCTCAGCAAAGGACTGAAAAAGTAGCAGCGATCCCAGATCACCCCTCCCTGCTTCTTCACGGGGTAACAGGGTAAAGTCAAGTGTTGAAGCTTTCTCAAGGATTCAGTGGAAATCAGCATCAGTCAGCCGCTGTCTGCTTCCCTGACTCTAGCATCCCTGTCATTCAGTGAGAGCTTCCATGCCAAAACAGGGCTGGTTCCCAGTTATCAACCCTCACAAATAATTTGCTGCCACAAATGAGTACAAAAACAGCATGTACCATTAACCTTTAATATATCAGTGCTGGGACTCTTAATTCATTCTGAGCCTGTCATAAATGTGACTGAGATGCAAATAAGAGTAACAACCCTCCCAGGAGGCTGTGAAGGGGCTGTGAAGCACAGGGCCCTCAGGGCCCTCCCTCCCTTCCACCTGGCACAGCAGGACGCACCTTCCTCTTCAAGGAAATACCCTTTGTCTCTTATCCTCCTACTGGGTTCCATCCCTCATATCCTTCTTCAAAGATATCTTTGCCCCCCTGCTACATCTGCTTCCCTGTCCATCACAGGATATGCTAGAGGAAGGATCTAATTCTGTGTATTATTGTGTTTTCTTTGAATTTTTTGACTGTAAAGGAGCTAAGTACAAAAAAATCATTTTATTAAATGGGCTGCCAAGCCAAACCTGCATATATGTTCTAAAGGCATCTTAACTTCAAAATTTGGATCTAAGGATATCATGCTTTAAAAGAGTTTCTTCTTTTGTTTTCACAGAAGATGAGACTCTGTGGATTGCTTCTATCCCAGTATGGTATGACAGACCACGCCCTCCTGAAAGGTTGCTGTGAACACCCTCAAAAAATTACTTCATTCAACTGCCAACTGAGATGAACCTGGCACACAGGTTACACCATGAAAGACCTAAATAACAGCACCCCCATACAGCACAAAGCAGTTTGGAGAGAAATAACTGCGCCCATATTCCCAAATATTGTTTATAAATGTTCTTTTACATTTAAAGGGGGATATGATATAGATATGAATAATTTACATTGGTATAAATTTTGCCTTATTGATAGAAATTTAAGGTCTATTTTGTTATATGTATATGTATTTCTGATCTTGATTAAGGTGTTGTGATTGTGTAGTTCATTTAAAAATGTAATGTATAGTTAGGAAATATAGGTTGTTAATGGATAATCATCAATAATAGTCAAGCTTGTAGTCATGTTAGTTCGATTTTCTAGATATATAGAAATATATTTCAGTTAGACAGACATTCTTCATATCTTTCAAAGACTGCAGAATATGGCATTTTAAATGTTTTAATAACTTAGGGCTTTTCATGACAATGAGACACGTCTGCTCCTGGCAGCACCAATCTATTTCAAGAGGAAGATGGGCATCGAAGAGGCCATTTGGGCAAGAAACTGCTCTTGCCTGGACTGTTACATAAACTGGACACAAAGAACCTGCAGAGAGAGGACTGCTGAACTTCCCTAAAGGTGAGATGATCTTTCAGGGTTCCTGATTCATGAAAGAGTCTGCAAGACATTCTGCAGGACACAGAAGAAAGTAACTGAATTGTCTTTGAAATTTCCTGCTTCATGGAATGTCTGCTGGATACCATGGGCCTGAAGGCTGAAGAAGGATGCCTCAACGATACAGAGGAACTTTAAGTGACTGTCCAGGCAACGAGTTGTCTCTGTCATTTCTAGAGTTTGAAAGTTGCATATTTCTTGTTTACTTAGGTAGTATTATATCCTTCTGGAGTCTTTGATGGAGTTGAAGAATAAATAGATAGTTATAGCTTTCCTTAGTTATGATAAAAGATAAAATAGATCTAAATATTGTAACTGTAATTCTTGCTTGATAACTGTTTTATTATATGTAATTTCACTATGTTAAAGTTAAAGCCTTCCTTTTTGTTTAAACAGGAAAAAGGGAAATGAGGGAAGAGAGTCATCTGTCTATGTGTTACTTTCACTGGTTAATAAAGAAACTGCCTTGGCCCTTTAATGGGACATAAAATTAGGTAGGCGGAGTAGACAGAACAGAATTCTAGGAGAGAGAAGGCAGACGCTTCAGGGAGTCACCATAGACAGTCGCCATGCTTCTCCTCTCCAAGATAGACACAGGTTAAGATCTCTCCTGGTAAGTGACCATCTCGTGGTGCTACACACATTACTAAATATGGGTTAAAGCAAGATATGAGAATTAACTAATAAGAGGCTGAAACTAATGGGGCAGGCAGTGTTTAAATGAATACAGTTTCCGTGTAATTATTTCAGGTGTAAAGCTAGCTGGGTGGCGGGTCGCAGCCCCCGCCGCTCCATCTACAATCTAATGACAGCAACTCCCAGTAACTCTCTACTAATACTTTATTTGCATTGCTTCATTTAACCTTGGCAGTATCTCTTTCATGAAGTTATTATTACAACCCAACCCCAACTTTAAAGACGAAGAGATGGAAGCCCAGAGACATCCAGGAACTGGTAGAACTAGTAGGTCAAGATGACTTGGGGAAAAAATTTGTATCCTCCAGTACCATCCAACGGCAATAGTAAGTAGCCTAATGCAAATGGAAAGAGCAAGGAAGCACACAGATAATGGAAAACACCATGCTATTAGAATTAAACGCAGAGGTGCAGGGATGTAAAATTGAACTGATTCCACACAGGCAACAAAGTATTACAGGTTGGAGCAAAGAAAGAAGGTCAGTGGGAAATGAGAGACCAAGGTTTAAACTTTAAGATAAAATAGACTTTACACATATAAGAGAGCAATTCAAAATGCCCCATACTGAGGTAACAGTGTTTTCAAATTATGGGTATCTGTGAAGGTGGAATATTCAGAAAAACATTAATGGTTTATTAAGAAGAACAGAAATGGTAAATAATGAAGGAGTTTCAAGTACGGGATCCAGAGACAATTGTCCATAAAATACTTAGAAGATAGTTACAATGGAACTGCAGAAGTTCAAAGATAATGGGAAAATGATGAACTATCAGTGCTGCTTAGACAATTGAGGGTCAGAGAATAGAGATAAGCAGGTGCCGTGTCCCATGCAATGGAAAGGGCATGGTTCAAGAGAAAACAGGTCATATGCACATTAGAACAAAGCTACTGAGTAACAGTAAGTTTGTACTTACAGGTGTGCAGTGCACACATACAGACACACATGTCCAGGTCTAGTTGTATCTGTAGGCATGAGAATACACTTCAAAGTAGGAAGAAGAAAGAGACTGGCAAGGAAGGTATTACAATAGGACCTGAACACTTGGCCAGAAGGATGCCATTTCCTATGAGAAATTTCAAAACAAAGGAGGAATGCCAGAATGGGAACTCCCAGGAGGCCAATTCATGTCCATGCTAGCTGGAGCCACAATAACAGCTCAGAAGTCTTAGGTCTCTTTATAAACTACATAGGTCTGGGCAGTCAGCACTCATGGTGGAAGAAAACAAATTAAGGTATCTCCCTGTGGCCAAGCCTGAAAGCAAACACTAGCACACAGGAGCCTATTACTGAACAATACAAAACCAGCAGTAATTAAATGTAAAGCCATGAGACGGTAACCACTCTGAATCAGTGTGCAGGAAAAAAGCTACCTGTACAGGATTATTGATTCTGGTAACAAACCCAGGAAATGAGGTGAGGAGACACGAGGTATGTTTACTATTGATAGGCAGCGTTTGAGTTCAGAGGGCGGAAGGAGCCAAACTTTGAAACAAATGCTCTTACAATGACAGGCTAACTCATCTTCAGAATCTCCTTCTCTGATGGGCTAGTTTCTCACCTCATCAATGAGGTCTGGGAGCTGGCCCAAGCCAAGATCTAGGTGAGCTGGCTGATTAACCTAAGGCCATGCCTTCTCAAACCTGCACACAGAAGGTGAATGGAAGTTCATCTTTAACCAGCTCCAACTAGGAATTTTGCCCAAGTCATGGACCATCCAGTTATGGATGTTTCTTGTGACACCATGCCAAGTGTAAACCATACTATCCCAGGAGTTCCACAAGTCCCTTAAGACATATCCTGGCATTCTCTCCAGTCAATGACAGTAACTGGGCCAGAGTCCATCAACAGACTGCCTGAAGGGAATCAAACACAGAGCTACAGAACTATATAGAGTCACAGAAAAACTGTTGGCAAAATACATGGCAGGGCACAGACATTTGTAGGCACCAAGATCTACCTAAGTCTGATCATGTTTTCTCTTTTATTCTCCTAGCAATCCTGGGAGCTATCAAAGTCCTTCAGTATTGGCCCCTTAACTTATACCAGCTCACCCAGGAAAAAATGCTGAGCATGGAAACCAGTCTGTTCTGGTATCCTCTTGACAGGCAAGAAATTATTAGGAAAGCCTCATAGCCCAGTGCAAATGCTACCTTCCTGGGAGTCTGGTACTTTGCCCAGGAAGCACAGTATATCAATGATCCAAGTAGTGTCCTGATGGGATGGCAGTACAGGATGGGCATTCAGAATGTGGGCAGCAATGACAGGTTGGGGTTAGGAATATCAATTTGCCACTTGTAAGCTCGGTGGCCTTGAACAAACTATGTCTTTCCTGTGGTCTTTTGCTATATTAGTATCACTGCAGCCAGAACACAGATATTCATGCATTGAGTGAATCCAGCCAAAGCTGTGGGAACATTCCACGAGTGTTGGCTGCTGCCGTGACTGTCAGTTATCCTGACAGGCAAATGAGAGATCAGCCTCTAGAGTAGTTATAAGTGGCCAGAGTGTGCGACAGGCTCGTTGACTGGCTAGAACAGGGTGTGCTTGTTTGGACTTGGGTGTTTTCAATGGCTTATGATTTCTGGGCACCTGTGGGTCCAGCACTTCCCTTGCCTGTAGACGACATTTACATTCTTTGTCTGGCCGTATTAATATCTGCAGTAGAAACTACTGGATAGGATGCTCACCAGTTCTCCCGCTGTGACATTTCATCATCCTGCAGCTGGGGCTGGAACGAAAAACCTTACCTTGTTTAGGATTTTTCCTTCTAACAAGACAGCATCATGGACTGTTTTTTTTTTCTGAAACAGGGTTGTTTTCTTGGAAAACTGGAATCTCATTGTGTTGTCTGTTGGGACTCAGACATACCATAGGGAAGCGATCACACACAGATTTTGAACAATTAAATCGCAGCTTCTCCAGACAGTGGTAGCATTGCCCTGCAGGGCACTGGCAGCTATTCTCCAGAAGCAGAGACCTGTGAGCTTTTCCCCAAGTCACAACAAGGCCATAGCCACAGGGAGCAAAGCAAATTCATACTTCCAAAGGCATGAGTTGCAGCGGCTGTGGGCTTGGCCAGCTTAGCCGCATAGGGTTCTCCCACAGTTTCTTGGAATGGAAAACAATGGATGCACAAAAACAAATCACATGGCCAGAACTAAGCCAACCCTTCCCCGGAGCTGAAGAGGATCTTCCATTTCTGGCAAGCGTTGCCTGTCATTCTTCAGGACAGGCAATGCATCTTCTGGAATTCCACACAGGCCTGCGTTACTAGGAAAGTTCTCCCAATAGCCTTTCCTCCAGAATCACTGCCATCTAGAGGCAAGGTCTTCTGGAGAATTCTTTCTCTGCCATGGTCACAGGACATCTATGTCAGGTGGGATGGATGCTGCCTTCCATGCTTCCTGGGCTTCCCAGATGTACCAGGTCAGGATGTATGCAGATCTGGACTTCCACATCCCAAGAGTTATCAAGCAAACATCTCCTTATAATTTGATGAGCCATGTCTCTACTCTCCCGTTCCTGCTATTTATGTCCTATTCTAGATATTTTAGTTATAAAATAAACAGGGGTACTTACATTTTGAACCATGCCTTTCCTAGGGAGAAGAAAAGTTAGAAGAAATCCAGGACTGTGGGTTTTAGGAAAGTCCCAAGGAGAGGGCTCAGATGGTTGGCAAGGTGAACACAGTAGGTGAACACAGTAGGTGAACACAGTAGTCAAGGTGAACACAGTGGGGGTGGGGGTAGTGACAGGCAGCTCAGGAGCAAGCAGGACCATCTCAGGAAGTGTGCCTCTTCAAGCCTGACCACTGTATCCCATCCATCCCTATATCCCTCCAAACTTCCCCGAGGAGGTCAATGGCACGCTGACACAGGCTGTCATCTTCCAAACATCAGGACTCCTCTCTAAGAAAGAAGCCAGGCTCCCTTATGTCAGGATGCACCGCAGCCAGCATTCTTCTGAGGCATAAATGAAGCTGACAGAAGGAAGCGGTGCCCTGTTGAAGGAGATACAGGATCCTGTCATACAGCAGCGACAAGATGCTCTGCGGAATGAAACTCAACCACGATGCTTACTGAAAACACTTCATGGCTTCCCACTGCTGCCAGGCTGAAGTTATACATCCAAGTACAGCTTCTCACACCAGGCAGGACTTGTCACACATAGTCACCCAGCATTATTTTATACTTTCTCTTCTAGCCCGACTACATTTTTCCCCTCTAAGCTCATAGCTCTTTCTCTCTCTCTCCTCTGGTCTCTTCCATCTGCCAGCAGGAACATGTGTTTATAAACATGCAGTCAGTTCTTCATATTATAATCAGCTCCACATAGATATCTCCAAATCTATGCTTCCATGGAAGATAATCTCTTCCCATGTTATAGGTTGAACTGAACTTAACACTGATATCTGGACTGCCTAAGTGAGATCATTGGGTACACAGAATTTCAATGTAACTTGTCTTTGTGGCTTTCCTACTGTTGTGATAAGACACCATGACCCACTACCCTCCTCAGTGACATAGATCCTCCAGTAAGGCAGATCTCATAATTCTTCCTAAACAGGTCCACCAGCTGGGAACCAAGTATTCAAATATAAGAGTCTATTGGAGCCATTCACATTTAAACCAAAGCCCAGCTGATGAACTTACTAAAGGAGATTTGGATATGTGTAGATGCATTTTACAATTCACAAAACGAAAACAAGGACCGAGACTGGGGTAATTCATGAATAATAAGCCAAAGATGATCAGCAACCATCAGAAGCTATAGGAGCAGTAAAGAACACATGATTCCTCCTGGCCAATAGACAGAACCAACCAACATCTTAAACTCAAATTTTCAGCATCTGGAATGATAGAAAATGCATTTCTACTATCTAAGGCACCCATTTTATGGTATTGTATCATGGCTATCCCAGAAGAGTAACTCAGTCTACATCTGGAAATGATAGAGTGATCCCTTATCACAGCAGTATTGCTGTACCGTGTTGAGGGACTCAGATTCAGCTCTGAATGCCAAATGCCACTTCCTGAAGGACAATGTGTATTCCCATTGATCTTTTTATCTCTAGAACCAACACAGCAATGACTACACAGGAACAATTGATCTCCTTATAGAAATGCACGGATGACGAATGGATGAGCAGTCATTTACATGGTGACGTTGCTGAAGCATTGTTATTTTACCAGTGCTCAGCAACTCCAGATACTGAGTGTAGTCAATGACCGTGTGGTGGACAAACAATTGCAACTGAACAAATTACCCTGTGAGGTGACGTATCTAGGAGAGTAAAATATGCCCAGTGTACTTTCCAACTCAAGTTCACTTGTAGTGCTTGCCCTCAAGAGGATTTTATCAACTGCATAGTCTTAGAGTCCAGCACAGCCACAGGGCAGGGCACAGATCGGTGGGGAGATCCTGACCAATGGTCTCAACTCCTTGCATGGTAGTCTGATATCAGAAAGTAAGGAGCTCCATTGAGAGAGGTATGTTATTTAAAGGATGCCTATTTGTTGGGCCTTCTGTAACTCCTCATAAACTCCAGAAGAGGTGGGAACAAACATCTCCACTTCCCTACAATGAAGCCAAACCATACAGGAGAAGCAATTGTGAAGTATGTTTGTTTGTGGTACTGTAGCTGATATCCGGGTAACCATGAATTCTGTGTCATGGGGCCTGACTCCAGAATGTTCTTCCCTTAAGAAGCATCACTTTTATTTTTTTTTTCTCATGGTTTATTTTTTTTTATATTTAAAAATTTCCATCTCCTTCCCTCCTCCTCCCCCCTCCCTCCGCTCCTCCTCCCCCTTCCCTCCCCTCCTTCTCCCCCTTCCCTCCCCTTTCCCTCCACCCATACCTCCCCTCCCTCCCTCTCAAGGCCAAGGAGCCATCAGGGTTCCCCACTCTATGCTAAGTCCAAGGTCCTCCCAACTCCCCCCAGGTCCAGGAAGGTGATCGACCAAGCTGAGAAGGCTCCCACAGAGCCCGTCCATGCAGAAGAATCAGAGCCCAGCGCCATTGTCCTTTGAAGAAGCCTCACTTTTAGATGAACCTTCCAGCTCAGCCTTCACAATCTGCTCCATCTTTCATACATGAGCTGTCTGAGTATGTGCATGATTTGGGAGGCACATGGCTAGACGGCACATTCGCACAGACCCAGCCAATCTCAGCTGTACATGGGGAACTGGTCCAGTTAGGTGGGGCTCTGTGGAGGGTCATGAATTCTTGGGGTTGTCAGAGGCACTGGTAGCAGAAGCTAAGGCTTCATGTCCTGAGGAAATGAAATCTAAGAGGATACAACAGGCCTCCTCTCTTCCTGGAGATGTTTCTTTCAATGTTTTACCCTGAATAGGTTTTGTGGAGCGATACATGGTGGTGAAAAGTGCCATCTTTGGCTGAAAAAAAGCTTACATTTGAATCTGTCTCCAACCAGATGCATGGACTGGCTCTCTGCCTCTGCATCTGCAATAGCAGTTCAGTGTGGTGAAAATCAAATTATACCATTCTTGGACAACAGTTAGTTCTAGCACATAGTTATATTGCAAAACTATAATATGTACACACTATTGACTCTCCAAATGCATACTTTAAGTGGATGAAATCTGGAAAATATGTTTTTATACTGAACATGTACAGACATTTTTTGTGTTACCTCTCCCTAAACAATATACAATAGTAACTACATGAATGGCATTTACATTGCATAGGTATCATGAATAATCTAGAAAGTATTTAAAATACAAAAGTCAATGCAGGTAGGTCATATGCAAACCAGTATACCATTCTGTATAAATGACTTGAAAGCTCTTGGATTTTCATATCCACAGGGGACATAATGGAGAATGGAGAATGGTGTAAGTAAATACATATTTAAGTGTACAGTATATTTCACAATACAGCCAAATAACATCAATACCTCAATAAATGATACTTATTGTTGATGTCATCATTACTACTATTTTATTAGTAGAAATACTGTTATTGTTGCTAAGATTATTTCCCTTAAAGGATCAGGGAAATTGATATAAATGATACTGCAATAAGCGGCTTAACTGTTGGGCCACTCTGCAGTTTCGTTCCACAAAAGGAAATTCTCAGAGACCCCTGGCTAGAGATGAGCTCTGAGGCTTAACATGCATTAGGACCTTTAAAGAACCACCTGGGTTTATGCTTCATTTTTCCTCCCTTCACACTGCAATCCTAAAGGGTTAACATGGCAGTGAAAGCATGGGATCCTAATTCTTAGGATATTAATTAAAGGGAAAACTGCAGATGGTGTTTAATAACAACTTAGTCCCAGCAGGTTCCAGGCACTTTACCTAAATCAAACATCATAAAGTTGGCATGAGAATCACAGAGACTGTCCCTGTCACATCTGGCCAGGGACACATGCTTTCATCGGGAGTGAAAGCAACAAACCATCTCTATGACTTACGCAGATGTGGCCTTAAATGGCTTGACAGTCTGATTCTACCCCACCGGCTTCTAGAGCCAAAAATAAAGAAGTATTGATTGCAGAGATTAATAGCAGAGCTTGAGGAGAAAAACGGTACAAACACCTTTTTCTCTCCTTTCATGATATAAACGCCTGCCACCCCTGCAACCTAATTTTGTCACCCAGCACACGGGAGTATATTAATTAAAGTGACACCAAGGACAGGAAAATCTGAGCTCTTGGGGTGATGACTAGAAATACATAAATATGCATCTCCAGAGTGTCTTAGGAAGCAAGGCACACTGCCAGTATAATTCCTCTAAGGAGAGGGTGGGAGGGATGTACATGGCTCAGCCCTGGAGGTCACAGCTCAGATTCTGGCAAACATTTCCAAAATCCAAACAAGAAGGACTACCTGATAGCCCATAGTTATATCACACAATTAGGACATGCATGCATGTATGTGTTTATGTGTATGCGTACACACACACACACATACACACACACACACACACACACACCACTTTGTTGGCCCTATATAGCTACAGAATTTTATCTAAGGTTTCATACAACTATCAGTTGACAATATTTGTAATAAAAATGCTTTTACATGGAATATGTACAAATTAGACTATCACTTTCATAAATGTCTCCTAATAGTATTGTGAAGTAGCTGTTATTAAATAAATATTACTACATACCATTTTTCAGAATACAGACGCCCTTACAATAACAGTTCATCATACAATTCTTTAACTTTATAGTAATACCAAAGGGTATGTGTTCAGTAGAAAACATGACCAAGATAGAAAGAGGCTATATGATAGCCTCAGTTCTGTCTAAATATGCTGAGCAACAGTAGCATGTAGAGAATTTTGAATACAGGGTGTCTTTAACTTTCAAAGGATTTATTGAAACACAGGGTCATCCTCAGGAGCATAGGCATCCTGAGAAAGGTGGAGTGATGCCGTTTTTCAGGTCATAAATCTGAGGCCTATTGTGACTTAGTCAAGGTGACTTTGACAGAATTCACAACTGGGACTAAAGCGCTCTCTCACACTGTTCTGATAGAAGAGACTAGATTAGGGGAGAGGAAGCATGTATTTACCAAAGAAATAGTATCAGAGCAGTTCTCCTGAGAGGTGTTGGGGAAGCCTTCCTCTAGTCTCGGCACTTCCTTCTGAAAGGCCACCCCATTGTCTATTTACCAGCAAAATGTCAATTGGGGTTCCAACTATCTAGCCAAGAGGCCCCCATTTCAGGGAAGTGTAGATCTTGGCCACCCTGGAAAGAGAAGTAAGAAATTAGACTGGGATTAACTTTAGGGACACGAGAGGAGGCTACATGAGTTTAGATGCTCATGTTTGCATTGTCTTCTGTAGGTCGATTTCACTATTATCCATATATTAGTTTCACTGCCAACTATAGCAACAGAACCAGAGTATGCCCTGACTTCAGATACTCTAGAGGATTCGGACTCAGTTCATCCTGACCACCTCACCAGTCATTGACCTGTTGGGGGGCTCTACCTAAAAATCCAAGAGCATCTAACGCTGATCAGGCCCCACTGGGTCTTACTGTGCCTACGTGAGCTGGCTTCTTCCCTCGGCACTAGCATCATCGTTCAGTCAGATGGCGGAGTCAGGACCTCGGCTGCCTGCCCCTCGTTTCAGCCTTTCTCTCATCTGGCATATCCCAACAGGCATGATCAGACTGACCCCACAATATTTCTCAGATCTCACTCTTCTGACAACATCAGTGCCACTGCCCTAGTTTAAGGGAACGCAGAGAATAATCATTAGGATACAGCAAGAGATAAAAGGCGAAAAACCGAATCTTATTTATAGCAGAAAGGTAGCATAGACTCCCATCCTCTGCTCCTAGAGTTGCCAAAGGGACAACATGGCTACCGTGAGTGTAAATCCACACTGGGGAATATGATAATATTCTTCCTGGGACAACCTTCCATAGCACCCTTCTGTGACCTCCAAACTGTTGGAAGCATCCAGACATAGAGCATCATCTTCCTTTACTGAATCTCTCTCTCTCTCTCTCTCTCTCTCTCTCTCTCTCTCTCTCTCTCTCTCTCTCTCTCTCCTTTCCTTCTTCCCTCCCTCTTTCACACACACACACACACACACACACACACACACACACACACACTTTTATTTGCTTGCTTTTTCCCTTAGTAGGATATTAAAAGGAACAACATATCAGAGGGGCTTGCCAAGTGGCATGGATGGAGTACTGTATCTACAGAGCAATCTTTTTAGGTGGCTTATCATTATTTTTAATCTACGGAATGGGAATCTGGGGCTCAAAAGGTTAATTAGCTTTCTCGGTTTCCCACCTCTGTTAAATACTGGTCCCTCATATGAACTCAGGGAATCTGACTCCTGAGCAGATACTTCTAACCATGCTCCTTTGCTTAGCCCCAGGAAGGCACATGATGGTCTAGTTTCTTTCCCAGTGTGTTCCCAGCACAAACACATAGTAAGTGGCCCACAAAAACACTGTGGGTTCAGAACGTCCCAGTACTATGCAGAACGTGAGCATAAACTCTGACAAATGGTTCAGTTGAGTTCTGTTGCTTGCCCTGTTGTGTGACCCTGCTTCCCCACTCCACAGGAAATGGCTCCTTCTTCCTGCCACTTCCACAGTTCATGCTGAGTGGGCTCTCTCACTGGGAGGACTGTGGAGAGTGAAAGTTAGAGCCAAGCTGCTGAGCATCTCACAAGATGTCAGGGGAGAGGGCAAGCTTTAGAAAACTATGTAAAATCCTCTCATTTTTTAGACCAAGACCATGAGTCCCAGAAAGGGACACTTTCTAAGAGCACATAATGAATGACCATGGCAAAATCCTATCTCACGTTTCAAGAACTTTGCAGAGTGACTGAGGAATGGCTACTGAACCTGGCAGTACCTAAAGATTGGGTTTACTTCCACTTCAGAAAGACAGTCTTATTCAGATGCAGTGTATACCATCCTGACTGATGGTGGCTGTGTTCTTAACAGTCCCTGGTGTTCCCTATGAGTCAGGAAATTAAGTCACAATAGTGGGGTATAGGCTAAAGGGTTCAGTTCTCAGAGGAAAAATGGGGATTGCCGTGGAGTGCACTGGTGAAGCCAGGTGTCGGGAAAGTATTGTTCATGTTTGGAATACCTTATCATCATGTGACAGCTAAATGACCTCTCCAGGCCTAAGCAAGCATGTGATCCTAACCGAGCTAACCTGAGCTTCGATGGCTCATGACAATTCCATAACCACTGCCCAAAGTCAGGGCCTTGAGTTCTCTGAGAATTCAACAAGGTGACCAGTAAAGAGAGTGAAGGGTACAGCCAGTGATGGGTAGCCAAGTTCCTAGTCTAATCAATGCCCCATGCCATGAATTGTACAGAATACTCCAAAGGATCACGGTCCATTTGATGCTTGTAGAAAACCTAGTGTGATACAACTTAGGGGGGACAAATGGGATCTTCAAGGCTCCAAAGAATCCTTTAGGGGTTGCAGTGATGGGCACAAAAGATAAATGATTTCCAATGTGGACATGCCGGCTAGGGAAATAAGATATTTCCCTAGGCACACTGAGCATTTTCATACCCTTGGAAGCCTCTGGCTTCATCCTCCACAACCATCACCCTCTCCTACAGCTCCTGGTCTGTTTTCCATCATGGATGTCTCCTTGTACTCTAGTTTGGTCCCAACCCTACTTGCTTTTCATGGCTTGTCCTGCTTCCTGGATCCTAACTATCCCAATCCTTAGGTCAAACTGTGTAAGGAAGGATGTTGGGCTTCTGTTTCCCACAATGATCTGATCCTAGGGCCTTTTCCTGTATCCCACCCCTGCTGGAATCCAACTTTAACACCTTTGTTTCATGAGGGATCACACCGATAAAAGGGAAGATCATTCAACCAAGTTTACTTCTGTGAATATGAGTCTAAATCCTGAATAATCAGTGAACCGAGAGCTTGGGGAAAGATCAAAATAACATATTTTACTCTGGTCTGGCATACAGTGAAGAATACAGACAAAATTGTATCATAAAAAAGACGTTTTGTTTTTTTTTAATGTGATGAAAGCAAGTTTTTCAAGTTAGTCTATTGAATTATCTTTCTCTTTTATTTTTAAAGAAATATTTTCTATTTTTTAAAAATATATTTAAACACTGAAGGAAACAATAAATAAGACCTCCTGAAACTAAAAAGCTTCTGCAAAGCAAAAGACATGGTCAAGAAGACAAAACGACAGCCTACAGAATGGGAAAGATCTTCACTAACCCCACATCAGACAGAGGTCTGATCTCTAAAATATGCAAAGAACTCAAGAAATTGGACACCAAAAGAACATATAATCCAATAAAAAAATGGAGTACAGACCTAAACAGAGAACTCTCAACAGAGGAATCTAAAATGGCTGAAAGACCCTTAAGGAAATGTTCAACATCCTTAGTCATCAGAAAAATGCAAATCAAAACAACTCTGAGATTCCATCTTACACCTGTAAGAATGGTCAAGATCAAAAACACTGATGACAACTTATGCTGGAGAGGATGTGGGGGAAGAGGAACACTTCTGCATTACTGGTGGGAATGCAAGCTGGTACAACCACTTTGGATGTCATTGTGGTGATTTCTCAAAAAATTAGGAAACAACCTTCCTCAAGACCCAGCAATACCAGTTTTGGGTATATATCCAAAGGATGCTCAATCGTGCCATAAGGACATATGCTCAACTATGTTCATAGCAGCTTTGTTTGTCATAGCCAGAACCTGGAACCAACCTAAATGCCCCTCGACTGAACAATGGATAAGGAAAATGTGTTACATTTACACAATGGAGTACTACACAGCAGAAAAAAATAACATCTTGAATTTTGCAGGCAAATGGATGGAGCTAGAAACATTATTTTGAGTGAGGTAACCCAGGCACAGAAAGACAATTATCACATGTACTCATTCATAGGTGGTTTTTAAACATAAAGCAAAAAAACCAGCCTACAAACCACAATCCCTGAGAACTTAGACAACGAGGATGCTAAGAGAGACTTACTTAGATCTAATCTACATGGGAAATAGAAAGAAAAAGACAAGATCTCCTGAGTAAATTGGTAGCATGGTGGTTTGAAGGAGGAAGGAAGAGGCGGGGGGAGCAGAGAAAAATGTAGAGTACAATAAAAATCAATTAAAAAAAATAAACGTATATTTGAGAAATTCACTTTGCTGCACCATTCTTTAAAAGAAAACAACTGGTTTGCACTGGCTTTGTCTGTCTCAGGGAAATGGAGCAACTGCAAGTCCACTTGGGTAACAGTGTGGCCAGAGCTCCAAACTTAGCATTAAATGCTTAATAAGAACCAAGACCTACAATAGAAAGAGAGTGATACAAAGGTCTCATCACCATGGATAAGGTCTGGAAGGTCTGTTCCATAAATCCATTTGTGTTCTATCTTAAACAATAAACTCAAAGAATATTGATTTTCAAGATGGAAATAATGCTTTCTCCAAGAAAGAGACAGAAGCAGTGTTTCTAGGTTTCAAAGGCAAAGTACAAAGAACAATAAGATAGAGTCTCCTGGATCTATGAAAACCAACTTAGGTATAGCTAAGAGTACAGAGAGCAGAGAAAACACTTGAAGAGCCTCGGGCCTATACCTCTACCTCCTTCTCACTTCCAGCTATCTCCCTCACCTTCTGCCAGTGGAGCCCACGAGCTTGGCAGATCTGTGGGTTCCACAAACCATACCTGGAAACTGCCTTACCAACACCCTTACCTCTATGATACTATTTCACTTTTCTTCTTCATCTCTGCTCGCCCATTTTGTGACCTCTCCATCTTCTCTGTTTCATTCTACTTAGATGGACCACTACTTCTGTCTCATCCTCAGACCATCTTTCTCGTGTAGTCTTGGCAAGAATACCTCCAGGTACCAAAAGAATAGTTTCCATTCTCCATGTGGCACTGTTTTTCTGGAACTAGCTTACTTACTGACTTCCATGTGACTTGTGAAGATGCTGCCACAGTCTCAACAGCCAAGAAGTGAAGTCTTGGATCCTTTAAAGGTCATTTCCTTCTCTTCATCTGACATGCATAGTCAATAGGATTCTACTGACTACTCTCCTGCTGCTTCCATTTATACTGCTATCTTTTAGTTTCAACTTCCTTCCCTATGCCCGGCTACTATAGGATCCTCTTAGGTCTCCACTATTTAAGTCCCCTGATTTAGTTCTAAAGAGATTACTTCAGTTTTTATCTGAGCTATGAATTCCACTCATATCGCTCTTCCCAACAAATGTATTCCAAATTTCATTCTTGTTAAAATATGTTTGGTCTTCTTTGTAGCCCCTCTCCTGTAGCTGCTGAGCTGGTCCCAGTTCAAGTGTGGCCTCTACCTCTCTCCTTCTATCATCTTCCCCATGGGTGTGTGAACTTGTCCTTCTCCCTGGTTCTTTTCTGGATTTTGTGTTGTGACTTTTCCAAGAGTCACAGATCATAAGCCAGTTCATTCCCCTTCACATTAAGTGTGGATCTTTCACTCTGGATCATTCTCCAGTTTGGTCTACCACAAAGGCAGCATCCCTCAGAAAGCCTTCTGCAGACCACACACCCAGGAACTGGGTGTTAAGTGATGACCAAATAGATGGGAAGAGCATTAGCATATCGCACTGGACAACCTCAATTTCAAGAAGAAAAAGTATAAAGCCTAATTTCGGGGAATGTTGGATTAGAAAAGCTCACAAGGAGCGAGGCGGTGGTGGCACATGCATTTAATCCAGCACACGGGAGGCAAAGACAGGTGGATCTCTGTTAGTTTGAGGCCAGCCTGGTCTACAGAGTGAGTTCCAGAAGAGGCTCCAAAGGTACAGAGAAACCCTGACTTGAAAAATAAAAATTAAAAATTAAAAAAATAAAAACAACCAACCAAACAAAAAATATATAAAAAGAAAAGAAAAGCTCACAAGGCACTTTAGAATATTCTGGAAATCATCATATATATTTCAACAACTGATCAAGATGACTGTCATAAAAATCAGTTGGGTTTAACTATCCTTATGTGATACATAAGCAACAGAGGCTCTTAGCAGTTAAGAGCTGTGCAAAGTAACAGGTGGTGTTTTGGGGGACCATGTAATCTTTCTCATATCAGTTAGCTGAAGAGCTGGTAGAACAATGTTCAGCCAACAAGATGGGTCAGTGGGTATAGGAGCATGTTGTCAAGCCTAAAGACCTAAGTCAAATTCTCAGGGCTCACATGGTAGAAGGAAAGAACAGACTCATGAAAACTGTCATTTGATCTTCATACACACACACACACACACACACACACACACACACACACAGTGTTTATATAATGTTTAAAAGTGAACATGTTAAATTTTTCAAACTGCTGCACAAATCTATACATAACAGAGGCAAATGGATTATGTACTGCTAACACAGCCAGTGTATACTACCAGGAAGCTCATTCATTATTAATGTAAATCGTAGCCAAAGACATTCTAGGTCCTTTATCCAAGGGAGAAATAAACGTAGGACAAAACCCTAGGCCTGAGGCTCAGGCATTTAGAGAATCAGGCTGCCTAGCATGCTGATGTATTCCATTGGCGTTTATTGAAAATTATTTTTTAGAGCTCATTTCTGGGTTCATGTGCATTGCTATTACAGCTGTTCCAGAGGAGATAACAGACTGTCCATCAGCCTTGATGCTGCTGGTCTGTGTCATTTAGCCCGAGGAAAATTGCCAAGAAAAAAAAGAGAACTTATTCCTACAGAATCTTTTGAAAAATTATTCATACCACTGGAAGGCCTGGGAGAAATGGAACACGCATGTTTTCCCCAGGGTGGAAGAATATGTGCCCACAAGACAGGGATGGAACGCACTGAGGCTGTCAATTGATCCTAAGCGGAACGCCTAAAAGTAAGTGCTTTCTTCAGTTCCTCTTCCTTCCCGTCTGCTCCAGCTTCCCCAGGTTAATCAGCTTCCCTGGTGACCTCAGGTTGTGGCAACATGGTACAAGAGTGTGAACTTACATCACAATTCCAGGGAAAGTCTGAGGTTCTTGGGAAAAGATGTTTGGAACAATGACATAGTCTATGTGTCACCTTCACACAAGGGTTCTTTGATCCCCAGTCTTGCCTCTAGTTCATTATGGACACTGTTTGATGATATGACAAAGCAAGGGAGTTCAAAGGCTTGTGGGATGAAAGATGAACTTTATTACTCTTCATACTTATTTTCTTAGCCCAGAAGAGCAACATCATAAAAACAATAAGTTCAATATTCAAACTTCAGGGATAAGAAGGACAGTGTCCTTGCAATGACCATTGGGCCTCTGATAAAAAATACTACAAAGACATAGATGGTATTGGGCTACACAGACAAAATTAGGCATTACGAGGATGGACAGGCTTGATGGGGGGGTAGTTCATTTCAGGGAACCACACAATGGTAGTGTTAGGATTCCATTTACTTTGTGTGAAGGCTGGGACCTGTTCATGAAGTTCTTAATGGGAACTAATGATATGCATCCAAGCCTCAGAATCCTAGGCTTGGTCAAAAAGCATCTGGTTAAGTTGGGATATCTCTCCTACCTGTGTTCACACATTTAGTAAATAATTTAGCTTTACAGCACTGCAAGGAGAGGTCCATCAGGAGCATTTTCTTGTCAACAAAGAACATGGGTACAACTTAAGCCCCAGCTCATGACAGGCAGATCAGCAATGCCTGCAGTAGATACTACTGGTGCTTGATCTAGAGTCCTTTACACAAAGATGTGTCCATCTCTCCTGTGAGTGGTGGCCTCTGACATGCAAGAGTTCCACCCAAAAGAGCTGCTATCCCTAGAAATGTTTATCACCTATAGCCAGTGACAGAAGGACATGGGGTGATGTGACAGCCTCCTGCCCTAGCAGAGGAGAAGACCAACTGTGTGAGATACGTAGTACTTCAGAGCTCTCCTCGTATTGGCTGGACAGTGTCCAGCCAATGTACTTTTTCTTTGCACTCTTCTACTCTTGTTCCTGGACTCGTCTCCCATCTTACTCCATTTTCCTCAATATGCTTCACTTGAGATTTCTCCATCTTCCCAATGAGTGATCTGTGCAAGAATCCTTAGAAGCCTTCTTTGTAGGGATCCTAGATAACAGCCAGTGGCCTTCAGCTTCCACATGCCATGAAGACATGACATCCAATGAGCCCTCCATCCCTGGGCTGGCAGATGAAGTGAGAAAGCTCAGGCTCCCATTTCCAGAAAACTATAATGCATAAGCCGGAGCGCATCATAAGCCCTCATTAATCTTAGAATGTCTGACTTGATTGATAAAGCTCCACATTTCCGCAGGGCTGGCTCTATGCATGCCTGCAGTTTTGTGCTCCTGTACGTCCTCAAGAGCAAGTCTTCGCAAGGACAATTAATCTCACTTGCTCATCAGACTCAAGCACAATTAGTCACTGGACTTGCCATTAGTTAATAGCAGACAGAGTTATCAGAACCATCATTCTCCTGTTTTGAGAAGGAACAAAATAAATAATGCATAGAAGAAAATCTGATCCCAGACTGGCTGTTTGTAGGTGACCTAACAATTCAGTTTTTTTAGTTCCTCGGTCTAGACTGTACTCACTTTCTGTGCCATCTCGACTGTTTTAGACTGAATGAGATACCTCCTCTGAGTCAGTACTTTGACCCCCACATCGGCATGCCATCATCTAGATCCAGAACCTATTTTAAAGATGAAATTTCAAATGCCAACATGCCCAACATCATGTAAGAGAAGGTGGGACTGGTCCAGGGAAGTTGTAATGGAGATCAAGGTATAGGTGTGATGGCTATTAGCATACCGGGATGCCAACTGGGGTTGCATGCTCAGCATGAAATGACCAGACGACAGCAGATTGGGGGTTGACATGAATCAGCCAGGTGACTAAATTAAGAATAATGGAGGTCAGAGTTGAGCATGTTCAAGGGCACATCAGTAATTGGGAATGGAGGAAAGGGGATTAAGATGGTGTTGTAGCTTAAACAATGACCTTATCATGAGCTGAAGGCACTCACATGGTTGTCCATTAACCTTCTGAGGAGAAGACTAATGCTTCTATCTAGGAGCCAAAGGAAATAAAGCTAAGAAGATACAAACTCACATTTGTCAATTAGCAGGGTTTATTCTTTGCCCCATCATGCTGTCCTCTCAACACTTTTAAAGAACCTCAGGTAGGTGGGGCAGCAGTGAACCTCGGGTCTAATCCCGACATTCTCTGAGAATGTAGTGCGTATGAGCTAAGCTGCAGATGAAATGGAAAATATTTCAAATAAGGTAACCGCAAAGACCTTTCAGTGGGTGACAACAGCATGACCAGTGATGGCATAAGGAGAACACGATCGACTTCTAACACTAAGGTGTGAGACAAGTAAGCTGACAGCGCTCCACCTTGAAATGCAAAGACAAGAAGCTGGAGAGAGTACTAGAACCTGAGCCTTCCAAGATACCAAGGGCTAAGACTGCAGAAGAAAGGATTGGACTGGGACATGCTCTGGAGAGCTGCTGCGTCTCATTGTTCTGTAAGACACTCAAAGCCCGAAGATTCTAGTTTGATACCACTGGCACTCCCTGATTCAACCTACATCAAAACTCTGAAGTCTCTCAACAGAATGGAAGAAGGCTCTCTGGCCAGACTTGAATCAACATAAGTCAGTGGTTCTCAACCTCCCCAATACTATCAATCTTTAATATAGTTCCTCATGTTGTGGTGACCTTCAACTATAAAATTATTTTTGTTGCTATTTCATAACTGTAATTTAGCTACTGTTATGAATCACATTGTTATAACTGTGTTTTCCAATGATGTTAGGTGTCCACCGTGACAAGGTTGTTAGACCTCCCAAGGGGTCTCAGCCCACAGGTTGAGAACCACTTAATATGGCTTTTTCACTAACCTCTCAAAAGAGCAGGAGGCTCAGGTCCCTTTGGGGTGTTAAGGGGAATCCTCCTGCTGCCCAAAGAACCCCAGGCGGACATTTTACACAGGGTAACAACAGAGAAGGACATTTCTTCATGAATGTCCTAAAGGTAAAGTTTAAAAGCGAGATCCCAGGAACTGGTACTCAGACTTCTCCACTGAGTACCTTCAGATGTATTCAGAGAAAATTACAGCCCAGGCCGTGGATCTCTTTGGCTTTTCTCTTGTTAGCAACTATAATTTCCCTCGGCAGAGGAAAATTCTAAAACCCTCCATACCCAAACATGCACCTAAAACTGGACTTTTGGAATTGGTAGCCTATGGAGAAACCTCATCACTTCAAGGAACCCCTGCACACAGATTCCTTGCTTCTCTTTTCTATTTTAATTTCAATTTTCTTTTTATTTTCTCTTGTTACTCCTGACACTTTGCTTTAATTATCAGTTGCTCTTTGCTCTGCCTCTAGCTTCTCTGTCCAAACATTTGATGATTTTAAAACAACTACAACCTCCTAGCCTTGCTGGATACTTACTTCCGCTAACTGATTTTTGCCTCCACCACCACTGCAAGCTAATCCCTCTTCCTGTCATCTCTCACTACTAGCATTTTCAGTAACAGCATATCCTTATTTCTCAACTCTGGTTAATTATATCCATAGACTCTATCTAATATTTCTGTCCCAGTGGACAAGGAGAATGCTTCATTCAGCTGCCTAATATGCATCGTTGTTGATAATCTATAACCATCAAGAGGAAGAAAGGCTCTCAAAAGATGCTGATGACTTCATTTGACATTAGACCCGTGTTCTTTCTAGCCTTGAATGCCTCATCACAGCTAGGGACAGAACATTCTCCTATTATGCCCATAATGCGAGTAATTTTCAGAGATATAGAAGGGTTAGTTTCAACCATTGCCTAGTGAGGACTCTGACATCACCTCTAGATTCCATCTCTGCACCTACGCATCCTTCCAACACCTATTCTCTGATTCATCGTGATGTCTGAGCTTCCCAGACCTTACCGCCCCTCATATCCATAGATCCCCCTCTTCCTCTACTATATCCTAAAAGTGACTCCTTTCCGAGGTCCCACCCAAGTCTTTTGATTTTGGAGTCTACAGTTTTTCATTGTCAGTCCACTAACTAGCTGTCTGTTATTCATTCGCTGTTAGCCATTTGAGCAACCTTGGAGACATCAACCTCAACCCTTGCCTATCTTGTCCAGAACATTTGCATCTCTCAAATGCATGGCTGCTGCTGCTGCTGGCCAACTCCTATTTTCTGTCACTTATCACAGAAATTCTTCATTTTATATTAAAGTATCTCCGGGACCCAACACAACCTAACATACAAGTTCATCACTCTGGGCTCTCTGGTCCCATATTTTCCACCTAATCTAAAGTCAGGAAGGCAGGAAAGGAGTTTTGAGTAGATTCTCAGGCAGCCCCTCTATATAAAGGAGGACATCCAACATTTGCAAGAGTGTGGTCTTTTAAATTCTCCAATTTAAATAAGCCCACTGAAGCAAGTAAAAGTATTGCAATTTATTTCTGAGAAAGGAGTAAAAAATAAATGAAATAGATTTTGAATTTTCAAGGTACTCAGGCTTTGTTAATTTCTAGGGCAGAGACTCAGACCTGTCTCCTTCACAGCCCAAGGATTCCCCAGAAGATACTCTGTAACCCTGCTCCTGGTTTACCCAGCATCCATTGCCTCTTTACCTGGAATGCCCCATTCACCATCACTTTCTTAGCCTTACACCTCCACCTTTGTCACACCCAGCTCCCTTCTAGGCTTTGCTGAGGATAATTATTTCTCCCGTGCTGCCTTCAGCCCACACATCTGACACATCACTGCACTGTTCTGAATGCCTGTTAATCAGCAGGCTGCCTGCAAAGGGGCCTTTCCAAGGACAGGACTCTGACCTACTCCCCCAGGAAATGCTAAGCATGGTGGCTACACACAGTAGAAGCTCAGACAGCCTTGAATCCAAGTCACGCATATCCCATGAGATTCATTCAAAATTGTTTGTTTAGAACAGTAAACAGTGGGGAAGCACCCTTTAGCCCCCTCTCTACTGTATTCTTGGGAATGGAGAAGCATCAGAGAGCAACCAGTAGAGACTGATGAGGGAAAAAAAGATAATCTTAAAGATGCCCTTTAAGAAATGGCTTCCCTTCAGTGACAGTAGGTCCCAAGCAAGGCTTTGAGTAAACAGAAAGGGTAATGCGGCAATTAGAGAGATTCAGGATCAGCCCAGGAACAGATCCCCTAGGGCCGCCAGCAACAGTGAACACGTCTCTCACCTTCCAAGATCTTGTTTCCTCTCCACTGAACTGGCAATAATACATTGCTCGCCATGCAGAGTTGGAAAAAGAGACAGGAGACTGTGTTGGTAAAACATTTACTACAAAGTAAATGGTGTGCATCAATTATGGGCTGTGGGCTGTAATAGATAAGGCCTCAACAGCTGACTCTTGAAATATAAATGAATGGTCCTGCATTGGAGAGTTTGCTGATAAGCTTGGTATAAATACTCCACCAAAGAATTTAAGCTGGCCCTGTGATACCATCCAAGATTACCAGCCAGCTCCAGCACACTGCTGCTTATGGGTCACAGGAACTTTGCTCCTCTTGACTCTCTCTCTACCCCCACATCAACAGAGATTTTTTTCCACAAGGTGAAAAAGGAAACTAACAAATACGACTTCTGATCGCCATGTGGAGAAGACAAGAGAGCCTCATTTGCCCTTCCCTAGCAAAGGCTGAGGCTCCTCTGAGCAGGCCTTCAGGGTCTCAGCACAGAAAGCCATGAACACAGAGAGTACCTGGTTCTGAGGTGCCACTATGTTCACAAGAAGCAGGCACTTGGCAAAAATCCTAGGCTTACCTGTTCTGAGATCCATCCTCAAACAGAAGAGAAGATAAGCCTTGTGGCACTCTTCCCAAGGGCAGACGGCGTGGAGCTAGACAGACCTTCCTGTTGTGGCCTTTTCTCACTTTCTATGTATATAAAGCATATCCTGCATTTCCCCTCATGATTCATTTCTACCTCATTTCTCAGTTTTCCTTGGTGTTTCACTTAAAGCAACCTATTTTTACAATTAGGACTTAAGTAATATTCCATTACCATGGAAACAGGCTAGGCCAGTGGCCTTCAAACCCAGCTCACCCTACTCATCAGGTGCATAGCAATTCCAGCAGATCTTCTTCCTCACCATGTTAAAAAAAACCTTCTTACCAATAGGGATATCAGTCTCTAGAAAGTTCTAACGGTCTATTTTAAGAATGGCAAGAAAAAATACACAATTATGTATGTATTTTAGAGGCAGAGGCAAAGACTATCTTTAATCATGGTTTGAGGGCTGAGTGTCAGTATAGACAAGGTTAACTCTTTGTCTCTATCAATGAAAATAATCCATTTCAAGAATGGATCTCTTGATATGAAGAGGGTAATTTCTTGAAGTGTTGTTCTGATGGCAAGAATATAAATGGATCTTTACAGTAATTGTCAGTGTGCTCTAAGACTTGGCACAGAGTATGGATAATATTCCCAAAACTATGAGTTGAGAACAACCCTTCGGACAATATAAGGTTTATTACATGAGATGATTAATACTAATTGTCAACTCAATAGGATTTAGATTCTCCTAAGAGACAAACCTTGGGCATGTCTGTGAGAGGTGGTTTTGATTTAGGTAACCTCTAGGCATGCCTGTGAACAAACTTCTAGATTAGGATTACTGAGATCAGAAGACCCATTCTGAATGTAGGCAGTACTATTGCATGGGCATCTGTGATTTTGGAATGGATAACAAGGAGAAAGAGGACTGAGTGCCAGTATTAAGCATTTTATTTCCTGGCGATTGATGCCATATGAGTAGCATCCTCATGCTCCCACCCACAGGATTCTCTACTAAAAGAAACTGCATCCTCAGACTGTGAGCCAAAACCTTTCTCCCTTAAGCTGCTGTTGTCAGACACGTCTATCACAACAAAAGCAAAAATAACTAAGTTACTAGATAAAACCTAGCTAGTGTGCCCAATTTAAAGCCCACAGATCACACCAAATGCAGCCAACACTAAACTCTTAAACTTTACATAAAGCATGGGATTTGTGTGTGTGTGATTTCTTTTATACTTGGATTCATGGATCTTGAGTGCAAACTTCGTATATGACAAAATTGCGTCATGATGCCAAAATGTTGGACACATCTAAAAACAAAAAATATTTTCTTTATTTCTTATTAGAAGAAGCAGAAGTGGCAAAAGTCATCAAGTAGTCCTTGGGACACTAGCTTTTCATGCTTACTGGCAATGAACAATTCTTGGAATAACATTGATCATCCCTGATGAAATCTGACATGATAGAAGGGTTGGGTAGCCAAACAAGTATTAAAGAAACTAGACCAATGTTTTATGACTTCTTCACATTGAAAACCCTTGGCCTAAAAGCTTAACCACAGTAGTCTATGAAATGCTTAAGAACTAGGTATTCATTTCTCCCTCTTAGTGAAAATTTATTTTTTTCTTCACACAGTATATTCTGATCAGTTTCCCCTGTTCCTTCTCACCTCCTTTCCAATCAAGATGCACACTCATTCTGTCTCTCCTTAGAAAATAACCAGGGATAATAATAAGATAAAATAAGATAAAAAAACTAACAAGTTGGAATAGGACAAAACAAATATACAAAAGGAAAAGAAGAACCCAAGAAAAGGCACAAGAAATTGATACAGCCACAGAGACATACCCACTCACACTCAGGAATCTCATTTTAGAAAAAAACTAAACTGGAAGCAATAATACACAGTCAAAGGGCACACGGGGCAAAATAAGAGAAAAAATTAAACAGAATTTTTAGTTTCTGGGTTTGAGATGGGGACATGTGTCCATTTCTCCCACTTCAGCCCTAGGATCCCCTCTGATACAGACCTGTGCAGGCCCTGTGCATGCTGCCTTGGTCTCTATGAGTTCACATGTACATCAACCCAGTTGATGTAGAGGGCCTTATTTTCTCAATGTTCTCCATCCCCTCTGGCTCCTCACTCTCTCTGTCTTCTCTCTAACAGGGCTCCCTGAGTATGAGTAAGACATTTGATGGGGCCATTCAATTTTAGGATTGAGTATTCCATGGTCTTTCCTTCTCTGTTTATTGTCCAGCTGTTGGTCTCTATATTAGTTTCCATACACTTCAGGAGGAAGTTTCTCTGATGATGGCTGAATAGGGCACTGATCTATGACTACAACAGTATGTCACCAGGAGTCATTTTACTGCTATGATCTTTTAGTAGAACAGTAGTATTTGGTCTTACCCTGGGTACCTAAGCAATGCAATCTCAAGCTCTTGATCACCCAAGCAGTGTTGGGTATGGGTTCCATCTCATGGAGTGGACCTAGGTCAAATCAGATACTGGTTGGTGACTCCCACAAGCCTTGTGTCACCAATGTACTTTGCATATCTTGCAGATATGACACCATTGTAGACCAAAGGGTCTGTGGTTTGGTTAGTGTTTACATTTCTCCTTTGGTAGCATTCAGAGTATCTTTTTGTACCAAAGACACTTACGGGTAAAGGCTCTAGGTAGGCACCAGCTCAACTTCTCTATCTGCACTGAGTTGTGTAGGTATTGTCTTCAGCCATGGAGATTTACTACCAGTTTATGGAGAGCAACCTATCTATAGTCTTGGCAACAACCTGTGTTGTTTGGGGGTTCTCATGGGACCCCTTTGACCAACAACTCAATTAGATGTTACTCATTCCCAGTACTGGAAACTTCATTTGGTGACAAGAAATATCAGTGGAAGAATGGATGAAGAAAGTGTGGAATATATACATATTAGAGTACTACTCGGCGGTTAAAAACAATGACATCTTGAATTTTGCATGCAAATGGACGGAAATAGAAAACACCATCTTGAGTGAGGTAACCCAGGCCTAAAAAGATGAACATGGGATGTACTCACTCATAATTGGTTTCTAGCCATAAATAAAGGACATCAAGCCTATAATTCGTAAAAAATCCTAGAGAAGCTATATAAGAAGGTGAACCCAAAGAAAAACATATAGTTATCCTCCTGGATACTGGAAGTAGACAAGATTGCCGGACAAAAAATGGGAACATGGGGGTGGGGTGGGATGGGGGGATGGGGGAATGGGGAGAGAAAAGTGTGAAGTGGAGGATGGGAAGAGCTTGGGGGAATAGGATGGTTGGGATATAGGAAGGGTGGATATGGGAACAAGGAATTATATATCTTAGTTAAGGGAGCCATTCTAGGGTTGGCAGAGACTTGACTCTAGAGGGGTTCCCAGGTGTCCAGGAAGACGCCCCCAGCTAGGTCCTTGGGCAGCTGAGGAGAGGGTGCCAGAAACATCCAGATCCTATTGCCATACTCATGAATATCTTGCATATCACCATAAAACCTTCACCTGGCTTTGGATGGAGAAAATGACAGAGCCCCACATAGGAGCACCAGACTTAGCTCCCAAGGTCCTGATGAGGAGCAAAAGGAGGGAGATCATGAGCAAGGAAGTCAGGACCGTGAGGAGTGCTTTTACCCATTGAGACTGTGGGACAGATCTAACGGGAGACCACCAAGTCCAGTTGGAATGGGACTGATGGAACAGGGGACCAAACGGGACTCTCTGAATGTGGCTGACGGTGGAGGAGGACTGAGAAACCAAGGACAATGGCAATGAGCATGAATTCTACAGCATGGACAGGCTCACTGTGAGCCTTGTTAGTTTGGTTGCTCACCTTCCTGGACTTAGGGGGAGCTGGGAGGACTATTTTTAACATAGTGAAGGGAACCCTGATGGCTCTTTGTCTTGGAGAGGGGTGGAGTGGGGGTATGGGTGGAAGGGAGAGGAGGGAAGGGGGAGGAGGAGGGGAGGAGATGGAAATCTTTAATAAAAAAATGATCAAAAAAATAATGAAAAAGAAAAAAAATAATGAAAAAAACATAAAAAAAGAAATATCCAGTTGGGGTGCTGTCTCCCTCATTATTTGCTGATTTCATTTAGATTGTCTTGATATATATATATATATATATATATATATATGGAAATTTCTACTGTATTTGGTTTCCATACTATGCCTCTAATTTTAGTTGTTTCTTCCAGTATCTCCTTCCCTGTCCCCATCTTCCCTCTCCTTCTCTTCTCCCTCTCAACTTGATCATGATCATCCAGCCTCCCTTCCATTCATCCACAACTATCTATTTTATTTTCCTTTCCTAATGAAATCTATCTGTCTCCCCAAGTCCCATACTCTATACTTAACTTCTGCAGTTCTATGGATTGAAGCTTGGTTATCATTAACTTGACAGCTAATATTCACATATAAGTGAATACATATTAAATTTTATTTCTATGTCTGGGTTACTTCATTCTAGATGATTTTTCTAGTTCCACCCATTGATCTGTCAATTCCATGATTTCATTCATAGTAGCTAAGTTATACTCCATTGTGTAAATGTACCCTGCTTTTATTCATCTCCTGTTGAGGAACATCTAGCATGCAGTATGGGAGAGGCATTGGGGCAATAGTATTAACTCATTGTTAATTTAATAATGGCATAGATGAGATATTTAAAAATTATAGATATAACTCCATGAGTCACTATACCTCCTCTAACTTCTAAGGAAAATCAATAGTGCTGATACCTGAGTAGCAGCAAGCATACTCAGTACCTATGTCTTCTCATCTAGCAATACTTTCAAAGAAAAGAAAAGAAACTCCTTGGAGAAATCACTGATGCTAGGGCTAAGGCAATGAATAAAGTTCTCACAGTGCTAGAAAGGAAGGAAGAGATGAAAGAATAAAGGAACATCAAAGGGACCTTGGAGTCAAGCAAAGAAGCTCCCAACAGCCAAAACTGAGGCAGTATGAATACAAAACCAATGCAACATCTTAATTTGAAGAATAAAATATTCTTCAGTCTATATGAATGTAAATTAATAACAGTAAATAAGCAGAAAAAGAATGGGAAATAATCTTTAATGAAGAATTACAAATAAGATATTTAGACCTTATCACCTCTGAGAAGCAGAAGATTTTAACTCTCTTGGAGACCTGGGCTCAATGACTCATTACAAACATTAGAATATGGCAAATAGGCCAAAGTACTTATATGTTAGAAAAACCTGGCAAACACTGCCTTAGCCAAGAAAACAAAGTTAACACCATTATGTCTATAACACGTAGTCCTGACCTGATGGGTTGAGAGTGGTTCTCCTTTGTGACCTCCCTGCCAAACTCACACCCCCTGACTAAGCATGAAAAAAGTGATAAACTCCAAAAGGAACATTCTTCAAAACCACAAGACTGCCAAGGTCATGAAAATCAAGGGGCACCACAGAGGCTGTCAGTACCCAGGGAGACTAAGGCGAGTGTGTGATTCTGGACTGAAGCCTCTTCTATATGCACATTGGGGAAAAATCAAGAAAATACAAATAACTATTGGGCTTTGCTAATCGTGATAGATTAACACTGGACTTCACTTGTTCACAACAGAGAAAACAAACAAAGGCTGCATGTGGGGGATGGGGGTCCCTGTACTCCATCTTCACAAGTTTGTGAAAATATAAATGATTGTAAAGGTAAGTTATTTTTAACCAAATGTAAAGATCAAAAGGGAAATCATGGGCTTTTAAATGAGCAGTCCTATTAAAACTGTTTGGCCATATAGGTTTAATGATATTCTCACAAACATCATCAAGACAGATTAAGGACCTGTGTGCAAAAATCAATAATGTACAGTTTTATAAACAAATTGTATGACTTAGAGGTGGGGCTGATTTTTTTTAAAGAACACACAAATTGCACAAACCTCAAAGGGAATAACTTATAAGGTTGACTATGTTAATTTATAAACCTTCCTATAATGAAGTGTATAGGAAGTGAAATAAAATATATAGACTAGAAGGAAGTATCTGTGTGGACGTAATAGATAAATGCAATATGGATGCAATTGAACAAAAGTGGAAAATTGCAAATAGGGAAAGCACAGAAGCCCTAGTAAAATAAAGTCAGAGAAATGCTTGGCCTCACTTGAAATCAGGAAATTACAAATTAATGCAGTCAGAAGATAGCACATGGTGCCCACCAGACTTTCAAAATCTAAAACTATGAATTCATCAAATATTCAAAATGTTGATAAACAGTGTGTATTCACATACATAGGAATTGGCCATGTAAATTTACAAAACCACATTAGAGAGTAATTTGGCAATATCTGATCAAATTAAACAGGCCCATCCTAATGACCCAGCGGTTCTGTTACGGGGTATGTATCCCAAGGAACACATCCATGGCACAGGCTAGAAGGCTCGCTGCAGCCCTGTCAATATTGTTGCATTGGCATCACACTGAGATGCTGTAATGTCAGTAGAGGTGTGGGCAAGCATAATATGGTTGTAAAGACTCCTCATTATCTGAATGAATGTCATCTAAAATGTAAGTACCAAATATTGATCACAAAAGCAAATGATTTTCAATTTTAGAAAAGTTATATAAAGCTGAATATTATTTTATTCATTTTGATGATATTAAATATTAGGATATTGAATACATTAAATGTATATTCACATAAAAATATGTCAAAGATGTTGACAGTAAAATACATAACACAATTACATATTTTAATTATAGTTAGATATTAAACATGGTAAAATTTGTATTTATTTATCCTGTCAACTCAATACATAGAATTCATGTCAATAAAAACAGGTAGATGGAATGGAAAATTACACCTATGTATATTTAACTATGTAGAAAACAATATCTACTTTTTCAAAAACATAATTTGCAACATTAATATTTGTTATGTGGGATTCAGAATAAAAGTGTTTGTGATTTCAAAACACCTTTGTGTTTAAATGTTTGTATGAAAACTAAGAAAATTAATAAAATATGAACTATAATAAAAAGACAGCTATTGAGTAGTCTAGAATTCATTTACCTATAGAAGCATGTTTAGCAAACTGTGCTAATTGTACTTACAGAAAGGGAATATGATTTCAGAATTTCATAATGTAAATATAATAACTAAAATTGGGAAGTGATACTTAAAGGAAATTGGAGCTCTTTCAATATGATAATCCTCTTATTTTCCATAGCAGAGAGACACAAAATGTAAGCAGGTAGTTAGAAGTATGCCAACTCTGTCAGCTTCTCAGATCTGACATGACAGCTGTGCATGGATAACTGAGCAACCAATACTACTCGTGACAAAGAAATACAGATAAAAAGTTAGCAGCATCTTCAATCTTGTCCATGCATTCAGTCATTTTTTTCTCGAGGCAGAAAAAATAAATATATTTTCCCTGAAAATAGCTTTAGTGTATGACCCTGCTGTTAGAATACCTCTCTATATCTATTCATGGACATGCAATATCACCTCAGTTCAGTTCTTTTTCAAATGGGTATTGATTAAATGAGGGAGGGCAAGGTGTTTTGGTTGTTTTTAAAATTTCAATGTTTTGAAAAGGGTAAGGAAAATTAACATCAAATCATGCAACCATTATTATACTAAAACAGAATGTGAAAATAAAGTACAATATGGTAGAAAAATAATATGTGAAAAAGTATTTTAAAGACCAAGTACATTAGAAGTCTTCAAAACAGAATGAAAGAAAAACAGTTTTTACTGGGAAGCAAAGGAGCTGTGGAATAGTGGAAACTAACTCAGAAATGACTCGCTTACTGACAGTGAAGTGACTGTGTGTGTGTGTGCACGTGTGCATATGTGTGTGTGCGTGTGTGTGAGTGTGCATGTGTGTGCCCGTGTGCGTGTGTGTGTGAGTGTGCATGTGTGTGCAAGTGTGCATGTGTGTGTGTCGCGTGTGCATGTGTGTGTGAGTGTGCATGTGTGTGTGTGTGCGTGTGTGCATGTGTGTGTGTGATACTATGTGTCAATAGTGAAGTTTCAATAGAGGGACGCACATTAGTGCCAGCATGTAAGACTTTCTGGGAGAGCCCAGATAGCCAGGTTTTTCAGAGTTTGGCAGGTACCCAAGGATTTGCATAGCATGGTGCTCTTGAAAAAGTTCTCTCTCAAAGGGAAAATTTAAGGAAGAGGAGGGGAGTAAAGTATTCCAGGATAGAAAAGGAAAGTACAGAAAGGAGACAATTTGTTATGATCCAGATGCCAGGTGTGTGCGAGGCGGCCTGGGAGAAGCTGCACAGGCAGGCGAGGGCTGCGGTCTTATCTCCTTCCCACCTGCTGAGGCAGAGAGGCCTTGGTAACCTTTCTAAGGAGAGTCTATGAGTAGGGAAGGCATGGGGAGAAAATCTGATCCAGTCTGACCCAGTTGTTTAAAGAATACTTAGGAGACGCTGGATTCAGGAATAGAAGAGATCGAAACACGTGCAAGACAGAGAGGAAACCGTGAAGGCCAGTGGACGCCTTGCTCCTCAAATGCAGCTATCTTGAAGAATATTTATGAGGAAGACAGAAATCCCTGGGTGATCAATTATCTCCTGAGAGAAATGAGAATGGTCTAAGGTAGGGTGACTAAATGACCAGGACATTGCATGGCAACACTTTGACACTAGGGAACAGGGCTGGTGGATGGTTTGGAATGGAGCTAACAAGCTCATCACTGAGCAGCTGGCTTTGGGGGCCGGCCTGGGCAGCAGGTGTGGCTCTTTCAGCATTTGGTAGAACTGAAGCTTTCAGATGGCCAGCACTAGAAAGGCATCAAGTGAACGAAATGACAAACAGGATGTGTGGCTCTGGAAATGAACCAAGGCAGGCTTCCCCAGTCCTGTAGTTAAAGGACATTATTTTTAGGCAACCTGTCAAACTTCATTTATTCACCTTGCTAGTTCCAGCACGTTGTTCCATTCCTGTTGATATCGTTTATAATCTTGGTTTTTATCAGTCAACATATTAGCATCTCAAGCTCTTCAGTCAAGAATGTTTTCTCCCTAGCACCCTTTTCTCTTGGATAATTCTAATGTCTAAGATATCAAGAGGAAAAAAAATACCAGGATAACTCTAAAAAATTACAAATTTGTAAAACAGCCAAGGTGCCATGTCTCTACAAGTGTTTTGTGACTGGTCCAAAAGGTCTAAGAAGAGAACAGTAAGATGTGAGAAGTAAACAGGGTGGGATCACAAGAACAAGATCAATAAAGTGGAGGGGTGCTGGTGTGTGTGTGAAGGTGTGTGTGTGTGTGTGTGTGTGTGTGTGTGTACATGCGTATGTGAAGGTGTGGGTAGGTATGTGTAGGAGTATGTGTGTGTAAGGGGTGTGTACAAGTGTGTAAAGGTATGTGTAATGTGTGTGGAGGAGTGTGTGTGGAGGAATGTGTGTGAAGTGTGTGTGTATGTGTGTAGAGGTGTGTGTGTATATGAGTGTGTGAGTGTGTAAGGGGTATGTCTGAAGGTGTGTGTGTAGAGGGGTGTGTGGAGGAGTGTGTGTGTACACATGAAGGTGTGTTTATGTAGGGGTGTGTGTGTTTGTAAGGTGTGTGTATGTGGAGTGTGTGTGTAGGGGTGTGTTTGTAAGGTGTGCAGGGTTGTATGTATGTGTTTGTGTAGGAGTGTATGTGTGTAGAGGGGTATGTGGTGGTGGTGGTGTGTGTGTCTCTGTGTCTGTGTGTGTAGGGGCTGTAGAGGGGACAGGTATTGAAATTGCTCAAATATATACCACATGGAAGAGACACAAAATAAACCACAGGAAATTTTATGAGAAACATACTTTCACTCTGAACCGTAAGTAAAAGATTAAAGAAATTCAAGGAGAATGAAATTAAAAAGGGCAGTTGCAGAGTCTAGAGAACAGAGTACCAGAAGAGAGAAGCAGCTGAGGTTTATGTCAAGATAAGACGTAAGTAATCACCAGTGATTACTGAAGGAAAACGAGATGGCTCAAATGTTAAGAGCATCTACTTTTTGCAGAGGACCTGTGTTCAGTTCCCAGCAACCATGTAAAGTAGCTTACAACTGCCTGTAACTCCATCTATAGGGAGCCTATGCCCTCCTCTGGCCTCTACAGGCAACTCACTCATATGAACAAACACAGACACATATAATCAAAAATAAGATCATTAAAAAAGGAAATACCATTACAAGCACAATAAAAAAGCAAGAAAACAATCATATAATAAAGATGCTCACCACATCACAAGGCTATCCAGAAAAAAGAAATCAGAAGCATTTGTACTATACACAGGTCAACAAACTTCTGTCAATGATATCCTCTAGGAATGTCTTTTTTAAGAAAGGGAAAGAAACTTACAGAAAGAAAAATAAAGCATTCATTATTTTCCTTGGGTTCCTGCATGGTAAAGACTACAAATCTTGATCCAACCACTGAAGTTCCCTTCCTGTATACAGAAGCACCTGTAAAATACATCAACTGAAACATAAAAGTTTAGAAAAGACCCATTTTATTGTTGAAGATACCTATTGAAAACCAATCAAGAATTAAATTAAAGGTATGAACCCAAGTACATAGAAACAATACATAAAATGATTTTCAAATTTTCCATAAAACCTGTCAGCTGGAAAAATGCCCAACTTAACAAAATTGTTTGGAGAAAGGTTTTATAAGCTATGCCCATATGAACTTACCATAATTAAATTTGCAATAAAATGCAACTACATATTGAAATATACAGTCTTGTATATCTATACTTTATAAATTTCTCTTTTGGTGCTTTAAATTTAATTATCTTTAATAACTATTTACTTTTACGATAATACACTCAACATAAAACATGGATGTACTTCAAATATTATGCCATCTCTGAAATTGATCAGTATGTCTTTTGCTGGCTTACTATGCATTTGGTGATTATTAAACAAAAATATTCTAAGGACAACATTATCTACAATTCAACTTTGAAACCATCTGTCATCTTAACATAAACATTCACCTAACAATATCCTGGGACTTTTTTAAGCCAGTTATAAGTGTATTTAATTATATTACTCCATTTTCCTTCCTATCCATAAGATTTTATGTGACACTACCAAACATTGTTGAAATCAAGATACAATTAAGATTTCAAGATAACAAACCTATCAAAGAAACACAAATTGAGAGAGGTGAGCCTAGCATAAGAGGATTTCTTCTCAGGGAACTGGAGCTACTACATAGGGGTCATTTTTTCTTTTTCTGGGTGTTCACACATCTGCTTCCAAATAAATCATTTACAAATGTCGGCACAGTGGCACATCAATTCACTGGCTTAGCAAATAAAATATTCAATAAGGAGTCAAAGCCACCTTTCAAAAAGTTACTTTGCTTAAATATCCTCTCCCCAATCCTACGACAGCATTACAGTTCTCAAATGTTATCAACAGTGCACTTGCATGCACTTGCAATATCCCAGTGTCTTGAAATAGTTTCTCAGCTGAACCTGGAAGAAACCTTGAAGGGGCACCATAGGGAAGATGGAGTTGTGTATTTACTGAGCAGTAACTTAATGCCAGCACCGTGCTGGATCCCATATGATCTAATTTAATTAGTGGACACAGTACACAGTGAATTGGTATCACCGTGTCTATTTTGTAGGTAAGAAAGCTAATTAAGGCCCAGACCCATAGAGTAGCCAACTGAAGTTACACAGGCACGAAGTCCCTATACTGACACAAATGTTGACCCCAATGGTTCTTAATCAACAGTGCTAATTCTGTTTTAATTTGTGGTAATTACATCCCAGTATTCCGTAAGTACCGATCTCTCTGCTTGTGATTGGTTTTAGTCAAAACTAGAATTCAGAAATATATTCTATCAAAGTATTTTTTAAAGGGATTTTCCTGAGTTGAAACGCAAAATGGGGTACTATTTGCATAAAGTTTCAAGAGGATATCCCTGTTTTATTTCATCATTACCTACAGTTTCCATGTTTCCATGTGGCAACTGACTCTGTGTTGAGACCCCTAGCATATGCCTGCTGTCCCTCCCCACTGAGATTTGTGATAATTTATGACCAGACAACTGTTCCCTCATTATTTGAGGCATTTAAATCTTGAATCTTACAGTTGGACAGAAAAGGTTTCCCTTTTCTGAAATTTTTAGAATTCTGCTTTTCTATAGGCTATGATAACTGCCAATCACGGCCTGTTCCATTTTTCATTGCTTGTCTATTGTCAGTTTGGAGACCATTTTTGCGTCTCTCAAATCTCCCATTACTTGCATCAGCAGCAGCAAATTATTTCCTTTCTCTTATTTCAAAAATGTCAACAGTTCCACAAGGCTCAAAATTTGTTATAAATGTTCTTCCCATTTCCCAAGCTACTCAACCTGAGTTTGTGAGAAAACAGTCACCAAAGGCCAAGCATCCCTGACCTTCTAGAAGAGAGATGGCTACCCAGCCACCGACCATCAGAGATGAGCAGCTTGCTCCTCTAGCCCACTCTCGTGTCAGAGGATCCTGGGACCCAGGTCCCGTTGCACAGTCTATGGTAGGTTGTCTTACCTCAGGCCACCACGGTTTCCATCTCAGGGCTTCCACACCACTTGGTGCAAACAACCATGGCAGCTCACCTCAGCAGCGTCTCCAGTTACACAACCTCTCTGCAAGCCTCCACCCCTGCTTTTAAAACCCATTCTCGTTGCTATTACATTATCATCTCCTGCCTTGAAGTAGCAGATGCCACACCAGTTCATTTGCCTGCGCATTCATTTTTGCCTAGGCATTTCTTCCTAAATGCCACAAGGAACAGCTATGTGCCAAGCCCTTTGCTTGGCATGGAAAACTCTAACACAAATATGACACAATGTCTGTTTTTAAGAAGTTGTGACTAATGAAGGAGAAAATCCTATAAATTGAGAGTAATAACTTGTAAAGCTCAGCGCTGGAAACCAACAGACAATATATAATAACAATTAAAATCCAATCAATCAAATTTTGTGTAGGAACTGCCATAGAAAACAATGAAAGAAAGAAAGCACTGTAAGATAAAAAACATCCAAACACACACACACACACACACACACACACACACACACACACACACACACACGGGTGGGGGTGGGCAACAAAAATCTTGTACTGAAAATCCAACCTCTTGAGTACTTATAAAGAATATGAACAGACTCAATACGTGGATGTTTGCAGCATCGCAGCACATACATGCAGCTGCAAACAGAGATGTTACAGATGCTCAACAATATACTAAACATTGCAGGGAATCGCTGAAGCCCCGGAATTTGTTTAAACAAGATATTTCTACTGGCAATACAAACAAAGGTTTAAAGTAACAAAAAGAGAAGAGGGAAAGTCAAGCCAAAAGATTATTGTAATAAACTAGTCATCAAGACCTAGGCACGGCAGAGTATAAAATGACACATGAGAGATCTGGGGACTAGAATGGATGAACTCTAGTGACAGTATTTGTAGAGTGTGTGGTCCCTAACTTCTTATCAGTAATTAATGCCAATAAGAGGAAGATTTATCGGTAGAACACAGGAACTTGCAATGGAACTGCATGAAGCTCTAATGATGGATATGTGTCCTTGCACATATGTCAAGCACAGGGAATGGAGCATTCAAAATAATCAGTCCTGAGTGCACTTTGGCCTTGAGCCAATAATGACCTGTCAATACTGACTAAGCGGTGTTGATAAACGCAGCACCTCAAGGTATTAATAACAGGGAAAGGGGGGGGGGGAACTTGGGAACACAGATTTTTCTACTGAAATGCTCAATATATAATATGCATTCGTTTGTTTCTAGGAGGAAGTGGGAGAAAGAGTAACTTGAGGCTCTTTGGCACCTTGGACATGTCCATATCCAATTAGCCATAAAGGACAGTGACCTTGATGATCTACAGAGGAAGTCTGCAAGGGTTCTGTCTGTCTGCAGACTTAAGAACCAAGAGTCTTTTTCAACCATGGTAATGGATACCCTTGGACAATTGAATGATATAGTTCTGGATGTGATGTGAGAAAAGGGGGCATTCCCTACTCCATCTGTCCCCTAGGGAGCTAGTTTTCCTGAGTAACAAAATTCTTACTAATATATCATGAATTCTTATGTCCAAGCAGGAATACGAATTTTACAGCTAGTTTGTGCATATGTATGACTTACCCGAGCTATAAAATCTGGGTGTTTTCCATTCGCAGATCTCACTGTTGCAATGTGAAAGAGCACACACACTGAAGATTACACTTTTCACAATGTGCATGGATGCATGGATGCAGGAGCAATCAAAGAATGAAAATAAAACCCACAAAAGATATGGAAAATCTCTCATTTGACCTTTAGACAAAAAGATGTCTTGTCAAGGCTGCCCAGCAGGGCTCTGGTGTATACACCTGACATACACATTTGTCCTCAAGCTAAAAATAAAAAGGAATAAACTAAACAAATAACACCCAAATCAGCTTCCCACTTCGTGCAGAGCTTTAACTGGTGGAAAAGCCGAGGAGCAGAACAAGAAGCATGGCTTCCTGGTCTGTAAGAGATGCTCATGCTCTGCCAGCTGCTGCAGACACACCTTGGGGGTACATGATTCATCACCTCCCAGAGCTGTTTATTCAACTCCAACTTGTTTCTCCATCCTGAACTAAACTCTGTCTTGAACTATCCTACCCAATGTTCAGAATTCTTTACCTGTGAACCAAAAGCAACATGTCTGCCTTCGGTGATGGATTCATCCACTTGACATGGTATACACTGTGCCATACACTGTGCTAAGCATTAGTTACACAAAGAGGAAACACAACTAAGTCTTTGGCCCCATGGGGCTTACTAAGGAGAGGTAAGGATGCATATTTAAAAAGTAATATAAAGAAAATCATCACACATATGATGATGCAAAATGACCTGACACAATTCTATGGGCAGCCATATGGTTACATGAATGTAGAAATAAAAAGAGCTCACAAGTTTGAGAGAGATCAAAGGGGTCAGGGTACACAGGAATGACTAGAAGAAAGAAATGGGAAGTAACTTAGCTATATTTTGCTTTTAAAATTATTAAAAATAAAAGTTATCACATTATTTTAAAGTGATTTCTGTATGTGTATATCGTTTATAAAGACAAAAACTGTTTACTCAGGTGTTTGAACAGTATAAAATTAAGGATTATTCCAAATTAGGACTGTTTTTCATCTTTTAAACTTAATTTGAAAAAAAAATATAGAAAGTAGGCATTGCTGGGCCTGGTGGTGCATGCCTGGAACCTTTGGTACCGATGTAAGAGTATTAAAAGTTCAAACCCAGTTAACTATTTTCTAGATCCTTCATAATTCCTTTACCTCTTCTGTAGATAAACCTTGATGTCTTTTATATATGTGTGTCATTTCTTTTTATACTTGCACATTTCTGTCTTTTTATAGACTCAATTGACAATAAATAGTATGTTAAATGTGTCAAAAATTTAAAAACTAAGGATGTAAATATGTGGTTACATAGTGCCATAACTACTAAGAAAGAAAAGTTCCAGGGTTTACAAGGGAGAAAAACAAACACTTAATGTCTTCAGAGCCGAAGAGGTGACAGAAGAGCAGACTTAAAGGCAGTCAGATCTGGCTAGGCGAAAACAGAGAGAAAGTGTTTTCAAAATATGTGATGACCGGGGGCCCGAAGCTGTCCGTGATATTTAAGGGGCAAAAAGAGGCCAGGAAAGGGATAGCAAGAGAGGTCAGATCAGAGATGGGACACAAAGAAAGCCACCACCGTGCTTGAAGCTCTGAAAAACCAAATGAGATTGTTTCACTTCCTAAACATGAAGCTCAACATTCTAATCATTGGTCTCAAGAACCATCCAGCAGTCCCTCCTTTTAAAGCAATCCTGCTCTGATTTTGAGGAGAGCTGAATCTATAGCACAGTTATGGGGGGTTCCCTTTGCGACAACGTTTCTCAATCTAATATTCTATGAATATTAGAAGTCCATTTTTAAAATACAACTGATTTCAATCAGTGACATTTCATAGCCAGTGTACAACCTTACATATGTTATGAAGAACATCTCTACAAATTTGTTTGTTTATTTAGGGACATTGCTGTAATATCATTGGGTTTCTTTGTCTCTATTTTTTAGCTATTGGTCCTGAATATGTAAGCGAATGTTGCACTGTACAGCAAATGTTTCCTGAAACATGAAATTTATTGAATTTGGTTAGCAGATTTTTAGGATTTCTACAAACATTGTCAGGCTACCATGAAATGAAGATTTACTTTAAAACCCACTGTTTCCAGCTTCTTTTTTTTTCTTTTTTTTTTTTTTTGTTTTTTGAGACAGGGTTTCTCTGCAGCTTTTTTAGAGCCTGTCCTGGAACTAGCTCTTGTAGACCAGGCTGGCCTCGAACTCACAGAGATCCGCCTGCCTCTGCCTCCCGAGTGCTGGGATTAAAGGCGTGCGCCACCACCGCCTGGCTCCAGCTTCTTTTAAAATAAACTTTAAAGGAATATTTTGTTTTTATTTTCTTTATGTCAGTGGCTTGCCTGCATATATGTATATAGAGGAGAGAGCTGATTCCCTTGGAACCGAAATTAGATAAGGTTGTAAGTTGCTATATGGGTGCTTGGGAAGAAATCTGGATCCTGTTACAGAGTAGCAGGTGCTCTTAATTACCGAGTCATCTCTTCTTCCCTCCTTTTTATTTCCTTCATTGCTTGAACCTCAGGCACTGACCTCTGGTTGTTCTTACTGATCCTGGGAGAAAAGTAACAATATTTCAGACATTAGAGTCAATTCTCTATTCATTCCTTTCGTCAAACTATGGATGGATTTTTCACTCCTTGTTTCTTTATCATTTTAGGTTATTTTTGTTGTTTGTTTTCGGTCAAGGTCTCATGCTCAGTTCAGATAACCAGAAACCCCCACTATATTGGGTTAGTCTGGCATCGAACTATTGGTAATCCTCCTGCCTCAGCCTTCTCAGGGCAGTGATTACAAGCATATGCTACCAAATATATTTCTGTATTGAGATGGCTATGTGATATGCTACAGTATTTTATTTATATAAATTACATTGGTCTGTTTTCAACTGTTTAAAGAACTGTATCTAAGGAATAAAACTCCACTTAGGCATTGTGTGCTATCACTGTTATACATTGCTGATTTGGCCTGTTAGCATTTGTTGAAGGCTTCCGTATCTAAGCATATTGATGGTTGGTGGATATTGCCTTCTCTTGTGTTATCTTTTTCTGGGGTTTGATGTAAGGAAGCCACTAGTTAGTTCCTGGCTGATCAGCCCCAAAATAACCACACAGAAACTGTATTAATTAAATCACTGCTTGGCCCATTAGCTCTAGCTTCTCATTGGCTAACTCTTACATATTAATTTAACCCATCTCCATTAATCTGTGTATCGCCATGTGGCTGTGGCTTATTGGGAAACGTTCTGGCATCTGTCTCTGGTGAGGCTACATGGCTTCTCCCTCCCAAGCCTACATACATTTTTTTAAACTCACTGTGTCTCATTTCAAGGTCTTTTATGTCTGAATCTGTCCTATTGTGTATTTGAAATCCTTTTCTGTCCAGAAGCACTTTTTAAAATGCTAAGTCACAGTGTGACTAGGGTCAAGGCTGCATTGCTTTTGGCTCCACCCATTCTAACATGTCAGAGGCATATTCATTGCCTCTGCAAGCCACACACACCACCCCAGTTCCAAGTATGCAGTTGGTCTATGTTGCAGCATTAAGCAAGATGTAGTACTCTGCTTATAAAACCCATTTAAATGTACCATAGTCAGACCACGTCAGAGTTTGTACTGGCAGCATGCCCCAGGAAGCTACCATTTTAAAACTATGTGGCTTTTTTTCTGCTACTGCTGAATCAGGAAGACCTCTCTTAAAGGGGCTGCAGCACACCACCAGCAAAATGCTGGCTACCAAGAAGCCATGCTTACCTCTCTTCTTTTGTGTCTAAAATTACTTTTTTTTCCAGAGTATTCAAAACCAAACTTTAGTGACCATGAGGTAGCTACAAGTTACCTATGCAGATTTCTTTTCTCATTCTTCCTAATCCAGCTATTTTGCATTAACACTGAAAGGCTTTGTCCAACACAGATCCTAGGCTCATCTGAAGTCTGGTGATTCATGGTTCCACTTTGACCTACATCAGCAAGTCCCCCATGACGTTACGAAAGCTGGTGGCTGTTGAATTTGAATCACTTTTTAAGCTTTCTCAGGTTTTAATGGATTCAGTCAGTCCCATGTTGGTGCACCAATTTGCAGTAAAAGGCCGTTTATTAATTTCCCAGTTTCCTGGACTCCCAAAATAATTACATAGAAACTACATTAATTGCAAAGCTGCTTTGGCCTATAGCAAGGCAGAACTTAATAGGAAGGGAAAACTAAACTGAATGCTGGAAGAAAGAAGGCGAAGTCAGGAGAAGCCATGTAGCACCACTGGAGACAGACACTGGAACTTTACCAGGTAAGCCATAGCCTCATGGCAACACACAGATTAATGGAGATGGGTTTATTTAAGATATGAGTTAGCCAGAAATATGCTTAAGCTATTGGCCAAACAATATTGCAAATAATGTAGTTTCTATGTGATTATTTCAGGAGTCTGGGCAGCTTGGAAATGAATAAACAGCCTCTTACTACAGGGGTTGGTGTTCGAGTTATGGCAGTTTAATTAAATGTATTCCTAAAAGTGATTCTTTGGAAGAACTTGTGGTTTGTATTGTTTCTTTGAGTGTTGGATGAAATCCACCCATGAGAATACGTTGTCCTAGAATTTAATAAATAGCATGGCATTTGTTTTACAAAACTAACATCTTGTTTTAAGGGGTAAATTTCCTTTTATCTCATCTCTATTTATATAAAATTTTGTTTTATATCATAGAATTGTTTTATCATCTTCTTACTGTGTAGAGAATTTATTAGAAAGTCTTCTTTTCATATGTGATATTGACAATGTTCACTTTTTTGGTCGATTCTTCCCTTGTTTTTTCTTGACAGTCTCACTGTTTAACTGAGCAGTAACTTGCTGTGTAGCTTAAGACAGCCTCAAAATCATGATCCTTAGCCGGGCGGTGGTGGCGCGCGCCTTTAATCCCAGCACTCAGGAGGCAGAGGCAGGCGGATCTCTGTGAGTTCGAGGCCAGCCTGGTCTACAAGAGCTAGTTCCAGGACAGGCTCTAAAGCTGCAGAGAAACCCTGTCTCGAAAAACCAAAAAAAGAAAAAAGAAAAAAAAAATCATGATCCTTCTGCTGCTAAGTCTCCTGAGTGTGGCAATTTTAGACCTGTGTAACCATGCTTAGCCTCATTCACAATATATCCATTTTATTTTTTAAAGGATGTGGGGCCAGGCTTTCTAATTTATTTATTATATCAATCCTATTTATTCAAGATTCTTTTTATCTAAGCTTACTCCTTATTTTTATGTCTTGTTAAGGAAAAAACTAAGAATCTTCTACTTGATCAAAGCAACAAATTTCTTATAGGCATTTACAGTGATAACTTACCTTTAAGTATTATTTTAGCTGTACTTCACAGTTGTTGACATAGTGTGCTTTCATTATTATTTAAATCAGAAACATTTTAGAGATTTCTTTTGTGCCTTTTCCTTTGACACTTGGGTTATTCAGAATTGTGTTATATAGATTTCACTGTGTATTTCCTAGATTGTTTATTCCCATTAGTTTCTAACTTAATGGTATTGCAAATGACAGAAAACCCTCTAGAAAGTCAGACTACTCTTTAGTTCCGCAATGACAAAGTCTTTTGTGCTGAATGCCTGTGCATACTTAAAAATGTTGATTTTGGAGTTTGGGGTTGAAATGTCCTACAAATGCCAATTGTGTCCAGTTAATTAGTGGAGTTGTTTAGATCTACATAACCTAATAAACTTGTTTACTACTTTTTTTTTGGAGGATATTAATATAAATATATTTATATCTTAATATGAACTTGGAGATTATTTTGAAACAGCAAGTTACTGAACAGTTATTTCTGGCATGACAGGTGTTCCATGCTGGCCAAGCTTTCCGTTTGGGATGATACCCAATACATTGGCACCTACTTGGAGATTTACAGTTCAAGTCTTATGTAAGAGGCTGCGCAATTCATCAAACATACAACAGAGCTGTTACAATCCACAATACACATCACCTTCTTGTTGAGAGGAATATTATATATAATATAAAGGGAGGAGCATTTTTCATAGAAGATGGCATTGAACATGGCAATATTCTACAGTATAACTTGGCCATCTTTGTACAACAAAGTACTAGTCTCCTAAATGATGATGTGACTCCAGCCGCATTTTGGGTAACCAACCCTAACAACACAATACGGCACAATGTGGCTGCTGGTGGCACTCACTTTGGCTTTTGGTACAGAATGAATGATCACCCGGATGGCCCATCCTATGACCGAAACATTTGCCAAAAAAGAATTCCTCTTGGAGAATTCTTTAACAATACTGTTCATTCTCAAGGGTGGTTTGGGCTGTGGATTTTTGAAGAATATTTCCCCATGCAAACAGGATCTTGTACTTCTACAGTGCCTGTACCTGCTGTCTTTAATTCACTCACTGTCTGGAATTGTCAAAAAGGAGCCGAGTGGGTGCATGGAGGGGCTCTGCAGTTCCACAACTTTCTTACAGTGAATAACTACGAGGCTGGGATTGAGACCAAGAGGATTCTGGCTCCTTATGTTGGAGGTTGGGGTGAAACCAATGGAGCTGTGATTAAAAATGCCAAAATTGTTGGTCACCTTGATGAACTGGGAATGGGGTCTGACTGTGTCCTCTGTACACTTCATGAATTTTGACCGTCATGACTGTGTGGCCTTGGGAATAACAACCATCACTGGGGTCTGTAAGGACCGATGTGGAGGCTGGAGTACAAAGTTCGTCGACATCCAGTATTTTCACAGCCCAAATAAGGCCGGCTTCCAATGGGAGCATGAAGCGGTACTGATCGACGTCGATGGTTCACTTACAGGTAATATTGCTCTTCAATCCAGGGCACAGAGGGCACACCGTCATTCCCCACAGCTCCTTACTGGACCCTTCCCACTGCGCTCAAGAGGCTGCATGGAGCATTGGTTTTCCTGGATCTGTCTGTGACGCCTCAGTCAGTTTCCATCGGGTAGCGTTCAACAAGCCTTCTCCGGTGTCTCTACAGACTAGGCTGTGCTAATTTATTATTCTTCACAATGCATATCCAACTTTTCAGCCAAAAGGGGATGTGGTCATAACCTTGCTTTTCGCGTGTCGTAAATCTCCGGTAGTTGCACTGACCTCTGCAGTTCCTTACGGTGTGTTTGCTGTCACTCATCTGTCAATCACAGCAACAAAAGCCTGTGCCCCATTCCTCGACCTACTTTGAGATTGAGTAAAGATTCACTCCATCACTGACTTTCACAGTTCCCTTTCTAGATGGTGGATTACGCAAGTGCAGTGGTTTATACAAGCGTGGTGGGTTTGAAATGTCCACTGTCCCTTCCCTCTCAGCTCAGTAGCTTTTGCTCTTTGAACTGGTAAGGACTGCGTCAGTGGTGTGGAATGGTCACCCGGTTCTTCTATAAACCTCAGGTGGTCTTGAGATTGTAGCGGCTTAGTAAGTTTAATTGTCTTGTCGCTCTGCTATTATTTATGAGAAAAGAATCACTAAACAAAAAAGCTATTAGGGATTTATTTTAAAGAGCATTTTTTTTATTTTTTTTCTCTCTCATGGTTTATTTTTTTATATTTAAAAATTTCCATCTCCTTCCCTCCTCCTCCCCCCTCTTTCCCCTCCTCCTCCCCCTTCCCTCCCCTCCTTCTCCCCCTTCCCTCCCCTCTCCTCCACCCATACCTCCCCTCCCTCCCTCTCAAGGCCAAGGAGCCATCAGGGTTCCCCACTCTATGCTAAGACCAAGGTCCTCCCCAAACCCCCAGGTCCAGGAAGGTGATCGACCAAGCTGAGAAGGCTCCCACAGAGCCCGTCCATGCAGAAGAATCAGAGCCCAGAGCCATTGTCCTTTGCTTCTCAGTCAGCCCCCGCTGTTGGCCACATTCAGAGAGACGGGTTTGGTGGGTTTGGTGCATGATCCATCAGTCCCATTCCAACTGGAGTTGGTGATCTCCCATTAGTTCTGTCCCACCGTCTCCATGAGTGAACGCACCCCTCTCGTTCCTGACTTTCTCCCTCAAGTTCTCTCTCCTTCTGCTCCTCATCAGGACCTTGGGAGCTCAGTTTACTACTTATGCACTTTTAGGAGAATGAGGTTAAGATTTGACTGTTTTAGACTTTTCTATTTCTCCTATTAGATCTGTCCCAAGTTTTTTTTTCAAAAATTTTAATGTTCCACATACATTTTCTTTTTGGTTCACTTATTTCAGTGATCATTATGCAGTGTCCCCAACTACCAATAACGATATCCATGGTGTGACTTTGCTGGCTTTCTTATTCGTACTAGATGCATGCTGTGTCTTTCTCCCTCCCTGTCAATGCACTTGTGCCTGTCTGCTTTAAAAAGCTTCTAGATTTTTCTGACTTCCAGTTGTTAATAATTGAAGCTCTAGGCTCTTGCCTGTTAATCAACCCTAACATGTGAAGAAACCTATAATCTCTTCTTCGCGTGTCCCATTAGTGCATGTCACTTTCCTTTTCAGGTTTTTCAGGTTTCAAAGGCAGGAAAATATTTGTAGGTGTGTTACAATACATTTTTTTGGACATGGCTGATCACCTCATGCTACTGGAAATACATAGACGCTCCTTCTTATTAACTAGAAGCACTAAGTGCTGAGCTGTAACGTGAATCAAGTCAACTGGGGATCTCATCTCACACCGGCTCTGCTTCAGGCTATCTGTAACAAGGTCTAAGCTTCCACTTCACACCAGTGAGGCTGTCACTGACCTCACCATGAGGACAAAGGATTTATGATGCTCACCAATACTCAGAGCCATCCACTCACACAGGAGTCAAAGCGTATGCACCTCAGTGCCTTGAGGATCAAAGACAGCAATGCGAGTGTAACCACATTGTAGACGATCAGTGTCAGGGAGTTATGAATCGAGAGGCAGCATAAAGAGTGCATACCAAAAGCAGTAAAGCTTCATGGTTCCATGAAGAAGAGCATGCAAAATAAAATGAGTGCATATTTAACTATTAACTATGGTTCAAACTCAGTGTTTTTATATGTAATAATTAAGAACTAGAATCCCCACATCTACATCTAAAATGAACCACGAATAAAGTTTAGTGTCCATAGAACAATCCATCTTGGCCATCACTGAAATACATACATATTCCTACATATCATAATGCGCTCACTCACCAACATGCACTTAACTATACTCTAACTCAGTTCACATGCTGTTATTCCTGTTCAGTTCAGTGATAGATCACAGCTCATGATGGAATGTACTGCAGCTTATTCATCCATTCACCTTTTAAAGAGTATCTAAGTTGCTTCACAGGCTTAAAAATGAAGGAAGTTACTGCAAAGATCCACAATCATCCTCAGCATGATGAAACAGGCCTGTAAGTCTATGGCCTAAGAAGACCAAAGCGGGAAGACCATGATCCCCAGACCAGTTTGTGCCATACAGCAAAAGGAAATGTCTCAAGAAGCTACCCACTTATTTGTGTTGCTGTGTAGTTTCCACTAATTTGGGCAAGCATGGAGGACTGTGATTGCTGGGTCATGTGCCTACTGTCTACTATCTAAGCACAAGGACATAACTGGAGGAAGCATTTGATCATTTTTCCTTACAAATCCATGCTTCCAAATTCAATGAGTAGATAAGCGAACATTTACATTTCCAGCCTCTCTAATCTACCAATACAAAAACAAGGATCAAACCAATCGCCAACAGAGTTACTTACTTCCTACACATTCCTACACAGCTGCCTTCTTTCCCACATCTCTGAGTTATTCTCTATTCAGGACTCCAGATCCAGGCTGTCTGTTTGGCTACCAAGGCCCCTATCAGCATCAGCATCAAAAATAATCATAGTTTAAAGCTCTAGCAGGTGGTGATTCAGTCCCTTCCACACCCCGTGTAGTAGATATAATTGTCACTCCTGTATATAGGTGAGAGTGGGAAGTGACACAGGGTTAAGCGACTTGCACATTGTCACACAGCTAGAGAGGGGCAAAGAGGATTTGAACCCAGGAAGTCAGGTATCAATGGCCGTGCTCACGGCAAACACAGTGCACAATTTCAAGAGCAGGTGCTTCTGCTGATACTTTCCAAAAGGAATTTCTGGGCGGAGTGTGAGTCCTCTTAACATAGGGTGCTATTCACCTAGGGCTTTTAGACAAGCATTCCAGAATACAGGCACTGATAAAATAAGGGAGCTGGGCTGTGAAACCCTTTTCCAAGTCCAAAATTTCCAATGTTTCTGCCAAGATTATGATAATATGCAAACTGACACAGGGATAGAAATAATCACAAAAATGGAAATTTTTGTAGTGAAACAAAAGCAAGCTATGTCCTCTCAAGGCAGGAATGTGCCTTCCTGCAGATGAACAGGTCCCACCGCTCAAAGTAGTCAAATACATCCATGTTTCCAAGTGGAACTTATTCTCTTTTAGGTATCAGTGCTATGTGTACCTTTAAGGAATGCATGAATTCCAAGTGCTAGGGTAGCAATTACCAATTTTTGCATGAACAGATGGAATATAAGTGCCAAATTGTTATATGCTAGACTGAAATGTAGATTGAAGGTTAATTTGATTAATAAGAAAAATGTTGATAGGAAGAGAAGAGACAGTTGTCACACATTCCTACCCCATTGACCAGGCCGTGTTTTCAATTTCAGGGAGTGATATACCATGTACAAGTAAGGATGTTACCCACTTAGCAGGCACTAAGACATTTCCAGAGGACAGAAATTAATGAGGGACCACCTTGCTTTGAAAAATACATCATTACAGAGGGCTTCCTCTTATACACACAGAGATACATTTAAAGTAGAACAATAGGAAGCCCCTGGATACCACTGAGATCTGCAGAACACGGTATGCAGAAACCCAGCTCATGGGCAGTTGATGTTGACAAACAGCAATTTGTCAGTAAAATGGAGAAAATAGTAACAGCAAGGAGGAAGTTAGAAAAGCTACACATGACTTTATAACCATCACAGGATCTAGATCAACTATAATGCTACAAACATTGAAGGCAAAAACGCCAAAAGAAAATTTTTAGAGGAAATTACCACAGTAGCTGCTGGCATTTAAATTATAGTTTATACCCCTCTACCTGAATTCAAAAACTCCCCGCAAAGACTAGAATGTACAATGCAAACTGCAGCCCGGTGTGCTACTAAAAGGTCCAAGGAGAAGCCTACTTGCCCTCTATGGAAAGGGTTCTCAGCGGTCAAGGACAGCAAACAGCAAAGACAACCTAAAAAGCACAAGAAAGACCTCAACAGGAAAAGCACCCAATGTGCTTTCATAATACTGCACAGTGTGGGAAAGCACCTGCTGGAGAAAATGAAATGTTAAGAAAGTAAATTAAATTACTTAGAGAGAGGGCTCTTTATAACAACACTTGAGAACGAAATCCATAAAGCAGTGACTAACGATAAGAGAGGCATTCAAAGAGAGGGAGGGAGGCAGATAGGAAATAAAAAATATGTAAGTATAGCTTAACCAGTCAGAAAAATGGAAGCCATTCCCCAGAATGAACAGAAGTGGAAGAAGAACTGAAAGTTGTCCAGGAAAGTTCAAGAGATATGAGGACTCAAGCTAAGAGCTGGTGCTTCCAGAAAGAAGGCATACTGTGAAAGCATTCAGAGTTAAGAAAAGTTATTTAGCTAAACTATGGGGTTCTGAAGAAAAGACTCACAAATTTGGAATTGTAAGTGTAAGTGAGGTCTTGGACTATATGAGACCCCCATCTAAATAAATCAATCAATCAATAAATAAATAAATAAATAAATAAAGAGAATGGGGGGTAGATCACACCCATACTAGTACATAATTATTATGCTACAGGTGTAAAGTTACTATTAATGCAAATTAGGCTGTTATAAATTTGATGCTAATTATAATGTCTATGCCAAAACTAAGACTAGAACATACATATGTACAATAACTATATTCAAAGAATATAATACATACAAATAATCAAAAGCATTAAAATTGTCAGCAAAAATATATTTAACACAAAAAAATTAATGAAAAAAACAAACAAATGATAAAATATGCTGCAAACAGCAAAATGGTTAATATCTCTCCTAATCAATGATTATATTAAATATAAATGGATTAAATATTCTACTAAAAAGTACTGTTAAGAAAATAACTTTCTATTAACCAACTTTATGCTATAGATAAGTGACTCTCTATAAATTCAAAGACAGGTAAATAAAAAAAATAGAATAAAGACTCTATGCAGATTTTAAACAAAAGAGAACAGGTATATTTGTACTCATTTCAGACAAAAGAGATGTTAAATCAAAAATTGTCACAAGTGATAAGAAAATCATATGATAAAAAATAAATTCATCAAGAATGTATCACATTTATATAACTTAATTTATAATACATAAGTGTATTAAGAAACTATGAATAAAACTGAAGGGATAAATAGCAATTTAAGAAATGTAGAAATATTTGTTACCCTACTTGACAACATATAGATTGAGACATAAAGTCAATAAATCAAGATCAGGCTAAAATAACATTATAGACACAAAGGATTAACAGAAAAATCAATCCAATGGCAACAAAATGCACATTTTATCAATCCACATGCAAAATTCTTCAATATTAATTACGTTAGACCACAATTCTCTCTCTTTCTCAAAAAAGAAAAGAAAAAAAAACTACCAAAAGTGACTGATAAAACAAAAGCAACCCCGTCAAAAAACAAAAGTCATTCTTCATAGAAATAAAAAATAAATAACCCTGAAATCCCTGCTCATCAGCACTGAATACCCAATCAATTTGAGGAACATAAACAAGCATGCGGGAATCCCATTAGCTATGTCAAAGTAACCTACAAAACTGGAGTCAACCTAAGCAGTATAATATTGGCACAGAAGATACAGACAGATCAATATAATATAACAGAGAACCTGGAAATAAGCCTGTGCAGTCATAGGTAATGGATCTTTTAACAATGCTGCCAAGAATACATGTTGGAGTAGGCTGATTTTTCAATAATTGGTGTGGGGAAGCTGGGTATTCCACATGCATAGAAGAAAAACACTTCACATCGTGTGTAAAATTTAGCTCAAAATGAATAAAGCCTAAACTGTAAATCTGAAAATATAAAACTTCCAAAAGAAACTGGGGAAAGCTTTTTGCTATTGGACTTGGCAATGATTTTACTTTATTTTTTATTTGGATGACCCCAAAAGTAAAGATAATAACAGCAAATATATGCACATAAAGTTATAACAAGCTAAAAAATCTTTAGCACAGAAAACAATCTACAAAATAAATAGACTGTGGAGGAATATAAAATATCTGAAGACCATGCATCTGGTTATATGTTAAATTCAAAATAGATAAACAATGATTCAACGGCAAGAAAACAAACAGCTGGATTTCTACATGATGACACGATCTCTAATCTCAGCATTCATCAGGCTGAGACAAAGAGATGGCAAGTTTGCGGCCAGTTAAACAGCCAAATTTTGCATAAAAAACAACAAAATGAGTGAGGGAACTGAATAAATGCTTATCAAAACATGCATTGCCCTATGTAGACGAAAATAAAATGTTCAATAGTATTAATTTCAAATAAATAGAATTCAAAGCCTACCTATTGGCTGTTTTGTGCACAGTTGGTAAGAAAACAGATTAGTATAGAAACTATGGATGAGTGAAGAGATTTCTCATCAATTCCATCTAGAAATTCTGTATGATCTGATAACCCAACTTCTCAGTTTATGACCAAAGGGAATGAGGTTGCAATCTTGAAGATAAATTGGTATTCCTATGTTCATTGCAGCATTTTTCTCCATGGGCAAGATAAGGAATCAACCTAAAACTTCCCATATGGAAGGATGGTTAAAGAGACTATAACATGCAGGATGATCAACAGGACAGATAGATATTGGTATAACTCATATATGTAACTCAGAATTTAAAAAGAAAGAATCATTGTCATTGATGAAAATCTAGAGGGCGTTATGATAAGTTAAAACAAAGAAAACAGACACAGAAAGCCAAATATTTCTTTGTAATCTCACTTAGATGCAGGGTCTTAAAATGTCTAACTTGTGGAAGCAGAGAGAAGAATAGTGACTGGTAGGGATTGGGCACAAATGAGAACAGATTTTCATTACGGGATGATGAGTATGCTCTGCAGATCTAATGAACATGATGATGGCTATAGCTAAAGACACCAGATTTTATAATTGACTGCTAGAACTGGAGATTTTAACACACATCCACAAGGTAATCATGAGAACTGACATCTGTGGATATGCTGTTTAGCTTTATTATATCGATATATAGTATAGTCAATGGGAGGGACAGCCTTTCACCTTGGGAGCACTGAAGGCTTTGCACTTGCAGTGTTCCCGGCAGAGGTAGCTTGGCTGATAAACAGTTCTATGCAAGAGACTACTCCTTTCCAAATGAAAGTTAAAACTGCTTATTTCAAATTTTCTTTTCTAAAAGGGAAATACATTCATGGCGTTTTTTTTTTTTTTTTTTTTTTTTTTTTAAATAAGCCTGTCAATGAACACTCCCAATCTGTTGCTTAGCCACTGAGTCCATATCTGGTAGCAGCGAGTGACTCTGATTGGAAACATTAAGATACAAAGCCTCTAAGCCTCCGATTCCAAACCTGACAGCACAGCTTACCATGTCTCTCCTGATCTTGATCACAATTCACACACACAGTCACACCATTCTCTTTGGGTGGGAGAGCCTTGCAGACTGCTCCATCTGAAGAAACAGCCTCACCTCCATGCTACCTTCCCTTTCCCCACAGCACTCTTGGTATGCCTTTTTTTTTAAGTTATTGTCCCCTCAAGAGCAGGGGCTGGTCTCCAGCACGATGCTGCGTCGTAGCTTCTCTCAATCACACCTAGTCTATACTGTTTAACAAATGATGCGTGGATGAGTGAATTCAGAAAAATCCACTGCAACCTGAACTTCAATCCAAATACAGAAATTAATGAAAAAATATAAAACTATAAAGGTTTTAGGAAGGAGAAAATCTTCAAAGTCTTAGGCCAGGCTAAGGTTTGATGTCAAAAGCATAAATGACCCAGGAAGACATATGTTCTTAATTAGACCTCATAAAAATTGAAAACTTTGCTCTGCAATCCTGTTAAAAGATTTAAAATGCAAGCTATAGGGTGGAATAAAATGTTTGCAAATCACGCATCAGATGAAGAAGAACATTTAATAAAACATGTAAACAAGATATAAATAGGAAACGCCCAAGGAACCTTCAAAAGTCAATGGCAGCACCCAAACAGTCCAATTGAAAAGAAGTAAAATGTAAAATCAGATATTTTACGGACAAGGAGGTGTCAGTAAATAGGCATATAGAAAGTATTCATTGTTGCTCATTAGGAAAATGAAAATTTAACCCAGAATAAAACATCACTCCATACGTATCAGAATAAAGAAATAAAAAGTGAGAACAACTCTAAATGCCAACACAGCTTCTTAGAGAACTCATCATTCAATGGCCATACAACCTACCAACTGCACTCTTGTGCAAAGATCACACATAAACGAAACTGTGTTTACACGAGGACCTACAAAAGCATTCATAGCAGCTTTATTCATAATTGCCAAGAGCCGGAAGCAGCTCAGATGTCCTCCAATGGGTGGATGATCTAGCAAACTGTAGTGCATGTTGCACTCATCACTGAGAGGCAGCAAACTATGACTATACCAGCAACCTAGAAAGTCACGGAGGAATCGGGCTGACTTAAAAAAGCACAGTCAACGTGCATGATTCTATTTATATAGCATATATCATGGAAAATCTAAATAAAACCAGTCAATCACATCAATATCAATACCTGATTGTAATACAATGTTACAGTTTTGCATTGGGAAAACGAGGCCGAGCATAGGAGACCTCTGTGTTATGTCTTACAACTGCATATGAATCTATAACTACCTCAGTTAAAATGTCAGCTTCATAATGATATCAGATAAAATCAAACTGAACCTTGAGTCCTAGTCAAGGGATCTGAACTCTTAAAGAGGCAGCTGGGAACAAAAGAAACAGGTTGCAACAGAAGACTCCACAAGGGAGAAGAACAAAAGAACCAATAGGTTGATGATGAATACAGTGGGCTAAAAACATCACGAAAGCAGGAAATCCACAGCAGAGCCCAGGAGAGAGGCTATATTGGAACCATTATGCTACCCTGCTAGATACTGGGTAGATCCACGCCTGCCTTTACCTTGGTACCTTCAGGTTTAATACTCATTTATTTTATACCTTTTTGTTGTTGTTGTCCTTGTGTGTGGTTTGCTTGTTTGTTTATTTTGGTAATTTGCACTGCATTTGAGAATCTGGTCATGATCAAGGGATTTTCAAGAGCACCCTCATGACAAAGAATTTATTCTTTTATTGTATAATTTTAACATTTTTTTCAAAAATGAAGGAAGAAAGTCATACCTGAAATTATATTTTAATTCAATAAAACAAGAATTCACTCTTGATAAAACTGTTATAATTTTATGAATATAAGCAAAAAAATTTGTTTTGTGTGTGTGTGTGTGTGTGTGTGTGTGTGTGTGCATGTGCACATATTCACCTTGACATGCATGTAAAGGTCAGAAGACAATTTGGGGGATGTGTTTCTTTCCTTCCACATGTGGGTGCCATGGATTGAATTTAGGTCATCTGGCTTGGCAACTGCCATCTTTACCAACTGTACCATCTCCAGAGCCCAACTGGCATGTTTTTTAAAAAATAATTTTGAGATCTTTGGAGATCTGAAAATATATTAGACTTGTGATCTTAATTAATTTTAAATGAATGCTGATAAAATTTTGATTAAATGAGTTTACAATCTATTTTTAAAGGTCTGAGGAAATTTAACTTGTTAATTTTGTTTTTCAGTTTATTAGTTTTATAATCAGCATTTAAATGTTCAGACAAATATAA